>NW_019091219.1:0-1200000 GCF_002217175.1 Folsomia candida | reverse complement strand
GGCCAAAAAACTTTCATTCCCACGTGAATTCCGCCTTTTTTATCACATTTCCGGTGAAATTCTGACTGGAAAACTTTTTCAGTGTGCCTCAACTTAAAATGCTCATGGTGGAGCTATTTTTCAGAATTTAGAGTAGAAAAAAATCAGAGTCTTATCTAATTGGTTTGTCAATCAAACAGTTTAGGCCGGGTTTGCGTAAATTGTGCCAGTTTTTTCGCGCGAGCGTTTGAAGATTTCTCATATTAAGTGGTACATGCTTAGTATCTTAACTTTTTGGTTAGGTTGGGTTGTAATCGTAAGCATACTTTTTAGAGTGTAGGTTTGACTTGATTTATTGGTTATATTTTGTAAGTGTTATATATGTCAGGTAAGTACGTATTTATTTAATGGGATTCTACTTGAGATTATGTAAATGTAAATGGATTTTCTGCCAAACAACCCAATAAGCTACTGCTTAATTGCATGTAAATACGCACAGGTAATTTGCAACTGGGTCGTGGAGTGGATTAAATTAAAATGGGTCTTCAGTTCTAATCAGTACCTGAACTTTGGTTTATTATCACAGGATGTTACTTTTAAGGTACTTAATTAGACATTGTGTTCAAGTGAGTGAGGTATAAGTTGACAAAACACAATGTAAACTGCGTCGGTGATGGTCGCGTAAAGCGTAAAGACTGGACCGGACGTAGGTTGATCGATTGTGTGATGAAAATGGACCGATAATTAGCCAAACAATGGGCATTTGCGTCAGGCAAGTGATTGTAAATCCATTGGAACGCCGGGTATAAAACCGAAGCCCAGTTTTTAATGAGGCAGTCAGTCACTAAGTCGGGTTACGATATACATAAAAAATGAACACTTTTGCAGTTTTCCTTATGACGGTGGTTGCCGTGGCGACGGGTAAGGCTGTTTAAAGATTTTTTTATTTTCAAGTTTTTTTTTAGTTTCCCTTAACTTCATTTAAATTTTCTTGTCATTTTGTTATAGAGTTTCATGCGTTTTAAATATTTATTAGTTAATCTATCGTACTTTGCCGCTTGTTCATTTTGGCATGATTTTTAGTCATTTTAAAGTATATTACGGGATTTATTTTGTTATTTTTGTATTTTAGCCGCGCCATCTGCGATTTTGGTTGACGAGGATCCCGTCCCAGTCGTGAATGGTCTGAAATCTTTACACTTTAAAGCTCTAACCATGTGTAAATTTAATATCTAAACCATTTTGACACTATTTCTAGTAACGACTTGTGGTGGATTTGTTAATGGATCTTCAGCCGCGATCAATTTCCAATTGGGTGGAGTCATTCCAGTTGGCCAAGTCTGCTTGTGGACCGTGCAAGCGACCTATGGCTCACTTCGTTTCACCTTGAAGGAATCCGGCCTTGGAAGCGGGGATAGTTTGAAACTGACCAGATTTATCGGAGCCACTCCAGGATATCAATACAATGTGTAAGAGGCAGAGTGAGATACGTTTTCGGGGTAGGATAACATTTCGGTAGCGGAAGGGGCTTAAATAACGGTGGATTTTAAACCAACCAAGTAAAATTGTGTCCAAATCAAACTGATCAGACGATTAGATAAACTGATTAGAAACTGATTAGATGTGGAAAGGATTGTCGCATATTTTAAATTTGTTGCTATCCTAATTAGTTCCATGGGAGTTGAAAACAATTTGGCAAATTTATGTCCAATTTTGGTTTATGTAATAAATTTATGTAATAATTTGTCTAATAGTACTGAAGTAGGAGCTAACTACACCTACACCGCGGGAACAGTTCTCGTGAGCTTGGAAGCCGGAGCTGGCGCAAATAGTGGTTTCAGCCTCGAGATGTACTCAAGTGGCGACCTTGATGCCGGTGGGGGTGGTTTCACCCATTATGCTACTTACCTGAATTCAACCGGAGCTACATCCTACCCGGGTAACGGACTTCCATACAACAACGACGAGACAGCGGTTTTCATCGTGAGCCCCTCTCAAGCAGGAAGTCGCACTCTGACCTTTACAGGGATGGATGTGGAAGGTAGTACAGGCTGCATTTACGACTCGGTCGAAGTTTTTGCCTGGGAAATGGGAGGTCTCTCGTCGAAAGCAAGGTGGGTCATAATCTTTAAAGTACCTAACTAGGTTTTCATTAGCTTTTGGAGGAATTAGGTTTGCATTCCTCTATAATTACAGGGTTTGCGGAACACAGCTACCACCACCAATCGCGTTAGACAAAGGTCTAGGAGTTATAATCTTCAAGACGGATTCTTCCGTGACTTCTGGAGGTTTCGCATTCAACTGGATGTAGAAATATACCATTTGTAATGTGTTATAGTTGTTCACATATTATACATATTTTTGTCTTTTGACAAGTCAAAATAAAATAAATATTTAAAACAATATCTTGTTTAATATTTCGGGAAACGTAATACCACAGGTTCGACAAATTTGATTTAAAATTGAACTCAATCAAGCTATCTGATAAAACATCATACAGAAAACTAGCTAAAGAAACATAAACCTTCTTTTCTAATTTGTTGTGTTCAAAGACGGATTTTAATTTTGTTTCTGAACTACAAATACTTTTCTTAAGTTTCTGACGTAGCTGGAGAACACAAACCTTCAATGAGTTATGTAGCTATAAGAGTGACTTAACTAGAATTAAGTATCTAAATTTAAGTCAAGTTCAACTTTACTTAATTACATAATTCACAGGTGTGCTCCAGTGGGAGATAAATTAATGTTGACATAATCTATTGCAAATTCACTCAATTTGCCATTTGTTAAATCATCGCATTTGTGAGAGAGAGAGGGAGAGGAGTATGGACTTATACAGAAGCATGATGCTGGCACTTATCGGTCTGTGGGCCTTGCACTGAAAATTGCGCTGTCACATATTGAACACAATCCCGGTATCGCGATTAATTTAACAAATATTGTAGAAAGTTTGAATTTGGTATAGAGGTTGATAATCGCTCTGGTGATAGAATATAAAGTCATGAAAAAATATAAAATAAAATTGTAAAAATCTTCATGTTAAAGGACTCTAGGGGGGTTACCTATGTATAACAATTTTTAAAACCCATCTAGTAGAGTTGGAATTTAGCGTGGGGATTGCTAATGGCTACTAATGGAAGAGTAAAGGATTGAAGTCATGCGCATTTTGATCTGGACAGACCAAATGGGGCGATCCATGCCAATTTTTTTAATTCATGAAATCGAGCTGAATTTTGGAAGAAAATATGGTAATGGCTCTTAATGGAAGGATATTAATTAAAATAGGAATTATTTTCATAAAGTTCGACTCCATCGTGTAACCCAAACGGGTTTTTTGTTATCGTCGGATCCAGCTGACATTTGATACATATGTAGGATGCTAATTGTTACTAATGGAAGAATATGAATTCAAATAGGAAAAATAATTTAAACTTTTTAATTTATTGATATGCCTTTGGATTAAATTTCATTCACAAAAGTCGGATTGGGTGAGAACCACAACTTGGGCTGACTCGGGCTATGTGAAGTCTTTCCCGTAGGTTTTATAGTATTTTTCAGATTGCTATAGACGGCAGGTTAACAATAAAGACAAAGATTGTGAGACTCTGAGTTAAGTCAAACGCCACAAACTTTTGAACATCTAAATTTTCTATAACGGCTTACACTAAACTGTTGTCAAAATAAAAACTGGAGTCGTACGCAACGCACAGCCTCCAATGTGACCCAGTTGGAACATAAAGGTAATCTGGAAATTCCAGGTTGGAATCGAGCGAACATCAATTATAAATAAATAGACAAGCTCCGAGTTATGTAATGTGTAGGGAGCTGCGGTACTGTGGCCACAACCTTCCGACAAATACTCGAATTTTGTAATGATGTATTTGGTGCTCTTAGTGTCCCTCAATTAATTCCGTTCCGCCGACACTGTAAAATTATTTGTATACGCGGTTTGGTACTCTGTTTGCGTACGTTATAAGTCATGCACGTAACAAGGGTTTACGTAAAGACTGAATTGATTGACACTGATGATGAAAACGGATCAATTTTGAGATAAACCATACTATTTTTGCGTCAAGTACGCTACTGGAAATCCCGAACGCTGGGTATAAAACCGATGCCCCCGTTTTAAGCGATTCAGTCGGTCACGGAGTCATCAAATCCCAGGACACAAACATGAACACTCTGGCAGTTTTCCTTATTGCAGTGGTTGCCGTAGCGACGGGTAAGTTTTTATTAGAGTCAAGGTTTTGACCTGCTTTAAGCTAATTAACTAAATTTTTTGTTGCTTGGTTATTTATTTTCCACCGTAAATTCGAATTTAGTCCAAATGAATATCTGTAATTCGTAACTTTCAAATAAGAGATGGAAAATCTTTATTAACTTCAGATTGATTTCTTTAGTTCTAAATGTCCCGGTTTAATGGAAGAAACGTTACGTTTCGAAAATTTAGCAAAATAAATAAAATGCAAAATTGGTGATTATTAAATATTAGGTTTATTGAATAACAATTTAAATTTTCAAATTCTAGCCGCCCCGTCCGCCATTCTGGTTGATGAGGATCCCGAACCGGTGGCGACAGGTAAGATAAAAGCACATTTGTGTATTATACATTTATGAAAACATCTATGCATGTCCATGTCAGCAATCGTATGATGTGGGGGCTCTTACGAAATAATAATTTTCTCGTTGCTTAGTTACAACCTGTGGTGGATTAGTTAACACGTCCTCGGCCGCAATTAACTTCCAACTGGGAGAATCAATTCCAGCTGGACAGGTCTGTCTCTGGACGGTGCAAGCCCCCTATGACGCAATCCGTTTCACCCTTAAGGAATCCGGCCTAGGCATGGGTGATAGTCTCAAATTGACTCGATTCATCGGTGCTGTTCCGGGATATCAATACAATGTGTAAGGGGGAAAGTAATATTTTAATTTAAGGTGTCGTGAGATTTTAGTTGAGGATCCAAGTATGATTTTAAGTAGGTGCTTTGCAGTTAGTTAATTTTAGTAGATCTCTCGTAGATTTTAAATTATTGGGTAGATGAGATTTCACGTTAATGTACACAGAGAGATTTTAGTGTAAGGAAGTAAATCATGATTCTATGTAGCATGTACAGGAATCTGAAAACCTGAAATTTTACCATATAATGGTAAAATCAGGATAACTAATTATCTAAGTATGTCAAATTTTGCTTAACTTATTTGTAACTTTGGGGAACGACAGTATATGAGAGACTAACGTGAGGCGAGCCCTTATAATAATTTTATATATTTACAGGACCGAAGTTGGTGCTAACTATACGTATTCCGCGGGCACCGTCCTGGTCACCTTGGTAACTGGGGCGAGCGCGAGCAGTGGCTTCAGCCTAGAGATGTACTCCAGTGGCGACCTTGACGCCGGTGGTGGCGGCTTTACACATTATGAGACTTTCCAGGCAGCAACCGGAGCTACAGCTTATCCAGGAAACGGGCAGCCGTACATGGACGACGAAGTCGCCGTGTTCATCGTCAGCCCCTCCGAATCAGGCAGTCGCACCTTGACCTTCACCGGCATGGATGTGGAAGACAGCACGGGCTGCATCTACGATTCAGTCGAAGTCTTCAGCTGGTCCGTGTCTATGGACCATTTACACTCAGAAGCACGGTGAGTTTACAAGCTGATTGGAAAGCACAAATCAAAAGTGACCCATTCTGGGATTATTTTTTACCTAGATTATCTCAGGCGTTAGCGTAGCAAGTGCAGAATTTTTATCATGTTTCCTTGCATAATAGATATTTTTGTATTTAATTACAGAGTTTGTGGATCGGCCCTTCCACCTCCGATCATGTTAGAGACAGGTCTGGGGGTTATCATTTTCAAAACTGACTCATCAGTTACACAAGGAGGCTTTGCATTCAACTGGATGTAAAAATATTTAATTTTGGATGAACCTCCATATTTATGTTTCTTCAAAAGATTTTACACTGAAGTATTTTTCTTTGGAAATAAATATGAACATTAACTAAAACCGAGGATTTAAAACGCATGCATTATTTATTTTTTGTTTTTCTTTCCAACAATTATACTACCTACTACTGCCATATATTCTGTCTCAAGCATTCCGCGCGCAAAGAACATCAGTAGCAGTTACGTTAGCCAGTTGTACTATTTTTTATTGAATTCCCCATGCAATTGTCTATCAGAAACCATCTTCCGAAATTTTTTGTGATACAAGGTGCTAAAATGACAGATCGGAGAAATCGACGTGTTGCAATTTTTCAGAAACATTTTTGCAAACATAAAAATTCGGCATTTTTCAATAGATCATTAAAAATCGGAACTAATTGCAAGATGGTCGACCATACCATAAAATGATCCACTAACATTGGCAGTGTTGATAACCGGAAACCGAGTTGAAGGGAACGGTCAAAAAGGTCACAAAAACTCACGAAGGCGCACAAAACCTGAACTCGGCTGAATTCACGCCGGATCCTAAAAAAAATTTCCCTACAAATGAACGGTCCAAGTAAAACTACGTCCCTGGCCCCTAAGCTCGACCTTGGACTTATGTCTTTAAAATGAGAAAAGAAACACTTGATAACTTCAAACCTGGTTTTGAAAAAAAACTAACAGTATTGATACGTGACTCTACCGCCTTGGTATTAAACGGTTATACCATATTGGTATAGAACCAGTATTGAAATTATACCTCGTGGTAATAATTTTAATTAATTAATTAATTTAATTAACTAATTGGTATTAAATTTTTAAACGCGGTAGAGTCACGAATCAATACCAACGGTTATTGATTTTTTTAAGAGTGTACATACATACATTGGAACATATTAAACCTTCATTTGTCTCTTATTTTAAATCACAAATTGATACGATGGATTTGGTATTGTCAGAGTCGGATGGAAAAAGCAGTGGTCACGTTTTCTAAATGAGAAAACTTTTTGATAAATCGAGACGAGTATAGCAATATAACACTGCTTTTTAGTGTTCATTTGTCGCGGGTTATTTTAATCGCTAAAACCAACAACCAACCTTTTACCTGGTAACATTACAAAATACCGAGCTTTAATTAAATTCCAATCCGTACAAAATCTAATATTGCTTTTGTGAGAAATATGCGTACGTGCTGGACCACAGCGTCATGCGTCACCCTAGGTATGGTTACCGTCCAATTTTCTGAATTAGATTGTGTTGGTCAACGCTGGATTATCCAATAAGTAAACAATATCAGGCAGTTAGAGGGCTTGCTTGGAAAGTTCTACGTATTTCACTTTTAAGGTATCTTTTCCACATATGTATGTTAGCATTACGTTTCTCACCTTTTCGTTGGGTAATATTTTTGTCAGCAAGATTGAAACTAATTAGGTTAGACACACCTGCAGATTCCATGCTCTCTAAAAAATAAGGTTACCCTTTTAAATAGGAAACTGTACATATGTCAGTTAGTTAGCTATGGGAAAATTCAGAGTCTGCTGTAATCTGTTATTTAAGCGATTGTTACTCTTGGCAAACATAAGTTTGTTTATTATAGAATTAACGGTGGGTTTACTTTGCAAAAGCGTAGAATTACATATTTTTAAGAGTCTGCAAGAAGGCGTAGGATTGGGGGCTGAGCCATACATAGTCTCTCATTTCCATTATGACATAGCTATTGAGTAATGCGGACGGACGGATACATCTGATTAAATGGTCGACACGTCAGGTGAATCTCCCGAATATCAGTTCGAACCAGATTTGATTAAACTAATATTAAATAATTTTACAGATTAGAGTACATCTATTACTCTACCTGCTCAAATAATCGGTCTCCTTTAGTAATTGTGTCATTGACAAGTTTATCACTGAGAAACAAAGTATCGAATGGCATTCTTAAGGATGGGTACAGATTTCAAAAAGTTTTGAGATAGAATGAAACAATTTTGTTTACGTTGTGTGAATGTAGTGCTATTTCGTAAACATGTGACAAATTGCGACGGAAGAGATTACCCTGATTTCATGCATTGCACCCTTCCTTTTGAATTGTGTAATATGAGTACTCAGGTCGGTAAAAGAATGCATTTCATTTCTTTGTGACAAATAAATGAGCCGTGCACAACGAACGTGTATAAACCCGTGTTTCATGATGAAATCTGTTATCTTCATTCTAAAAGATAATTTTGCCTTGATGGAAAGTAAATACGTGTGGTTTCAATTCGCAATTAACAAATTAATAAATTAACTAATCAATTAACTAATTAATCCAGAGTAGCGTAAACTTCGTGAAGGTTAAACTTAGCAGGGATTTTGTGTAGTTTGCATGGAAAAAATTCGGGATTCCATTTACTGCTTGAAAAGCAATATATCAACGCGTGTTACCCAATTATTCTGTAGTACATACATATAATATAATCTATATTATTATTAATATAATATAATTATTAATAATAAGTGTATTTTATATTCAAACTAAATTAAAATTTGTTAACAAAAAAAAAAAAAAATCTATATTATAATTCCGAAAAATCTGTCCCGTGAAATTTTCCGGGACATTCCTGCATTCTGATTGGCTGTTGACATTTCTGCTTCGCCAATCAGGGAGCAGATACGAATTATGATTATGATTACGATTACGATTATGGTTATGATTATGATTATAATTATGGTTATGATTATAATAAAAAAAATTCTCTAGCAACGTAAAAAAATTCCTTAGCAACGTCGAAAAAAATTGTTTAGAAACGTTAAAAAATAATTTCGTGCGGCCCGTCTTCAGGACGGGCCGCACGGCGTGAATGGAAGCGTTCTGCAAGCGGCTGACCACCATGGTTTGCGTGAGCTCGGTGGTGATTAACGGGTGGATTCTTGGAATAGTGCTGAAGACTAAGAAGCCCAGGTAAGTTTTTTAACATACTAAAAGGTTTTGCGCTGAATTAATGTGATATGACATTACAAATTAATATGTTTTTCGGACGTTTTACTCTTTTTTTCCAAATTACGAAATATTTCATCCAAGTTTTAGGAGAAAGTAAGATTACAGTGCGTGACCATTTGGTATGGGGTAGATTTTTAATCTCACTCTACCCCAGTTCAATGTAATTTTATACATATTGCTAGAATGTCATCAATTTCAAGAGCTTTTAGATAAATTCTACCTGTTGTACTTTAATATTATTGTTTGGTATTACGAAAGTTTCGTTTTTAAGCGCTCTTTTGCCATTTCGCATAATAAATTTGTTCTCAAATATTCATTCATCATTTTATTAAATGAAAATGAGATGCAGTGCCAAATTTGCTAAGAATTCAGTTTAATGTGTTTTTGAATTGCGAAACGATACATTTTAGACTTTGCAAAAGTTTGTCTCAAAGTTCCCTTGTTTGGAGACTTTGTGGATATGTTTTTAAAGGTTGCAGATAAAGCCTATCATCTTATCGATGACATTTATACAATAGTTATCAAACTTTCGATCTATTTTTGGTTTACAGATGCATCAACATCTTAATCGCGAACTGGTCTCTGCTGACCATTCTGGCCTCGTTGCTGTCCATGTTTGACATTGGGGAGGGATCGCGTCTCATCACGAATTGCACAAGCTTCATGTGTCCGCTGCTCTCCTTCCTGAGAAGTAAATACCATACTAATCACCTCCATTTTGTACACTCTTAAAAATAATGCTACGATTTTGAAAAGTTCATACAATAATGCGTTTCAAAAATAGTACTTCATTGGGAATTAATTCAATTTTAAAATTGGCAAAAATTATCAATTCTTTTTTAATTTATTTACACTTCGGAAATAAATAGACGAATGTCTCAGTTCATGCCACGGATTAACACGTAGATAAAACTGAATTATGAACTCAACTTTCTCACCTTTCTTCACGGCTATGAAATTATTGCAAACGAATGTAATCAAGGGGTGAGGCCCGTCATACGTCAAACTGTAGATGATATTGTTTTTGCCCGTCAAATATTTGCTAAACTTGACACCTCTGATACATTCTCGCCGTTTGTGACCTGTGACCTCATCTACTCAAGCGTTGCAATTATAAACTGATATCATATTCGTGTTTAGCGTTGAAATTTATCTCATTGAGTTTTACCGTTGCAAAATCTGTCCAAATTAGCATATTTGATGCGTTTTCTCATTTTACCCTAATTCGCGGGGAAATTAATGTGGCGGTAAATTTCTGCTGGCTCATAGTTCATGGTACGAAAAGGGTGGCAAAGATAGGGCTCTCGCCATGGGGTGTTGATCACTTGGTAGTTTCGTACAGGAGCGGTCGAAAAATACGTTTTGAAATCTGAAATTGTTGTGGAATGCGCCAAATATATCTAGCCACATGCCACAAAAGTTTCATAAGTTTTCATTGGAAAATAAATTTCGTACACGATTTCAAAGCGAGGAAGTCGGGAAACGAGTTTTTTGTAAGTACGAAAATCTGAGCGACAAAGACTCGAAGAAGGCTTGGCTACATTTCAACAGGGAAGGGTGTGGCCATGCAAAAATTAGGATATACATAAAAAAGTATGGAGAACCCGAAAATGTAAACTTCAAATAACCACCATTTGAAAAAAAACCATCATATCGACCCCTCAAAAGTTAAAAACGATTGAATCGTTTTTTGAAAATTCTCCATCCACGTCAGTGCCTGATGCGGCCATGAAGTCAAAGATTAATACAAACCACTTGTATCATATTAAGCACTATAAAATGGGGGTCAAAGCGTATGCAAAGAAATCTCCAACAACACATACGGGGTCTGAAGAAAAAATGATAATCGCACGACCTCCGAAGCTTTACAACAAAAGTTCTCCAAAAATGTTGGTCATTCACGACTAGTCCTAAGTCCTTAAAAACGTGACAGAAACTGCAGGAAGGCAATTTTTTCATGGGAAATATATCTCTCAACTGAAAACCGGAGAGAAATTAAAAATTTTTTCGAAATTTCTCAAAAAATCTCAGGTTTGCCTGGCGTTCCGTCAGTTTGGGCATGTTTCGTACCCCTCAGTTCCGTTCGGCTGTGAGGAAGCACAGATTCATTTTCGGAAATGTGTGACCGTTTGATTCCTCTCATCAATGGGTATTATAAAATGTACAATGCAATTTTTTTGACCGCCCTGGGACAAATCCACAATCCAGGAACAACTATCCAGGAAGAACTCGAAAAAAAAATCAGTTTGACGTCGAAAAATGGAAACCTTACATACATCCCTCATCTTAACTCAATAAAAAATGTAGGCTACATGTTAGAAGTAATACTCCCAGCTTTGGGAAACAGTAGTTGATGAAAGAAAATTTTGGTTCCGGTAGCAGAAAATTTACAATGAAGATGCAAAGTCTTCGAAAAATTAATAATGACGGACATGATGAAAAATGTTAAATATGAGATGGATAATATACTTAAGTCTTATTTGTTCGCGGATCTGGGTAGTCAGATGTATTTATAATATTAAACACAAATTTGAGATTTCTGGAATTGTTTTTTAACTATTTGTATCCCAAATTGCTAGTGATCAACTTCCCATGGCGAGAGCCCTATTGAGCCCCTCAAAAATAATGTTGGTTTTAGCATTTTATCCTTGGTCACACCCGCTGGACAAACCGATAATTCATTTCCGAATGGCTTATCTAAAATAAATTGCGTTTGGGAATAACATATGTAAACATAAAGTTAATCGAAGGTGGTCATAACCATACCGCCTCTGTTTACGAAGGGGTGTGGTCTAGCACGCCCATCTTCGAAATTGACCCTTGTTTTTATGTTCCAAATTTCCTTATGTTACATCTTTCTTATGTTATTGCGTTAACAGACAGACGGACGGACAGACGGATATAGCCATGTTATAAACGGGTTTCATTCCTTTAATAAATATTACTTACTTACTTACTAGGTATGTTACATTCAGTCTAAAATTTTGACAAAATTATTATTCTTAAATATATTGAATAAGGAATTAATAATATATTCTCTAATTAACTGAATACAATCGAATTAATCAATGGCAAAGGTTAAGTTACAGATCAAACTTTACTCTGTAGATATAATAGTTTGCATAGTATAGAATTCCGACTGAATTAACGTTGTAAACGGGAAACATCACTTTTAAGAGTGTGCACTTTCATTCCAGAAATGAAATGAGAATTGTAGCATTGCGTAAAAAAGTGTCAAGTTGACCAAGAGAATGTCACTCAAAGAGGCAAAAACAACACTTGACTTTGTGATATTTGATTGTTTTTTTTTCAGCCTGGTTCACGAACATGTATCCGTTGGAAGTGTTGTCCCTCGTGGCGGAGGCCTGCCGTCAGCTTGGGCCTCGTTTCGATGCTGATGGGAGTCATCTCACCGTTCGGAGAATTCTGACCTGTTGGCTGCTCGCTGGACTGGGGGCGGTACAGGCAGGATTGGGGACGGAATACGCGATGGGGAAATGTGTCAAGGTGAGTGAGAGTTGAACAATGAGGAGAAGATGATGAGAGCAGAATTTCGGGTGGAGGTGACCACTTGAGAGGAAAAAGGGGGGAGAAAGTGGTTTCTGGCAGCTACATATTTTTATGTATGTACAAGAAATGTGGGACACAAGAAACTCTGCCTCGATGAAGAAATTCTTTCATAAAGCGCATGGCGCATGTTTCTTGCGCTTTCTTGCAACTTATTACAGTTGCATGTATTTTTTGCAGTTTTTAGTACTTTCATGCAGTTTGTTGCATGGCTTGTAATTTATTGCACTTTCTAGCACTTTGATGCGGTTTCTTGCAGTTTCATGCACTTTCTAGCTACTTCATGCATTTCTTGCGTTTTGATGCAGTTTCTAGCTGTTTCATGCAGTTTCTTGCGGTTTCTTGCAGTTTCATGCAGTCTCATGCCCCTTCCTGCACTTTCCTGCAGTTTCTTGCGGTTTCTTGCAGTTTCATGCAGTCTCATGCCCCTTCCTGCACTTTCCTGCAGTTTCTTGCGGTTTCTTGCAGTTTCATGCAGTCTCATGCCCCTTCCTGCACTTTCCTGCAGTTTCTTGCGGTTTCTTGCAGTTTCATGCAGTCTCATGCCCCTTCCTGCACTTTCCTGCAGTTTCTTGCGGTTTCTTGCAGTTTCATGCAGTTTTTAGCTGCTTCATGCATTTCTTGCATTTTGATGCAGTTTCTAGCTGTTTCATGCAGTTTCTTCCGGTTTCTTGCAGTTTCATGCAGTTTCATGCACCTTCCTGTAGTTTCCTGCAGTTTCTTTTAGGCTCCTGCACCTTTTATTTCCTACATATATTAACTCGTAAGAAATGCAACGTACAGGAAACTCATTCCCGCCGCTATTGTACTTCCTACGGCGCGAGGTCAGTCGCATATTCCCTCCATTTTCTAGCGCCTGTTTGCATATTGAATTTCTTTTCTTGCATTGTAAGGAATGTAGCATACCCGCAAGAAATAAAACAAGGTCAAGTAACCATTTGCAAGAAATATACATATGATTTCTTGCAGCTGTTTTGACCTTCAACTGCAATAAATAGAATAAACTATGCCCCGCCGCTGTATGTAGAGGGTGGTTTAATAGTAAGGTTACAATGGAGACTTTTTCAATTGAAAAAATTCGTAAATTTCCATTAGTTACAGATTTGGGGTTGAGGTTTTATTAATTTTTAGCAAAATTTATGGAACACTGATGACAAAATTCTTAAAATATTGAATTTCAGAGGCAACATTTCGGTAACTAATGGAGATTTACGAATTTTTCCCATTGAAAAATTTTCCATTGTAACCTGACATTTTAACTACCCTGTGTGTAGATACTGAATACGGCTCGAGATGCGGCCTTTTTTGTTCCTTGCATTTTTTTTCGCTTCCTGCCTTGCAATATAAGAAATGTAGCAAACACGCAAGAAAATAAGCGATGGATGAGAAATTGGAGTGGAGTGGATTGGAATTTTGGAGGTTACTTAATTGCGAAATTCTTTTTCTCAGGTGGGTCTGGTTGGGAGCGAGGTGCTCGGCGGGGTGGTGGAGCTCTGGAGAGGTGTCGTGTTCCATGTCGGCGTCGGAGGCTGGATGATTCTCTGTAAGTTGAGTGTCGAATGATTAAAGTGTCTCAAGTGGATTGGAACACGGAAAGATTTGTCATATTGTAAATATTGAATGAGAGAAAGGCAGTGAAAGTATTCGGATAGTTTGCTCTTTTTTGTTTATAATTTATGTATAGAAACTAGGCAAAGCATTATGTTGTTCGGTTAGATTACAAAGGTTGCGAAGTTATCAAGTTTACGAGTGAATAGGATATGTGTAGAGCTCAATTGAATTGGGATAGCTATTTTTAAAATGATTAAATAAGTTTGAATAACGTCAAGTAATATGCAAAAATTCTGTGGTGTTTTGTTTTTGTTGTAGAATTTATGCAAGTTACATGCATACATACATAGGTATCTATGTATGTGATTTGGAGAAATTGCGAAAATTAAGTTTGCCGTAAAACAAGATTTTGTATAAGCTGCTGTAGATTAATGTATTTTCCTCATACGCAAATGAATTTTGTATTATCGTTAATTTAATTTGCAAAGTTTACAAGGCTAACGGGATTAGAATATTCTAAATGCAGGGTAACTTCATGGCGAGGTGTATGGTTACTAATGAGAATTTTTTAAGTTCAATCGTATAGATTGTTTTAATATGTTCACGCCTGACACGCGAGAAAATCTACGAAGTTTACGAAACTAAGAAATGTGCAGCATTTTGGGCAACAGTGTATAACTTAAAAACTAAACTTGCCTCTAGATTTTTAACATAAATGTGGAGCAAACTTGAAAACATTTTACGATTTAAAGTGTTTACACAATTCTGCATGAAATTCATAATTAAAATAATTAATTTTTATATTTCTTTGTAGTGATGTATAAAAATCGAGGCAAATTCACGTTCTTGCTCAAGGTGAGAAATACAATGTATCATTATTTATATACCGTACTTTCATTCACAACTTTGCCACGTTTATAATTTTTTTTAACTTTCTCTTGGTCAGTTCACTGGAAATTGGAAACTTTCCTCCCGCCTGAAACGGATCCGATTCCTGTTCATATACACGATAATCTTTGTCATCTTCTGGATCCCGTTCGGAATTGCTCTCTGTTGGTATCAGATCAACGAGGTGGGACCGGTCGTGCTGGAAATGAAGGAGAATGCGCCCCTTGCAAACCTCGCAAAAACCGGGTTCACCCTGTACATGGCTTACACACCGATGGTCATCTACTGGGCTGGGGATATCCGGTTGGAGGAAAAGTTCTGGGCGAAATTTTCCATGCAGAAGGCGTCCTTAGGAAAGGAAGCCGATGATGATGGAGAGGAAATGAGTGGGATATCGATGGTCACGATAAGGAAGTCATCCACATCGGAGGGAGAATCGGAGGAGGAGGAAGAAGATGAGATTGGCGTAGACTATGGAAAAATGCCAGAGCCGAAGATAGACGTGTGGAGACCGTTGACGATGGAGGAAAAGTGGCCATGTCCACACTGTCGGCATCTCGCTCAGCTCAGCGGGACGGAATTCCTTGTCTAGAAGTTTGGATAGAAATTTAGTATTTTGCACCTGCTCCAGAGTTTAATTAACTATATATGTATTTTTAGTTGAATTTAAATTGGAGAATGGAATGAGTACCTCTTCTGTAAAGGAGTACCTGTGTCGTAAATGATAGTCTGTTCTATAAATGAATGCCTAATTTATAACTGAGTCTGTCATGCAAATGAGTACCTGTCTTGTAAATTAGTATATATTAAGTGAACGAATACCTGTCCATTAAATGAGTCTGTCCAACAAATGAGTGGATATTGAAGTAATGTGATTGAGTATATTTTCTGTAAATGAGTCAGTTTTACAAATGAGTACCTATTCTGTAGATGAGTATATTTTTTGTAAATTAGTCTGTCCTACAAACGAGTATGTGCCATGTAAAGGAGTACCTGTTCTGTAAGTGGGTGGATGTTCGATAAATGACTTTATCCTGACTTCTTGATTGAAATACGAGTCTATTTGTGTGCCTGAAATTTTTCATTGTTCCTGAATCTAAATACCTTGTCTGTATGCTCGATTAAGTAAAATGTAGTCATGGTAAAGTATACAAATGTGCTATATGTATAATGTGCTATAGATATATAATTGGATATTATATTCTACATAATATATAAGAGCGTGGTCTGAAGTAATCAAGATCTGGGTATGCGTAGATATGTCGTCCACGATTACATTATACATACACCGAATATTATGCGGTCACAAGTATAATCAGAATGATAAAATATATGCTTGCATCTACGACCAGAGTTATAAATTTACAGGGAGTGGTTAAAGAGTTGGTAAAAAACTTATTTTTGGTTTAGATTACATCGGTGGTAAATTTAAATCAAGTCGATGCTAAGTCTGACCTTGACCGCATAATCAGTTGTTTCTGGCTATAATCGTAACTACTTTGATCTAATTTCTAATCTTTGATCTAATCACTTTGAGTGAATTTCACTACTTGTCCCAGTTTCGTATATGTGTAAAATTAGAAAGAAATCGAGAAATGAAAGCAGTTCGAGAAAGCTACAATAATATAACATGTCCCTAACACTAGTACTAATCTACTAGTTCTCCTGGAGGGGAAGCTTAATGAGACATAAATCCAATGCAAAAGACCGACTCAACATGATTTTTTGCGTTTAGCGTTATTTACATCTGTATAAGTATGCATTTGCAGATGTAGGTTAGTGAATATAATTAAAATTGCTGACACCTTAAACAAGTGTTGAATAGATATTTATAATTAACTTGTCATGTAGTTGGTGAATATTTTATAGATTATCTGTAGATGTGTAATTATGGATTGTGGTGCTTGTTGATTATACAATTCGTATCCCATCATGTGAAATTACTTTAGGTGATTAATTAACTCATGTCCAATTAATCTATTTATCTTGTTCCAATATGATCTCGTTATCGAGAGCAATTTTCCTTCTTGGGGTTCACACGCTTCTCATAGTTTGTTGGAAGGTTGACTACGTATTCCTGAAATTTTTTGGGAAATTTAGACTTGAAATTTATAAAAATATTTTGTGAATTACATGCTAAATTGTGTATTTATTTTTTTAAACCTTAAGAGGAATACGTTGTTTGGGTTGGCCCGTACAGAATACGTAACGTTTTCCGGATAGCCCACCTTTCTCAATGGTGGAGCCGTTTTTGGTCCAGTTCAAATTTCGAATCATACCGCCAACCGTGTTTGCTAGGGTGGGTTCCGGATGAGAAATGAAAATACCGTCAAGAACCTTTGTGGTACGTATAGTTTTTAATGTGAAGCGGATTGTCAGGGCATTAAGTCGATTGGTTTCCCCTGGAAAAAAAATATTTCCCAGACAAATTAAGATTGAAGAGAGTTGACTAAATGTTTTAAATAATTTGGTTAAATTATCGTCGTAAGTAGTTTACTGATTACAATTATTATGTATATATTTATGCATTCACTATTAAAATCTTAATCACATGAAATAAAAAGTAAGATAATTACCACAAAATCAAAAATGGATTTTGAAAATATGAATTTATGCATATGGGTGCATGTTTACCTGCTGGGTGTACTCGGCGGTACAATGTGCAGCTGTGGTGAAGGATTCCATATGTGGGGAACGCCGTGGAAAGGAGAAATATTTTCGCCCAACAGGACATCGTCCGAGTCGTTTTGTCGTTAACTGAAAAAGTAATGGGGAAAAAATGGGTTTATACATTTATTAAGTAGCGTCAGCTACTTATTGTGATCGTTTTGTCCGTCCGTCCGTCCGTCCGTCCGTCCGTCTGTGAGCAGGATATCTCCAGAACGGGTCAATATAATCAAACCCCGTTTTCGCCATTGTGCTTCTAATTTTTAGTTCTCGGTCGACTTCGAAAATTGGGTCAATCGGACCACACCCCACCGCGCCAGGGGGTGTGGTCCAAATTAAATTTAACATTAATTTTCATATGGGGTGTCATTTTAAAGGAAATTTCAGCACGAATTCAATGGCGTTCAAATTTTTGACCTTGTGATCTTAAGGACGAGGTCAAAGGTCAAAAAATACATAACTGTCACATGGGGTATCATTTTGAAGGAAATTTGACTGCGATTTCAAGAATGTTAATATTTTTGACCTTATGACCTTGAGGACGAGGTCAAAGGTCAAAAGATTCATAATTTGTCATATGGAGAATCATTTTAAAGGAAATTAGACTGCGATTCCAAGGACGTTAATATTTTTGACCTCATGATCGTTGGTACGAGGTCATATACGGATACTTTAAAGGAAACTTGAATCGGTCTGACGCTACTCATTTACATTCGTTTGGAGGGTTTATTTATGAACCTTCATGCGAAATTAAGAAGAAAGTTATCGTAATGTTTTTAAACATGCTGATAAATGGGGGAGTTTAAAATTTCCGTGCCATATAAAGTGTCACATTGACACCATGTTGCAACGAAACAATCTATTTGGATAGATTAATAGAATCCAAGCTAACTTTGCCGAACGCAATATTCAGACTGTGGTTAAATAGTATATTTTTGAAGCTTTATAAAGTAACAAACTCTAAAAAATATGAGTCAAACGTGGAAAGGGATGGATGTTAATATTCCGTATTTTATAGGAAATCACGAATTAAGACTTTAATTAATTGATGTAAGGTATAATTATGAAATCGACAGGGTACCCAAGAGAAATTTTACTAAACAACATCTAAACTAATTCTATGGATGAAATAAAGTGAAAATAGATGACACCTATTTTCACTTTATTTCATCCATAGAATTAGTTTAAGCCAAAATCTCATTTTCCCCCTTCTACACCCCCCGTGGGGTGTGTGGTTATCTGACAACCTTGGGATATACGTACATATACATACCCTGACACAGGTGGCAGGTTGATCAGACACTCGTTTCTATGGATTGTCACATGTTTTTCTTCAAGCCGAGTGCACCTCATCCACTCAACACCTCATCCAATCCCCGTGTGTTTGACCGTAAATTTGTTGGCCGGCCTGCCCAAGGTTGGCTGGGTATGGTAATAATTTAACTTAATACCATTAATTTTAACGCCATAAATAATTTGTGTTGCTTAACTGGAAACTAAACTAGCTTATACTTATATTAATAGTTAGGTATCTAAATTTAAACGACGTGACTTTACTTGAGTGGAGTTAGTGAGTAATCAGGTTTGGTTAAGTACGATATGAATAAATGTTGACCTAACCAAATGCAATTTCAAATGCCTAATTGTAATAATCTAATGTTGAAGTGACAGAAGGAGAGATGCAAATGATAAGGCCAGGTTGCCAACACTTATCAATCTATTTAGGCAGGGGGGACATTGCACTAAAAATGAGCTGCTTTTTGTTACTTCTTCCGTTTTCAGAACGATTATCAATTTACACGCGAGGATTGAGCACGCTTTTAGAAGGTGTGGTTTGAGTAGGACCATACGATAGGTATTAATTATTCGTAGGATTAAGCACGTCAAGAATTGCGTATGTGAACATAGCAAAGAATGCGTATTTTCGATAGTCGAAGGCAAGTTATATAACATATAACCTTCAGACTTGCAAAGACATACCTATTTTTTAGGGTTGTACACAAGTGAAAGTCTAAACCAGACGTGTTCAAAAAACTGTTTTCATTCAAAATTCAGTCATCCCGATTTCTGACTGAACAATTTCATTCACACTCAGTCATTTTCTTTCAAATTCATTTAATTTCATTTCACTCCATCTGACTTCATTTCTGACTTCGGCCAATGTATTAAGCATATGGTGAAAAATGAAAGGATTGAGAAATCCTTTCATTCACAGTCACTCATGAAATGACGGACTCTTTCACTCATTTTCACTCAAATCACAGGAAATTGTCTATCATAATCAGTCACATGAATGAAATTGAACTGGTATGGTCTAACTTGGACTAACTTCGTTCCTAACAATTGCGAATTTTTTCAAGGTTCATCACAATTTTCTAGCGGGTTATGTCAAAGAATCCAGCCAAAAATCAGGAATCACAAGACGTTCCAATTTCCGTTGAATGACCCTTTAAAGAAAATTATTGAGGGTCAAGTTTACACATCCGCCTTGGTGTTAGCCCGTGAAGGATTAGCGAGTTAAAAATTACGCAAAAATTGAATTTTCCCGCTAATGTTTATCTGATCACGTGATTCCTAAAGTATTAAGTATAACTCGCTAAAAAATTCGGGGATAGCTTGAACAAATATTCCACTGTAAGCAATTGAGCTAATACAAACGTAATGCACAGACCATTTGCATGTGATTTGCATGTGATCGAATTGGAATAGAAAAGATAATCCGTGATCAAGTTAATGTCACTCATAAATAAAAGATATAAAAGTTATTTGCATAAGCTCCTAATTATGTAAATATTGTAGCGGGGGCTGCGGAACAGTTAGCACAATGCTCTTAGATAAGGACAGGTAATTTTCGTTGAACATGCTGTCCCCAAATTTTTCCACGTTCCGCCGACCCTGTATACATACCTACTTGCATTCTTTATTTGGACGCACTTTGCTTGCGTATGTTATAAGTTGTATATAAATATTTACATACGTGTTATGGTCTTGCTGGACTGGAACCGATCATTTATGACATTATTTACCTCATAAATTATATTAATCTTGCATCTAAACAGACATTAATTGATTGATTGTGATTTGAAAATGGATCGATGATGAAACAAACAATGGAGCCTTGCGTCACGGAAGAGATTGGAAATCCCGAACGTCGGGTATAAAACGGATGCGCCGTTTTTAACGAGGCAGTCTATCACGGAGTGAGCGAGTCACAAGAGCCTTTACAAATATGATCGCTTTGGCAGTTTTTCTTATTGCGGTGGTTGCCGTGGCGACGGGTAAGTAGGGTTTTTCACTGCTCCTTACTTTTTTAGCTGTATCGGAAATGTTGATAAATTGAATAAATTATTAAATTTTTGAATGGGATATTTTTCTATTGAATACGATCTGAATTCCGAAATCCTAGCCGACCGATCCGCTATTTTAGTCGATGAGGATCCCGCCCCAGTCGTGACAAGTAAGAAATATGTTTATTTTAGAATTTAGTATTTATATGGAATTCACAAGCATTTGGACATACTTATCAATGCAAATTACCTATGCAAGTCCGCCGGTAATGAAGTAAATAAACGCATTTGAAAAGTTTGGAGTGTAGAAAAGGGTGAACCCTTGTATCAATCATTATTCATAAATTTAAAAAAAACATGTTTTCAAAAGTTTAAAAATTCTTTAAAAATTGATCGACCCCATTTGCTACTGTACTTGAGGATATGTATCGCACGAGGGGTGTGATTATCAGAGGGCGGATATGTATGTATTTCTAACTTTTTCATACCAAACCAGATCGTACTTAAACTTCGTCTACTAATATCTCATCTAACTAGGGATACCTTTTCTATGATAGCTGAAAAATGAGTTCTAATTTAACTTTTCGTATGCACCATGATATGTTTCGATTACAAAGTGCAAAAATTTTTCTGCAAAACCAATTTGCTAATTTTTTAATGGCCTTCAAAGTTTGCGAAAGTGGGGGCGGAATAGGCGGAGTGGGAGTGTGTGGAGATGGGGGCGGTCGTGCCCCTCGCTATACACTACCACCACCCGTGACGGTCATTATGATCTGCGTGACACAAGGTAATCCATCAGCAACTTATATTTGATAAATTTAGTAACTTATATTTACTTTAAATTTAATTAAGTGTAAGAAAATTTAGTTAAGTGAATGAAAAAAATTGATGCATGTTCTTCCTCGACATTGGCTCTATTGACAAACTCGGCTTCAGTTAAATATTTGGTTATATTTCGCGACACAATTCTATGTTTAATCTTAAAATTATGGACCCCACTTGAACTAGCTTTGAATGGTAAAGATAACTCTTTAGATTTTATAATTCCCCAGCGTTTTAAATCCACTTCACCAATGTGTATTAGAGATTCTCTTGCAAAATTAAATCTTTCGAGCACAAAATTGTCTACATCTTTTAACTTCTTCAGTTTGTTGTCATTCTGGTCGATGTATGTCCTCATCCGAGAAATTGTTGCATAAGTTGTTATTTTAGGGAAACGTCGTCTAGTTTGAAACAATTTAATTGACTTAACACTGTTGTAAACTTTACAATCTTTAACATCTCTTCGAGATTATAATTATTATGTTCGATACTTTCAATCTCCCATTAATGCGATGACGATTCTTCGGAACTTGTGTCGGTTTGAGCAGCACTGTCACCGTAAATGTCAATTTCATCGTCACTGGCAATTTCCAATGCAACGAGCGTTTCAAATTACGGGTTTCAAAATTAAGTAAATTTTCGATTAAAATCAGTCCTTCACTTGCTAAATCGTTAAGATTTAAACCACTATCAATTATAGGTACCCTAGCAGTGTCGTATTTTAATTTTGGTAATTCTAGTAATAATTCGCACACTTTAGTGATTCTCGCCATATTTAGAGTGGTAATTGCTAATATGATTATTTAATTGAACAATTTTCAGCAAATTTTTAACAACAGAGAAAGAGCAGATGGCTAAAATAACAATAGGATTTAAGTATTTGGTGCGCAAACTGGGCATACTGATCTTACCACTTCGCACAATGCCATCAACATGCATCAATTTTTTTCATTCACTTAACTAAATTTTCTTACACTTAATTAAATTTAAAGTAAATATAAGTTACTAAATTTATCAAATATAAGTTGCTGATGGATTTCCTTGTGTCACGCAGATCATAATGACCGTCACGGGTGGTGGTAGTGTATAGCGAGGGGCACGACCGCCCCCATCTCCACACACTCCCACTCCGCCTATTCCGCCCCCACTTTCGCAAACTTTGAAGGCCATTAAAAAATTAGCAAATTGGTTTTGCAGAAAAATTTTTGCACTTTGTAATCGAAACATATCATGGTGCATACGAAAAGTTAAATTAGAACTCATTTTTCAGCTATCATAGAAAAGGTATCCCTAGTAAGTACGATTCCAAAAATTCAAACATGGTTTTACATATTTTACATATTATGGGGTTTTCGTACATACACATATTTTCATACATATTTTAAAGTTTTTCCCTACATATATGCATATACGCATATTTCCTTACATATTTCGAGCCTTTTTCTTAGTGAGGCAAATACCTGACAACGAAAAAATTTGCTAAGTATGCATTTACCCCACCCAAAAAAAGTGACATAAGTCGATATCTCGGCCACTTCTCAACCGATTTTGATGAAATTTTGCACAGATCATTGTTAGGTAATTTAGAAAAGATGTGCTAGTCGACTTGGCGAATGTTTGATTTTTACCCAAGTTATGTGCCAAAATGTGCAAAAATTTTCCCCTGAAAACATATTTATTTTTATTATTCATAAGTGGTGTATCTCAGGATGCTCGCTTATTGAAAATATTTTAGGCAAAGTCATTCCGGACATTTTAAGCGCAAAATGACCTAAATCGGTTGAGAAATAACGGCGTTATTCAAGTTTGAAAATCAAAAATTTAATAAAAATATTCAGGGTACCGATAATAACGGCGGTAGTGCAGTAAAACTAATGTCTTTGACAACCAACTACAAGTTTTAAATAAACAAGGCCCCAAAAAATGGGAAATCTTAGTGAGTCAGCGCAATCGCAGTTAAATAAAATTAGATTGAATAACTTTTGCATCACCTCTCTCGGGATAATTTTTACTGGGTCCACTGTAAATTTAGTTTTGCATACGCATGAACTCTTGCATTCATTAAATTAATTGAGATTACAAGATGACGTTTTTACTATTGAACGAGATTCTCGTTACGAGAAGTTGGCTAAATTAATCGAGATGAAATATAATTGTGAACTGCGAATTTTAAATTTAGAAAGATTTGATAATGTACAATTTCGATATATAAATTTGGATATCCTATTAATTCCTATGCTGATGAAATCTCCAGACCCTTTGAAAAAGGAGGTAATTATTCTAAATGATTAATTAATGCTTCAAAGAAAAATGATACCGAGAGCGGTGATGAAAAAATTATTCAATCTAATTTTATTTATTAACTGTGATTGCGCTGACTCACTAAGATTTCTTATTTTTTGGGGCCTTGTTTATTCTAAATATAAATATTTAAATATACGTTTCGAGTTTTTTTATGCAAATATATTTTTCTTCCTTGAGAAATTAAGAATTTCTCAAAATTACATTGTCATGATAATCGGTTGTCAATTCGTGTGAACGATGTGCCAATCCAATTTTCCGCATTTTTCAAGCCAAAAATTACTGTTCCGTCGAGTCAATAATAATCATTTTTTATAGTTTTAGTTTTCATGAAAATATTAAGTAGGTATGTATGAATGTGAAATTATTTTATGTCGATTTTCATGCAAGTTTTTAGCATGTAGTGTAATGTGAGAATGTTTAGCGGATTTTATGAATTTGTTCTCGAATGTTCTATTCTATTTTTAGAACCATTCTTTCTTTGTCTTTGGGCAGTGCGAGCCCGCAGTTTTTAGTGTATATTTGTCTGTGTGCGAGTAAGCACGTATATTCACATAGAATCTCTTGTACTGTACACATCATTCCTCTCCGGTTTAATAGTGTCAGTTGAATAAATATCGTAAATTGTTAATGATAAATGTTTGGTCAACCTAGTGCAATAATTTACAACTATTAGCACTACCCCTGAGTTATCGCGAGAATCACGACCGTACAATTACACTAGAAAACCTTGAAATGGAACTGGTCTCGCATTATTCGTCTTCGAATGACGATTTAAATGTAATTCTGACATAATTCAGTTATAAGAGTGGTAAAAATTTGAATCTTTTCAAATCTAGAACATATATATAAAGTAGGAAATTTCTGTTGGAAAATATTTTTTATGTGCATATTTTCGAAATTTTGAAGTACATATTACATCCATATTTTGAGGAATTTAAGTACATTATTATTTATTGTGTGATCATTTAAATAAGAGACTGCTCGCCATAAGCTTTGCATGTAAAAAAGTCTCTTCTTAAATGATCACACCATAAGTAAGAAGGCATTAATTTTAAAACTCATTTTTCCATTTTATTTCTTCGTTGTCTAGTTACCACATGTGGTGGAATGGTGAACACGTCTTCGGCCGCGATCAACTTCCAACTTGCGAGCTCAATTCCAGCAGGTCAGGCCTGCCTGTGGACCGTGCAAGCACCCTATGATGCAGTCCGATTTACCTTGAAGGAATCCGGCCTTGGAATGGGGGATCTAAAGTTGACCCAATTCATCCATGCTATTCAGGGATATCAATATAATGTGTACGGCGCAGTGAAAAATTTTAGTTATCCGGGTATAGCTTGAGCGGCAGAGTGAGAATTTAATGTAATTAGCACAGTGATATTTCAACTTAACGAGTAAGATAGTTCCTATAGTTGTAGGACCCGACTGTGATTATGGTTTAAGGACCAGGGCGAAATTTAATTTTCAGAAGTAGAGAGGAATTTTAGTTTAAGGGGCAGAGTGAAAATTTACTTTTATCATAATCTAACATTCTGGAAGCAGAAGGAAGGTCAGCAACTGTTGCTACAAAGTTAATATTGAGAGCATATGTAGCAAGCATGTACATAAGCTAAATTTGGTTTAAATCATTTATAAATTTGGGGAAAACGCTGTGATATGCCTGCTAGAGATTTTCTTAAATGCTTAATTTATTGAGCTTCTGAGTTAGTAAGGTGACATCAAACAATAATTTTACACATATTTATAGTACAGAAATTGGTGCGAACTACACCTACTCCGCCGGAACAGTTTTGGTTAGTCTAGTCACCGGGGCGGAGGCGAGCAGTGGCTTCAGCCTAGAGATGTACTCCAGCGGCGACCTTGACGTAGCTGGCGGAGGTTTCACGCACTACGAGACTTTCCTCAACTCCACCGGAGCCACAGCCTACCCGGGTAATGGACAGCCATATATGAACAACGAGCGTGCCGTAATAATCGTCAGCCCCAGCGATGCAGGCAGTCGCACCTTAACTTTCACCGGAATGGAATTAGAACAACCAAGTGGTTTTCATTGCCTTTACGATAAAGTCAAAGTCCTCAGCTGGTATGTGCCTTGGGGCCATTTGGTGACGGAAGAAATGTGAGTATTTCATCTCATTTGAAAGCAAATCTGATTTTTGTAAATTATTTATATTGAGCTGGTCCCAAACTGTCATCAGAAAGGCTGGATTTTTATGCATCCTTCATAATATTCGAACTCATCAGTGTCTTGGGAATGCAGCATGGCAACATCGTAACTCATTTTTGAAATTTGCGAAATTGAAAACATTTGTATTTTAAGGATATTTGCAAAACATGAGTTTGTAAATTTATATGATACTAATGTGGATATAACTATGGTGGAGGCATTTAAATTAAAGCCAATTTAGTTTATATCTTGCTGAGAGGTTTATTGGCCGACTTCGTAATGCTTAATAACATTGGAGACTAAAATTGGCATTACTTTACCAATTGTTTACCGATTTTCAAAATTGCTACTGTTTTGGAAAGCTCAGGTCAATTGGCGAAATATATATTTCCAGATTTTTCAAATTCGACCACACCCTCTCGAGCTTAAGGTCACAATTTCAAAAAATACATAAAATACAATTGCTGCGTACACCGGAATTTGAAAGCACAAAGATCGAGTTGCATGTCGAAAAAATACCTCGACCCCCTGGACACTCTGAACATGACATGGTTTCATTGAAATTTTAAAGTTTCTGAGAATCACACCCATTGAGGGGTGTGGTTCTAAAATTTGGATTACTCTGTCGGAATCCCCTAGTCGAGCTGAGAAAAATGATGTGTCACATGACGTAGTTTCGTTAAAGTCGAAAAGTCGCCGAGAACCACACCCACTGGGGGTGTGGTTCGTAAATTTTAAGTGTTCAGTCGTATGTCCTCATAATCCTGAGAAAAATGATATATCACATGACATGGTTTCATTGAAATCGAAAAGGCGCCTTCGGGCACACCCACTGGGGGTGGGGCATATGACCCATTGAATATTGTTCAGAGTGTCCAGGGATCCAGGTATTTTTTCGACATGTAACTCGATTTCTGTGCTTTCAAATTCCGGTGTACGCAGCAATTGTATTTCATGTATTTTTTGAAATTGTGACCTTAAGTTCGAAGGGGTGTGGTCGAATTTGAAAAATCTGGAAATATATATTTCGCCAATTGACCTGAGCTTTCCAAAACAGTAGCAATTTTGAAAATCGGTCAACAATTTGTAAAGTAATGCCAATTTAAGTCTCCAATGTTATTTAGCATTACGAGGTCGGCCAATAAACCTCTCAGCAAGATATAGACAAAATTGGCTTTAATTTAAATGGCTCAACCATAGTTTGATGTCGATTCCATGGATTTCTATAATTTTACTCGATGGTGATGACGGTGAGGGTAAACTAGCGAAAAATACCCTCCGATTTATAATAAAAATTGTAAACTCGAAGATTTCATAAGTTATGTTGATCTAATCCATTACGAGATATTGGAAGCTAACGTAAGTACTTTAAATATTTACGAGATACGATTTGAAGTATGTACGAGTATTTTTCGGAAAATTAGAGTATAGTGCTGTGTGATTTATAACAAATTTACCTAATTAATAAATTTTTGTGCAATTACAGACTTTGTAGATCAGAACTTCCACCCCCTATCATGTTGGATACAGGTCTGGCAGTTATCCTTTTCACAAGTGACAGTAGCGTTACTCGCGGAGGCTTCGCGTTCAACTGGATGTAAAATTATTTCAATTTCAATAAAATTCCAAATCTATATGTCCCTGTTAGATTCTTCACTTGTATCCTTCTTTCGAAATAAATAATAACATTGTGCATAATCTGTAATGCAATCATTATCTGCAATCATTAATCATAATCATTCTGCACATAGCTACAATACATGCTCTTCTGATTATTCAAAATTCATTAACGCTACATTTTTAGTACTTTGTAGTATATTATTTGTGTAAAACTACCAAATTGACGCCTGTAAGAGTAAGAACGTTATCATGAGAGAATTATGCCTGAAAGCGGTGGAAATATATTCCAAATGCGCAAACTTTTGCAAAAATGGAGATAGCTTCATACAGCTATCGCATATTAACACTGTCCAGTATTTCAGCACTGCATCTGAGCAAATACAACCCTACTCAATTTTTTATGCTTGTTTGCGACAGAAGTTATTGTAAGGACTCTGTGTATTAGAAGGACATGCCGTGCGTCACCTTATCCATGGTTACTATCCCATTGCTGGATTAGATTGGTTTGGTCAACGCTGGATTATCCAAGTAAACAATTTCCAGCGTTTAGTTGGCTTAATTAGAATTGTCTACGCATTTCACTATTAAGGTTTCTTTTCCACATATGTTAGCATTATGTTACTCGCTTTCCCGTTGGATAATATTTTTGTCAGCAAGATGTAAACTAATTAAGTTAGGCACACCTGCAGATTCCATACTCTGTTAACAATAATGTTACCCTTTTAAAGAGTAAATAAACTCTAAATTGTGTATAAGTTAACTATTACAAAATCCAGAGTGTACTTTGACCTTTATCAAGCCATTGTGCCTCTGGGAAAACAGAAGGTTGTTTCTGGTAGAATTTACTTAGCAAAAATGTTGCATTATTCGTAAGAGTATGTAAGAAGATCTCGGATTAGGGAGTGGGGACTGAGCCATAATCTCTCATTTGAATTATGACATGTAACGTATAGCCAGCCAGTCAGTTTTGTAAATGGTTGGATGAACCTGATTAAGTGGTCGACACCGTAAGATTCCTAATTGAATCTCCCGAAAATCAGTTTGAACCAGATTTGGTTAAAGTGATATTAAATAATTTTGCAGATCAGATTACATGTTGACATTGCTTTACCTGCGGGAAAAATTAGCAGTACCGTTTTGTAATGTTGTTGCATTGATAAATTTATCACTGAGCAACAAAGTGCTACCATCTGGTAAGAAGTTATTCCAAATCAACTCCAATAGAGTTGGACCCATCTGGCTTTAGCATACGCATAACATGGCATTCTTAAGAATGCGTACAGATTTCAAACAGTTTCTAGAGTGAAACAATTGTTTACGTTGGGTGAATGTAGTGATATTTTGTGAACGTGTAAATTGTAACGGAGGAGATTACAGTGATTTCATGCATTGCAGCCTTCCTTTTGAATTGTGTAGTATGAGCACTCATGTCGGTAAAAGACTGCATTTCATTTCTTTGTGACAAAAAATGGGTCTTGCATTACGAAAGTGGTGTATTTGGGTAGAAACCCGTGTTTCCGCATGCCATAAATGTTATCCTCATTTTTAGGATACTTTTGCCTTGTTGGAAGGCATATGTGCTCTCGCAATTAACAAAACAATACATAAACTAATAAATAAATTCAGAGTAGCGTAAACTTGGTAAATGGTTAAGCTAGCCAGGATTTTGTGTAGTTGAGAGCAAATTCGAGATTCCAGTTACTTTCAAATGAGCAACATCATTTCAACCTGAATGGCAGAATTTTTCGGTAATACATTAATATAATGTAGCTATTAAAATTCATACATATGTAATATAAACAATATTACTTATTATTAATATACATATTAATATATTACATAATCTGGTACAATGATATTCTGTAATTTTGTTAAAATCAAATCTAAAAATTTCCTTCAAGGAGGAGGTAAAATTTGTCTGATACGTTTAACCATTTATCGTTCCAATTAAATTAAAATTCTCTAGCAGTTTTAAGTTCATCCCATGCTTTATGCACGTTCCCCGATGTGTGAGGCACAAAGCGTCAAAGCTTTCAGAGTCGAACGAGTGGGGATGTGTGAAAGGGACGCGTTCAATGTCACACAACGCGTACGTAGGTATTAATTGAGGTGGGCGGAGAAAGTGTGGCGAGAGAAAGCTGGATCTCTCCTCTGTTTTTCCCCTTCCGCATCTTTGTCCTTGTGTAGATGAGTGGAGACCGTGGAGGGGAAGAGACGCTGGATTAGTTTTCACTGTTTTTTCATTCGTTTGTACATAGTTTTACCTGAGATTGTTTATTATACTTGATTCGTGTGGAGAAAATGGAAGCGTTTTGCAAGCGGTTGACCACCATGGTGTGCGTGAGTTCGGTGGTGATTAACGGGTGGATTCTTGGCATCGTGGTGAAAACAAAGAAGCCCAGGTGAGTTGGTCAATTTAGAAGTTTTGGACTTAATTTGACTGACATAGTTTAACTGATAAGTTAGGTCACGAGTTTTGGTTATTAATATTGTATTTATTTAAATACATCATATAGTTTTTCGCATTTTTCATACATTTTGTATGATAAAATTGAGACAAATGTCAACCAAGTTTTAGGGGACAGTAAGATTACACAGCACGAGGTATTGCTGTGGGGTGGATTTTTAATCTCATCTCACCCTAATTCAATGTCTCATACTGGAAGTTTCTAAAAGAAAATCAATTTCACGAGTTTTCAAATAAATGCAACTTTCACACTTTCATATTAATTAAAGTTGTGATATTATAAAAGGAACGACTTGTAGGAAATGAGTGTAAATTTGTCATTTTTCGTTATAAATTGGTTTACAACCCAGATAACAGGTCGCTATGAATTCGCTTAGAGAATTCGCAGAGAATGTCGCGTTAAAACAGAGAACTCGAATTCTCTCAGATTTCGTTATTATTCTCGTATCGAATTCGCATCGAATTCGGTAATTATTCGTATCTAAATTCGATATTACGCTCATTTCAGAATTCGTAATGAATTAGACTCGAATTCTCAGAGAATTATTCTATCGAATTCGAAACGACTTCACTATGAATTCTTAAACGAATTCGCTGTTATTGTAGTGAGGAATTCTCCCCGATTTCGATAGGAATTCTTCTTACAGGAATAGGAGACTATAAACTGTTCGCCTTGAATCTCGAATTCGTAAATAATTCTTAGAGAATTCACTGTGATTTCTCTCTTTCACGCTGTTATTGTATTTTTAAGTAATTTTAGCTGCCACATTCAAATCTTTCCTCATGGGAAGGAGACGACTTTTTCAGTTGAGTGCTCGCTACAAAAGAAGACTTGTAAAAACACCAAGTGAAATTTTCGAGGAAAATTTCGATAGTGACCTAGTCCAGGCCGAAAGGGAAAACATTTATTCCGAACAAGTGTTCGAGGAAGATCTGGAAGAAATTGAAGTCGGAAGTAAGTTCAGCTGAAACTATTAACTCAGAAAGTGAAGGTGAAATTGATACTTTTGATATTAGACATAGTATCCAAAATTGGTCCCTTGAATTTAAAATTCCTCATAATGCAATCTCATTATGCAACACTCTAAAACATTTTAAAAATATGTTAATCTCAGATGCGGTAGCAGCTCACCCAAGGACTCCAAATTATCCAGACGAGGGCACAGTTGACGAAGAAATACAAAAATCTCTTAAGAAAGTCGCAGATAGAGTTGGGAAGCGTATGAGGTACAAATATATACTATCGATAATAACTGTTGCAAAAGATTTTAGGAATAACATTAGTATATTTTCAATAGGAAGTGACTTAACATCGCGGCCAATTTCACTACCAGGGTCATCTGATTATTCAACTTATGTTTATTTTAATAGAAACAGTTATGTATATTACATAATATTTAGAATAAATCAAATAAACTATAAGCTGGATTAACTCGAAATATAGCAGAAATCGTATCGATTTATTACTTAATTCGCAGTGAATTCGTATAGAAGTCGCATTAAATTCGTGGAGAAGTCGCATTGAATTCGTTTAGAAATCGTTATAAACTCTTACATGTTCATCGAATTCAAGACTTACCGGCGAAATCGATATACGATTCTCCATCGATTCTCTGTCGAATCGGCGGACATTTCCCTTCGATATCTCCTCGAATTTATCTCGAAAGTTGGAAATTCGAGGCGAATTCGATATCGATATCAAAGCGAATGTAATATCGAAACATAAGAGAATTCAGAGCGAATTGTTATCTGGGAAGTATTCATTCGTCACGTTAAATGGATGAAATACTGCGTAATATTTGCTGGAATTCAAATTAATGTGTTGTTGAATTGTGAAACGACACATTTTATACGGGTTCACAATAGTTCACAATAGTTCGTCTCAAATTGCCCCTCAGATCGTGGTGACCATATAATCGGTGAAATTTGTCATATTTGTTAAACTTTTGCACTATTTTGGGGTTACAGATGCATCAACATCTTAATCGCGAACTGGTCTCTGCTGACCATTCTGGCATCACTTTTGTCCATGTTTGACGTTGGGGAAGGATCGCGTTTCATCACGAGTTGCACAAGCTTCATGTGTCCGCTACTCTCCTTCCTGAGAAGTAAATACCTAAACTAATCACTTCCATTTGGTACACTCTTAAAAATTAGGATGACTTCTGAAAAGTAAATCCACAAAAATATTTCCTCATCCAAACTTCACTCAATTTAAAACTGAGAAATGTTCTACTTTTTTAATTATTTTTAAAATATTTAATTCGTTAACTATTCAAAATTTATTTAAAACTTGAAAATACATATTTATTACATATTTACACATTTTTTATTAATTATATCTAAAATTTGCCTTATTCCATGGTGGTCTCAATATACCCCACGTATTTGGCATAAATTGAATAATGCGGTATGAGTAACATTATTTATTTATTTTTCTTGAAACTAACATGAATAAATATTTTTATCCCATTTTAACGAATTCAAAAACATTGACTCTTGATTATTCATAAATTGATGTCATAATGAATGACTATTTTATTTATTCATAATTCTATAATAAATTAATATATATGAACAATCATGATATTGAGTAGGCTACATACACAAAATTCGAAGTGAAGTTAACCTAATAAAGAGTATGTAAACTTTACACACATACTCTAAACCGCGTAAACTTTACATTGTAAGGTTTAGGCTGGATATTGAATGCAACCTACTTGATATGGAATTTAAGACTGTACATTATACTTATTAGTTTCTTGACAAGGGTAACAGTATTTTTTAAGAGTGTACACTTTCACTCGAGAAATGAAATGAGAAATTGTAGCATTGCGTAAAAAAAGTGTCAAGTTGACCAAGAGAATGTCACTCAAAGAGGGTAATAAAACAACACTTGAGTTTGTGATATTTGATTGTTTTTCAGCCTGGTTCACGAACATGTATCCTTTGGAAGTGATGTCCCTCGTGGCGGAGGCCTGCCGTCAGCTTGGGCCTCGTTTCGATGCTGATGGGAGTCATCTCACCGTTCGGAGAATTCTGACCTGTTGGTTCCTCGCCGGACTGGGGGCCGTGCAGGCAGGACTGGAAACAGAATACGCGATGGGGAAATGTGTCAAGGTGAGTGAGAGATTGACAAGGAAGTGAAGATGATAAGATGATGATGAGAACAGGGTTGCGGGTGGAAGTGCCCACCCCAAGTGTCCTGTAGTTTCTTGCAGTTTCTTGCAATATCTTACAGTTTCATGCATACTTTTGCACTTTCTTGCAGTTTGATGCGGTTTTATGCATACTCTTGCAGTTTCTTGCAGCTTAATGCAGCTTAATGCTTTTCTTGCAGTTTCTTGAACTTTCTTGCAGTTTCTTGCATTGCCTGCAGTTTCTTGCATTGCCTGCAGTTTCTTGCACTTTCCTGCAATATCTTGTTCCATCCAATTTCTTGCACTTGCTTACAATTTCGAGCAAACTCTTCCAGTTTTACACAGTTTCTTTCGTTTCTTGCAATATGTTGCTGTTTAATTCAGTTTCTTGCACTGGCTTACAATTTCTTTCATACTCTTGCACTTTCTGGAGTTTTTGTGTTTCGTGCAGTTTCTTGCTGTTTCGTTGACTGTCTCGCACTTTCTTACAATTTCATGCACTTTCATGTAGTTTCTTATTGTTTCTTGCGCCTTGTATTTTCTAAATTTGTTTTTTTGGAGTGCGAGTAATCCAGCAAACCACTATGAAATGAAAAACTGACCGCAAGAAAGTGTTTACTTTTAGCGGTTTTGACCCGCAAGAAGTGCAACACGCGCGACACTACGCCCCGCTGCTGTAGATACTTCATGCATATATTTCGTACACATTCTTGCATTTTCGTGCACCTTGCATTTCACACGCTGTAGAAGAAATGTAGCAAATTCGGAAGAATCGAAACCCTGGATAAGAAATTGGAGTGAATTGGATTGGAATTTTGGAGGTGACTTAATTGCGAAATTCTTCTTTTCAGGTGGCCCTGGTGGGGAGCGAGGTGCTCGGAGGGGTGGTGGAGATCTGGAGAGGTGTCGTGTTCCACGTAGGCGTCGGTGGCTGGATGGTTGTATGTAAGTTGAGTGGATAAAGATTAAGGTGTTTCAGGTGGATTAATTCACGTAAAGATTTGTAATTGTGCAAGAATAGGAAGAAAGGAGGGTTGTGACATAAATTGAAGGGTTTAGCTTTTCGAGTTGCAGCAATAAGAAGAAAGCATATAGTGAATTATGTCATTAGGTGAGATTACGAAGATTACGAAGGTCACAAGGGTACAAGAGAATAGAATTTGTGTATGCCCCTTTAGAGTAGAAATGTTGCCCTATAACGTGTCCTTTAAAATAATGATTGATTAGCATATTTTTCGCGTATAAAAATACATTGATTAATTCACATTAGTGGTATTCACAGTAACCGATTATTGCGATTATAATCGTTATCGATTATAATCACCCAAAAATTCTCTATGGGGAAAAATAAACCAATGTGATTATAATCGTCAAAAAAATAATCCTCTCTGAGGACGATTATTTGGATTATAATCCTTGATCCAAATGCAATTTTTTTAAAGCGTCCGAAAAAGTAGCCGTTGCTATGATATTATTTAATGAATCCTGTTGGATATTTTAGGCAAAATAATCAAAATACAAAAATAATCTGGTGCGTTCATGGTATATGATTATAATCGATTGTGATTATAATCGTCCTCACGATTATAATCGGTTACTGTGAATAGCACTATTATTTGCAAAGTTTACAAGTTTCATGGGATCACAAAGTTATAAATGCATTCTCATTTCGTGCCGCGCTGTAAAGTTGGGTACTAATGTAAGCTTTGCACGTGCAATCTTATTGATTTCTTTAATTTGTGCACGCCTGGCATGTTAAAAATTACCAAAGTTTACGAAACAAATTTTACGAAAGAAGATTAACGAAATTGAAAAACGTACTTTATTTAGGCAAGAGTTGTAAGTGCTGAAACCTTGATTTGGCATTAGGTTCTTAAAATAAAATTTAAGAAAGCTTGACAAAATTTTACAATTTAGAAAGTTTACACAATTCTGCGTGAAACCGCTCTTCCAGGTATAATATTTCTCTTTTAATTCTTAATAGTGATGTACAAAAACCGGGGAAAGTTCGTGTTTTTACGCAAGGTAAGGAATAGAACTTGTTCTTATTAGCTTATCAGTTTTATAATTTTGTGCATAATCTTTCTCCTGATGAGGTCACTGGCAATTGGAAACTGTCCTCCCGCCTGAAACGGATCCGATTCCTGTTCATATACACGATAATCTTTGTCATCTTCTGGATCCCTTTCGGAATTGCTCTCTGTTGGTATCAGATGAACGAGGTGGGACCAGTCGTGCTGGAAATGAAGGAGAACGCGCCCCTTGCAAACCTCGCAAAAACTGGGTTCACCCTGTACATGGCTTACACACCGATGGTCATTTACTGGGCGGGAGATATCCGGCTGGAGGAAAAATTCTGGGCGAAATTTTCCATGCAGAAAGCGTCCCAAGGAAAAGAAGTCGATGATGATGGAGAGGAAATGAGTGGGATATCGATGGTCACTATAAGAAGGTCGGAGGACAGTTCGCAGGGAGAATCGGACGAGGAGGAAGAAGAAGAGGATGAGATTGGTGTCGACTATGGAAAAATGCCAGAGCCCAAGATAGACGTGTGGAGACCATTGACGATGGAGGAAAAGTGGCCATGTCCACATTGTCGGCATCTCGCTGAATTGAGCGGGACTGAGTTCCTTGTCTAGATGCGTAGATGTTAATTTAGTATTTGGTACCTGCCGCAGAGTTTAAGTAGTTGTATATGTGCGTTTATTTCAATTGAAATTGAACAAGGGAATGAGTACCTGTTATGCAAAAATGGCTGCGGTTTAAATTAGTCTTGGTCTGTAAATAAGTAACTATTCTGTGAATGTACCTGTCCTGAAGAAGAGTACCTGTTCGGTTAAGTGCATATATTTACTGTAAATTGGTCTGCAAATGAGTCTGACCTCTATCCTATGCGTGAGTATATGTATATTCTGTCAATTAATGACTATCCTAAAAATGAATCTGTCCTGCAAATGAGTACCTATTCGGTAAATGAGTATATTTTCTGTAAATGAGTCTGTCCAACAAATGTGAAAGTGCCATGTAAATGAGTACCTGTTCTGTAAGTGGGTGACTATTCGATAACTGACTATCCTGACTTCTAAATTTAAATATAAGTCTAATTGTGTGCCTGAAATTTGTCAATGTTCCTGATCCTAAATACGTTGTATGTTTGCTGGATTCGATAAAATGTAGTAATGGTAAATTACGTATATACACATGATTCTGTTACAGATTTTGGATGTTATTTTTAATATATTCTGCATAAGAGATTGGTGTTAATTAGCGTAGATTAGGTTACGTGTAGATATGTCGTCCATGGTTACTGGAAGTTATGCGGTTACAAGTAGTCAGAAAGCTAAAATATGGCTGTAAAAACACGACCATGATTTTTAATTTTCAGGTAGTGGTTATAAAGTTGGTAAAAAACTCATTGTTGGTTTCGGTTACGTTGGTTGTAAACTTGAACCAAGTCGATAAAAATTTGATGACCTCGACCATAGAATCAATTGTTTCTGGCTATAATCGTAACGTCGTTCCTTTGAGTGAGTGTAAATGCGTTTTATTTTTATGCATATGTCCAAGTCTCGTCCAAGTGTGAAATTAGGAAGAAATCGAGAAATGAAAGCATTTCGAGAAAGCTACAATAATGTAATAATGTTCCTAACACTAGTACTCATCTACTAGTTCTCATAAGGGGGAAGGTTAATCAAACACTTAAAATTTAAGTCTTAAGTCCAATGCAAAAGACCGACTCAACATGATCTTCTACATTTAGTATGATTTACATAATTAAAGTATGCATTTTGAGATCTACTTAAATCAATAACTAAAATTTTTAGTAAAGTTAATTAAATTAAACTAGTATCGAATAGATATTCATAATTATCTAACTTATCACCTAGTTGGTGAATGTTTTATTGATTCGTAGGTGGATTGTGGTGCTTGTTTACATAATTCTTATCCCGTTATGTGGGATTACTTTAGGTGGTTAATTAACTAATGTCCAATTAATGTATTTATCTTGGTCCAATATTATCTCGTTATGCAGAACAGTTTTCATTAATAGGATCACATGCTTCTCATAGTTTGTTGGAAGGTTGACTACATATTCCTGAAATTTTTGGGGAAATTTAGATTTTGAATTCATAAACAATACCTGGTATTTGGTCCATTATTAATTTTTTAAAACCTTGAGAGGAATATGATGTTTGCGTTGGCCCGTGCAGAATGCGTAACGTTTTCCGGATATCCATCCTTTCTCAATGGCGGACCCATCTTTGGTCCAGTTCAAGTTTCGAATCACACCGCCAACCGTGTTTGCTAGGGTGGGTTCTGGTTGAGAAATTAAAATGACGTCAAGGGCGTTGAGTGGTTTGTCGTACGTAGAGTTTTTAAGGTAAAAGGGATTGTCGGGGTATTGAGTGGATTGGTTTTCCCTGGAAAAATATATATTTTAGAAAATTTAATGATTGAAGTAAGTAATAAATATGTTGATTAAGTTGGTTAAATTATCTTCGTAAGTTGTTGGCTAATTAAAATCAGTATGTGTGTAGGTCAGCACTATTAAATCTTAATCATATAAAATAAAAACTACGCTATTTGTCACAAAATCAAAACTGGATTTCGAAAATTAATAATTTCGGCGCGAAAAGAAATTAAGTGTGGCAAGCAGTGCTTGGTAACATTGTGAAATCCGTAAAGTATGAAAACTATTTTTATGAACCTTTACCAAACAAAAACACGTTCATTATCTAAGTTTGCAAAAACATGTAACCTGAATTTCAAAGAAATATTTTTACAAATGCATATGATTACAAAGTTACCAACCCCTCTGTGAATAACCGTAGTATTTCTAACTATTTGTTAAACCGTAGTACCTAGGTGCATATGGCATTTCCATTTCATTGAGAATGTCGCCAGTGACGTTTATGATTCCCAGGGGGTTGAGAAAAGAGTAGAATTCAAGCTGAGTCTTGCACTCGGAAAGAGGAATTCTTGGATAGTAGTAGACGAAAGCCATACACATTTCGTCTCGAGTTCCGAGCCCACCCTGAAAATTTTCAAATTTCTAAACGACTAATAGAAACGGAATTTAATTTGGAGACTAGTAAACAATCATGCAAATTTGGAGTTATGAACCTTAGGCTATTGAATATTAGTTAGTGTTCTTACAAATGCTGGGCTATTTTTTCCAACGGTGTTGTACTCGCACTCGGTGATTAGCTCATCCCCAGGAAGAAGAAGCCTAGGAGGGTCGACTACCCGTACTTGCTGGTAGTTGAAGTCGTAGTTGTTCTCCAGTGCAATTGGTGCCAATTCCACACCATTACGGATGTGTTTGAGGACAATTTTCCTCCCAGAAAGATGTGTGTGGAGAAGGACGGTCGTCACGTTAATCCCGGTGGATGGGATTGTCTGCAAGGGATTTAAAACAAATTTAAAATTTAAGTGACTTCAAATCAGACATCGTGGAAGTTCAGTTTGAAGATTAAATGACAATTAAATTCCTTTAAAACTAGTAAATCGGGCTGAGGCAGCACATACACTGCTAAATATATTACTGTGGAATTTTTCACCCGAGGAGACAAAATTTGGGTAACGATACGATACTAGCAAGTTTATAGTCTAATTTTGAAAACCTTAAATAGGTCGATTAAGTGAAAGTGCATGAATACTCACCTGCTGGGTGCACTCGGCGGTACAGTGTGCTGCTGTTGTGAAGGACTCCATGCCATGGGGGACGACGTGGAAAGGCGAGATTTTTTCGCCGACAAGGATAACGTCCGAGTCGTGTTGACGCAGGTTGGACGTGTAAAATAAACGGAAACCAGAGCTGTCGTTAACTATAAAAGTAATGGGAAAGGAAATGGATTAATAGATTTGGATATGAAACTTTATGCGAACGTACAAAGAAAGTTATCGTAAATTTTTTAAACATGTTCATAAATGGAAGAATTTAAAATTTCCGTTCCAAATAGCGTTGTAACATTGGCAAAATGTTGCAACGAAATTTAGCCATCTAGATTAATAATATCTATATTATAATTTCGAAAAGTCCGTCCCGTCAATTTTTCCGTGACATTCCTGCATTCTGATTGGCTGCCGGCTTCCTGGCTCCGCCAATCACAGCACGGATATGATTTGGGTTATGATTACGGTTATGATTACGGTTATGATTTCGGTTATAATTTCGGTTATGATTTCTGTCATGATTTCCGTTATGATTTCCGTTATGATTTCAGTTATAATTTCGGTTATGATTACGGTTATGATTACGGTTATGATTTCGGTTATGATTTCCGTTATGATTACGGTTATGATTACGGTTATGATTTCGGTTATGATTTCCGTTATGATTACGGTTATCATTTCAGTTATCATTTCGGTTATCATTTCGGTTATAATTTCGGTTATGATTACGGTTATGATTTCGGTTATGATTTCGGTTATGATTATGGTTATCATTTCAGTTATCATTTCGGTTATCATTTCGGTTACAATTTCGGTTATGATTACGGTTATGATTACGGTTATGATTTCGGTTATGATTACGGTTATCATTTCGGTTATCATTTCGGTTATGGTTTCGGTTATAATTTCGGTTATGCTTACGGTTATCATTTCAGTTATGATTACGGTTATGATTTCGGTTATAATTTCGGTTATGATTACGGTTATCATTTCGGTTATGGTTTTGGTTATGATTATGGGTATGATTTCGGTCACGATTTCGGGGAAAAATATCTTCGGTTATGTGGTTATGGGTAACCAGAAAAAAATTCTTAGAAAATTTAAAAAATGGTTAGCAACGTCAAAAAATTTCCTTGGCCACGTTAAAAAAACCTCAGCAACGTTAAATAATTCCCTTAGCGACGCAAAAAAATTGCCTAGCAACATAAAAAATACTTCAACAACATTAACAAAAATCCTCAGCAACCTCAAAAAAATCCCTTCGCTACATAAAAAAATTTCCTTAGCAACGTTAAAAAACAAAAACGTTAAAAAAAATTCCTTAAAAACATTTAATAAATTCCTTGGCAACGTTGAAAAGTCCTACGGAAGCTGGCAACCAATCATGTAGTGGAAAGTTTAAGGGAACAGCCTTTTCGATGTTTTTATATATTTAGATGTTGTTTTACTCTCAAATTATAATTTGGTTATAATTAGTTCATCGCCGCAGTCATGTGGTGCTTTCATCGAATGATTTTGTTGTGTTGATTTAAAACTTCATGTGGACCGTCTTTAAGACGGGCTTATAGGCTAGTATAAGCTAATTTTGCCAATCCCAATATTCAAAACACGATAATATTATGTTTGAAGCTTTATAAAGTTACAAATTCACGGGACATAATGTGACCCACATGTGGAAAGGGATGGATTGTCGTAGTGAATTTCAAACATGAAGTAGACTGAGCCTCCTTCTTCCAACGGATTTCCAGCAATTGGGGGGAAAATGTTTCCTAAGATAAGCAGAAATTTATAAAATTAAGCGAATTTGTTAACACATTTGGGAAACTGGCAAAATGTTACCTTCTGACCCCGCCGTCCACAGGATTGGGATAGATGTGCAATATTGTCCCCATTCTGGGGGCATATTTGGCGTGTAACAACGACCACCAGGATGGTCGACGAATTTCCGGAAAACGGCATCAGTTCCGTCGGAGTGCGGCATGTTTTCGTCCGTGGGTCCAACAACACACTGGTACATGATTATGTGATGAATAGATCGCTCATTGCCGGGTTGAAGGATAGGTCGGTACTGGGATTGTTACAGAATGAAATTAAATAAATGTCTTAATGCCTTGTGAACTTACTGAAACCCAAATCGCCCATATATAAAATCAAAAATCTGCTTAAATAATTATTCCCAAATTTTGTACGGCTCACAAAAGTTGGAGTTAACGATATATCAGAAGTGTACCAAGTTTCGATTAAATGCGCGTGGAAAATTTTAAATAAATATTAAAGGTGGCAAGAAGGGTTCCAATTACCATAATTTACATTCTGTTACTATTCATGCAGTTATTATGAACTCGCAAACTCAGTAACTCTACAAACTAAAAAGAAGCTCTTGATCCGATTAATGTTACAAAAATTTGGAGCCAAATTATCCAAAATGTTTGCAAAATTTTATAAAAGTATTGAAATTATATCGCACGTAAGTTTGCAGATTAAAATAATTTTGTGCATGTTTCCTTAAAAATAAGCAAAATTTTCATTACTAAATATGTATTTAGCGATAAATGGAGTACCCCGAATAAATGATGTTTAGTCTCGAGTGTAGGAAATTTTGCAATTTTGCAGAAATAAATATCGTCCTCTCGATCGATCAAGTTGTTGTCCATTTTCATGTCAAAAAATTTGACGCTGTTATCTTCGTTTTCACCAGGCGCATCCGGAAATGGGACGTGGTGGGCGGAATTTCGCAAATAGACACGTTTAACGCCACGCCGCTCGGCACCGTGGTATTTCGGGTAGAACTTTAACAGGGTGCCGTTGGGGTGAAGGTCGTAAACTGGATCCTCCTCACTCATCGCCCAAATCAAACGAATCGTGTCATTCTGTGAATTAAGAACATTTTAAAAAATTTAAAAGGTAATCGGCGTATTCACGTCAACAGGGGTATCTTGAAACCTGAGCACATAACAGGCAAAGTTTTTAGAAATTTGCATGATTTCAATGAACTTGATGGAAAGGAATTTCTTTTTTAACTTTTATCCAGCAACGAAGAATGTTTCTAAGTATTTTGCAAAATTAGTTCTGCAACAGGGAGGGAAATTACATATGTAAATCCGTGGAAATTAGTAACATCAAGGCAAGTATGTGTCTTTACGGGCAGTTTGCAAGATTAGCGAGATATGCATATGCATTAGCAAGATATGCATACTATTTTGCAAATCCCGTTACCTCATATTTTATCGCAAACTTGCTACACGATTTGCGAAGCTAAATATTGAAGACTTTGTCGTAAGCATGCCCAATAAGGCGAAACTGTTTATAATTCAAATAATACTGGGCAAGTTTGTCTAGTAACAACTATTTAAACAAAAAATGAGAATGCATGCGTGTATTAGTAACTCGTAAAATTTTCTAAACTTTGCAAAGTTAATTTCCAAACGTTCATAATTATGTACGTGTACAAACAAGGATACATATAGTGGGGAGCAAATTAAATTGTACGGTAGAAAAACTGATCTATCTCGCATATTGATGAAGATAAGGGCTTGAAAATTTGCAAGGTAGTACCCCAGAAAGATTGTCGTTGGATGCCGTTCCTGTTTTTGAAAAATCTCAAAAAGGTCAAAGGTCACAATTGTTGACCCAAAAGCTCATTTCTCAACTCTTACAGTGATTTTTTCCTTGGAGGCTTTATTTTTTAATCGATAGCTCAACTCAATGTGAACATTTTGATATCTTGTTCAGTTCTCTACGATTTTTTTGAAGAAAGTTATGAATTTTTGAAAAAAGTGAATTTTGAAAAGTTTAACATTGCGCTTATGGGAGAATTTGGTAAAATCCGCAAAATTCACCTTTTTCAAAAATTCATAACTTTCTTCAAAAAAATCGTAGAGAACTGAACAAGATATCAAAATGTTCACATTGAGTTGAGCCATCGATTAAAAAATAAAGCCTCCAAGGAAAAAAATCACTGTAAGAGTTGAAAAATGAGCTTTTGGGTCAACAATTGTGACCTTTGACCTTTTTGAGATTTTTCAAAAATAGGAACGGCATCCGACGACAATCTTTCTGGGGTACTACCTTGCAAATTTTCAAGCCCTTATCTTCATCAATATGCGAGATAGAACAGTTTTTGTACCGTACAATTTAATTTGCTCCCCACTGTAAATCCTTCTGTGTTAGTGGGATATGTTGCTTCTCTTTCCAAATGTCAAAACTCATGACACTTTCGTAAACTTCGTAAAAGCTACATAGGATGCAAAAATTTAGTTTTTCTTACAGTGATAGCCATGTCATGAGCTGTGTCGCAGGTGTCCCATTTTCTACGAAATCGTATTGTCGTCTTTCCATCAGTCTCAGATCCATAGAGGAGCTCGTAGTCCTGTCTTTCATCGTGGCGTGGACGAGTGTTCCCAATTCCGTAGAGATCCTAGGTATAATAATTTGCATAAATTGTATTGTAACCGAAAGAATTTGCATCAGGTTGATTTTGCAAGACTTATAGTTCGCATAAAAATTAAATTTGGAACAATAATAATTCGCATAAATGTATTTTACAAAAATAAAAATTTGCATAAAAATTGACTTTGGAAAACTAATGATTTGCATTTACATATGCAAAATTTTGAAAACAAACGAAAAATGATCCTGGATACCTAATTTAATTAATAATTTAAATAAATACATAGATCTTAATTTTAATAATAACAATTTGCATCCAAATTGATTTTGAAAAATAAGCATGTGCATAAAAGTTGATTTTGCAACACTAAAATAATTAGCATAAAAACCGATTTTGAAGAAAAAAATGTTAATAAAACTTGCTTTTGGAATACTAATCATTTGCATAAACAGAATTAAAAAAAATAAAAATCACGGCAGATAATTTGAGTATAAAGATTGATGCATAAATTATTTCTGTAAAAATGTAAAATTCGAAAAATCACCATCAAATGTGGCACTCCATCCTTGTCGACCCAACCAAGCACCATGTCTGCCCCGGTCATGGCGCCCTGCGGAGAAAATCCTACCGCGACGTACCCCCCACCAACCACGGTCATCTCCATGGTCAACCAGACAGGGTCGGTCGAGTTCCAAGTGACACTCACGTCGTCACTAAGGTCCAACTTGTGGCCAAAAACTGGACAATAATTTTCCACCAGAATTAAGCATATTATTGCAGAAAAGAAAAATTTGAATTTTTGGAAAGGCAACATTTTTATTTTTGCAAGGTTTACACAGAAACCAAGAAATTCTCTCCGTTTAACTGGAGAATTTTGACTGAAAGAGGAGACGCGAAAGATTCCTGTTTTTAAGCAGACTGAGCAAATTTTTGGCGTAAAAAACTCCATTGTGTTAGATGCTGACTTTGATGTGTTTTTTGCACTCTCTCATTTCGCATGGTCAAGTGGACGTGAGTTTGTTTGTTGGCATGACTCGTGCGAGGAGGATGAGACTTGTTTTTATCTACTTCATCACATAACTGCTTTGTTAAGTTGAGCTGGAGATGAAACAAGGTTCAACTGTGAAGGGTAACGAAGAGTTGTGTAAACCTGTTTTTTTTGCAGAAGTAGACATGTAAAATGTATGCATAAATAAATGCAATTGCACAATGTGCAAATTAATTAAGATGGGAAATGTGCACAGATCGAGATAATCGTTATCTATGTATGTAAAAAATAGAACAGATAAAAGAATTAAAGAGAATAAAAGATTTTTTTCCTAATTTTGACCTTTTATCAAAATTTTAACGTTTGGAATTTCAATGCAGTTCTGACAAAAATAACATGCCTCATTAAAAATACTGCATGCTGTGCACCTTTTTGAATATTTGGTTTGAAATCTTACAAACAATTTGATGCATATTTACAAAATGCATTTGTTGTTTTTAAGAGGCATGTTAAACGTAATGCGTAATTTCAACTATTTTTATTCACAATTGGACCTCATGGTGTTTGCCTTTTTTGCAATTTCGGTCGATTAAATGGTTAATTGCATGTGGGTTTTGTGTCTCAACTTTCCCTTCTTCTATATATTAAAATAAGCCTTTGATTTTGAAGCCTGTTTCCTGTGCGTTTTTATTTGAAAGCTTAGATTTTGTTCGTCTAAAAATCGATAATTGGTATGCTTGCAAAGTTTATTGGCTAGAATTTTGAGTTTTTCGTTCCATGAGAAATTATGTAATTTTTCTTATGATTTTTGACCTATTTCATCTTTATTTTCTTATGGAATACACAAATCAGAATTCTTACTTCATATCTTTTTAATCAGGTTGGAAAAGTTATAGGTCTATTTATAAATTATCCTTATTTGAATACATGGAAGTCGGGAAAGTTGAGACACAAAAATATAAATTAATCACCCACTTGCAAGAATTCCTCTTTTATTTGATGAATGTTCACCGGTGATGATTTGCCCGACCTTTGACACCTGATTATGCATACGCGACGAGAAGTATTGCTGGAAATGAAGCAAAATTTGCAGGTGAGGTATTTATTTGCCTTGCACTCTTAAAAACAAGTTTACCCATTTAAACATTACATCCAGTCTGAATTCTGTGTTATTTACGTGCAACGACAACAAAAATTTAGAAACAGTGATCCGTCAGGATGCTTAAAAGATACCCATGTTTACTCAGAAGAATGTAAAATGTCAAGATGCGTTACGACGTGTAGGTGAAGAGGGGAGATTCAGACTGGGGGAGAAAAAAAGAGGGTCTGGAATCAGGGAAATATGTTTCTTTCTTCCCCTCGCGTCGTCAAGGCAACCAACCCTCCCGAAATCAGATCAAGTCGAACAACCTACTCTCATATTTATTAAGGAGTGAAGCAAAGCTAAATACATTTATGGAAAAAATGTCTTGTCCGTCCGTCTGTATTCATAATAACTTTATAACTTTATAAATAACAGACTCGAATTTAAATATGCGGCTTTCGCCGAAGTGTTTCTAATTTTTGAAGTGCACATGATTTCGAAAATGACATTGTAGGTTGCAAGGTCACGGCGCCACGGGGATGAAGCCGCCAACGGTTAAAGATTTCGAATTTTTTGTTTCCACCATTTTGGACGTAGTTTTGAAATTTTGTTGCCAAAACTCTTGACATTTCTATTATAACGTGATTTCAAATCGAACCTTTTTAAACGGGAGAGTTGTTTAAACCCAAACAGCAGACATTTTCTATTGAAAATCAAACAATAGTGCATTATATATATGGTATGACTACTTAACTCTGGCACTTTAATCAACTCCCTACACAAATATGAACCCTGCAAAGATCCATACCTATGTATGTAAACACGCTGCTACTCGGCGTCGTATCATTTGCATCCCGACAAATATATTTTTGTTGCATAGAAAGTCCTCCAATGTCTTCATCATTACATGCACGCACGCACGCACATACATATTTGTATGTATGTCACCATTCGTAGGCTTGTTATGTATGTGTGTGTGTGTGTACATATCTACATATTATGTAGATACACATTTGCGTCATGGTATTTTAACCGGCTTGTACATACACAAACCTCTACACATCTTGTAATACTTGAATGTTATCTTGAATCTTTACTGAAATATGGACTAATCCAGCCCCACTTTGATTCCGGACATACGTAAATCTGCTCATATATAAATACATACATAAACACATGTTCCTCAATCCTAAAAAATCCATGCCTTTACACAAATACATACCTCGGAAATTATTAATTTAACTTAAATATAACCCGGCTTAGCCAGCGTTGGTGAGGTGGTTGCTTTGGTTTGTTGCCGAACTCAAGTTAAGCACTTATGACCCAACCAAGGGGCAGGATGGGTGACCAACCTGCTCTGGGAGAAGCTGGCTGCCCTACGAGTGAACCAGTGGCTCACCGTCATGAGCTATTGCGGATCTGTCGAGTGGATTGGGCAGGCAAACTTATCTATGTATGTCTTCGCATCCAAAGGGGCTGAAACTAATAGGTGCTTATACCATGGTCTGGCTGGCGAGATGTGACGACTCGAGGGTGAAAGCGTGCCGTGTAATAACCATATGGGGTTATACTGACCATGTGGGTCTGATCATTGTGGGTTAATAACGCGAGTGTAGGGTCTATACGGCTTCGTTCATCCGCAGAGTCAGTTAAATTACCTGCAATCTTGGCTGCTACAATAACAGCGGAGAGACAGGCAGGGAAACAGCCATGGTAGCACGTATACAATGGAGAGTCAGCAATAGATCTCTGGTCTGAGCTGCTGGGTGTTCTACCCAATCCATCAAAGTACATACATAACCCGGCTTCAAAAGTATGCATAATGCAGCACGAACTAGACTGGAGAGAATTTAAAGATCAAATTGACCGAATTAACTTAAAATATCAAGATAACAAAGGTCCGAGTGGTGACAATTCCAACGAGCAGGAGTCTACCCACATTGAGAAATTAGTCTTCTTGGCCAGCGTCGAGGGTCAGCTGCATATGAAAAGATGTCTCCGTTACCTCGAGGAGAAAATGGAATTAATTAATTAATTAATTAATTAAGCTTACACGGTAAATAAAAGTTGTGGAAAATTGCGACGAGATTGAGTAAAAAAAGTAGAGGATTACACAACAATTAAGTAAATTTTGCTGTGTACATAAATTTTGGGTGTGTAAATTTTCCAAAATTGTTTGACAAATTTTAAATACACAATTTCTCAAAATAGGGACCCGATTAAATATTTTAAATTTGAAACTTTTCGTGCCGAAAATTAGGATATTTCTCAATATGATGCAATGTTAAATTCTGGATTTTTCAGTTTAATTCAACTTTTACATAAATTTCCATTTTAATGCATTTTCTAATGCTCGTTAAACGTTGAATTTGGTAATTTTTTCCAGCCTGAAGTGAAGGGCAACCAATGGATCGTATTTTGTTGGGCTTACGCCGATATCCTGCACAAATACCAGGGCCCCCTTCCATACGGGCTACGTCGAAATGCAAAGGAATTTTTCACTTTTTCCATCCGACATCACTCCAAGGTTTGTTACTCACCCAGATTAAAAGTACAAATGGAGGATGCACACTGTAAATAATTTGACGACCAACCGCGGGGGTACTATGTATTTTTTGGGTAAGAAGGAAAAAGTTATGAAAGATGGGAAAACAGATTCCGACGTCTGCACAATGGAGGAAGTCATACTTTCCAAAGACAAGACTTTTTCGGATGTAGTAGAAATCGAGGAATTGAATCTAATTGGCTCCACCGTGTATGGATCGGACCCCGTCAAACGGTCGATTTACGACTTTTACCCCAACTACGTGCGGCACGTGGACATACCTATACCGGAAGTGAAAAAGGTCAAACCCATCCCCCGTTCCCCCGCGGTACGTCCGAAACCGTCCACCTTATCATATTTCGACCGGATGTATTCGGTAATACCGAGGCCCGATATTACCAAGACAAAGACCAAGGAACAGCTAGAGGCTATCCGTATAGCAGAAAGGGATCACCAAATTATGCGCGCGGAATGGCGGGAATCATTGAGCAAGAAGGAATCGATTGATTTCGAGAGTTCCGCAGTGAAAAAGAATCGTGTAGATTTCGAGGAAAAAGTGCAATCCCGACGAAATTCAACAATTCCAAGAAAACGAGAAATTGGAGAGGCAGATTCATGTGATAAAATGGGTGCCACGTGGTCGAGTCCACGTGACGAGCCGGATGTAAAGCGCACAAATGCACGGCACGAAACACATGCAAAGCGCAAAAATCCACGCCACGAACCAGATGTTATGGACGCAAGCCCACCTGACAATCCGGACGTAACAGTATCACCTGAATCTACCTTCAACCCTGACATCCTATTATTCGTGACGGACCCACACACCGTGCTAAGACTGAATCCGTCCCTATTTCCTTCTGAAGGTGGTTCTTGGTCGGCGAGTAGTCTGCTACCTTATGATGGAAGAAAGAGGTCGGAGAAAAGGACAAGGTTCTCGACCCACCCCCAACACTTCCTGTCCTCCCAACGGTTCCTGAAGGCTGTACGGAAACCCTGCTCGGGGTCGATTTCACTCTTGAAGAGTATCTGGAGCAGACAACCGCAGAGAATTATTATGCTCAAGGGATCAAATTGGTTGATGGGGTTAGGCGAGTCGTGTTCTATCATGAAGACAATTTCGTAGGTGGGCTTCTCTAATACGAAACATTTTTTTGAGATATACGATCTGTAAGAAAGTGTAGGGAGAGCTACTATCGTTATTTTTTAATCTTTGAAATTACAGTGATTCTTCTGTAGCTTCAATTTGTACCCGTGTCAATAAAAATTATTACTTTGCTAATAAAAACTTGATTATTGCAGAGGCATTTAAACCAGAGCTATTTTACGCCATTACACATACATTTTGCTTCGGTGCTCGTGCCACCGTAAATATTTACCTGAGCGAAATATATTAGGTTTGATTTTCACCTTTTTTTTAATCATTTCATGTTAATGTTCAGATAATTTTTTGAAGTCGTAGTCATATTATGAACATGATGAAAATTACTCTTACGTGTGCCCAATACTTAGGAGGGGAGCTTCACCACCTGCCCCTCTCAGATCTTGATGTGGTTTGGATATGTGGTAGTGTCCTATGAGCGTACCAAAACCCTGAAGTGGTTTGACTCCATGGCCACAGTTACGCCCGCCACACCCACTCAAAGGCGCTAAAAACACGAAAAAAGCCCTGTTTTCACTTGTTCAAACCCTCGCCAAAAATCCAATTTTGCTCGAATTTTGGTAAAATTTACATTTTTGTAATCCCAGATACTCGCTTGATCATATCCAGTAGCAATCTCAACTTTTTTGAAATTTTGAATTTTTTCGAATAATTCATCAGCCCGAAAAGCCCGAAAATTTCGAAAATTTCAAAAAAGGGAGATTGCTACTGGATATGATCAAACAAGTATCTGGGATTACAAAAATGTAAATTTGATCAAAATTCGATCAAAATTGGATTTTTGGTTAATTTTTGAAGTTGGTAACTTTTGTGGTTTTCATCCCTTTGAGTGGGTGTGGCGGGGGCAAATGTGGCCATGGAGTCAAACCACTTCAGGGTTATACTACATTCATGGGACCCTACCACATATGCAAAGCATATCAAGATCTGAAAGGGGCAGGTGGTGAAGCTCTCCTCCTTAGGAGGGGAGCTTCCGAGGTTGATAATAACAGATCTTGATGCCCTTTGGATATGTGATAGGGACCCATGAGTGTACTAAAACCCTGAATTGGTTTGACTCCATGGCCACATTTGCGCCCGCCACACCCACTCAAAAATGCCCGAAAAACGCTTTCACTCCAGTTTTCACTCACTCAAATCCACGTCAAAAATCCAATTTTACTCGGATTTTGAAATTTCTTTCATCATTACACTCCCAGATAGTTGCTTTCTTCAATCCAATATCAAACCCAATTTTTTCGAAATTTTTAGTATTTTTAAAATTTGAAATTCTGAATGAGGATTGTTGTAGTAATCAACAACTCAAATTACTCCTGCGAAATAATCATCAGCAAAATTGAGTTTGATATGGAATTGAAGAAAGCAACTATCTTGGAGCGTAATGGTGAAAGAAATTTCAAAATCCGAGTAAAATTGGATTTCTGGCGTGGATTTGAGTGAGTGAAAACTGGAGTGAAAGCGTTTTTTGGGCATTTTTGAGTGGGTGTGGCGGGCGCAAATGTGGCCATGGAGTCAAACCACTTCAGGGTTTTAGTACACTCATGAGACCCTATCACATATCCAAAGGGCATCGAGATCTGTTATTATCAACCTCGCAAGCTCCCCTCCTTAGTAAATTAAGACGGGAATGAAATTTTGTAGGAAGTTGTACAATTTTTATTGAAATTTCCGTGCAATTGTATATAGCAGTAGATAGTGTGTTTTAATAAAACCTGGTAATTTCACTGATTCGATGACCTTTGTTGAGCTTATTTCTATAAACTAGCCTTGCCCCGTGAGATCAAGTAAACGATATTAGATGCATTTGCGCGAGAAGCTTCTTCACAACCTGGTCGCAATTGATGACAACATATAATTTATTCAATAGATTAAAATTCATTGTGGAGCAGGTCAAAGGATGAAACGGTCGAAATTTTAGTTTTTAAGTTGTTTCTGGTGACGATGACAGGAATTAGTCTTATTAGTACTACAATGATCCGGTGTCCGTGTCGACGCGATACAAAGTTGATATGGGCGAGACTTAAATATTCTGTCTAAAATAAAATGTAATCTATGTCTTTCTCCGAGAAATAGGTCTGAATCTATCAGTTGTTTCACATCTTTCCTACTTAAGTTAGTTTACGATGCAAAGTTTGCAATGCGAAGATGTTTACTACGTGCCAACGAATAACATATCATGTCTAAAATATATTTTAAAAATTGCCCGATCCTTCCCTTCTTTTCTAGCATAAACACAACTCCTGCCACTACAATCAAACAGCCAGCCAATACAAACACGGTGACAATAGTTCCCTCCAAACTCATTGGAACAGCCCCATTATTGACTTTACTGAAAGTAACTGCTGCTTTTCTAAATAAAAATCTCCTCTCTTCCAATTCTTTCTCAATACGTCAGTAAATTCCGGTGTCCATCAAATACGAAAAATATCTCACTAAAAGGGAATTCTTCCAATTCAGTGAGAAAGTTAATCCATTGAATAAATCACTTCCACCAATGACGCCTTTACCCTTGTAAAACTTCTTTCCGGCGTAATGTTTAGATAAAAATTGGTACTCGTCATCGAGAAGATGTTCATGCGAAATGAAAACTGATTTTTTTCCACAATCTACCACTTCCTTTTCAATACTTCTCCGTAACTCGGTCGTATCATTGTACTTTTTACTGTAATTAAAATCTCGGGTATGGTGGTAATTCTGTGGCATTAACAGGTTTAAAGATCGTTGAAGCTGCCTATCCATATACGAATTTGTAAGTACTGTTTTTTCCACACGGGCAGCCTGGCCAATTAAAAAGTAGGCAAACATGGGCCATATCGGATAACCAGCGACATCCCCAAGGGGGAGTGATAACAGATGGAAACAATTATCTGGCTCAGGCATGGGTAAGTCTTCACGGGTTTGTAGAATTCTTATTAACTTATTCACGTATGTACCAAACTGTTTGATAATGTGGTATGTCGATGTTGAGTTGTTTTCCCTGGGTAATCTGGTACAAACGAGGTCCTCCCATACTTCCGGATGCGAGGAAGGAAATGGCGAATTTAATTCGGTCGTAATCAATCCAGTGTAGCAGTTTGATAAAATCACCATCATAAGACACCAAATATTAAAAACGATGCGAAAGTAGGGAATCCTCATCCTGGGAATATAACATTGAGCGAATAAAGTCCCCCAAGCGTATAACCAAACCGGTGTGGAAAATTGGTAGCGTCTCCACTTAATAGTCAGTGTCAAAACGCTTATCACCGCAAATAAGGAAACAATTAACGATAACCACGTCGCGGGTTGAAAAGGGGCAACGTAAAATTGAAATGACACATACTTGTCAGAGTAACAGGATAAATATGTGTAACCATTAAGCTTTGTTAGTATTACGACTGATTCCCAATTAAGCTCGGATATTAGTGGGTTTATTGTTAATTCTTCAGATGCCCCACAATGGCCCGCGCTAGGTTCGAAATGTACGGTAATATTTGCTTCATTAACTACGGTTTGAATAAAATTCGTTATCGAGTAGTTAACGCCACGATCGAATGGATTATTCGATCCCAGGTATTTTATATGAATATCTTCTCCAATTAGCACCTTGTAGCAACATTTGATAAGCTTAGGATAATTTTGGTTATCGAGGAGGATATCAAGAGCGTTTCCCTTCTTATGTTTATCGATAAATCGGCAGTTTATCAACTGAAATTTATTCCATACTTGTATCGGAATATGACACAAGTTATAGTTCTCTTGGTTAACAAACAGGACGCTTAGTTGGACAAACCTGGGATCCGAGATGTAGCTACTTACGTGATTACGTACGTCTTGATCGAAATCTTCCCGTTTTCGCGCATAGATAAGAACCACGAACGTATCACTCGAGGGTAAGTATACTTTGTGGTATGGGAAATAACTCTGATAAAATAGGTGATATTTTGACGTTAAGGTTAGCCATTTCTCCAAATTGGACGGAGTCATTTGTGCCTGGGTACCTCCGGTGAAGAAGGAACTTACTAGAAAGGTTAACTTGCAAGGAGGAAGGCGAGATTGTAGGATATCAATGGAGGGAAATTGTACATTCGGATAGTCTAAACTCCATTGAATGCGGGATGAATAGTTGGACGTGTACACTGTTTTGACGGGGACATGGTCAGAGGCAATGGTTAAGAAGTTGACGCCATCATAAAAAATTTGCAAATCGCATAAAAGATTAGAATTGGAGAATTATGAGGTAATATCAATATCAATAGTACCCTGGTTGGTACAATAAGCAAACGCAATTAAGGGCAAGGCGTAAATACTTAGGAGGATAAGAGACATGACTAAATAGAGGGTCGAGAATGTTAACTTTTCAAAATATTCGGGAACTGTGAGCCGATAATTGCTAAGTTTTCCTGATAATCTACATATACAAATATGGTAAGTAGTATATTGAATTTCATAGGATAACTCTTAAAAACTTTGTGTTAATCGTCTCCATGCGGCGAGAAGACGGTGCATTACCGCATAGTTATAAACCTTGGCCGAGCGGGGATAAATTGTTACTGGCAGGGCTTGATTTAATCACCATTGAATGAGAGATATTTATTATCACCTCAAAATTCGTTGTTTTTCTGGCTACTTGGGTACACTGAATTTATATAGAATTTCCTGTATGTATGTATTTATGTTTCCGCAAATTATTATTACTAGGATTAATATTTAATTGAAATTTCTGCCAAACTACAGTTTTTACACGTTTGCCAGGATCAAAATAAGATTAATCTTGAAACTAAGGTTCAAATACTTATGTATGCACGGCCGGTTGGGCTGCATATTACATAATGGACGACCTGTTGCTCCACCAGGGTATAATATAAAGTGCAAAGCGTTGTTCTAAAATAAGTTACAAACACTACCACAGTTTAAAATAGTTGTTAAGCAACGTTATCGTGACAATAAACTATTTATTTATTATTCAACACTTACAAGGGAACCCAAAGTTGCCCGTCGCGATTTCCTTACAGATAATCTTAATTTATGGATATTGTGTAGATATTTAGCAAACCTGAAAAATGTGCAGTGCAAAATCGTGTTTTCGCGAAATATTTGGCGAGAGTTGCACACCAAACTCTGCCATTTCCTCAATGCTTTTAAGATCATTTGTCAACCTTGACAACCGCTGGCAGCCAAACATTGGGAAAGAATGTAAGTCCCATTTTCTGTGACAAAGTTTTAGTTTCAGTTCATTGTCTATAAATTAAGACTGCATATTTATTTGAAAGGAAATCGAGATCGCACAGTGCATGAGGTTCCTTTGTTCGAATGATGCAAGACAAACGCTTTAAGTGATTAAAGCTTGACACGATTGCATAGTTTCAAATATTCATGAATTCCAAATATACATACATACGTTGACTTTTTAGAATTTGACGAATTTTATTGATCGGTTAAATCTACAATCTAAATAATCCCTTGTAATTTCCCGTCATTCTTTCGAAAGTTCCCAATTGTTTTATTTTATTTTATAGCACACTGATTTATTCTTATACCATCATAATCTTCAAAATTAAAAAATAAAAAGTCTTGGCCCCAGATCGGCATTTGTGCCCCTTGTCCTTCTATTTAATTTGCATCATTCATTTTGTGTATGGACAAAATTTAACCCTTCCAAGGGCTACTGTGACCTCATGATTTTGCTCTTAGACTCTTATGTAGCAATCCAGTATTAAAATAATACTTAGGATGTTCAGTGTGTAAGAATATGCAGCTCGGTATTAAAGTTGTGTCGTATCAATAGCATATTTTTACGGAACGGGTTCAGTTTAGTACCGAACAGTAGCAAGTTTAATACCGATAACGCAACACTTGCGTGATAGATTTCTAACAGTGTATTGTCGGCTGAAGGACAAAATGCTTATAAATTTATGATTTCGGAATTGATTGTTTTGGTAGGAATCACAGTCGCAACCAATCGCGACCAAAAATCACAATCACGAATCACAACGGTTACATATGCATGTATATATTTATATGAAAACAAGTATCAACGTTTTGTCACTCTCAGAGGTCGACGCCGACAAAGTTTCGGCGGCGGCGACGGCGCGGTGCGGCGTCGCAATGTTGCTGGAATAGGAAATCAAATTTCTCGCCCGCGGCGGCGCGCAAAATGCATCGGGGTATGGCGGCGCGGCGGCTTGAGATCGGCGGCGTCGACCTCTCGTCGCTCGAGTGCTTAGGTATATTATATACCTAAGAGTCAGACTGACAGACCAACAGATGGACAGACAGACAAAGTCTTCGCGTGATAGGATTCCGCTCAACTATAAGTTTGATAATAAAGCATTAGTGAAGTAAAGAGACCGCTTCGTTTTTTTTTGCAGAGTGTTTCAATGGGTGGTTACTTCTTAAATACTTATGTACACTCTTAGAAAACTGGTATTAAATCATTACCGATCGGACTATGTACATACATACATACATATGTGACTCTGCCGGCTTGTTTATAACGGGAATCACCGTTCAGTAATGTTGTGGTAAGAAAATGTACCACTCAATTTACTGCCAATCTGGTAGAAAGTTAGTACTGCTTGGTACTAACTTTCTTGCTTGGCCAAACTTATGGACGAACATCACGCATCACGGCATCAAAAAATAACCTAAATTACATCAGGTACACTTTTTAAATTTGAAAAAACTGGAAAAATTTCAGGTTCAAAATTCAAAACTTTATTTTAGGAGAATTGTTTTCATATTTTTAATGTGTTTAAACACATTTAAATTTTTAACATTTCGTCGACGTTGGATGCGGATGGTGGGATTCTAGTGATCGTCATGATGGACAATGTATTATTACCAGTTAAGTAAGTGGGTCTGGTACCAAATCAATACCAACACGGAGTATCTAAATATGTGACTCTGCCAGACATTTAACAGTGTATGTATGTATGCACATATGTAAATATGTATGCTGCTACTCGTACTGGATATGGTTTAATTCCGACATATTATTTATTTCCGTTGCGTAGAACGGGCCCAACTCCTTAACCATTGCAAGTACATACATACATACCTACGTATGTATGTATGTACGCACATACATATGTATGAAACCATTCACATGCTTGTTATGTATGTATGTATTAATGTATGCATGTTTATGTATCATTTGACACATAAGGTTTGGGCATGCATAAACTTCTACATACTTATCTTGTAACACTTGAACGCTGTCTTGAATCTGGATATATGTAAATATGTATCATCCCAGCTCAGCTTACTTATGTATTTTACATACAAGTGCCCTGATCCCAAAGGGCAAGGATATATATCTATCTAATCTCCTAATATCTAACTAAACACATATTCCACAAGTAAAAAAAATCCGTATGTACATTTACACACTTCAGAAATTATTAACTTACATAATTTAAATAATTACACTGCAAAAGCCCTGCCCTTAAAAGTGTGTAAATATTTACAAAGTGTGCATAAGAATGAAACCGAAACAAAACTTGGGCGAATTTAGAGACCGAGTTGACTACATTAGTTTAAACTGTAAAGATTGTAAACATAACAAAGTTGAAGGTGTAACGCCGTGTAACATTTGCATCACATCGGAATCCATCCAAATTAGGGAATTAGTCGCCTTGACCACGGGCGAGAGTCATCTGGATAAATTTAGGTGTCTCCGATACCTCGAGGACACGGTGGGGAAAGTAAGTATGGAGAAACAAATGGATCTTTTGTCGCAGAACGAAAAGAACGTAATTTCACGTAACTTGCGGAAACTCTTTCAACAACTTTGTGCAAAAAATTTTCAGCAACTCTTCGTCCAAGTTTTTTTTTAAATCTAAACTTAAATGTTTGTCTAGTTAACAAATCTGGTCGTATGTTTTCACTATTTTCTAAAATCTGTCGTCATTTTGAGGGATTTAAAGGATTGTAAAATTTTATTATTTTCTTCCAAAACATTTTGAGGTTTCTCAGTATGCCTTGATTTTTTTCTGGCTTTTTTTGAGTTTTATTAAAACCACGGTATATATAATTGCTCCTGTCGCACAATGAACATGATCTGTGTTCAATCTTAGCATGCCATAAAATTAGTGAATTTTGTTGTCGCGAATAATACTCTTTAGAGGGTAAATTTTTATTTTTTTTATGTACAGCCTGCAGTGGAGGGCAGACAATGGATCATGCTTTGTTGGGCTTACGCTGATATCCTGCACAAAGAAAAGGGCCCCCTTCCCACTAAAATATGTCGAAAAATGAAGGAATTCTTCACTTTTTGCATCCAGCAGCACGCCAAGGTTTGTTGTTCACCTTTAATGAAAGAACATACAGAGGATGTACTATGAAAAATTGAACGATTCAGATACCAAATTTGTAATTTCGATTTGATATGTGAGAATTTTTAAACCGTATGTATTATTAACTTAATCGGTTTTAACTTCTGAATCACTAATGTTAACACGGAATTTATGTCAAAAGTTATACACAGTTAAGTTTCAACACATTCACATAAATATATATGTCTTTCATATTCTGTTATATTTTTCAACCTTATAATTTGATCTGAATGAAACTTATGTATGAATTAATATTGCACATTAAAAATATACATATCTCACTAAATACTTACATTTAGCCAGAAGTTCACTCCTTCTATAATGAAACAGTTTTTCTTTAATTCCAGAGTTTACTCGAACTGCATCAAATAATGGTGATGATCGACCACACCGGGAAGTTTGGTCCCCTGGGGAAGGAGATAGTAAACAAGGATTGGAAAATAAGTTCCGAATTTTGCACACTGGAGAAGGTCATTCTTTCCAAGGCCAAGAACTTTCCGCTTGTCGAGGAAATAAAGACATTGAATCAAATCGGCGCCACCGCGTATGGATCTGAACCTGTAAAACGGTCACCTATTTCCTACTTTTACCCAAATTTACGGCCAGTAAAGTTGATAAAGCCGGTAATAGTGGTCCGAACGGTCCCAATGTCAGCCTGCCAGGCCAAGCCTAAAATGGCAGATCACACAACGCCACATCCCTTCTTAGAAGCAATGCGTCGGGCAACGGAAATGATGTTTGCCCAGGCGCAACGGGGAAGGAAGGGAAAACCTGAAGCCGTAGTGAGGACATGTTCACTACCACCATACGTTAGTCCAACTTCACCTTCGTTATGGGTCAAACCAAGTACTAAGCCACCATGGGATAACCCAAATTCACAGCATCCGTGGGGAAACCCAAATTCTCAGCCAGGATGGGGAAACTCAAATTCACAGTGGTCATGGGGTAACCAAAATTCAAAGACATCATGGGGTAACCCAAATTCACAGTGGTCATGGGGTAACCAAAATTCAAAGACATCATGGGGTAACCCAAATTCACAGTGGTCATGGGGTAACCAAAATTCAAAGACATCATGGGGTAACCCAAATTCACAGTGGTCATGGGGTAACCAAAATTCAAAGACATCATGGGGTAACCCAAATTCACAGTGGTCATGGGGTAACCAAAATTCAAAGACATCATGGGGTAACCCAAATTCACAGTGGCCATGGGGTAACTCAAATTCACACCAACCTGGGATCAATTCAACTTCAATGCATCCGGCTGCCAAGACAACCTCACTTCCTCCCCCTGTGCAGCCAACTTCTATTCCTCCATATGTCAAGCCAACTTTACTGCCAGCACGGATCAATTCTCCAACTTCAAGACCACGACATTTCAAGTCAAATTCACAGCCTCCACAATTTTATCCACCCATCAAGAATAATTCTTCTACTGTACCAAACAAAACAAAGGGGAACAAATTAGACAAGCCCGAGCCAGAATTTACCCGAGTAGTTAAACTCGAAAAAGACCGTGAAGACCAAATTTCCAACGAGACGGAGGCGAAATTACAAGACGAAGGAGTATCTATTGACCCACTTTCCTCGCTTAAGGAGGAAGACAAGCCGGATCTGCGTACCGAAGAAAAACGCCAATCATCTCATCTCCGCGTGCCAGGTGCACACGATGAACCTGACGTAATCAGATCGGGTAAAAGTGAGAAATCGGATCTAATGGGATCAGCCGAGGAACCTAACGTTGGCCCAGTTCCTTCTCCCCTCGACCCCGATATCCTGTTGTACGTGACGGACCCACGCACCACAATAAGACTGAATCCGTCCCTCTTTCCGTCTGAAGGTGGCGGTTGGTTGGCGAGTAGTCTGCTGCCCTCCGAGGTGAGAAAGAGACCGGAGAAAAGGGACGATAATCTCGACCAACGGCAATCACCGCCACTTCCGGTCCTGCCAATGGTTCCGGCGGGCTGTAAGGAAACCCTGCTTGGGATCGACTTCACGCCTGAGGAGTACCTCGAGCATACGATCGCAGACAATTATTATGCTCAAGGGATAAAATTGGTTGAGGGGGTGAGAAGAGTTGTGTTCTATCATAGAGTCAATTCCTTAAGTTGTCCTTTGGAAGATGACGCATTTTTTGGTAAAAGTATTCCTAAATAAGTCCCTATGGCGGGCGGGTTCTCCTCAATATTTTAATAATCTTCAAAATTTCAGCGATGATTCTGCAGTGCTTTACACACTTAAATATGTAAATTCAGAAATTATTACTTTCTTGATGAAAAGCTGATAATGAGGGTATTCATTATTTCTTCGTATCCTTAGTATTCTTCGTATCGTAAAATAGCTTACGACGCTGCCGAGATTTTGTAAGCGTCGTAAGATTTTGTCATCGAAAATCGCGTTACTACGCTTACGATTTTTACGAAACCTGACCCCTTGTTTTATCTTCGTAAACTATTTTACGATACAACGGATACGAAGAAATAACGAATACCCTCAATATTTAGTTGAGGAATGTTGCAGGTTTTATATTCCGAGTTTTCAAGTACGACAATTTTCCCTTAAAAATTTAGATCACGAGTTCCAAAAATTTGAATATTAATACTAATCCCTGCAGCGGTATTTTACAGAACAAAAATCTGGTCGAATTTCGAAGGCACCCAGGTCGGCTTGGCGTAGGCTTGGCTCCGATCGTTTATAACCGAGCCAATGTAAATCATGAGAAACCACCCTGCTCGTGAACAGTTTTAATAAAACATGTCGTCGTACTATTTCTACAAAGGCCTATGTGCACAATAAAAACTATAAAAAAGGCCTAACTGCAATTCCAAAATTATAAATAGTTAATTAATCATGTAAAATCATACTTGACCCTGAAGTACGAATATTATAGTCAGATGAGGCTATTCCTAATATAATACTCTATATTTCAATGTCACACCCTGCAGGGGTGTGGTACTTGGGACCTAAATTATGTTAACAAAATCCTGGCACGAATATTTCAATGGATTATTATAAATTTAAAAACCATACCCTCAGGGGGTGTGGTTGTCAGCGTCAGTTATTCACGTCGGTTTTGAAATTTATAATAATTCTTTGAGATGGCCTTACTGGGCTGACATAAATTAAACATAACACCCCAGCATTTTATTAAATCAAACCTGACGCCGATCACCACACCCTCTGAGGGTGTGGTTTTCAAATTTATAATGATCCATTTAGATTGCCTTATCGGGCTGAGGAAAATGAAATATTACATGCCAGGATTTTGTTAACATAATTTAGGTCCCAAGTACCACACCCCTGTAGGGTGTGGCATTGAAATATAGAGTACTAGCCTATAAGCCCGTCCTAAAGACGGGCCACGTGAAACTTTTTAACGCTGCTAAGGAATTTTTTCGTCTTGCAAAGGAATTTTGTCAACTTGCTAGGCAATTTTCTTGAAGTTGTTAATGAAGTTTTTTTATGTTGCTAGGGAATTTTTTTAACGTTGCTAGGAAAATTTTATGTTGCTAAGGTAATTTTTTTATGTTGCCAAGGAAATTTTTGTATGCTGTTAAGGTAATTTTTTTAACGTTGCTAAGGAATTTTTTAATGTTGATAAGGAAAATTTTTTATGTTGCCGGGGAAATTTTTTAAGGTTGCTAGGGAAATTTTTTAACGTTGCTAAGGAAATTTTTTATGTTGCTAAGGAAACTTTTTTTTATGTCGCTAGGGAAATTATTTAACGTTGCTAAGGAAAGTTTATGTTGCCAAGGAAATTTTTTAACATTGCTAAGGAAATTTTTTAACGTTGCCAAGGAAATATTTTTATGTTGCTAAGGAAATTTTTCAACGTTGGTAGGGAAATTTGTTTATGTTGCTAAGGAGATTTTTTTGTGTTGCTAAGGAATTTTTTTTATGTCGCTAAGGAAGTTTTTTTAAGTTCTAATCATAATCATAATCATAATAATAATCATAATCATAATCATAATTCGTATCTGTTCCCTGATTGGTGGAGCAGGAAAACCAACAGCCAATCAGAATGCAGGAATGTCACGGAAAATTTCACGACACGGACTTTTCGAAATTATAATATAGATTATATTAGGAATAGCCTCATCTGACTATAATATTCGTACTTCACGGTCAAGTATGATTTTACATGATTAATTAACTATTTGTAATTTTGGAATTGCAGTTAGGCCTTTTTAATAGTTTTTATTGTGCACTTAGGCCTTTGTAAAATAAAGCATTGACTGCACATAGGCCTTTGTAAAATAAAGCATTGACTGTACTTAGGCCTTTGTAGAAATAGTACGACGATGTGTCATAATTCAAATCTATAATTTTCGTGCGTATTCTAAGTAATTAAATGGTATGGAATTATGAATATGTAATGATTATCTTGTTTCGCGTTGGTAAATTCTACACTATGTGCTAGATTATTATCGAGTTTATTTTACTTCCTTGAGTCTTGTAAATGAATGATTTTTAATTTTACCAGTTTTAATTTTTTTATAAATTTATCTCTGTTTTGAACAAGTTCACTTAAATTCATCTTATAATGTATTTATCTAATGCTGAGGAATTTTTAATTTTAAAAATTCAGAAACCTTATTTAGTAGAATTTTTTAGCGAATACTCCGAGGAAAACTTTGCAGGAAAATAATTGTCCTTGTAATGATAGTAATTCCTTATTTAATGCTTTGTTTAAAATGCCTTTTTGTTTATTTATTTATTGCTGCTTTCTTTAATACGATACACCCTAACCTGTATTTCTATAAGCCATGAGCCTTATAAGAATTTTCCAGAATAAGTTATTACCATAATATTCTAGGTATTACACCTAAATTATATCCAAAAAATTTACCGATTCTTGCGTTATTCTCGACCATAAACACAACTCCGGCCAAAATAATCAACCAACCCGACAAAACGAACACTGTAACAATGGTGCCATCCAAACTTAATGGAACCACTCTATCATTCACTTTGCTTAATGTAACTGCTGCTGTTTTAAATAACATCCTCCTTTCTCCCAATTCTTGCTCAATACGCCCGTAAATTCCGGTGTTCACTAAATACGAAAAATATCTCACCAACCGGGACCCTTTCCCGACCAGCGGGAAAGCCAACCCATTAAATAAACTACCGCTGGCTAAGACATCTCTGCCCTTGTAAAACTTCTTCCCAGCGTAATACTTGGACAAAAGTCTGTACTCCTCATCCACAAGATGTTCGTGTGAGATGAAAACCGATTTTCTCCTACAATCTACCACTTCCTTCTCAACACTTTTCTGTAACTCGGTCGAGTCATTGTATTTTGTCCCGTAATCAAAATCACGAGTATGGTGGTAGTTCTGTGGCATCAGCAGGTTTAGGGATCGTAGAAGTTGCCTGTCCATATAGGAATTTGTAAATCTTTTTTCCATACGGAAACACTGGTCAATTAGAAAGTATACGAACATTGGCCAAGCAGGATAACCTGTATTATACTCCTTCGGCAGTGATAACAAATGGAAACAGTTATCTGGCTCCGACATGAGTAATTTTTCGCGTGTTTGTGTAACTCGGATCAACTTTTCGACGTAGGTCCCAAATTGATTTCCAATATGGTATGCGGATGTTGAGTTGTCTTCTGGGCTGGGTAATTTTTTACAAACAAGGTCCTCCCAAACTTCCGGATGGGAAGTAGGAAATGGCGAATTTAATTCGGTCGTAATCAACCCAGTGTAGCCGTTTGATAAAATCACCAACATTAGACACCAAATGTTAAACAAGATGCGAAAGTAAGGAATCTCTATTTTCCACAGGGGAACATAACATTGAGCAAATAACGTGCCACTAGCGTATAACCATGCTGGGGTGGAAAATCGATCAGGCCTCCAATTGGTACTCATTGACAAAACGCTTATCACCACGAATAATGAGATGATTAAGGATAACCACGTTGCGGGCTGAAAGGGGGCTAAGTAGAATTTAAATGATACATAGTTATCGGAGTAGCAAGACAAATACGTGTAGCCGTTAATTTTTGATACTATTAAGACTGATTCCCAGTAAAGGTCGTCAAGTTGCGGGTTGATTTTTAATTTTTCTTGCGCCTGGCAGTAGCCAGTTCCATTTTCCCAATGTATGGACGCATTCGTTTTACTGGCAATGGTTTGAACAAATCGGGTTATCGAATAGTTAACTCTGCGATCAAATGGATTAGTTGGTAATCTTGGATAGTTTGGGTTAACCTCTTCCCCAAAAGGTAGCTCGCAGCACAATTTGATAGATTTGGGACCTTTGAAGAGGAAATGAAGAGGATTTTCCTTTACATGATGATCGGTAAAGAGGCAGTTCTGGATCTGAAATCTTTCCCATTTTTTGATCAGAATATGACATAAGTTATAATTCTTTTGGGTAACAAAAATGACGCTTAGCCTGACAAACTTGTGATCCCCGTAGAAGATGTGAGAACCAACGTCTTGAGAAAAATGTTCCCGTTTTCGTGTATAGATTAGAACCACGAGTGTATTAGTGAATGTTAGGTGTTTTTTCCGGTATGGAAAATAACTCTGATAAAACAGGTGATACTCTGACGTTATTTTGAACCAATGCGATAGAATGGGGGACACTGGCAATGATATGTTTTCCTGGGTAGGTCCGGTGGAAAGAGAACTTACTAGAAAGGTTAACTTGCATGGGGGAAGGCGGGATTTCAAGGTATTTATTGATGGTAATTGTACCTTCTGATAGTCAGACCTCGATTGAATGCGGGCTGAATAGTTGGGCGGGTACACAATTTTGACGGGGACCTGGTCGGAAGCAAGGGTGAAAAACTGAATTCCATCGTGCAAAATTTGTAAATCGCATAAAAGGGTAGAATTGAAGAATAATGAGGTAATATCCATCGCTTTTGGGTGGGTACAACTAAATAAAGAGAATAAGGGCAGGGCGTAAATAGTAATGAGGATAAAAGACATGGCTAAAAAGTAAGGTCGAAAATGTTAGCCTTTAAAGCAATAAATACAGAAACTGTGGAGATGTAAGCTCAAAATTCCGATAAAGTTTTTCCAATAATTTACTGAAATATGTATGGTAAAATATGTTGCAACATTAATATGTACATATTAATGAGCGTTTACATTAGTATATACACTATAAATAAATTTGACCAAAATTTACTCAATGTTGAATAAAATTTGCTATGACACAACTGGTCGTGTAAAATTTGAAAGTTACCCAATTACCCAACGTTGTATAATTTTCGCTTAATTTCGGGTAAATTTTACACACTCACAATGGTTGTCTCCCAACGTATGCTCACAGATTTGTACCAAACAAGTGTCAATCGATCACAAGTATAATTAGTATGAAATGTGCAAATGGAACTATCTGCAAATACGCAGGTTTGGCGGAGATATTTGCATTCAAAGCAGAAAAATGCGCAGGAAATTTGGAAAATAAAAATTGGCCAGCCTTTGCGCGCGTTTTTCCCACTTTTAAATGCAAATATCTTTGCAAAACCTGCGCATTGACAGATAGTTCCATTTGCAAATTTCATACTAATTATATTTGTGATCGATTGACACTAATTTCGTCCAAATTTTTGAGCATACGTTGGGAGACCTCCAACGTATTAGTTGTATCATCGTAAATTTTACTCAACTTTATTTGGCGTGCATACACTAATAAAAGCAACTAATAAAATTCCTCACTTTTTGACAGCTCCTTCAAGAAATCTTGCAGAACAACTCCGTCGCGGGAAAAACGGCCCGACTCGTTTGCCACTTTTGGAATGATATCTTGCTCTTCTTCCGCCAACCCAAATTGACCCTGCGACTTTACCAGAAAGGTTTCCAGAGTGTAATGTGCTGTAATCCGACCCCATTCCATCTATTCTGTGTCACCATGGAGCCCCGAATTGCGAGATCCATTGGTGAACACGGATGCCCAGGAAAGTACCATGCACCTTCTCAACGAATAATGTCATCCGAATCCAAATTGCTCCACGTTTGCGATAAGTTCTCCGCAAAGGTGGAAGAGATCTGGATAAGTTTTGAGGATGCCGGATTAATCGCAACATTACACCAACTGCTGCAAACGTGCTGCCCAAATTTGAAAAGTCTTGGAATTGGTTATCGCAACAAATCAGATCCCGGTAATATACATTCATTTATTTACATACAGGGTGGTTTACATGTCAGGTTACAATGGAAAATTTGTCAATGAGAAAAATTCGGAAATCTTCATTAGTTGCTGAAATTTAGCCTGTGAAATTAAATATTTTAAGATTTTTGTGTCAGTGTTCCATAATTTTTTTTTAATTAATAAAAATCTCAATCCCAAATCCATAACCAATGGAAACTTTTCCCATTGAAACATTTGCCATTGTAACCTGACATTTAAGCCACCCAGTATTTGCCATTCCTTTATTTCGTGCCAGAAAATGAAGCAAATTTTCATTCAATATTCAATAATAATAAGCGATTAATAAGTTTTTGAATGAGTCAATATTCGATTATTTTTTTTCATTTGGAATAAATGAATATTTTTATAAATTCTTCATTTCTCACGCATTGTCTAATGCGTTAGGAATTGATATTTTTTTTAATTCACCATGTACGTATTAGATGATCATTTACATAATTATAATCGTTATATCATTTACTAAAGCGAATTTCATATAAAATGAATAAACAATGAACAAATTAATATCAATAATAATGATGATGAATATTTAACCTAAAATGTCCACAAATGAATAATGAATGAGTAATTTTTCTCAATTTTTACATCGAATAAATAAAGAAGTATGTACTTTTTTCAGAAGTTCTGAACACCTTAAATAACGCCACTGGAAACCTGGAGTTCCGTACTCGCCCTGCACTGACATCAATAAGAATAATGGATGACACGAAGGACTCTTCGTTCCTTCCCCGTGACTCAAGCGCTACTAAATTCTGCCCTAAATTTGACCCATTTTACGTACCTGCATGGCGCCAAGTATCCCGATTTAAGTAAACATACAGCCTTGAAGTGGATCGAGATGGGTTGGTACAGAAAAGTGGTCCCGAATTGTCGCCATGTCCACGGTCTGAACCAAATGTTGCACGGAGTAAGAGACCACGTGGAATTTTTACACTTTGAGAGCGATATTACCGGCATAAATCCGGAAAATCCGGAAGGTGCGGTCCCACCTTTCAAGATCGGTTTTAACCTCCCGCAAATGACAAAGCTCAAAGAATTTAGGAACGATATGCTGAACTGGTTTCAGTGTGGGGTTAAGTTGCGGGACATTTCCACCGAGAGGATCCCGACGTTACAAAGTTTACAACTCTTCAATACTGAAACCGAGTTGGACGGCGTGTTGATAAGGATTGTCAAGAAGAAGGATTTATTTAGCGGGGTGAAAAACCTGAGCGTGGCAAATGTCGAGGACCCCAAATTAATTTCGGCATTGAAAAGCCCATTCCCGAAGCTGGAGAGGTTGTCAATTATGCAGATCGGGAATCGCGGTGCCGAAAAGCTGGTTGAAGTTGGGCAACATCTAGCAGCGTGTGCCCCGCTGGGATTGAAACATTTAGAGCTAGAACTTTCCAACGAGCTGACGAATTTGTCCGAGTTTAGCGAAGAAGTTGGAAATTGCGGAGAGTTTTTAAAAGGTAATGGGACCACGAAATTATTTATTTAGCTTTACATAAGCCAGTGTACAGTGATGTTTTGTATGGTGAGAAGCATTCTAGTTTGGCAGGTGATTTTTTTTCTTAATCTTTTTTTAATTTTGGTAATCGCAAATTTTTAGTGGTTGTGATGCGTCGTTAGGAAATTGGAAATCGTGAAAATATGGATATTAGGACAAATTTATGTACAAAGTCGTTATAATTGTTGGTGTAAACATTTTACGTAATTTATAAAAAAAATTCGTGCACACTAAGGCACGCTTCGTTCTTTTAATTTTACATTTAGTATTACAAATTATTGAAGTATAAAAAACAAGCAGAAATATATTTTTCTATCCACGCGTCGCACAAACTACAAAATTCATGAAAAGTTACCTTTTCGAGAAAAAATTGTTACTTGTCAACACCTGGTGTACATACATAAATGCTTGCCTTCATCAGTGCAATAATAGTAACTGTACACCCACTTGTTTATAATAAATATTACGTATTTTCATCGATTTATTGAAACAATTAATTCCTGCACAGATCTCAAGACTTTGGATATAAATTTGTACGACTATGTAGAGGATGACTTGGATCTTGTGCAGATTGGGGAGGGACACTTTAAAGAGTTTCTTTTTGCGATGAAGGGACTGGAAAATGTAACCATTGATGGAGTTAGGGTAAGATCAAATAGCTAAAATCATTACGAACTTTGATTTTCCATCGTTTGATCTCAAAGTTTAATCGTTGTACAAAATTGGGAAACTAGTGCTCCCCATGGGTGCCGAATTATCCCCCACTTAGTTAGGGTGTGACCACACATTTCGAGATCTTACAGGCTAATATATATCTATTCTTAGCATTATATGTTCCATGACTCTTTCCTGTTATTACATACATAATTATTTTGACCTTTTGTAGTTTAAAGAAACCACATGGAAATGGGTGGAACATTTCCTGCACATGAACAAGATTCCAATTGTGTTTCACACAAAATGCTACGATTTCAAGAGCTCCTGCTGATCAGGCTAATTTATGACACGATCAACTGCTTTTTTTTAAAATTTATGTCAGCTAACTTGTTAATATATAGAGGTGGTCAAGATAAGTACTTTAACAAAATGCCAGATACAGATGAAATATATATTTTTTTCATAATGCATCTTGTCTAGCGAATTAGTTTCTTACCTTGAATCCTTTGTCAGAGCGTTTCCCAAGGCAGTGTTTTGTAGCTTGTACCTTATTATATTTGAAATAACTTGTCTTTACATATATGACTTAACGATTAAGGCTGAATGCAATGTTTTGCATATTATGATTCATGAATAGAGTTGCAAAGTACTGGATACTGGGGAATATGTATATCTTGTATCTGAGGGAATTGCAAGGGCGTGTGTATTGTGTAATTCTATCTTTACAGTTTATTTTATTTTTTTTATTTGAAATATATACTTGTCAAGATACAAGACACTTTAAAAAAATGCAAACCCGGGAAACCCACTCATCACCTTGGTCGGATTAAAGCCTAGGATAAATCGAAATTAAAAAATTCCCAGTAAACTATGCGATTATACCTATAAATTTCAAGTACATTATTTTGTAACGTTACCTCATATTGATAATTTGCACAACCATTTGGACAATTATACCTCTATTCAACTGATCACATTTACAATAATGGGGACGAGGGTTAGCTTAGTAGTGTCTCAAGGCGTTTAGTTAAGTATTTTGCATTTAATATTGCATACATTATAACAAAATAAACCAAGGGGAAGTAAGTTATCCATGTGTAAGAATAGAAGCAGTACTGGTCCATATTACACGACTTGCATACATGTTAATACATTTCAAACTGCAGGAACAAATGTATAAACACCTTCACAAAACATGTTATTCACCGAGTAAAAGAGAAAAGTTATGTCATTAGAAAAGAAACCTTACTGGTGAAATTTGTAGCAAACTTCAACTAGTTAGGACAACTGCACAGAAAAGATTGTATGAAGTCCTACACATCAAGGTGATGTTGTTATTGCTAAAAAGCGAATGGTAGATATACATATAGTTATTACGCAGAATCCTTAACAAATCTTTCCAATGGAATTATAAGGTTTCAAATTCGTTTGCACTATAAGTTTCATTATTATAAAAAAGCCAACTTTGTAAAAGCAGATGGAAGAGTGTAAGAAATAAGCAACAGAATAAACTGACATTTTACTTTCTCTCTGTACTTTCTCACTGCCCTTCTCGCAGATTGGTAGATGATTCTTTCTTCCACAACAACTGAAGATTTCTTAAATAGGAATAAATTAACACCCAAAATGAACGTAATCTTTCAAACATCACTTCAATTCATTTGTGTAATATCAGTTCTTGCAAACGGCTCAGTTATAATAATTATTGCAGCAACTAAGAATCGAAAGTAAGCAAAATTATACGTAAGCATATTCTTACATATACCTTGAGCTGCTGATATACGGAAATTTGACAACTTAAGTTGTTTTATATAGTCCATTTGCACCATTTGCTTCGGGTGACCATTGTTTACCAATATCCATGCAACATAAGCTGAAATTAAAATTCATGAAATTCAATATTTTGCTTTCATTATCTACATTTGGAATTATTCGTAACTAGGGAATTCAGCTTTAAGTCAAATAAACAGGATCACATTATTCTTCGTTAAAGGATTTTTATTAAATTTTGATATGTATAACTTATCAAAAATATTTCAGGGCAGTTAACGTTTTGATTGCAAACTGGTCACTCCTCTCAACCTTGGCCTCAATACTGGCCTTAATCTATATCGGAAACGGAGAAAGCTTCATCTCCTCATCCACTGCATGGTTGTGCCAACTTCTATCATTTTTAAGGAGTATGAACTTCCTGGTTAAACGTTAACTACAGCAAAGTGTAAAAATGTGCTCAAGACCTGCAATTCTTCTTTTCCAGATTGGATGATCAATATGCACCCGCTTCAGGTTTTATCCATTGTCGAAGAAGCATGCAATCAACTAGGGCAGCCTCACCGGATCAACTCCACCGTCTGCTGGAAGATTTTAGCTTGCTGGGCCTTCTCTGGATTGGGGGCAATACATTTCCTGTTCGGAACGATTTTTGCTCCAGCTGTAGCAGGAAAGGGTGGAGATACAATACCATCAAAATGTGTCAAGGTTACTATTTTAGACCCGTAGATATGTATTTGGATTAATTATAATTTGTACAAAGTGCATAACGTGATGTGGAACTTATGTATTCTAAGGTCTCAATGTATGGGAATATTGCTGTTGGAATTGCTGTAGAAATTGGACGAGCAGCTATATTTCATTTGGGTGCGGCAATTTACATGATTCATCGTGTGTTCTTTAACCTGTTTTACTTGTGAGGCAGTTTATACCTGCAAGGTGATTAATAACCTTGGAGGGACCTAAATTTGTGGTCTTTACCTAAGAATTAAATTACAAACAGAATTTGAGACCTTGAAATTTCAGAAATGTCAGAATTTGAAAAATTCCACATAAGCCCATTTAACTGGAACTATCTTTAATTTGTTTAAGATGTATTGATTGCTTTACACCATATATTGTGACTGCTTGAAAACGTTTGTCATAGTTTTGTACAAATCACGAAGGAAGATCCAATTTTTACGGAGGAGACTCAACGTAAGTTGGAAAATAATTTTGTTTTAATTTGGAATTACGTGATGCAAATACTTGCTGCAGAGAAAATTACGCTGTACTTTTGTTAGGTCATTGGACCTTCAATTCTTTCGGACCGCTTGAGAAGGATTCGCCTATTGTTTATTTACATGGCGGCATACATAATGTTCTGGTTTCCGTTTGGAATCGTCCTATCGTTCTATCAGGCAACTGAAAGGAGTCGAGGAACAAAGCTTTCTGATAGGCCAGAAAGTAGTAACAAACACATCCTTCTTGTCACAGGAATTGCTGTGGTGTGCTTTTCCATAACATTCACCCCAGTTATAGTAATATGCATGGGAGATAAGCAATTTCGACAGCAAAATTTAAATATCAGGTGCACAAAAATACAACCGGAGAATGAAGCTGCGGCACCTGTTTCTGAAATGGTCACTATACAGAGGTCAGAGGAAAGGAGAGATGCGCTTGATGATCCAGTGGTTTAAATCTAGAGATCGAATCACATTTGGACCTCTTATGATAATTACGAGACCAATATTTCTTACAATGAGTTAAATTAGGTTAGGATAGATTAGGCTAGGGCTTCATATCAAAGATTGTCAAATTAGAAAATAGCGTGTATTAAAGACTTAGTGAAGCATGACGCATGCAAATGACTTATGCATGCATACATAGCTATGTTAGCTGGCTTATGCTACGAGGTTTTAAGTCGGTTCTATAAGACCAGTCGACTTACAGAAAGATTCACTAAAAGGTTATACTGTAAGTTTTCCTTCCGAATTCTAAAATTTTGGTGAATAGCGGATTGTCTCATGTTTCTTTCGGTCCATGACATTGATAATCCAAAATATTAACATTTGTAACTCGACTTAACATTTTCTTGATAATTAAAAAAATATTTGTGAATATATCTATGAAACAATGCTTCTACATTTGAATGAATGTATAAGTATTTACAAATATTGTATCATGTTAAAGGTCCATAAAGGTACGTAATCAAAACTAAATTTTTATTTAGAAGTATAATGTAAGATTAACAAAACGATTTAGAGAATACTGCGTAAATTGAATGCACAGGTGATCTTGTCACATAATATATATTTGACTAAATGCAGATAAATTGGTGGGTGAAAGTTCACTAGTAATTAGTAGTAACTGGCCACATATTCGTTGCACAGTCAGGGTGTTTTAGCAATAAGATTGATCTCGATTCATCCCTCGCAGTTTCAAGTTCGCCCCATATTTAATAAGAAATATCACAGCAAGAGTTGCCAACACATAACATTACTGTCATCTCCATGCATAGTATTTTCACCAAACATACTTTACATATACAGTCAATCCAACAAGTATTGGCAACCCTCACGGAAGCTAAATATGATTGGCTATAACTTTTGAATGCATTATCCAATTAGCCAGAAATTTTGCATACATTTGACAAATCTAATGTGGTATTCGATGATAATAATCCTTTGTTGATTAAAATTAGATTGGCACGGTTTTTATATAATTTGTTGGAAAATTTGCGAAATTAACCCACAAAAAGTATTGGCAACCCTTAACTTAAAAAAATCATAATCAAAGACACTGCAATTTTGTTTCGATAAACTGCGACTAGTACAGCGCACCACCTCCCCTCGACGCAATAAGAGCAAAAATTCGCCTTGTAATTGACTCGACCAGTTTCTTTCTAACGCTTTTTCATACTGCTTCCCAATCTTCTTTCGAACTTTTGACAAGCTCGTTTTTCGACGAGTGATTTCCCAGCAGTCGCTCTTATCTCAACCCGGACAATAAGAATCACATCGGGAGACTGTGCAGCCAACGAAAGATGCTGAAATTTTTCGGTCTCCAAAAATGTGCATCGTTAATTTGGATGCATGTTTGGGGCCACTGCAATTTTGGAATATGAAATTCCTTCCTGGGTCATGTTTTTGTCAAATCTTTTCAAATTATCGTTTCGAATGATTACCTAGACCCCCCTGGTCAGGATTTCACCGATAATGACCACATAAGTACGCCGCGACCTGGTCATTTAACCCCAAACCATAATCGATCTCCTCTGTGTTTAACTGCTATATGCACATATTCGTTTTTCTGAGCCTTTTAATGCATCCGGCAGACTTGAACCCTTTAATTAGCTCCGAATAGGTAAAATGAGCTTATGTGAGACCATCAGCTCCTTTTTCATTCATTGGAATTCTGTTAATGATGGTATTTAGCCCGTTCAAATTTATTGAGTTGGTTCGCGTTGGGTACCTTCCCGCCTGTCGGGATACTGGACCCTGAAACCCCATGGCATAATTTTTGATTGATCACCAAATTGCATGCTATGTTGACCCCACATTCCGTACTCAAATTCAACATGGTTATGGGAGCTGAAATCTCCCGATCTCGAGTGATAATTTGCTTGATTAATCCATTGATTTTAGGATTAGGAGGCATTTTTAGCCGGATCATAGGAAACCACGAACTAAAATAATTGCTTCATGTTCTTTGGATACGTTTCCAATAGTAAATATCACGGAGCATGTTTTCTGTCTGAGTTATCGATATAAAAGCTTGATTTTGAAGGAGGCAAGATTATTCCTCGCTCCGCCAAAAATAGCCCGTTTGGTGTCGACATTTTGGCTCTAGGCAATACCAATCTGGACTTACGAAGCAGATAAAGTAAAATTCTTTGATCTGATTAACTTACCTTGACAAGACGCAGAGGTTTGTCGTTATAAAAATTTCGTACAAATAATTATGACACAGGTTGCCAATACTTTTTAGAGGTTCGTACCTGACTCGTTCGTATCAAAATCAGGATAACGTGCTGGTTATTTAATTTTAATCGGAAGCATGATTATAATCGAACACTACATTAGATTTACCAAATGCGGACAAAGTTTTATGCAAATTTGATAATGCATGGAAAAGTTATAGCCAATTGTTTCTAGCTTCCGTGGGGGTTGCCAATACTTCTTGGATTGACTGTACATGTGTATCTTTACAACATTCCCAAGCTCTGGTATAAGCAACATGTTTATGTGTGTAGTGTATTTCCAAACGACATGCACGTCAAGTTGTGCATGTTTACTATATTTTGTTTTGTGCGATGAGCTAAAAGCTGCCTCGTCGTATAAAAAAGTCAGCCACTTATATTTTAAATTAAATTGTAAGCTTCTGGAAATAATGTAAATCCATACATGCGTTTACATTCATCTGATGTCCTGATGGAACTGCAGTGGTAAGTGAAGAATTAAATTCTTAATATTAAATTATTCAGTACTTCCGATGAGCTGAAGATTCATTGGTTTTAATTGCACCACGAATATTTAAGAATAAAAAAAGCTTAAAAGTTCAATTTTGTGCAGGTGGTTGACTGATTGTAGTGCATTTAAGGCCAACGCATCTTTTACTTACAGCTCATTCGCAACACTATTATGTAAATTTGCATCGATTTTATTTTAAACGAAAACTAAAATTTCTTACTCTTACTTTATTAATGTGGCAAGGTTCTACCTTTTCCTATTTCTTTCTGCATTGATAAATGGAACGGATTCAGAAACTTACACGGAATGTTTCAATCGATGCATGGCAAATTGTCTGGCTTCCCACCCACGTCCTATGATTGTGAAAACGCAGGCTTGTGGAATACTTTGCGGAGCAGGATGTGCATTCCTTCGATAAAATGAGGTTGGGAAATGGAGGTAAATATTTAATTACTTCCAAAATTCCAAAATTCCAAGATTCCAAAATTGGTATTTAACATGGTTTTCTCATTCAGCGTTTGGCCACCCGAAACTACATACTTCTGGTCATGCCACGGTTCAAACGATTCAAACCTGGCGAAAATAATAATAATAAAAAAATGCCATAAAATTGTTTTGACAAATCTACATATATTTATATATATGTACCATGTACGCACAGATCTACAAAGAATCTCCCATTTGTTTCGAGAATTTTGACGTGTATGCACGTCAAATTCAGGAATTTCTCCTAATTTGGAATAATTTTAGTCCACATGTTTTCATATGAAACATTGGGAAATTTTCTAAACCATGCCGTCTTATTTACGAAATGCTTGAAACTAATTAAATATACGCAAATAAATTATTGATAATTTACTAATTATACACAATTTATATGCACATTGACTTTCGCAAAGACTGAACGTGAATGTAAAAAAATAATAAACTGAGAAATTTGAGGAAATTATTTATTATAAGTGCTCTATGTACATACATCATCAAATTTAAAATTACTTGCACTAAAATTATGTAATTAATTGCATAAAAACATATGTATAATGTCAATGAGGAAAATAATCCAGTGCCGTATAAAGTTAATCCAAAGAATGGATACATTTTGGAAGGATAAGTTTCACCATTCGGTTGTGTTATTTTCTTTAATTAAAGGTTAGATAAAGTTTTTGTATTTTCATTTAGAGCACAGTTCCATGGTTTTAATGCGAAGATGGATTTTTCTTCTTTCAAAAAAGGGAAGCAATATTTTTAAGGGACCGTAATAAATTCATTTCACCCTGACATCCCCATTTCTCATCATGACGTGGATATCTTCCTCCGAAAACCCATAATTCCTCGCCATCTCAACAATATTCCTGAGCCCCTTTCTCCTCTTCTCTCGCCACACGGGGTCCAAAATCTGATACCCCAAATTTGGAAAGGTGCTCGCAACCCGGTCATAAAATTCTTCCGTATCCCTCCACTCCCACTTACAATTAGCCCCACACCATCGGAACTTTAACCCGGCCGGGTACGGGATATCCACCCGACGCACCGTCTCACACGGGGAGACACCTTCGGGCATAAAATTGTGGTACAAAAATTCGACCAAAGTCTCAAAAGAGGAGCCATTCGGGATCACTTCAAAATCTCGAGGTCTCACGTGACTCCAATCGTTTTGAACAATTATGATCTCCAGACATGGAAACTGTTCCGCATAACTGAGCACGTGGTGATTTTGCGCGGATGCAAATTCAAAATTGATCTCGACCCTGTAATCGGCATAGTTCGGGGAAGCACCCTTCCCTTGATAAGGATTTCTCGATATCTTGAAAACTTTGAGTTTTGGGAGAGGTGGACAGATGATTGTTCGAACTCGGAAAGGTTCGCAAACTTCGATACGCGAGAATTCGAGGTGCGTCAAGGTGGGGGCAACTTTAATCAAGACGTTCTCAATCGTACGGTTCTCCTCGTGTTGATGACAAATGGTGTGAAATTGTAGGCGAGTGATGCAGCCGGGGACAAAATTCAGGGGGACGAAACGGTTCCCCTGACCGCGACAAGGAATATCCTCGATCGATAAACTTGTAACGGATGCCGGTAGCAGATTCCCGTGGTTCTCCACATCAGACTCTTTCCATTGTAGATTAATCCCCCCAAAATGGGTGAGGTTCTGGAAATGGGGGAAGATTCGGGGGAGGGTTCGTTTCACGGTGACGGATAAAAAATTCTCAATCGTTTCTCCTAGCCAAGCCATGGAGAAGAATTCATGCACGTTTATTACCAATCTGGTAACTTTTGGGAGGTAGAAATCTGTCGGGACGAGGGAACTGAGCCATTCGTCGGTAAAGTCGACAGCGTCATTATCGTCGAGGTGGTGATAGGGGACGGGGTCCTTGAGGTGAATAAGGGCGTTAAGCTGTAGCGACGTGACGTGGGGGAATGATTGTAATATTCTGAAAAATTCGTGACTCCATCGGGTCTTCACGTTTAAGACCCAGTCGATCCCGAGCGTGGTGACGAAGTGGGATTGCTGGTTGGAAAATATTTGATATTCCGAGAGCAGTTGGGACTTTGGGTACTCTCCGAAAGCGAGTTGGACATGCTTATGGCCCCAGGACTGCATCAGGGATATGTAGGTACCCAGCGGATCTGGGGTGAGACGAACAGGGCAGCGGGATAAGAGATGCTTGCGGGCGGCCCCTTCCCATGTCGAGTTGACCTGGGTGATTGTAATGAGGTCGGAGTTGGGGAGGAATTTTGTAATATGGTGGACAATCTGTAAATTTATGAAGGGGTAAAAGATTAGGGTAGATCTTATTCAGGTTGCGTACGTATGTATTAATGGGGGTATTCAGAATGAAACTTTTTTTAATTACACAGGGACAGGATAAAGAACGAACCAAGTTTAAAAATTAAGCCAAAAATTAGGAACTTATCCATGAAATAACAAGAATTATTGGGGGAATGCTCCTACCTACTTCTTGGTTTTCGTCCGTGAAGGGCGAAAAATTCAACTAATATTTTTGTATAAAGGGTCCATTCAAATAAAGATAAGATTCCTAATTTTTGGCTTGATTTTTTTAAAAATTTGACTCATTATACAATCAAATGTAGTCTGAAAAAAGGTTAAACGTTTTTCTACGTATACTCAATCGGACTTCGGTTTTGAGCTGAGTAAAAAAGTACGTATGTAAATTTGAACTCAAGGTTGACCAATTTTACGGCTAGGCCCCGTGGGAAAAGGAAATCAGATTTTTAACGAGTAAAATCGGCGGCGTTAAATATGTACATATTTTGCATATTTGAGAAAGTGAATTACCCGTGAATTTTATGAGAAAGTCTAAAAGTTGTCCTAGTTCTTGGCGATTATTGCATAAATAGTTTAACTATAGTCTTGCCAATTTTTCGCCGCCGCGGCGTCAGTATCATTTTAAGAGCTGCCGCCGGCGATGAATTTGATTTCAAACATTACGGCGCCGCGCCGCGCCCGATGAATTATTCAAAATTGACACCGCCGCTAAATTGGACACCAGTTCGGTACTCTGACTACATCGATATTCGAAACTCTGAGAATTAATTAGACTTAAATATTAATTAAGGGGTGAAAGCCCTTTATAAGATCGTTATGTCCGTCTGTCTGTCCGTCCGTCCGTCCGTCCGTCCGTCTGTCTGTCCGTAGCTCCGATAACTTTTGAACGAAAAGACATAGACACTTGAAATTTTGAACGTAAACTCCTAACGTCAATAGAGAGGACGAGTTCGAAGATGGGCACTGTAGGTCACACCCATCAAGGTCAAAAGGTCATGAAATGTCATTTAAAGGTCAAATTGCATACATGCATCAATTTGAATTGAAATACGGATAACACACTTCTTTCACCCCTTGGTTACATTCGTTGTGACGGTTTATTAATTACCAAACTGTTCCTTACGACTTGATGATTCTTCTCCAAATCTAGAGATCCAGCGTTGTCCATCTTGCTTTGAAATAATTGATCTATTTAGAAAATAAGCAGAGCAATTTAGAGGTGGCATTAGACAAATTTTACAAATATTTTTGTACATTTTGGACTGATCTTCTAATTAATGTGCGACAAAATATCTGATTTACCTGTGTTGTAAGGTTTGCAAGATCTATGAAAAGAGAAAGTTTGTCCAGCTGTACAACTTTGGAATTTGGTGACTGACTGCTCAACGGTCAATGCATTCACATATATACATGTAGCCTCGTATCCCTTCGCATTGAAAGGGTGGGCATGAAATATCTACATATGTATGTATGTATGACTGATAAAAATGGGCTGCAGAGTGAACTATAGAGTTGTATATTTAGATAGAGTGATTTAACTGTACAGAGTAGGCCATAGCTCGCAATGAACCATAGTCCACGGATAAAAATGGTCCATGATGGACCATGGACAGCAAAAAGTTGGTCCATCTATGAACCATGGACCAATTTAATGCGAGCTATGGAGTAGGCTAGAGTAGAGCCGGAAACAGTTTGACCAACATTTTTAACTCCGCCAACCATAACTTTCAGAAGAAAAATTCGAAAGTCAGGAACGTTCAAACTTCATGGTAGTATTCATAACAATTCATTAATTTTTTAAAAATTTGAACTTTAAATTTTGAACTTTACTTTTCATTAAATTTTTCACAATGGAAAATTTTTTACGCGTTATTATCCGTATTCGTAACGCGATATTATCCATAATTACATATGAATCCCATGCATATTTGTTATTTCAAATTTGACCATGTTTTTTCGGAGGATCTCCCTCCATCCAAATATCCAACTCTGTGGAGTGGAACAAATACATAGTCGGACGGGTCAGAGAAATATGCATGTTGCATGCGCTGCTCACCACAAGATACTGGGAAATTCTTACCCAAAATGGGACAAGGTTATTTCCGTTTCACTGCAAACATCTTTTGTCAACAGGGACCGTCCATAATTTATGGACACTGATTTATGACTGATTTATGGACGCTAAAATGACGCTGATTTTTGCACACCCCCCTACTTTTCGTAAGGTTAACATTAAAATTATGCATTTCAAGAGTGTACTTGTCATCAAATGTTTAATGTGACAGGGGGGAATATTGAGAAATCCATCTACATATTTGGAAAAAGATGGGATAAAAGTTATAAACGAGTAAATTATAAGGAAATATTTATTTCGGAATTTTTAGTAAACGAATAAGTTTTTTCAATTTGATTATAAAATTTGATTTTGCTATAACTTGTATCCATAATTTATTTAATCTTGTAAAATGTGTAAAAAAATTGATATGTGTATGTAATATATGTACATTTACATTATTTCGCAATTATCTCAGCAAAAATTTAACAATGGGTCGTTAAATCAACTTCTTTTTAGTCGTCGTCATCGTTCAGGAATAGCTCAGTATCTGGCTTTTTGCCTTTACACGCAATCTGAAATTTATCTTCTACACAGTCCTGAAATGGTTTCACTTCCGGGCACGATTCTGTCTTGTCGGTGGGCATGTGAACATCGGGCACTGGCAAAATGGCAGCAAGAATTTAAATGTAGTGTTTCGAATGGTCAAATTTTTAAATATGTAAACCAGGTGGGAAAAATGAGAAATATGGAAAAAGGTACAACCACTTCATTTCTTGCGTTGCAGCGCAAAATATGCAACTAGATAGCAAGAAACTAAATACTGAGAAGGACCTTATTTCGCACAAACCATGTTTTTCCCGTTTCTCCCACCTTGTTAATTTCTACCACTGTTAAAAATGCTGCATTATGAGCTTACTCGCATCAGCACATTTCTCAACTTCTTTGAGCATCCACTCCCTCCACTTTTCGTTCTTCTTGCTCAGCTGAAGTTTTCGGGACTCTTTCCGCAAAAATTTCTTATCCAGCCTCCCATTCTTCACGGGCCCTTCGTAACTCATAGCGACGCACAATTTGTGACACTGTAAAAAATAATTTGTCCGAAAAACAAAAAAATGAAACCTATTTATTTATTATGGGGTTTCAGCCGCTTCAGTCATCGATTTGTCAGTCCGTCCGTCCATCTGTCCGTCTGTCTGAACGTGGCTCAACGCTGGCGTCCTCTATTATTCTTCTAATTTTTAGTTCATGGTCGAGTTCGATATGGGGTCAACCAGACCACCCCCCACAAGGGGCGAATGGGTGGGAGCAAAATTAAGTTTAACCCTAATTTTAATGTTTTCTGCATACATGTTCACATTCATTCATTTAATGATTGATGAAGAAATTATTCATTAAATATCCATACTTTCAATGAATATTTTATTCTGATTTTTCAATAAATAAATATTGAGTGAATATCTATTCAATTCGTGTTAATGAATAAGCAATGAATATTTGTTTCATCATTCATTTTTAACTCAATGCTTAATACATACATAAGGAAAGTTAGGAAATTCATCTAATACTATGAATTTTGATTAAAAGGAATAACAAAAGAATAGTGAATAATGAATAATTTTATTCATTTTAAAATATTCATTAATTATGTAACTTTTAAGCTGAATAATTAATGAATATATTTTTTTTACAGATTATGAATAAGTGAATTAGGAATGAATATTTTTTTCAAGGCTTTGAATGAATAAATATTTTTTGAACATGTATGGGTTGGTGTCATTTTAAAGGAAATTTCGCCACATATATATTTTTATATTTATGACCAGCCCACGACCGTGACGGCGAGATAAATCATTAGGTTTAATTGATAATTTCACTTTCTGACACTACTTTATTGTGTCTGATTTTATTAAACGATTTTATTTACCCACCTCATCATCCGTGATTGATAAGCACTTCGTAGTGGCCAGCCCGACTTCCACGAGCCACTCGGGCGGGACGACGACGGAATCGCCGTTGCACGTGGCGTGGTTGTTGATCTCCTCGACGATATTCGTCCGCATCTTGGCAGCCTGAAGAATAGATTTTAATAATTTTTCAGTAATTTTTTTTCTACAAGCAATGGAAATCTCCCACCGAATGATTTCTAATTTTAAACAAACTGGGATCAAAGGATTACGAATTTAAGTATTATTTAAAAAGTCATAATCTCCCCATAGGCATGTTTGGCACAGATATGTACTTGCATCCGAATAGGAGTAAATGCAACGTAAGTTTTGAAAACGTAAAATTTGTCGACTTTGAGATGTTTGTTTTCTTCTTCGCGTGCAAAATCTATGCCAATCGGGCCGATGATGAACGTTTATATATTGCGTCATCATTTTAATAGATGGGTGGTTTAGGTTTGCCTTTCTTTCCCATATTAAAATTCCCTATCCCTTAATGTATGTGTGTTAAAATCGATAATTTTTGCTGAGATAATATATGGATGGTCCCATTGGGAGAATTTGTTTTTAGCAAATTTAATTCCAATTAAATTTGTGATCGATTGACCATAATTTGCCAAAATCGGAGAGCATATATACGTTAGGAGACCAAAATATATTTTTAATGGATTAACACTTACGAAATTCCCTGGAAAAGTGGATACTAAAGCAGTGATGATGGCAAAAAATGGAAGACTCATTGGCCCCCGGGAATTCATCTTGAAACCAATTTTTTAGGTAGAATTTGGCTGGCAGGATCAAGACTGAAGTTCGGATTGGGAACCAGCTGCCTAGGTTTAAAATATTTTATGCAATTTGTTATTTTGCATACGTAAGTACGTACGTGACAATAAATGTAAAACGTCAGGGATTTCTTAGGCATAAAAATTGTCAATGGTTTTGTGAGAACAATGAGTGTATTTATGTGTGAATTAAAATTGTAATTGGAATTTGAACCATTAAACGCGTAGTGGGCAACTACATATGTATGTATGTATAGCGCATATTATTAATTGAGGGTACATGGTTCTGTATTTTTTTGGGAAAATATGTAGACAAATAATGTAAAATAATCCGTAGTATTTAAGAAGATATATATTTATGTATCTTCATAATTTTCCATTTGGAATATTAATTTGTGGTAAAAATGACTGAATCCGACGTTTCCTGATTTTTTTAGCTGACAGTACGTAATTAATACCTGGAAACTCTACGACTTTCTCGTAAAACGTTTTGACCAACTTCAGATATCCACATTTATTTACAGTCTAACTAAATGAGAAAAATTTGGGATGACAAAAATATTTGCGTAAAAGTTATAAATGATATCCAGTTAAGTTTAAGTAAATTTATCATTATAATCAAACCATGCAATTACAAATTTATGTAATACATAAATTTCTATTGCGTGGTCGCGCTTTCAAGAATCAAGTCATAGTGATCCCAATTTTTTTACCCAGTAGGGTTACTCCACGAGTTATGGTAATGGACCTGATGTCGAAAATCGATTTTTTTGAAATCCTTCAAGTATGTGGTAGAGGACCTTAAAATATGCAGAAAAATCATTTTCCCCGAATTTTTGAGGTTTCAATTTGGCTGCTAGGAGGGGGTGTGGCTTCCGTTGAGATACCACCTTTTCCTAGCCGCTATTGCACGCAGGGACTCCAAATTTCACATGAAGTTACTATGGGCCAATACAATTGCGGGTCTTTTTCTCTTTTTTGGAAATTAGGTCATGGTGACCGTTTTTAGGTCAAAATGTGCGTTATGTCGATTTTTTTCGTAAATCGTCTCACATAACCCCATAAATGGGGCATCGTTACATAGGTCTCCGCAAGAGGATTCAGAATATATATACTTTGTCCGGCATATAGCTTCCCCCTGACCTTCCAGAAGCAGTAGAATGAGAATTTTCATTGCTTCCAGATTTTAACACAATAGCAGATTGGCGAGCTAACAAAGAAATAGATGGGACAAACTCAAAAATATTTGTCAGCCTTAGGAAGACTGGGGAGTGGTCGTACACCCTACAAAGTATATATATTCTTAATCCTCTTGCCGAGACCTTTCCAACGATACCCGATTTATGGGGTGATTTGAGACTTTGACTTTTCGGAGAAATTTGACGCGTTGTGAATCTTGACCTAAAAAAGGTCACCGTGACCTAATGTCCAAAAAAGAGAAAAAGACCCGCAATTGTATTGGCCCATAGTAACTTCATGTGAAATTTGGAGTCCCTGCGTGCAATAGCGGCTAGGAAAAGGTGGTATCTCAACGGAAGCCACACCCCCTCCTAGCAGCCCCATTGAAACCTCAAAAATTCGGGGAAAATGATTTTTCTGCATATTTTAAGGTCCTCTACCACATACTTGAAGGATTTCATAAAAATCGATTTTCGACATCAGGTCCATTACCATAACTCATGGAGTAACCCAGTAGTAAAATGTACTCACATTTTACGCTAGGTGGACAAAAATCTATTCAAATTGCACTATGCTGAAGATTAGATTCATAACTTTATTCCAATTTTTACCAGTGTTAAGAATGCGAATTTTATGGTAAAAACGGAACCCTATATTAAATTTAGTTTAACGAAAACAAGTGACGCATACATATGTACCGTCAGAAATGCTGACTCAGCATTATGGCAGACTCAATGGAATTTTTTGAACTGGAATTCTCAGAAAACAATGGTCGGCTGGAGAAATAAAATAAATTTGTACATTTATAACTCGCCTCTTTAATCTTGCCGACTTATCGTTAAATTAAATGAAGAAACGAAATCTAACAATTTTTGAATTTCTTACGAGAATTATACAGTCAAGAGCAAAACTTTACGACATATGGAAGAGACTTTTGGGACATGTTATTCAAATGGGGAATTAAAGGCCGTAAAGTTTTGCACCGCGTACCTTTCCGAATAATTTTTTTAACGCTGTGATATAATTTTTATTGAATAAAGCGTGCAAAAGTAGGGGGTGACGTGGTAAATTATTTTTGTCGCCGAATCTTTTTCAAGGAACTACAAGGAATTGAAAGAATTAATTTTGGAAGAGACTTTTGGGACAACACATTGTGCTTATGGCTGTCCCAAAAGTCTCTTCCAAAATTAATTCTTTCAATTCCTTGTAGTTCCTTGAAAAAGATTCGGCGACAAAAATAATTTACCACGTCACCCCCTACTTTTGCACGCTTTATTCAATAAAAATTATATCACAGCGTTAAAAAAATTATTCGGAAAGGTACGCGGTGCAAAACTTTACGGCCTTTAATTCCCCATTTGAATAACATGTCCCAAAAGTCTCTTCCATATGTCGTAAAGTTTTGCTCTTGACTGTAGAATTATTTGCAAATAATTGTAAGAACGTGTTAATTGAGAACCCATTTCGTTTTAAAAATAACTTTCTTACAATCTTGGACATGGAAAACTCCGATTTTGATGAGGTCAGCACAAAGAACCAAAAAACAGAAAATAAAAACGTTTCTTTCGTAAGTTTGGTAGCATGAAGAATTTATGTAACGACCGATCGATGATAAATTTGCATGATTCGATTAGGCCAGTTTATTTAGTAGCCTCAGCTACTTTATTGTGAAGACTTTGTCCGACCGTCAGCAATATACCTCGACAGGGGATCGAAGAAATCGAGTCCGGTTAGCGGATTCATACATACACACGACCCCAGAGGGGGAAGATCATGTCAACTTTGTGGGGAAACTCGACAGATGGTGTTGATGGTAAGTCAGATGGTGTCGTTTCATATTTTTTGTGAGCATTACTTGTTTCACTCTATTGTTACATTTCGTTTTTATTATTTAACTGGTTAAAAAAATTGTATTTCATGACTTACATATGTATGCATTACAGGTGTGCATTATTGGTAAACATGTAAGTTTTGTTTGGGTAGAAGTATAATTTCTTTAGGTTGAATAAATTTGATCCTTGACTGACGATGCCAACAATTGGTCGATTTATACCTTAACCTTGTAAAAAGAGGAGATAATGGGGACAGCGAATAACGTACCCTATGCTTGCGTAGTCCAAAGTCGCTGGTAGAAATATATGCATTACCATGCAGGTAATAACTGCAGTCGTGGAGTAAAATAATTCTTATTGATAGGTTTACTAAATATTTTATTACTCGTTTACCTTAACATTTTAATCAGGTACATACATATATAAGTAAGATAAGTAAGATATAAGTAAGATGGTTGTCCAACTGAAAAAAATGAAGTCAATAACTCATAAAAATGGATTACCTGTTTCCCATTAATCTCTGATGGTTCGGCTGATAATGTAACGAGCCTTTGAAAATTAATATGTATTGGGTTTCAACCCAGGTAAAATGTGGATTCGAAGGGTGGCCCGTATCTCTTCGTAATTGCTTTAAAATTATTGCGAAAGGAGAACTCAAACAATTCCAATTGTTTATTTCTGTCTTGACTGGTATCGGCCTGCTATTAATTATTGATATAAAGCCAGGCAGGTATAAAATATGATTTATGACCGAACCTTCTTCTATCATGAATAAATAAACATTAATCAGGCAATCTAAATAAAATCTTCACCAAGCAGTTAAACCTTCTTGCATAGTCAAAATGTTGGGAAGACAGTTGACCAGACAAAGCTTACCAACTCCAGGCGAATGTTATCTAAAATGTGTTCCCTAATTACCAAGTCAAAAATATATTCCTTAATACTTAATTTTAAAAAGCTGCGGCACCTTTCTCGAATAGAATCCTATATTCCATTGGTCCTCTTAATTTCCAAAATTTGCATGATAACGAACCAAGTAACCATTAGGCTACGAAACCAAGTGTTTCAACCATATAAATCTCGCTACTTTACGTATTTATACCCATTCCTGGCCATGTCCACAATACTTTATAATTCAATGGATTGATCTGTCTAGTTCCGTCGAGAACTGGAAATTTATCTTAATGACGTATTGCGTGATAATCTTTGCCATAATGGCATTTGGTATTCAATATGTCATCAGGGGACAAAGTGAATGCATCATTAGGCTTAATTCTTGCATGCTCATCGAAAACACATGTCGGGCAAGGATTGGTAATGATATGTTATTCTGTTACCTATTACTATTCATAAAACTGAAATAACAATGAATCTCATATAATTAAACGACAGGTGGGAGTATTAAAGCAACACGTAATTTTTTATTTATGGGGGCATGTGCAACAGTTTCTGTAGGTGTGGTTCCGATTGCAATATTTATTCTGAGTCTAATCCAGCCCTGCATGCCGCCCCTCATAAGTAGCGTGATGTTCCTCTCTTGTCCATCTTGGGGGGATGATGGTGACTCTGGGGTCCTTCTTAGGAGCTGTATTGGACTGTTTGAATGGTACACGTGGATCATTGTAACAGGCAATGTATCGTTTCCACTTATGATACTGCTCATGTATCCAGTGGAAATAAAGCTATTGTTTATCACCATGATGGGAAGGTAGCTTAATGTTTTTTTGTACTATTTACTTATGATTTTTTTGACTTTTTTTTGTCACTTGACTAACAAGTTGTTTAATGAAATTAGTCTTTCCCCGCTATGACACGAATTTGTGTACCGCAACCCTTTAGAAACTAAGATATTTTGAAAGTTTTGCGTTCCCGATATTGTACAACTGGCCAAAGTTCGCTTGACTTCCACATTTTTGTAAATCCCCAAATAATTATATACTTTTGTATAACTAATATAAAACGATTTGGTAGGTGCACAAGAGAAATATCTAATTGCTACACCAATTTGTATAATTGGCAGACAAAGCAATATTTTAATTAGAAGATATGTAGGTTGTGAAGTAATAAACCATCGTTGCATAAATATTTATTATTTGGTACGCAATGGAATATTTACGAAAATTAATTCGGGCTGAAGACTAATTAGTAATTAATTAATTACTATGAATTTCCATGTGGTCATATATGCTAAGTCTTATTGTATAAATCTTTATTACAGAAATCTGAAGGATAACAGATTTATCGATTTGGAGCAGTACAGAACTTTACAATTGTTATCTAATTTCCATAACCTTGTTTACGCCTACCCCGGGATGGCTATCACTGCAGGTGGGGTAACGTTATGCACAAGCATTGCGTTATATTTAGTAATTAGTTCGACCCACATTGTTCCATTGCCGGTCCTTATTCTATTCGGAATTATGGCGTTCGATTTCTTTTTCGTGATTCACGTAATTTTTAAGATTGTGTCATACCCATATACAAAATCTCTTGATTTCACGCAACTCGTAAAAACTGGGAAATGTACGAAATATGACCTGCTATTTATGAAGTCATGCCCCCCATCGAAATTGTTGCTGGGTGATGGTGGATTTTTTGATCAATTGCCATCCTTTGTTATTTGGCAGAAATGTATTGATTACCTTATAACGTTTTTATTCATGTAAAATATATCAAACTCTGATCGTGGATTACGCAAATAAAAAAATTTGTAAAAAAGGTGCCAGTTAGTTTAAATTTTTATTGTAGGACGACCTAGAATTTTCGAGCCCGTCGAAATATTAATCCACCGATGTTAATTGTATTTCTCAGATTCCTTGAATATTATCAGACAAATTGTTATTTTATTGGTAATTTTACTGGCTTAGTATCTTTAGAATAGATTAGACTATTTCTTGCCAAACAATACCGAGTTTTCAAGAGATCACATTTTTTGGCCACCAAGTACTACTAGCCTGATAGAAATATTCTATAAATTAATTAAAAAGTTGGATTAAGACATGTTAGTAATGTGAAATGTTCAGCAAATGGTTAATAAATTATATGGACGTAAAATTTTGTTCCACCATAGACTTGTTTTTGATTTTGTTCGCACCGTTGCAATTAATTTCTTCAATTCAATTAATTTCAATTAATGTCATCATTTAAAATTTATTCAAGAAGTTGTAAATTAATGAAGTCAATGAATCTACAATTTCTTATTCTAAATTGCTTAGAATAAGATATCACTTCCACAACAGCAATGGCGACGTCAACAAGTGCATTCCAGTTTTTCTTCACCCAGGCCCAGAAGCCCTTCCTGGCTCCAATAGCCGTTAGACTTCCCTCTCCAAAAATGGCGTCACGTTTAAAGGCGGCATCAATAACGACGTCCAAATTTTCCCCTTTTCCTCTCGCGTAAATGTTCCAGGCCTCGTTGGCCTCCCGGTTCAGGGCTAGTTCGTCCTGAAATTCGGCATAAATTTGCTTAGTTTCCTCACCCTCGGTTTTGTTCCTATAGTAAAGTTCGTCTATGTAGGACGGAATCCGGTCCTCGATCCTGCCCTCCTGCTTGCTTGAAGGGTCTCCTTTTCCCCATATTTTGCGACAAGGTTTCTCGTATAGTTGCCCAAAGATGGTAACTCAGTCTGAAGTTAAAAAAACAAATATCAACATCTTCAGAAATTTAGCAATGAAATGAAACTCGACTACCGTAAAACCTCTATTTATAGCCCTATTCTAATTTTAGCCGGTGTCCAAATATAGCCGGGTCTAGAGACCAAGATTTCAAAATTTTAGCCGGGTCTCTAATTATACCCGGGTCCCTAATTATGGCCGGGTCTCCAATTATGACCTGTCTTATCAGTTCTGTCCCCTTTCACAGCCCATCCAAAAATGCTGTACACTAGGTGAATTCCACGAATGAGATCAAAATTTATAAAACTTTTCAGTTCATTTGACCAAGAATGAATCTAATCATAACAAAACGTGATTGTATAATATTAAAAATTAGCACCGAATAAAATTTGGCGGGTCTCTTATTATAGCCGGTCTCTAATTTTAACCGGGTCTGTGACGCCCAGTTTTGGATTTTAGCCCCGGCTATAAATGGAGTATTTACGGTATATCAAACTTTAAAAAATTGTATAATAAATTCAATTAATGCGAAAATACACTTAGGGGTTTTTAAAATTAACGAGGGACGGCACTTAGGGCTTTTTAAAACTACGAAGCAGTTTCACTTAGGGTTATTTAAAATTAAGATGAGGCTGAACTTAGGGGTTTTTAGAATTAGGACGACGCTATGGCTTCCCTGATTTCACGGATTACGAGATTAATCCGGGAAATTCCAATCCGATCTAATAAAATCTTGGCCGAAAATTTAATGAAGAGTCGTAATAAATATGTAATTACGTCTAAATTCGACTCATAATGGAGGTCTCCTAACGAATGCTCCCAGATTTTGACCGAACTATTTATTGTCAAACGATCACAAATATAATTAGTATGCAATGGAACTATCTGCTAATGCGCATGTTTGACGGAGATATTTGCATAAATAGAGGAGAAGACGCATCCCCAAGGCTGGAAAATTTTAGGCTTTCGCAATTTGTTGTTTATTTTTCCAGCTTTGCATGCAAATATCTCAACCAAACCTGCGCATTGGCAGATAGTTCCATTTGCAAATTGCATACTAATTATATTTGTGATCGTTTGACACTAGTCTGGTCCATAGCTATGAGCATACGTTTGGAGACCTCCTTTGTCAGGTTGGAGGTATTCTAATCCCTAGAGTGTAACTGCATTGATTAAGACTTTGCGCGGGTTAGTTATATATGCAAATGCGTCTGAGGATGAATCACTGTTTGTACACCTATTGAAAAACATATGTATTAGGACATCATACTTATTTATTATTTTACGTAACCTTGCAATATGCAAATTAATCCGATAACTGCATACATCAGGAAATTTCGTAACGAATGGATTCACTGATTATAAAATATTGTAAAGGCAAATGTGTAGCGTTATGGAGATTATCTAACTGAAATCTTTATCCATTTTATTATCCCCAACATATTATATATTTTGTTTTTAAAATTTATTGCCAGGATTTCATCAAAATATAAAATTGGTGAACCGCACGGACCGATTGATCCCTTGTAAATAAGTCCGGTTTCGTAATATTTATAAGTTGGATTATCACCCATGTTGTAACTTATAATATATGCGTAAAGGTATGTTTGTATATATTTAAACTTTTTAAAAAAAATCTAGGGGATTACCTAATTGATTGAAAGCCCGTCGTAGCAGCCGTCAAAGCTCGCTTGCGTAACTTAATACATTACATATTTTACTATCATTTCGTGACTGTTATGATTCACAAGAAAGGAGACAAACTCAACCCACGCAATTACCCCCCCATTGCTGTTCTGTCATGTATCCTGAAACTTTTCACACACGTTCTACACACCCGACTGGCGGACTGGGCCACTAAATGTAACATTCTCCCCGAATCGCAGGGGGGTTTCCGAAAACAGCGTGGGTGCGACGACCAAATTTTCATCCTCAACACTGCCATTACGCTGGGAACACGATCCAAAAAGAAAGTGTATGCCTGCTTTTTGACTTCGCTCGGGCATTCCCATCCTGTCCCCATGACAAGCTTTGGGAAAAACTCCATAGTATTGGGGTTTCGGCCAAATTCATACGACTCCTCAGGAAAATATACGAAAAATCCGCAACCCAAATTCGTCTTCAGGATGGATTCTCCGACCCTATCGACATCACCGAAGGTCTGGCTCAGGGCTGCATTTTGAGCCCTTTGCTTTTTTCCTTTTACACCTGTGACATCGAAAAAACCCTCCAAGATCACGACGTGTCGGGCGTTCAAATTACCCTGCCACTGGTCCTCCATATCCTTCTCTACGCGGACCACATGATCGTCATGAGCGCTACCCCTGAAGGGCTGCAAATGAAAATCCGCCGACTCGAGAAATATTTTGACCTTCTGGCCCTGAAGGTGCACATGGACAAAACCAAAGTTATCGTCTTCCGCCGTGGAGGAAGGATCAAATCAGGACTCCAATTCAAGTACAAAGGCGAACCGATTGAAATTGTCAAGTCCTACACGTACCTCGGTGTCCCACTCTCCTCCTCTGGCTTGTTCCACGTCGCCGCGCAACATTTCCGTAAAAAGGGACTCACAGCACTGGGCAGTACTTGGAATATTTTCGTTAAATCCCGACTGGAACAAATGAGCAAACAATACTCCCTCTTCCAAGCCCTCGTCTCCTCAACCGCCCTATACGGGGCACACATATGAGCCCTGCGCTACTTAGACGAACCAGAAAAAATCCAGTATCAATTCCACCGCCGTATACTGGGACTCCCTAATGGCACCCCAAGCTACGCCCTCCGCCTTGAACTCAACCGAACATCCCTAGCATTTAACATCCTCAAACAAGCACTTCGCTACTTATGGAAATTGCTATCCCACACAGAGGAAAGATACACTAAGCAATGCTTAACTGCGCTCCAAGAAACAGCATCGTACGGCACCGTCTCAGACTCATACAATTGGTTTCAGCAACTAGTCGCCATCATTCTGAAATGTGCACCCAACCTCTCAATTAAAGAACTTACACAAGCAACCCTAACCGCCGCAACCCCTGGCATCCTTGATGCACTCATACTACAGCAGCGAGAGGCGGACCTTCACCGAGTAACACAATCAGAGCGATTTCAATACTACTCCGCTCTTACCCCGTCACACAACACTGCTGCTCCTTACACGGATATATGCATTCCACTCCATGCCAGACGACTCATTGCCCAATGCAGACTCTGCCAAGGCTCCTTCTATACAATGTTGGGATATGTACGCATTAACTACCGGTCAGTCTGTGACATATGCAATAAGAATGAGGAAAACACACTGTGGCACATTCTTTGCAGCTGCCCTTTACACAATGAAGCCAGAGCTGCATTTTTCCGAGACAGACAAATTCCACTGATGCAAGATATTTACACCATCTTCAATCCAACCTCTAAATCAGAATGTCTCAAGCTCTCCCGATTTGTAAACACGTGTATCATGCAAATCCAAGAGCTTCCGCAACATAAAAACACTCTCTTTCCATTCACAGCGTATCATTTGGCAATAAGACTCGCCACTTGTAACCCGATCTGCGATCCAATCGCTCAGCCAGCCACCCTCATCCCATCCACGCTCACTTACTCCCGCACGTGCAGACTCGAGAAATGAACTTCACCACCATCATCCTCATCTCTGTAGTGGGGATCCTCGGCCCAGCTCACTGCTTCCCATACGGCCAACTAGCAAACGTCATCAAAGGTGGCCTCGGTGTCAGCGATTTCATCTCACACGTCCGCAATACAGTGGGACAAGCCCCAGACTTCACCACGAAAAATGGGTTCGATTATTCCAACGTCTATAACTCCATTCTCCAATACTCCGTCCTCAACGCTTACCTGGAACGTGAAAATCACAAGCTACTTACCCAACAAGGGGAGCACCAGGTCCAAGTCCACAACAGCATAGAAAAATTTAATATCACCCAAACGATCTGCCTCATCGCCCTCCTACTATTCACTCTTATCCTGGTCTCCATCGGGGTCATCCAAGTCCGCCGAATGCCTACACCTAAACGACGAAACCGTAATGACATTGAAGACTACTGACGCCCTCCGCCCCTTCCCCCTCGCCCCCAACCCAACGCGACTCCGCCAATGCAGCCCCGCCCCGCACTCTCCCAATCTCCCCCGGCCTCTTCTACAGCACACTCTCCTCGCCCAGATGACACCTCTAACCCACATCCAACCCTTCAACTTTGTAACCAACTGGTCAACCACTATATCATGTAACACACTTAGTCAAATCTATGCAATTTTCCAAGAATCCTTTAAATTTTCAAATGCTCTATTTTTCCACCGTCTCTAAATTTTCTGAACTACACTGGAACACTAAAAACTATTTATTACTATTATTTAATTTATTTGAACTCATGATAACATACATATGCTTGTATATGACTGTACCTTCATGGGCCCGTAAGCGGCCTCAAAAGGATAGAAATAAATATTCATTCATTCATTCATTCATTCATTCATATTTTACTACCATTTTAAGCTATAAGGGAAAATAAACCCTTAGAACGCATGCAACCAATGGGTGAAAGAAGTGTGTCAAAGTGAATATCATATTGTTTTCGAAAATGTGTTGCAACTGATACTTCTGACGTGTTTTCGACGTTTGTATCTCATGAGATGTGTCACAGATGATAACATTTATTTGACCTTTCGTGACTTTGGAGGTCAAAATGTGGCTCACCATTGAATTTGTGGTTAAAATTCCTGTTGAATTCATGTATACATATATGCAATGTGGCCTTTAAATGATATTTTGTGACCTTTTGACTGAAGGATGTGACCTACAGTGTCCATCTTCGAACTTGTCCTGTCCATTCCAGTTAGGAGTTTATGTTCCACATTTCAAGTCTATGTCTTTCCGTTCAAAAAGTTATCCGAGCTACGGACAGACGGACGGACGTACGGATAGACAAATCGATCTTATTAAGGGCTTTCACGCCTTAATAGAATTTACATATGTAGGCACAAAACCAAATATTGGTCACGATACTCACCGTACGTCGCAAAAAGCTGTAATCCGTACATGTACAAAACGAATTATTCCACTTAAAAACTTTCAATTTGACATTAAATACTTATATTTATTGCCATGTCGTAAATTACGACTCGTAATCATTAAACGAAGTGTTGTAATTACATAAATGCAGCATTTTACTAGGAATTGTTTTCGACATAATTAAATATTTACTGCGATCCGGAATTAAGTTTTCGGCACACATTTTATTAGATCGTCTTTTTTAGGATTATGTACATGCTTCATAATATCAGCAAAATTTCGCGTTTCATAATGAACTTGCATGCATATAAAACCAGAAAGTTTAACGGGTTTTACTCACATCAAGGAAGACCCCTGCTTAAATACAAATACATAGCTGCTTAGTTTGAAGGATTTAACAAAGTTTCCAAAAGCTGAAAACACTGTTAAAAATGAAAATATTGATCTTATTCCTTTCCCTTTCGGTGGCGTTTGGACAAGATGTAAGTTTCATAGTTCAATTTTATATCATTTCGCCCGACTGATAACTTATGTTCCCGTTTTGACTGTCTGTCTGTTTGTCTTCGAATAACTGCATACATATATTTGAATTTTTCCTATCAGATTAAAATGTTGCATAATATGCAACATTTTATGTGTACTGTTGTTACATATGTATGTATGTACGTATTCTAAAATATGCGGTAACATAATGAAAAATTGTGTCACATATACCTACGGCTACAATTACAGACCGGCGATAAGTGCTTGTAAGGTTATGTTTGTGATGTTATAATTTGAGAAATTTTTAGCAGATTAATTATTAAGGTTCGTGCAGGCTATTTTGCTTTAAAGCAAAATAAATAATGTTTGAATGATAGGCTGACAATATATGAAAAAAACATAATTAGAGAACCGGGTGTAAATACTTGGAGGCTAAGTAGGTTAAATTTCTAAGCTCCTAGCTGTTTCGATATAAGTAATCAAAGCATGCTAATTTTAATTGAGTACCATGGTCTGAACGTTAAAAGAAGAGGCCTGTACGTCACAAGCTTTGCTTCTCCTTATAATGTTCACACCTTAGAATCCCTAAAACCAGAGAAGGAGGACCGGGTAGTCCTGCTTACTGATCGGAAAATTTCAAGCCAAATAATAAAAAATTGATATTATCTGTAATATCAGTTTTCAATATTTAATTTGATCCAGTATTTCAATATGTACACTCGTTAATTAACGAGTGTAACCATTTGGTGCCAAACATAAGTTATTCGTCCAAAATTCATGCTATCCTCGGTCGGGCTCGCGAAAGCCAAAGGTTATAACAATTTATCTAAGCTTTCAAACTTTAAATTTTAAGATGGAATACCAATCCCTGGGCGCCTGTACCGGGGATCTAGTCGCAGAATACGGGGAAAGAGAGTCGTTCCGAGCATTTCAAGAAGGGAAGATCGAGGACAGCATCCCGGCCGCGATAGACGAGCTTTACGGCACGAACAAAACCGAGGTTGAGGAGACGAAGCAAGCTTACTCCGAGTTTCAGGACGAACTGGCCGTGAACCGGGAGGCCAACGAGGCCTGGAACATTGTCGCGAGGGGAAAAGGAGAAAACATGGAGGTCGTGATGGACGCCGGCTTCCGGTTGGACGCCATGCTGGGCGGAGAGGAGAAGGGAATAGTTTCTGTCAGATTCTGGGGCTGGTTGAAAAGGAACTGTAAAAAAATTGTTAAAATAGTTATTATCGTGGTGCGAGCTTTTTTGAAATTCTTGATTGGGTGATTGTACAAATCAGATTTATGCATCTATATTATAATTTCGAAAAGTCCGTCCCGTGGAATTTTCCGTGACATCCCTGCATTCTGATTGGCTGTTGAAATTCTGGCTCCACCAATCAGGGAAGATTCTATGTTTGAATATGATTTTGAATATGATTTCGGTTACGATTTCGGTTATGATTTAGGTTATGATTTCCGTTATGATTTCGGTTATGATTTCGGTTATGATTTCGGTTATGATTTCGGTTATGATTTCGGTTATGATTTAGGTTATGATTTCGGTTATGATTTCGGTTATGATTTAGGTTATGATTTAGGTTATGATTTCGGTTACGATTTCGGTTATGATTTAGGTTATGATTTCGGTTATGATTTCGGTTATGATTTCGGTTATGATTTCGGTTATGATTTAGGTTATGATTTAGGTTATGATTTCGGTTATGATTTAGGATATGATTTTGAATATGATTATGAATATCATTATGAATATGATTATGAAAAATTTCCTTACCAACATTACCAAATTCCCCTATGGTTCATCTATTAAAACCGCAGCATTTTCCTATTCAATTTTGCTGAAACGAGTTGGCCCATGCTTATAAGCATTGGAACTTTGATTGTCAGCCATTCATGCAATTCTCCATGGATTTTCAAAATTAAACATGTTTTGGAAACATCTGACCCTTCCCTACAATATATAATTTCAAATTTTTAAAATTTGACCTACGTGACCTGAAATCAAGGTCACAAGGTCAAAAAATGAGAATATTTGCAAAGTCCTTAAAAATGTGACTTCGCAAATTTGATTCGAAATTTAAAAGTCAGGCAACTCAGGGGAGTGGCAAAACATTACCCTCTGGTCATTCTAAAAATTGAGGGTGTGGCAGGGGGTGTGGGAATATTGAATCAGGTTTAAATTATTAGAGTTTTAACACCTGGGACCGTTAGAAATATCAGTATCCAATCAGGGTCACCCCCCTCAGCAATGGTTACATTATCACATTAAAATCTTCAATCCCAACCCACAGGGGGTGCGCCCATCAGCGTTTTTGTGGTTAATCATCTTAAGTACATTGCGCGACACAAATAATTTATTGTAACGGAATGGGGACCCCAATGGTCCCATCATATCACAAAAAAACACACCAAGGTTAAAATCTTGAATCCCCACCCACAGGGGGTGTGGTTATCAGCGGTTTTGCTATCTTTTCGAGAAAGCATGTCGTGTGACATATCGTTTTGACCAGAAACATGAAGGCAACTTAAAAATAGAATTGAAGTTACCAAAATCACACCCCCAGGTGGGTGTGGCTTTTAGCGCTTTTGCCATCTTGTCGAGAAAGCATGTCGTGTGACATATCGTTTTGACCAGAAAGATGAGGGCAACTTAAAAATAGAATTGAAGTTACCAAAATCACACCCCCAGGTGGGTGTGGCTTTTAGCGCTTTTGCCATCTTGTCGAGAAAGCATGTCGTGTGACATATCGTTTTGACCAGAAACATGAGGGCAACTTAAAAATAGTATCGATGTTACCCAAACCACACCCCCAGGTGGGTGTGGCTTTTAGCGCTTTTGCCATCTTTTCGAGAAAGCATGTCGTGTGACATATCGTTTTGACCAGAAACATAAGAACAACTTCATCATAGAATCGAATTTACCCAAACCACACCCCCCAGTTGGTGTGGCTTTTAGCGATTTCGCCATCTTTTCGAGAAAGCATGTCGTGTGACATATCGTTTTGACCAGAAACATGAGGGCAACTTAAAAATAGTATCGATGCTACCAAAACCACACCCCCTGCTGGGTGTGGCTTTCGCCGATTTTACCATCTTTTCGAAAAAGCACGTCGTGTGACATTATTTTCATCAGAAACATAGTGGTCATTTTACAAGCGACCAAAACCACACACCAGTGGGTGTGGCTTTAGGCGTTTTTTAATCAGTATTCTAGCAAAATATCTCATGCAACCCCAATAATTTACGGGTAAACAAAAGTGATCTACGGTATAGGCCGGAAGTCTTTCCACCCTCGTAATTTTTTCACTTAAAGCGTTATGTTTCTCGAGAAGCTTGAGGAAATTAACTGCAATTTTGCACAATTACTTATCATGATGCAAGGTTTTCGGAACCATACTTTGGATAACGGCGTGACACAGGGAACGACAGGGTGAAATTATATACAAAAGTCCGACTGGAAAAAAGTCTTTCCACCCAGACTTAAGTTTAATGCAACATTCATTTTAAATTTTTGTTGGTTATGTAATAGTCAAATTATCATTTGCAATGTTCACCCAGGTCCTCTAGGAAGGCAATGACACCTCTAGGCATCAACACAAAAATTAAGATTGTGTATAAGGTGTCTAAATTCTCCAATTCAAATTTAACGACTTCGCCCAGTCCACTCGGGTTTGACAGTTTTTGCTACGAAATCTTAGGCTTCATAATTGACAACAAATGTTCATTAACATTCCGTCCGGTGATATTAGAGTACAATCCAACAACTAAATCTCGTTTGTCGTAAATCTACTTCTCAAAAACTTTGATCTATGCTTAAATTCACCATTCTGTTTGAAATAAAATTGTCACCACGCGGTTATTTCTCGCGTCACCATCAAATTCGAACCCCTAATGTCGCAACAGCAGTTGGGGTCCATGCTTCCTTTGATTATCTCAAAATTTCTGATGCCCTTCTACGACATTCACGCCCATACGTTTCGGTTTCCACCCCCATGCTTAATGGTTTATTTATGGTACTTAGTTTTGTCTGTATCTCCTGGGCATCTCCTTATCCGAGTGACCCGATCTGAACCAAACAAGTTGGTCTTGGTCTAGTCGCTCCATGTTGTACATTTCCAGTCTTGAATGTATCAATTTCGTACTTTTTAGCCAATTTCATAACCTTGGTCATATGGGCCTAGGAAATAAAAGTTTTTTCCGCACTGCTGGGTCTTCAAATCCAACTTATTCTACTTAATTCTTTACAGTTCGCACAGAAATTTGAAGGTCGTAGTCTTCCTTCGTTTCCAGTTAGTTTTTGGTGCTGCAGCCGAGGGTTTAGCTGAATTGAGGAGAGGATGGCGTGATCGATCCTTGGGGCCGTAATGCTTGGCGGTCCATAAGCTAGGAATTTCGTCGCCGTACAAATTTTTTGTATTTTTGGACTATTCTGCCAACTATGTACTTCTTCACGAGTAGTTTATTGTAAATCGTTTGGTATCGAAACCCCTCCTCACGAAATTTTACGACGTCTTGCCCAAGATCTGTGACAAGGCGATTTCCTCTCATTATGAGCTTATATTGATCACAATCAATAATTTGAACATGATACAAGCGTTATTTTTTAAAGAATGATATATCCCGTACTGGGTGGAGAACAATTTTCAAGAATGTTTTTAAGAATTACACAAAAACAACGAAAATGTCAAAAGGTGGAAAGACTTTTTTCCAGTCGGAATTTTGCATATAATTTCACCCTGTCGTTTCCTGTGCCACGCCGTTATCCAAAGTATGGTTCCGAAAACCATGCATCATGATAAGTAATTGTGCAAAATTGTAGTTCATTTCCTCAAGCTTCTCGAGAAATATAAGACTTTAAGTGAAAAAATTATGAGGGTGGAAAGACTTCCCGCCTATACTGTAAAGGATCACATCCAATTCCTAATAACCACACCCAAAATTGGGCGTAAATTTGCATCCTTTTTTGGGCGGGGCGCATTTAAACAAACATTTCGCGTCGCGGCCCAAGTTTCGATGCTACACGTCGCGTTTCTGAATAACATTTCGCAGATCGTTCAACTTCAGTAGTATGAACGTGTAATTGATAGTGTTAACTTGAAAGCAAATTTTTGAAAGTAAATTTTAATGGGATCCTCTCAAGAGGTTAACCCGGAGTGAGTTGTCTGCGGTGCCTATTTTGCACGGTTTTTCGGCGGCGAGTTAAGTACTACCGGCATGCAATCGGCGAGATTTACCTCTGCCGGTTTAAACATATGATTTAAGTTAAATTTCTAAATAGTAATATTATTCTTAGTATATAAATATATTATAAGCTTATATATAAATATATAAGCTGACGACTATTACCGAAATTTATCAAAACGTTGGGAAATTAATATCAATTTTCCACTTAACACGAATTTCTACAATAACTATTCACCCAAATTGTTTTAATTGTAAAATCGTGGAAGGTTGTTCAATTTGTAATTTTTTAAATTATGGCATGTCTAAACTTGTACACATTTATCATAGTACCGAATTCCTTGAATTCCTTGATTTTTCCAATGATTTTTTGAGTGATTGCATATGTACAAACCACACCCACCTGGGGGTGTGGTTTGTATGCGATAGGAGGTAATCATCGAGGTCCCCATTCCATTCCGATAAATTATTCGTATCACATGACCTATGTTATTAGTTGCTACCAAAAGCGTTGAAAGCCACACCCACCTGGGGGTGTGGTTTAGGTAAATTCGATTATATGATTAAGTTGTTCTCATGTTTCTGGTCAAAACGATATGTCACACGACATGCTTTCTCGAAAAGATGGCAAAAGCACTGAAGGCCACACCCACCTGGGGGTGTGGTTTTGGTAACTTCAATTCTATTTTTAAGTTGCCCTCATGTTTCTGGTCAAAACGATATGTCACACGACATGCTTCCTCTAAAAGATAGCAAAACGGCTGATAACCACACCCCCTGTGGATGGGGATTCAAGATTTTAACCTTGGTGTATTTTTTGCGATATCAGGTGACCATTGGGGTCGCCATTCTGTTACAATAAATTATTTGTGTCGCGCAATGTACTTAAGATGATTAACCACAAAAACGCTGATGGGCGCACCCCCTGTGGGTGGGGATTGAAGATTTTAATGTGATAATGTAACCATTGTTGAGGGGGGTGACCTGATTGGATACTGATATTTCTAACGCTCCCAGGTGTTAAAACTCTAATAAATTAAACCTGATTCAATTTTCCCACGCCCCCTGCCACACCCACAATTTTTAGAATGACCGGAGGGTAATGTTTTGCCACTCCCCTGAGTTGCCTGACTTTTAAATTTCGAATCAAATTTGCGAATTTGCATTTTTAAGGACTTTGCAAATATTCTCATTTTTTGACCTTGTGACCTTGATTTCAGGTCACGTAGGTCAAATTTTAAAAATTTGAAATTATATATTGTAGGGAAGGGTCAGATGTTTCCAAAACATGTTTAATTTTGAAAATCCATGGAGAATTGCATGAATGGCTGACAATCAAAGTTCCAATGCTTATAAGCATTGCATCATGCACCACATAACCTCGAACCAAGAAAATGCTGCGGTTTTGTTAGATTAACCATAGCAACGTTAAAAAAGTTTCCTTAGCAACGTCAAAAAATTTTCCTAGCAGCGTCAAAAAAATTGCTTAGCAGCATAATAAAATCCCTTAGCAACGTCAAAAAAATTGCTTAGCAACATAAAAAATTTTCCTTAGCAAGGTCAAAAAAATGCTTAGCAACATAAAAAATTTTCCTTAGCAACGTCAAAAAAATTGCTTAGCAACATAAAAAAATGCCTTAGCAACATAAAAAAATTTCCTTAGCAACGTCAAAGAAATTGCTTAGCAGCATAAAAAAATGCCTTAGCAACATAAAGAAATTTCCTTAGCAACGTCAAAAAAATTGCTTAGCAGCATAAAAAAAATTGCTTAGCAACGTAAAAAATTTTCTTTAGCAAGGTCAAAAATTGCTTAGCAACGTAAAAAAATTTCCTTAGCAACGTAAGAAAAAATCCGTGGCAAAATAAAAAAAATCCTTAGCAACGTTCAAAAATTTAATGTGGCCCGTCTATAGGACGGGCTTATAGGCTAGTAATTGAATAAATTCGTGAGGGATAAATTTGAATGAAATTAAGATGGCGGAATGATTTAAGGTGGGGGCCGGACTCATTGGCAGGAATCTATATTATAAGCTGAAAATGTTTGTCTGCAGCGGAAGTGAAAGTAATTTCCCGTGACGGAAGTGAAAGTGGAGAAAGTTTCACTTCCTTTGCCAACAGACATTTCAAGCATAATCATACACAATATAGATATAAAAAATAATTAGGTGGAAGTATGAACTTATGAACAATCCCATTCAAATAAGCTCTCGCCCGGCGGGAGACGGGCTTAAACGCTAGTACATTAAATAATTATTTTAAAATGGACTATGTCGGACAAAACCAAATTTTCGTGACATTATTTATTATGATCTATGACATGTTAACACTGCATGTTATCTTATCACTGTAATATTTAGTAGTGACTAAAGTACGTTAGGTTGGGATATTTACATACACTAGTGAAATTTTTGGACATTAAATTTTTTTGTGTGTTATGCATGTATGTACACCGGTACCCAAAAGTATTGGTTACTTGCACATTTGTAGTTTGGGTATGATCCTGTACACTTCGACCTTTGAAACTCTGCATATAGCGACATACATACATCAACTCGTTGGCGAATGATTCCGATTTTTAAGGTCGCCGAAAGGTAAAAGGTCAGAGTCAGAGGAAGGTCAGAGGAGAGGTAAAAGTTTTTTAGTACTTCAAAATGAAAGGTCAAATGAGTTGTTAATAATCAAGCCAATTATTGCTAGTTTCTTATAAATGTCTGTTTGTTTCTTGTATTGATTGTTCATGAACGATTCCGATTCACGATTCATAAACGTGAGTGGTTAAAAACCGGATTAAATAATTAATAATTAATATCTAAAACCGGATTTTTTATAATTAATAAGAATTCCCATTACTCTGATGGTTCGGCTTTTAATCTGATGAGCCTTTTTCATCTAAGAATTAATTCGTGACATGAGTCATTTCGTCGTGTTCGATTACCAATTATTGTGAAGGATACCCCGTACTACTCCAATTGTTTACTACAATTTTAATTGCTTGGCTTTTTATCATTTATGAACAACTGAAATAAAGCAGATCAGGATTAAAATGTTTTATAATGAAACCGCGGTTCGGCCAGGCATGAATAAATAAATATTTAATCTGATCATCGGAATTAAATCCTTTTCAAGCAGGGAAATACTTTAAAGGTAAAATGTAGCGAATATAGAGGAGAAATCATGCCTTCTCAATATTTTGCTCACCAGATGTCTCATTGCCAAAGCATCAACTGTAACAAGGGAACCTTCAGAGGTGCCGGTCGTGTCCAGGGTACCCACCATATTTTTTAGAATCTACTAGGACCCTAGATGAAGGAACCGTTCATATTTACGTGCAAAACTCATATTTGGCACGGAGCCGTGGCTCCAAACTTCGCATGTTCGACACATTTCAAACCTACATAACTTTTACAGTTTCCGTGGGATTTTCAAAATTTTATACTTAAAATGATCACAAAAGTCGAAATTTTAAGAAACAAATAAAAAATTTATATTTTTGAGAAATTTTTACGATTTTTTCGACGAACTCCCATTTCTAAGAAAATTGCGAAATTTGGCAAAAACTTCAAACCGACAATTTTTTAAAAAAATTCGTGACATATGAAATTTATACCCTTTGTCATGAATTTGGTAAAAAATTTTAAAAATCCGTCCAAGATTTCAAAAGTTATGGCGGGTTCAAAATTAAAAGCCATCAAATTTGGCGCCACGGCACGGCGCCAAATATAAGTTTTGCACGGAAATAAGAATGGATCCTTCATCTATTTAGGGTCCTTCTAAAAAACATGGTGGGTACCCTGGACACGACCGGCACCTCAGATGTTTCCCTTGTAAGAGTCAACCTTATCTAAAACGTACATATAACTGTTTCCCCTCATTACATGTCTTAAACATTTGCCTTTAATTAAGCACGATAGTAGGACAACCATTGAGGGTTACTGGACACGTGGAGTAAAAAATTAACCGCTGGCTTACCGTTCGATTTAAAGCAGATTTGATTGCTCATAAGCAATTCTACCAGTTGGTTAAAGGTTAATAAAAAGTAATCAAAATTGACTACTCATTTCCCATTAATCTCTGATAATGGTTCGGATAATAGATACATGGGGCATCCATAGACACGTGTATAACTTATAACTTAAAATTTTGACTTATGACTTATTTTGTACGTTATAAGTCATAGAAACGCCATATGTCGTGGTATATTTAAGTATCAATACTTAAATTTTTGAGGACTTCTTTTTGCTATGGACCCCCTGAAACATTTATATTTAAATTTTGATAAATTGTAATATTAGCTAGTGAGGTACGTCCAAACAATGCAAAAAATGCGTGTTAAAAAATCCACATGTCAAGGGTATGTACCTCTGAGGGACTCATTACATCTTTTACACATATCCCTTCATTGTGGGCCAACCAGAAATAAATTGTAAATAAGTCGTAAGAATATGGGGTTTGGATATTTTTTATCTTAATACGATTGTCTAAAACGAAGTTCAGTAAGGAGCTGCTATGTGACCTTTTTGACCTAAAGTTTGACCTCTATAAAAATTAAGTTTTACAGTTGATTAGCAAGCAAATTTTATCGCAATACATGTAAATTTAAAAGGTTAGGTTCGTTTTAGATAATCGTATTTAGATAAAAATATCTACACCCCATATTTTTAGGATTTCTGGTTGTCCCACAATTAAGGGATATGTGTAAAAGATGTAATGACTGCCTCAGAGGTACTCTTGACATTTGGATTTTTTAACACGCATTTTTTACATTGTTTAAACGTACCTCACTAGCTAATATTACAATTTATCAAAATTTAAATACAAATGTTTAATTGGGCACATAGCAAAAAAAAGTCCTCTATAAAGCTCATATTTCCACGCCGTGGCATGGCCCCAACGTTTTACAGTTTATTAGCAACCCAATTTTATCGCAATACATCTAAATTTAAAAGGTAGCTAATAGTGCGATGAGGGTTTTTTTTATTTATAAATTAATTTGTACTAGATTCCATTCCTATAATAGAATAGTGGACTCGTGACTAAAGCCGCATATTACCGTATTAGGTTTCCAATTACTGCGAATGGATGACCAATAAAATTCCAATTATTTACTTCAATTTTAACTGGTTTCGGCCGATTATTAAGTAAGCATAAAGTCATACAGAAATAAACATGATTTGTAATTAAACTTTCGTCTACAATGAATAAATAAACATTAATCGGTCAATTTAAATAAGCTTTGGTAGAAAGAAAGTAGTTAAATGTTGAAGTTAAAATGTAGTAAACAGGGTGAGGCCAGGAAGTCAAGCCTATACCTACTTGACAGCTGGCATCATATAATCCTATCCCAGGGGAATTTTATCTAAAATTAAAATATGTTTCCCGTAATCCTAAAGTCGAAAATGTATTCCCTGATTACAAGTCTTAAAAACCTAAGACACATTTCAGAATACGATACTTACACCCCGTTGATCCTGCTCTTCTCCAAATTTTGTCTCATTCCTAAACAATTTCCCATCAGAGTAAAAAACAAAACGTTTACCCCGTATAAATCACTCCACCTGACATACATACACCCATTTCTTGCCATGTCCACAATGCTTTTGCATTTGGTAAAGTTCCTTCACTGGTTTATAGTTGTTCAATGGATCGACAAGCCTAGTTCCGTAGAGAACTGGAAATTTATTTTAATGGCATATTGCGTCATACTCTTTGCTCTAATCGCATATGGTATGCTACATCTCATCAGGGGGCAAAGCGAATGCCTCATTATGCTAAATTCTTTAATGCTGATAGAATCCACTTGCCGAGGAAGAATTGGTAATGATATGTTAATCTTAAAGCTACAAAACGTCGAAAAGAATTAAATATTTTATTTTATTGAACAACAGGAAGGCCTAGTAAACCGACACGCTACTTTCTACTTTGGGGTGCACGTGCTACAGTTTCTGTAGGTGTGGTTCCGATTGCAATATTTATTCTGAGTCTCATCCAGCCCTGCATGCCGCCCCTCATAAGTAGCGTAATGTTCCTGTCTTGCCCTTCTTGGGGGGATGATGGAGGGTCTGGATTCCTTATAAGGAGCGCTGTTGACCTCTTTGAATGGTATACATGGACCATTATAACATCGAATGTAGCATTTGCACTAATGATACTGCTTTTGTATCCTGTGGAGATAAAGTTGTTGTTCATCAGCATGATGGCAAGGTAGCTTATTATTTAAGGTTTCAACTATTCACTTCTGCATTACAATTTGTTTCACTTGACCAAAAAACTACTCAATGAAATTTGTTTCCCCTCTACATAATTAATGACGTTTTGCATAAAGTATATTAAATCTTGTCTGAATCTTCATTACAGAAATTGGAAAGCTGACAAATCCATCGGTTTAGAAGAATATAGAACTTTACGGTTGTTATCTAACTTCCACAATTTTGTTTTCGCCTATCCAGCAATGGCTATCTTGGTAGGGGGTGTAACCTTATGCACGAGTATTGCGTTCTACTTATTAATTACGTCGGCCCACGTGGTTCCATTGCCAGTCCTTATTCTATTCTCCATAATTGCATTTGATTTCTTTTTCGCGGTTCACGGTGTGTTTAAAATTGTGTCATATCCATATACAAAATCCCTTGATTTCTTTCAGCTCGTAAAAGTGGGGAATTATACGAAATATGAACTACGATATATTAAGTCATGTCCCCCATCGAAATTATCGCTGGGCAATGGTGGATTTTTCGATCGATTGACATCGCTTGTTATCTGGCAGAAATGTATTGATTACGTTATCATGTTTTTACTAATGTAAAATGTATCGCATGAATAAACTTTAATCATGGATTAAGAAATTGATAAATTTGTTCTGCGAATTGTTTTTGTTAATTTATATTGCGGAAGAAATTTGCGGGTCCGACGAAATATTTTATAAGTTTTAAATGTTTATTTATAGATAATTGATTTATTGTATCATAGCCAACAGCCTTTGCATATCATGAATGGTTATGTAACATAATATTGGTAATCATAAAATCGTAAAAATAGAAAAAAATTATTGGTCAGAACATAGGTCAAAATACTTGTCGACTTTGTGCCAAAAAAGACATATATAAGTTATTCAATACTTTATTATATTTAGTGTGTCCCAGAGCAATATAAAGTTACATATCAGTGAAAATTGGATTATAGTTAGGAATTGATGGATAAGTAGATTAATAAATGACGTTCAGACTTTAAAGAAGTTCATGTAAACATAAGGTGATCACTTCATAATGGGCAATTTGAATTTAGAGAGAGGTAGGATTGTCCAATTTTAAGGCTAAATTTGTTTAGTCGTAATTGTGTCATCAAACTGCATTTCTTCACGAAGTGATTTATGTTAAAGTATCCTTCTGTATTAGCTTTTGGCTTGATAAATTGATAGTGTGGGATGAAATTGGAATCTTGCATTCTGGGGACGTCTTGATTTTTAAGATGCATCCCATAGTTGATGAGCAGGGTTTTCCTCAACGTGATTACGGAAGGCAGTGTAGAGGGAAAATTTTCACATTTTGCGAGTTTGAGATGGTTCAGGAAATCTTCTCCCCAGCAGTATTTCCGCTGAATCGACGTCGAGTTGAGACGTGCCCATTTGATTTACGTAATCAAACTTTCATGTCGATTAAGCAAATCCAATTGGCACGACTCAATGCAAATGTTTTATTTAGTGCGAGGTTGTGTATAACCATAGCCTTTACAACCATTATTAAAATTTACCAAAAATAGTTGCACAAATCGATCGAATGGATTATAAATTTTCTCAAGTATGGAGCCTACCAATATATCGTGCAATTTGGGTGATGTTATGCCCTTAAGGTACAACAAATCCTCGTTCAAGGACTTTATACTACGTACATAATGCTGGAACGGTTTTTTCCCCAGTGTTGGCAACCCAACCATCAATACTATTAATCCAATAGACACAATCCTGGCCACGTGGTTGGACCTTCAGGATAATATAAGTATGTAAACACACTTAATTTACGCATATAGCGTATGACTTGAGTTGTTAGTCATTCCCACGAGATAAATACATAAATACGTTCAGGTGAAGTATCCCAATTTTCTTAGGGGCAATAACTCTTGAAATCCAAAATTTTAAGGAACACTTTTGTATGCAGTGGTAACTCTTTTATGTATAATAAAAAAACTAGTGGTAGACATTGTATATAAGGCATAAGTTTAATAAGATACCGCAACTTAAAATCAAAATTGCACCAAGTTTCTAATAAATAAAGGTACATAAATTTGTGTATGAAAATTTCTGCGTTAATAAAATACTACGATTGGGATGTTATTTCATGCAAAAAATGTTTGTGCAGTTTGGATAATTTGTACGAAAAATTAAACCCGGTTAAATCAAACGCAATTTATCCAACCTCTATCCGAATTTTATTATCATGTTGGTATACAGTTTATTGAACGAATTGCTAAATTTGACGCATATTAGGAATTTAATCGACTTACTATGTAATTTTCCGGACAGATTGAAATCTAGAAAAGAAAAATCATGGTTCTTCAACCTCCCAGGATTTTATAAGGAGACAGCATTTTAATCCGGTGTCACACTTGGCTAGGAATGGGTAATCCGATCCGAAGAAATCCCATCCGATCCTAATCCGTCGGATTATGTCAGATCGGATCAAGGTTTTTTTCCGATCCGAAGCCGATCCGGTCGGATCGGATTGGTTGAAGAATCCGATCGGATCGATCCGAAGCTCTCCATCGGATTTCGGTTCGGATTTCGGATTGAATTTTCAAATCACCGTTCTTCTACATGCCATGATTTGCACACCAATATTTACACACCAGGCAACCAGTTCTTAGACGTTCAATCATGGAATTGTTTAATGTATACTTATACAATTATTCTTACTGAATAAATGATAAAAATATTTATTTTCAAAATACTTGACAAAAAAACGCTGAACAATTTTAAAAGTATATTTAAGGTACCAGAAGAACTTTCGCTAGAAATAGGTTGGGTTTGTTCCATAAATTTCGACTGTTTATGTATATAACTTTTAAAAATTTACTCTCGAAGTAAACTTGGAGTAAAATAATTAATAATTAAATATTGTTTTTTTTAAAACAACACGAACTTGATCAGGTCAACGGTAGTCTGAAAATTTTACTCTAACAGAACAACCATTTAGCTTAGTTAAAAAATTAGCCGCTCATGAAACGATTATCTTAAAATAATGATGTTGTTCTTCCACTGTGCCCAGGTAAACTACCCATACGTCTGTGGCAATCTGGTTTTGAATGAATATCGAATCTATCGATTAAAAATAAAACGTTAACATGAAAAATCGTGATTAATGCTATATGTATAGTCTTTCAGGAACCCGTTCACTTGGTATTGTAGTAGTGGGGCAGTGAAAAACAGCTTTATAAATCTGAAATTTTTGTAGAATATGGTAAACTAGCCGTCTTAAAAACGGGCCTCATAAATTATTGTACAAGAACATTTTGAGAATATTAAGGTCTTCCAGGACATAATAAACGCGATGTACTAAGCTGGAAATTATAATCCCAGAGTAAACACAGCAAATGAGTGCAGTAACGAGGTCATAATAGTCTAATTAAGGGTATTTTTTGTTGAAGTCTTAATTGATCAAATAATTTTTACAACGATACTACGAATTGACCAATTCTGTTAACGAAATTTTTTTTAAGTTGCTAGGTAATTTTTTCTAACTTTTCTAGGGAATTTGGTGATAATCATATTCATAATCATATTCATAATCATGTTCATAATTATTTTCATAATCATGTTTATAATTATTTTCATAATCATATTCACAATCAAATTCATAATCATATTCATATTAATATTCATAATGATATTCATAACATTATTGATGATCAAATCATAATCGTATTCATAACCATATTCATAATCATATTCATAGTCACAATCAGAAGTATCTCTTCCCTGATTGATCAACCAGTCAGAATGCATGAATGCCACGGAAAATTTCACGGGACGGACGTTTCGCAATTATAATCTATATTATAATTTCGAAAAGTCCGTCCCGTGAAATTTTCCGTGACGTTTTTGCATTCTGATTGGCTGCCGAAATTCTAGCTCGACCAATCAGTGAAGAGATATGATTATGAATATGATTCAAAATCATATTCAAAATCATTGATTTTGAATATGATTCTGAATATAATTCTGAATATGATTTTGAATATACACAATTTCCCTGGCAGCTTTAAAAACATTTCTGAGCAACGTTAAAAAAATTTCTTAGCAACGTTAAAAAAATTCCTAAGCAGCAGTAAAAAATTCGTTAGCAACGATAAAAAATTACCTGGCAACGTTAAAAAAATTGCCTAGCAACGTTAAGAAATTCCTTAGCAACATACAAAAGTTTCTTTTGCAACGTTAAAAAATTTACTTAGCAACATACTTAAAAAACTTTCCTTAGCAACGTTAAAAAACTTCGTGGCCACGGTAAAAAATGTCATGTGGCCCGTCTTTAGGACGGCTTTATATGCTAGTATCGTACATCTATGGATAAATCACATCTATATATAGATATATCTGTCTACTGGCCTCAAAAATTTCAAATGTTTTTAATGCAAAATAAATTGCCTATGCCATTTCGAACCGACGAACGCGCTAAACGAGGGTTATGTAAGTATCAGAATTTGGGTGACAAAGACTCGAACAAAGACTCGAAAACGGACTGACAACATTTAAGGGAATAAAGGTGCGACCGTGGAAAAATTACCACATGTGACATGCATCAAAAATCATGCAGAATCAAAAAATGTCAGCCTCAAGTCAGAGGTCGACGCTGACAAATTTTCGGCGGCGGCGGCGCCAGTTTTTGGTTATTTTTCGGCGGCGTCGGCGGCGCGGCGCGGCGTCGCAATGTTGAAGGAATAGGAAATCAAATTGTCGGCGGCGGCGGCGCGTAAAATGCATCGGCGTATGGCGGCGCGGCGGCGTGAGATCGGCGGCGTCGACCTCTGCCTCAAGTACAGCATTTTACGAAATTATCCACGTCCGTGCCTGATGCGGCCGTAAAGTCAAAGATTAATTCAAACTATTTGTATCATATTAAGGCCAATAAAGTGTTAGTCAAAGGGTACATATGTAAGCACAGAAATCTGTAACACATTCAGAAGGTCGAGAAAAAACTGGTAAAGGCAAGATCTCATAAGCCGTACAACAAATTCCCCCAACAAAGTTGATCACTGGCGACCAGACCAACGTGTCCTTAGCCTCTTTAGCCTACATACAAATTATGTCATTGCTTTTATAATTTTGTCATACAATGTAGATATGCAAGATACACACACTACTACATCGTGGTCAGAAATTATCTGACCAGGTGAGGTATAGTCTCAAACAATCGTTGTTTTCACATGAAAAACATGTCCTCCAGACGATTTTGAATGTTTTCTGACAGATTTTCCAAAACAGTTTTCGGAATTTTTTCCAAGCGTTTTTAAAATGTTAGATCTTGGAAACAGTATCACGTGGAACTATTTCGTAGACCGCCTTAAATTTAAGCTAGGGCCATAAATTTTTAATTTGGTTCATGTCCGGGGTGCTCCGAGCCACACCCCCTTTGCTAAGGTGGTAAATAACCAACACTCGAAAGCAAGTAGTAATTTTTGAAGTGTGGGCTGGTACTTCATCCGGTTAATATGGAATTTCTTTCGAATTTAGAAAAAGTTGCTTAGTCTCCATAGTATCGAAGTACATGGGCAAGATATTGCAACGGTAAAACGTTACGTCTAAATTCAGACAACCAAAAGTGACGCCCAGTTCCGTCGCGCCTCGAAACCAGAGCCAAATACAATCCATTAATGGTAGTCACTTTTTTCTAATACAAAAAAGTTTCAGCACATTTTGTGAGCGGATTTGGAGATTTTTTAGGTGCTCAGATAATTTTTGGCCACATATTCTATTGCCTAAAACATGCATAATTCATAACACTGTTCTGATCATACGACGATAAGATCAAGATAATATCTTGAATCTTGTCAGACATTATGTAGTCGAGGTAAGGGGAAAAATTTATAACACCAAATTTGCAATAATTTAACCCGGGCTTACACATGTACAATATTGTGAATGCTATTTGGGAATTATGTACGGGAACGTAAATGTATTGAAAATCCAGGGCCATTCTTATCAAATTAAGTATGTATGTATGTATGTATATCACATGTTAATCATGAAAACAAAAGTTACAGTGAAAAGAAGAAAAAGTTCAGAATAACTCATTTATCACAAATTTTTTAATTAACAAAATAACTATCCCACAAATTTGCATATCATATCAGTAAACATTTTAAAGTCGAAGTCATGTAAAGTGACAACTTAAGTCGCAATGTTTCAATCAATGGATATTGGATTTTTGGGTTCGAATGAAATCGCCCCAAAAGCTTCCACGCCCGCACTTCACAAATTGTGAGGCAGATTTCACCAACTCGTCCTCCGCACTACAGGCAAGTCTCGTGCCTAATAATATTTCTAAAGCTAAAGCTAAATTCTGTACCAGTAAAAATTAGATTATATATAGTAAGATAATGGAGGACGACGACGGAAGTGTAGTTATCGACGATGACGATGCAGACAATTCACAAGGACCTGCCCCCCAAGGGTTCGATCCGCCAAAGCTGAACCAAGGTAAAAGTTGGGTTTGGAAGCATTTTTCGGACAAGGAGGTTAAAAAGAACGGACAAACTTTCGTAGGAAAGGCATGCAACTACTGTAGTGTTGTGTAAGATAACTAACTTTTAATTTGTTAAGTTTCTTGAGTACTCACAGTGCACGTTTTTGTAGATATGACCTCCGTAAATCTATGGGCAGTACTAAAACCCTTCAAACTCATATTCGAAATAAGCATCCTTCCAAAGAAACTACTATGACGAGCGGTACATCTATAAGCAGCTATTTTAAACCTGAAAATCCACAAAAGGTAAACTACACATTGCTACCTCTTAAGGTCCGTCCATAAAATAAATAACGCGAAAACTGCAAATTTCCAGACCCACCCTCCCCCTTTAACATGCGTAAAATAGGAACGATACCATTGGAGGCTTTGACCCCCCTTCCCCCCCCGCTCTTGCGTTACGTAATTTATGAACGGCCCCTTAAAATAAATGTTAAAATTATGGTTCTAAATCTTACAGTTTGACGAGGAGCAAATGAAGAGTGCATTAGTGGATTGGATTATATCTAGTGACCAGCCTTTTTCTGAAGTCGAGAATGAAGAGTTTCGAAAATTTGTTACATCCCTTAATCCGATGGCACAAATACCTACGCGAAAGACTCTCAAAAAGTGGATATTGGAGCTCTATTTAGATAAGAAAGATAAATTGATTAATCTGATTCAGGTAGTACCTTTTTCGAAATATTGAAACATACCAATGATAATCCAAACGTGGAACTTCTAGGGTATGGAGTCTAAAATATCAATAACTCTGGATTCGTGGACATCACCTTCACAAATGGCCTTCATGTGTATCACGGCTCATTATATTTCTCAAGACTGGAAACAAATTCAATTGGTGTTAGATTTCGTGAGTTTAGATGGCCCGCATACTGGAGAGAATCTTGCTGATGCTTTACTTAATACGTTGAAGAAGTATCACATTAGTGAGAACAAGGCGAGTTACAAAATTAGTTTTTCTCAAATAATTTCGTGTCATCTCGCAAAATTACTTGAGTATGTAATTAATTGCTAATTACTTATTTCCAATTGACGAGAGCAAATAATTAAGTACTCAAGTAATAAATAAAGCGGCTGGATAATTGACCGCAATTACAATTACTTAATTGAAAATTAATACTGACTTAAATTCCAATTAATTACTTGATAACAAATTAATTACATGTCCTTGCATAATACTGCAATGAAAGATTTTATTTGATTAATATTCCAAAAAATTAAATTAGCAAAAAATGAATAATGACACATTTGAGGGTACAATTACATTATCGCAAAGAAATTTTAATTAACTAGCATTGATTTTTCACGTTTTCTTGTAGTCAATTAGATACATTTGTTATTAATTACAACGACACTGTCATTAAAAGCTAGCTTGTGTACGATAGAAGCTTTTTGATTTAAAAATCTTACTGTGTTCTAGATTCTGGCGCTTGTCACCGACAACGCGAGTAATAATAATACATTGTGCCGAGCATTTGCGGAGTCCAACAAAAAATTCTGTCCCAAAGATCACCACACAAGATGTATAGCTCATATAATTCATATTGCGGTTACGGCCTTTATCAATGGGCTCAAGGCACCTCCATTGGACTCCGAGGAAACCGATTTTCAACCGATCGGAGCTGTCAATAAGGTCAATAATACGGAAAAAATTGTAGTATGTAGTAAAAACTAATTACGATTATTTAAATTTTAGCTTCGTAAACTGGTAGTCAAGATACGAGTCTCGCCCCAAAGGCGTCAAAAGTTTCTCACTGCCTGTAAAACTTCCAATTTGAAGGAAATTGCTCTGATACTAGATTGTAAAACTCGATGGAACTCCACATATGAAATGATTATGCGTGCAATTCAATTAAAACCTGCCGTTGAGATTCATGGGAGCCAGAACTAAGGTCCCTCGCTCTGGATGAACATGAATGGGCAACATTGGAAAGCACGTCCAAGTTTTTGGAGGTATTTTTTTGCACATGAATTTAATATTATATGGTGCATGCCAAAAGTAAAGTGAAGATGGAAAAATGACCGTCATTTTATTATAGTTCCATTTATTTCAAAGAATCTGAATTTTTACAAATGCTCATAGGTTGTATGTTAGTTTTACCCTTTAGACAATTTATTATGCCATTGTAATTTGTGGAGATTAAGGCTCCCAAGTTTTGTCCAGTCCTGAATTTTCCTGAATTTGCTGCATTGTCCGTTCGCAAATTCATCGTTTTCGGCTCGTGCTGAAACAATTTTTTAAATGAAATACATACACTGTAAGTTTTTTAGAACTATATGAAATTACCTGTAAGATGAATTATCGATGACTATTTTTTCCTGCCTTCGCCCTTAAAACCCAAAACGGGAGCGATCAGTACTTTACAAGGTCATACATAGATGATCATATTTGCACAGCTAGAAAAACTGTAGGGTTTTTGTAGTTCGGTAATTTTGTTCTCGAAACGTAGCTGCTTAGTACGCATTCGTGGCAACGGCGATATAGGATGGCTAACCAAAGGTCTGAAGAACACATAATAGACAAAACAAATTCATCAACGCCGATGTCAGTTTCAGCGTCAATTTTTCTAACTGTGCAAATACGATGTACTTTGGCATGCACCATAATTAAAGTTTCAGGGAATTCAACGCCGTGAGTTTACTTTTCGTTGTTTTAGATTTTCGAAAATGCCTCTACTTATCTCTGTGGCGATAAGTATCCAACTATACAGTATGTAATCCCAGTCTACAACTATCTGCTAGAAAACATTGCAGAGTTCAACAAGTCGACCAACCAAGCTGCTGAATTTCAGTCCGCCGTCATGTCATGATAAAATCGCCCAGTACTACAACCTAACAGGACAGAGTACTCCTCTTAACGAAATATATGGATGTGCAATTATTTTGGACCCTACTCTGAAAGGATCCTTCTTTAAAGATAAGAATTGGACACAAGGTAGCATAGATGCGGTACAGGAGAAGACACAGCAGGTCTTTACAAATTATGCCATCAGCCCCGTAGAAATGTCTCCTGAAAAGGTACCTACACAAGAATGCAGCACTTCCTTAGTAGCCCAGCTTTACAAAAAACGCAAACTAGATGAGCGAAGCGAATTTGACCGCTATATGGCTCTTCCTGTGATTGCACATGAAAATAATGGCGTGCCGTGCAATCGACTAGAATGGTGGAAGGTATGTAGATACATTCAGAGCATTATAACTTATAAGTTATAAATATTTTGGTCATTATTTAGTTATGCATAATTCATATTTTCATTACAGGCCAATGAATCTCAATTCCCAGGACTGGCCAAAATGTCTCGTGACTATTTAGCAACACCAGCGACCAGTGCCCCTTCCGAGCGTGCATTTTCCAGCGCCAAACTTTTGATTGGAATCGATATAAACTTTCCTCTGGAACAATTAGTGAATGCATGTGCTTAAAATCATGGGCAAAGTCAAAAATTCTTGACTAACAACCTTAATTATTTACTAGGATAAAATTTTCCTTGTCTTTGTTATTTTAATAACAAAAAATTATAAAAATTAAAAATAAAGTACCATTGTTGACAAATGCATATTGAGTAGCGTTAAGGTCACCCTTTCAGTAGAAACAGTGATATTTGTGGTGAAAAATATTCAACCGGAAACTATGCAGGGACATATAAATATGTACGCACACGGTTATGCAACCAGACAAATATGTAAAGACAAATATGCAACAAATATACAGGATTTAGTAGATTCTATAAGTGTACAATTATTCAATCATATTTTCAAGACGGCAAATTCAGATAATGACAAAAAATCATGACAAATTAGGAATCTGGTTTCAGCTGAGGGAAATCGGAAATGATTGACTAGTGTGCAGTAGTGGGGGTTATACAAGTGGGACAGTGATGTTATGTGCCAAAATTTCAAAATTGTAGTTGAAAGATGAAATTTAGAAATTTCTCGCAAGTTGCAAGCAACTATTTAGGAAAACGAGGGAAACTTCCGAGGTTCCCGTCGGGTCCAGGATATCCATTATGTTTCATTCATGGTATCGGCAAAATTCATATTTGGCGCCATGGCGTGGCGGCATATTCGACAAATTTAATTGTTTTCAATTTTAAAACCGACAAAACTTTTGATATCCTTGACAGATTTGCAAAACTTTTGACTAAGATCATGGCAAATAGCCCAACTTCCACCGTGAAATTTTTCAAAAAATTTATTGTGTAAATTTTTTTTGAAAACTTTCACATTTTCTTAATCATGAGGATGCGTCGAACAAATCATACAAATATTTCAAAAATTTAAAATTTGTAGCTGTTTATTTTTTTCTTAAAATTTTAACTTTTGGGGTTATCTTAAGCGAAAGTTTGGAAAATCCCGCGGAAACTGAATTTATGGAGGTTTGAAATTGGTCTAGAATTCAGATTTTTAGCTTTGCATCATGCCATGACGCGGATGAGTTTTGCACGAAAATATGGATGGACCCTGGACACGATCTCACCTCGGCAGTTTACTTTGTAAGTAGGATGAGTCACATTTCGAAAAATATAAGCTACGCTATAAGAACTCTGGTTATGAACCGTTGATATATCAGGTACAATGACTCAAATCGAGGTGCAAACTAATAATATGAAGTTAAAGTTAAAAATTTTGTCAGCAGATGGGGTAAATTATTTATTGTTCAATAAATGAATATATAGAAAGGTTCAGATTGTATTCCAAGGTTTTTTGACATAATTATCTTTTTGTACCAGAATTGCCGCTTTGAAAATATGATTCAATAATAATACACATCCTATTTGTTGCATATTTGTCGGGTTGTATAAATTTAGTGCGCATATATAATTCTTGGATAATTTAGGCTGTATATACATATATGTATACATAGGTATGTATGTAAATATGTTGGCATCACCCTTTGAGTATTTAGACTACATGATTGTACATTTGTAATTATGTATCGCAATCATATACAAACATAAGACTAATCCGATCCGATCCGAAATCCGTCGGATTGATCCTAGTCGGATCGGATTGGTTGGTTAATCCGTCTCGGATCAATCCGAGACCCTGCATAATCCGAATCGGTTTGATCCGAAGACCTCAAAATCCGATCCGATCCGATCCGAACCCATTCCTACCCGTAACCAAGTAAACTTACAAAAATCAGCTTACGAACTAAACACGTGCCCTTCTGCTTCTTGAGGTATTGTAAGGTCGTAAGTTGTAAAACAGTACTCTAGTCAGATATGGTTTACCAGTTTTCTTGTGTATTTATTCAAGCAGCACTCTTAGAAATAATTTTACCCTTTTGAAAAGTAGTCGAGATTTCAATTCTAAATTATGTAAAGTGTACTAAATCCTGAGTAAGCTTTATTCTTCATCAAGTTAACCTTACTCTGAATTTATTATAGTTTACTTAACTCAGAATTGAAAGCTATTCCTTTTCAAAAGGGTAAAATTATTTCTAAGAGTGCTGCTTGAATAAATACACCTTATCTATCTAGGTTAACACAAATTGTTTAAAAGATTATGTAAATGTATGCATAAGCTTGATTGTCATTTCAGCACACATCGCGACGGCGTCCTTTCCGTGGCTCTGATGTATATCAAATTTTTGGAGCAGTACCAGTACAAAGTGACAAAGTCGAATATTAACGTCATAGGGACCGACACAAGATGGACGTTTATTTTACAGAAATAGGTCACTAGCTTCATAGATTCATATTGTCGCCGAAACTTGAATATTTTGTATACTTAATCTATGCATTTTTAATTGATTCATGATATTTTAATAATGGTATATGTATGCAACCTTGAAATTTGTGTGAGTGACCGGAAAGCGTCACTTGTGTCTATGAAAGGACCAGCAAAGGCCCACAAAGACAGAGAAGAGATACCCATAGTCCTCGTCTGTTAAACTCATGAAATTTGTAACTAAAACTAATTGGCATGTTCTCAAATAAAATTGTAATTTCTTGTTGCTGTAATTCCACTTGTAGCGTCCTGAATAATTGCCAGCCAGCCCTATTTGGCGAAGGAAGGAAGCGTGAAGGTGAGGTGCTGGAGAAGGAAGGGCTGGTGAAGGAAAAGTCAGCATAACAAGATCATGCTAAAAGATCACCATGGTTACGGCGAAGCCTAAGTATGCATTCAGCTGCAACTTTTAAAAGGTCGCACTGAGATTTCGCCCATACCCTTCGTTACATGGAAAACATGTTGAAACAAAAAAATCAGAATTCTGTTTTACAGACACGTTTTTTTATTTTTTCAAAAATTCTAATTCCTTCAGGTAGAAAGTCCGATGCCTAAAATTCCAAATCCATTTATTGGCATCAAGGAAGTGTTTCCGACCAGGGGCTTGCCATTTATATTATTCTCCAGGATAATAAGCAAATTGTAAGCCTTCATTCTACTTGATCGGATGAAAACTCACGGAATTAGAGCTTTTTGAAATATTTCCATTAAGCAAACTATTTACATATGTACGTATGTATATTTACGTGTTAGGTTACTGGTTGCTAACGTGTGCTAATAGTGCAAAGTTTATTTAGCATTACGAGAACATAACAATCCTAAAAATCCTGCAACACTCGGGATTGATCAAACTCTATGAAATATAAATATAACGCATCCGCACCCAGTGGGGGATTAATTTTGATACCACAAATTCATACCCACTGGGGAATTAAATTGGTATACCGCGCATCCATCCACAGGAGAATTAAGAACGTTTAAGATTTTATAATTGCATAGGATTTTATGATTTTATAACTTACATAATGAACTTAGCACCTGTAAGCTAATGTGTTCTACTAATTGAGATCGGTAAAAATCCCTTAAGTATACGGGTGAAGACTAAACGCAGTTCTTTGTAAGTAGATAATTTACATAGCGTTTCCAAAATCTACTTTTATTTGTAAAAAATGTTGCAATTAGTGTAGTATCATTTCTTAATAGATAACTTTTCTCAGTGTAAGTGTCAGTGGATCATTTTGCGGTACGGTGGACCATCTTGCGATCAGTTCCGATTTTTATTGAGCAATTGAAAAATGACGGATTTTTTTGTTTACCAAAATGTTGCTGACAAATTGCAACACGTCGGTTTGGCCGATCTGTCATTTTGACACCTTGTGTCACAAAAAATTTCGAAACATGGTTTCTGATAGACAATTGCATGGGCATTTCAATAAAAAATAGTACAACTGGCTAAGATAGCTCCTGTGTACTAATTTTATTGGCGTGAGGTAGACGTTGGTCATTACAATTGGCCCTACTAGGTGTAATGTCTTAAAATTATTCAGAAATGCAACTTACATAAAACATAATACATAAAACTACAATAGTAACAGTATCCTGAGGATTGCCAAATATGTATAAAACTCATATGGCTGTTCATATCACAGTTAGAAAGGAAAGTTATAAAACAATTTTTCGCGTGGAGATAATGAGTGTAATGAAAAATTTAATGAATGGGAGAGCAAAATCCTGGTGGAGTGTATCCGGCCGAATTTCCATGTCTATATTTAACGAATTACGTGAAAGGTAGTTATTAAGGTGTGAAAGCACTTTATAAGATCGTTATGTCTTGGTCCGACAACTTTTGAACGAAAAGACATAGAGCCTTGAAATTTTGATGGGAAATTCCTAATGTCAAACGACAGGGCGAGTTCGAACAGGGACACTGTAGGTCACACTCTTCAAGGTCAAAAGGTTATGAAATGTCATTTAAGGGTCAAATTGCATACATATTTCAATTTGAACTGAATTTTAACCCAGAATTCAATGGTGACCTACATTTTGACTGGTCACAAAAGTAACTTGAAGGTCCCAGAATTATCATAAACAGTTGAATTTGATACATTTTTCAGAATTGTGCAAAACGCATTAGAAATGTCAATATTAACAGATTTTGAACGGATAAACCCAATAATATTGTGTGAACACCATATTATGGTGTTCAGGTTGACGGATAACACACTGATTTCACCTGTTGGTTACATTCGTTGTAACCCGTTATTTTTAATAATTTGATTTTATTATTCCAACTTGGGATATTTCCCTCTACGTGCATAAATTTGTGTAATGTGCTTTCCCCAACATCCCGCCTACGCAAACGTATAGTCAGGTCGCTGTAACACTTTCGGTTCGTTCGGTTTGAATCATTTTTTATTCATAGCCGTATGTAATGTGCGTTGAACAACTCGATTCAATTGTCTTTAGTAACGTAGGTATTTAAAATTTATCTTGAGCGTCATTTTAAATATTATTTCAACCCTTGGTCCAGATTGTGAAGACTTACCTTATGTATTTGTGAACTTTTATTGTAGCGGTAGTGCATAGGCATGTGTACATACATATATTTCAAAAATACAAAAAAAAACTCAATAAACTTATTTCCACAGAAACGTGTGTGTCACTTTGTGTGCTATTATTAAACTATTCAATTATTATTTCCCACTTATTTGAAAGTGATAACGAAACTTAAATTCGGTTCGAATTCTTAAAGTGCTTAAATGTTCCGTGTACATAAATTATTCTATGCATGGCACGTTTGCTGACTAATAATGTCCCACAAGAAGACTGCATGGTGTACCGAAGTTGAAGCGATATTGTAATAGTTTATTGGTAACTTACTTGAAAAATTTACAGCAAAAAACATTATTGTGATTCAAATACGCTTGGCAGTTAAATACCAAATAAGTAAATCCAAATCTCTCGATTTCATTGCCCTGACAAAATAGGAATGGGTGACTTCTTCTATTTACTTCTTGTAACTGTGACACCAATCCTCTACGTACGGAGTACAACGATTGATCAAACCGGGGACAAATTCCTGACGACGGATGAAATTTTTCTTATCAACCTCACCGACTATCTTGTTCCCTTTGAGAACTGTACGACGATGGTGTTCACTCGAGACAAACTGTACTTGGGGAGCAAATGGCCCACCCACGTGCCAATAATTTCACTGGTCTACGATACCAAGATAAGCTTAGTGACCGGGAAGCTGATAGAGGATAAATTTTCTATGGTACGAAGGCGAAATCCGCATTGTTGGGCGACATTTGCAATCATACCAGAAAAAGGTGGATTTTCTGAACGAAAGCAATATATTTTAATTTTCTCAGCCTATCCTCATTCATTCAAAAAACATGGCGGCCGCATTATTTTATTATGATGACAGGTGATAAACAAAATGTACAGATTGATTTCAAGAAGGCTATATTTATCTTCGAACATATCGGTGTAATTGAAGTTATCTTAGTAGATGTGACAACAACATGCAATTCAATCTTACAGTTTGAATACCACAATATATACCATCAGTTCAAATTAGTAACTCCCCCAAATATTACGTATAGCGGTAGGAAATCTGGAGAGATGGAATATTCCGTAGCATGGTATCACGTACAGTGTGCTCCAGCTGATTGCTTCCACAAGCTCGTTCAAATGGGTAAAAATGTGTCGCGGCTTGGCAAATACTTTTGGACTATTGAAGGCATAAGTGTCGCAACGTTGGTCAAGCTGACTGAATTAGCTAACTTAACAGATAATCCGGGACATCGTTATTCTCACGATGTACTTAAGAAGGTAGCGGATGTAACCACGTTTCATCAAATTATTTCCTATCTGATTCTTGAAGACGTTCTTATTTATGGTTTTGCACTCAAGCATCCTTACCACCATTTTGAAGGTTTATTCCCACTGTATTCCTTTCAGAGTCGTGGGTATGGTTTCATCCTGCATGGCGTTAAGAAGTACGGCTTTGTATCGTGTTACGGAATAAAGAAGGACTCCGACACGTTAGGTACCCTCAGTAGTCCGTTTGATGTTACTAGTTGGGCTTACATGGCGGTGTGTTTCATCATAGTGGTTTTAATTTTAACGTCAATACTTAGAAGATTTATTTCCGATGCATTGGTCATATTTGTTGGAATATCGTTGGAGAACTCAGGATCGTTGTCTGCCTATGAGATCGGGTTTAAGCGAAAGGGATATGTTTGGAATTTATACCATAGTCGCAATTTGGACTATCTTAGGAGGAACTATTTTAACTAATTGGTACAAATCATTGTTCACCATGGAAATGATTATCCAGCAGTGTATAAGTCACCTTGGACAAGTGTGATGGATGTGGAAGACATACAACTCTTTACGCCTTTTGATTTCCTGGGGTCAACTGGCGTGACATCATTTGCTGATTATTATCGGTATCTCATATTCTATTGGCAAATACTCAATATCTGTCACCATCTTCGTGGTTATGGAGGTGACGATAAGCAACGGGTTAAGGACAGCAAAATAGCATCAAACCTGTTTAACAGGCTGGTAGGACAATTTGGGATGGATGATAATATGAACATCGTAAGGACTGGGACGTTCAGCCTAATGGATGGTGTGTCTGTGGTGCAATCATTCAACAAAAGTGTGCTCAAGGACTTCCCAATTCAACCGGTGGAATATTATTGGGACCATCAGAGTGTCTTGGAGCGTTTACAGACTTGTGGCGCTAATGGACACCAAGGAGAACGTTGAAGGAATTACACGGTTCTTTAATAATCATCAACGAAATCGCATCTACGTAAATGTAGAGGGAGATTACTTCTTTACCGAGCGAAGACCGTATCCTTTTGGTTGGGCGCTACCTCCAATAAGAAGCAATTACGTCGAGAAACAGCTGAAGATGTTTATATCGTCGGGAATTTTTACACATTTGAAAAGCGTCTATAATATATGGAAACCCGCTAAGCTTCTTGGGCAATATGCGAATTGGAGATATCCAAAAATCGAAGCTGTTTCACGATTAAATTTTAGTTCCAAGGTCACAGCTGGTTTTTATGTATGTGGGATTTGCTTGATAATTTGTGTGTTGGCATTCGTTGCAGAATTTGTAAGATATAAATATAATCTGAAATATATCTACTGGTTTAATAGGTTATTAAGTAACTTTATGAGTTTAAATAATTAACACTTTGGGGCTGGCTCAATATTTAGGTATGCACAAGATTTGCAAACTAATATTCTTAAAAAAATAGTAAGAAATATACAAATTTAAATTAATTTGCTGGAAATTATTTGCATGTATATTTGTGAATTATTTTCGCGCTATATCGATACTAATTAAGAGGGTATTACAGAAAATGGCAACTGTAAGGAATTATTTGTCTAATAATTGCTATGGGCATCCGAGGAAATTCCTGGTTTTTTTCTGGCTGCTGGTACATTTAACTAAACGATTGACAAAAGACAACATGATTGCAAAGGACAAGTATCTGATAATTTACTTATGAACTCGATATGATATTTCTTGAGTCTTAACGGAAACCTTTTCACTAACCTTTAATTATTTTATCCAACATACTAATTACTACTTTTCTCGTGCCAACATAAATAAGTTCAAATTTGGTGCAAGCATGAGTTATGATTTATAATCTAATAAAAAATTAGTCAGAAACAATAAAAAAATTCCTGAATAATGTTAACATAATTCGTCTGCAGCGTTAAAAAAAATTGTCCGGCAACGTTAAAAAATCACAACAAACCTCGCTACCGTGGAAAATTTCTAAATCGGAAAAATTTTTAAATTTCCATTGGGTACGGAAGTTTGCCTCTGAATTTCACCATTTTCACCATTTTGTTATCAGTTTTGACATCAGCAGACCCAAAGATTAAATATAACCTCGATTCCAAATCCTCTTAACTAATTGAGATTTATGGACTTTTGTAGCATAAAAATTGTAAATCACTAGGCTAGTTATTAGGGTGAGCTTGAAAAAATTGTCAGTAGATGCTGACAAGTTTTTTGCGATAATTGCTAGCGATTATCGCAGTCAAATTGTACATATTTCCATATAAATAATTATTTATGACACAAGCTAATCAAGTAATTAGGAATTAGTAATTATGTAGTAATTAACCATAATTACTCATTTTTAGAAATGTATTAAATTGTTTTTGTACTTAGCCAACCCAACCAACCAAACAGCAATCACTCTCTGATCATCCCATGTATAAAATTCTGAATTCTGAAATCAATTCAGGGTAGAACGTGAGTATTATTTAATTTATAGATTTCAGTCATATTAATCTTTATCTTACCTAACTTAATAAATATTTATACCTCCTACACTAATGAGAATCAGGTTTTCTTCATGAATAAAAAATACACTAATTTATTTGCACATGATACATATTTACGAGTAATTTTGTTCGCATTGTACATATGTGCAATTTATTATTTAATCTCAACTCGAAAATCTTTGAGCAACCGCATATATTAATTATGTGAGGGTTTACTTAACTTAATAAATATTTATTACGAAATTTTGGTGGAATTGTGGGAGGTAATTTTTCTATTTGAATTCAATTAAGCACGTTCTCTTGCTCTGACATTCAATTTTGCGTTGCTAGATTGACGCAGAGTTCATTTCCATGACGTAAATACCAAGTAGGAATCGTGCATAAATACAGACCCATCCCAAGATTCGGAATTATTCGATATTCTTCAATTGATTGCTTATGTATGTATATCTTGCTTTAAACTCGCTGTAGGATGAAATTTTTCGCAATTCTAATCATCGCGGGGACTTTTGCTGAATTTGGTAACTGTATTCCGTCTGGTAAAAAAATATTTCTTAAATCATTTTTAGTTAATAAGTCATTGGTAAATAAATGAGTTTTTGTACTGGGTTCTTGGCACCTAGTTGTAAGAAAGTAAGGGTATTTTGAGTACAACGCAGACGATTGCTATGCTAATGGATATTTTGGTTTGCGATGACGTACTGGTATAAATTCTAAAAACAATTTGTAAAGAGATCGCTTGTAAAATGTACACACATGCCACGGTACTGTGCATTTTTACGCCCATCAATTCCCCGTCATCGATTCCCCCCCATCGATTCTCACCCAACAAGTTCCCCGCTTTATCAATTCCCCGTTGTCAAATTCTCACCCGTCTAATGAAATGCATCGAAGTTTTTCCCAATTTTAAATGTTATTCATGCGATCCGATAATTCTACCTTAAACCCCATTTTAAGTCTAAAAGGGATTTTGGATATACTTAGGATTAGCCCATGAAATTCTAGCAATAATATAATGATAAAACCTCACGCGTCAAAATGCGTCCAAATTTTTAAATAATGTGTTTATTTTGATAATTTAAGTCAGGTTTCTTAATTTTTACTTTGAGTTTTGATTATTGATTTGCACTTTTGACTTTTCGGCCTTAGCCTCTTGATTGATTGATTAATTAATAGTCATTTATTCACATGTTATTCCTTGATCAGTACAATTTAATGACTGGTTTTCATCAAGTAACACTAAAAAAATAGATTAAAGGAAAAAAGGCCTACATGACCTTAGCTTTCCTCTGAGAAAGCTTAAGGCCTCAGATCGGGAATCTTAGATCTCAGTGAGGTCGGTCTCGGTTTTTCCAATTTCAAAAACATTAGGCTCATTGTCAGCCTCACTGGCCTCGGCGGAAAATTTCAAGGCCCCGACCTCGACCTCAAGTTGAGGACCTGAGGCCTCAGCCTTTCCAGTTTTCAAAAAGAAGCCTCACAGCTCACAGCTCATGCCACAATCTGATAAGGGAGAGGTGTAGGGTGGTTATCACCGATTTTGACCGGGAAACTTTTAAACTGTTCACGCTCAGAAATAAAACCACCTGCCCTTTTTCGTTTTCCAGAATGCCCATGTTTCCGCAAGTGGTGAAATAAAAATAAATAGAAAATTCGTCTAAAATCTGGTTTTGCAAAAGGCTGTCACTTATCGAATTTTAACTCAATTTCAAAAATTAGACACAATTTTAGATCAGATTTACTTCCCTGACCTTATTAAAATTCACTTTTATTTTCATAAAATTAACATTGCTTGCGTTTGTAATATTCAGACATAGCATTAAAATATGAAGTTTAAAAAAATTCAATGGATTTTTATAACTTCAAAGAAGTTATTCTGTGGAAAATTTGTTTAATTTTTGAAATCGGACGACAATTCGAAAAGTATCAGCGTTTTCAAAAATCTAGATTTTGGTTGAATTTTTTCTTAATTCGACCAAAGGCGAAAAAATGTGCATTCATGAAAAAGCTCATAAAGAGATGACTGACATTGTCAGACCACGTGCATATTTTTTTGTTTTATTTATTTTTTATTTGTGTCTTTATTGTATGATAATTTTTCAATTCTTTTCTATGTATTAGGTCCATCAAGTCCGGATCGTTGCAGTAATAATCAATGTGGTCATGTCAGCAATCCTTGCGGTGCAAATTCCTACAACTGCAATATAATCACCCAGCGATGCGTCTGTTCGGAGTCAGATCTTTCGAACATTCTAGATGAAGTAGTTGGCAGGCTTGAAAACATTGTGAACGATTTGGATTAGGTGGTGCCGGTGAAAAAACCGATGAAGCCAGAATGGCAGGTGTTATGCAGCAAGTCTAATTGTACATAAGTAGTTCACGAAAATAAAAAGTTCCATTGTATGTATGTAGAAGATTAATTATGTTAATATATTTACATATGTACCTAATTATGTACGTAATATATGTTTCTCGAATTTAGTCTGCTGGACACCTGCCAAATAAAAAAATTCTGAAATTTGCATTTACATATTTTCATTTTTAGTTTTATGTGTGTACCCCCGCTTTTGACATCACCATAACCAATGTAATCTTTGCGCGTGGGTTGGTAAATATATGGCTATTTTTCCGTCAAATGGATACATGCGAAAGCATACAAGAATAATTGGTCCCAATTAACCGAAAGTTGTGCATAATAACAACAAGTGTATTGGTGATTAATCGATTTGTTCAATGGACTATAACGTAATTTTCGACATGAAGTTTAAGTACACTCCAAGAAATTCGGGATGATCGATGTGACACTGTTGTCGCCGTGGTGTTTGGGATTGGTGACTCAATTTGCACCGAACTGATAGCGGGTTATTTCCACGCCGTGACTAACAAGGGAAACCTCCAAGGTGCCGGTCGCGCCCAGGGTACCCACCATGTTTTTAACAATCTACTAGGGCCCTAGATGAAGGATTCATTCTTATTTACGTGTAAAACTTATATTTGGCGCCGTGCCGTGGCGCCACATTCGCCAAAATTGAATGTTTTTATTTTTAAAACCGCCATATTGAAATATTGGACAGATTTTTAAAATATTTGGCAAAAATCATGACAGGAGTTCAACTTTCTTATCTCATGAATTTTTTTTTTAATTATTAGCTCACCCTGCGTAGCATGAGAGCTATTGAATTCCTCTTGTCCGTCTGTCCGTCCGTCTGTCTGTCCGACCGTCTGTCTGTCCGTCTGTTAACGAGTTTTCTGCATCAATTGATGCTATTTAAAAATCCCCTTGACCATTATTGAATAAGTTAGACGCACCATTGGTATTGAACAAACCGAATCGAATTTTTTAATAAATTAATAGCACCGTTGATATCTAACAATCGGTAACACAAAATGATGCGAAATAATTGGGAGAAGGGATGTAAAACCCACCAATAGTGCAAAATATCCGGGAGAAATGGTCATACAATTTTGACAAAGTTTTCAAAATTATGTCGCCCGGATCGTCGCTAATGCTGCAGTAATGGTGCAACGGCTAGCCGTTTTTATTGCACGATGGGTGCAAGAATATATACGATTTATGATCTATTTTGCCGGCTTATTCCGCACCTTCGATGCAAAGTTCTGTCTAATCATCATGACAGGGTGAGCTACTTCTAACATTACTACGGCTAACAATCGTTAAAGCAAAGTGGTGCGAAATAATTGGAGGAATCGATGTACTCCGCACCAATGGTTATGATTGACTGAAAGTTCTAGTTAGCCCTGCCAGACATATCTTAACCTTGAAATCGTGTCAAAATTTAGTCACAATTTTAACCATTTTGGCTGCACCATTGGTGCAACATTATATCAAATTTCTGTTATTCCCCGTTTATTAGCTCGCCCTATTGAATTCCTCTTGTCCGTCTGTCCGTCTGTCCGTCTGTCTGTTAACGACTTTTTTGTATCAATTGATGCTAATTAAAATGTACCAGGTCCATTTTTTAATAAATTAATAGCACCGTTGGTATCTAACAATCGCTAACGCAAAATGATGCGAAATAATTGGTGGACGCGATGTATCACGCACCAATAGTGAAGAATCTCCGGGAGAAAGAGTCATATAATTTTGACATAAAGGTTTCAATATTAAATATTTAATTGGCACCACATGCTGCGCAGGTGGTGCATACTAATTCGCCCTTTTTTCATTTTTCCGTTTCCTTTGCACCCTTGGTGCAAGAATATATAAAAATTAAGATCTCTTTTGTCGGCTTATTCCGCACCTTTGGTGCAAAGTTGTCTAAATCATTATGAACCTTATTTTGTCGCATTATTCTACACTATTGATGCAAAAAAATCCTAAAATTCTACACCTACATATTCCGATTATAATGCACCATTGGAACCAAATTATAGAGTTATCCTTATTTTGTGCACTTATTCTGCACCATTGGTGCAAAATTATATACATCCTAATTAAATAATATTGCAGGGTGAGCTACTTCTAACGTTACTACGGTTTATTGCTTTTAACTTTTCGAAAAATTTCGTAATTTTCATAAAAATGGGGGTTCGTCGAAAAAATGCTGAAAATAGTTCAAAACTTAGAAATTTTGTATTTTAATTTATTTCTCAAAAATTTAGACTTTTGTGATCATTCTAAGCATAAAATTTTGAAAATCTGACATAAACGGCAAAACTTATGGGGGTTTGAAATTGGTCGAAAATGCAAATTTTTAAGTTTGGCGGCACGCTACGCCGCCAAATATGAGTTTTACACGGAAATATGAATGGATCCTCTATCTGGTGTCCTAGTGTCCTACATATTCTCGTATTTTATACTTGCGGAATAATAATTGTCGAGTAGGTTAAATTGATGAAATGTTTAACATAAATATTTTACCTCTTACAACTTGTGCATTGCGAAATTCGGAGTCATGAATTGATTGACACCACTGCACTGGCGCCTGGTTATCAGCAAGTATTTATTTGCCGTTATAAATTATAACAGAACCACAAAAGTCATATACATTACGTGCGTTCAATGACACTATGTACATAGCCGCTACCCAACTACGCTGTCTCTCCTATCTGAAATTACGCAACTTATCTCTCGCTTACGTATTTCATGTCTACCTTATCTTATCACTACTTCAGCTTACCTTAACGGTTTCAATTAATTGCGCATAAAAATATTATTAATTCACTTATTTCTCTCCTTGATGTTAATTGCACGTAAAACTGTTGAAATAATATCCACAATTATAAAATGGACACCATGGAAATGGACCATGGTATAAACGTAGAATCACTTGCATCCTGGTTTGATGTTCTCAAGTTGGAATCTTTTCTTGGATCTGGGTCATTCGGTTACGTTTTTAAAGCGGTAATTTTAAGTTTATTTTGGAATTGATTACAAATTAGACGCGAAGACTGTTAATTAACTTTATTCGTATCCATGCTTTAAATCCTGTACATACTTTATGATATAAGCTGGAAATGTTTGTCTGCAACGGAAGTGAAGGTAATTTTCCGTGACGGAAGTAAAGATGGAGAAAGTTTCACTTCCCTCGCCAACAGACATTTCTAGCTACATATATTCATGTATTGTAAAAAATGATTCGCTAGAACTTTGAACAATCCGACTTAATTTTTACGAAAATCAAATAAGCTCTCGCCCAACGGGAGACGGGCTTATACACTAGTTGGTTATAAAATAATTATTTATGTCGATTTATCTTCCCTATTACTCACGAATCTTCAAGGATGATTGAATACATAATAAGTTGCAAATTCATGAATTTGCAACTATAATTAAAGAATTCTTTAATTATAGTAGTAGTAACTACATAGACAATTTCATTGTTTTTAATGTTAGGTCCGTGGACAAGCTAACGTTACCGCCGTGAAGGTCATATTCATCGAAGGCCTGGGTGACACGCCAGACGACGAAACTGAAAAATATCGACTGCTCCGAGAATACAAACTAATGAAGGGCAAGAAACACGACAATTTAGTCCAAATCTTGAAAGAAACTCACAAAGCCTTCACTGTAGAGGATATCAACGTCTTGCTGAAAATACCGTGCCTTCAAAACAATTACAAAATTTTGGACCAATTTCAAATCTTCTATCTTCGAGCTCAACGAGGAACCCACATTCCGTCCTTATGCATCCAAATGGAGCTCTGTGGTAAGACGTTGCGTCAGTGGTTGAACATAAATAATGAGACGGACAACCCAGAACTGCACCCGGTTCGAAATCGAATTGTAAAGGACATGTGTGAAGGGCTAAAATATCTCCACGGTCATAACATTATACATCGAGATTTTCGTCCTGAAAACATACTGTTTTCATTAAGTCAAGATGAAGAGTTCGTATTTCCCGTTAAAGTGGGAGATTTTGGTCTATGTCGACAGATCCATAGTGAGGAAACTGCCACTAAAACACTAACTCCCGAAATAGGAAATATCATATATCGTGCACCTGAAGCTAATTCTGCGAATTACGGTATCCCCGCAGATTTGTACTCTTTTGGTTTAGTGTCTTGGGAAGTTGTACAGCAAATCAAACGGAAAGATACAAGATCAATGTTCTACAGGCTGGTGCATGATACAGAAACTAGTATTGTTAAGCGTTCAGCTTGGTGGTTTCGAGACTGGGAAAATACCATTATTTCCCTAACGAAAAGACACCCACAAGATAGAATTAAAGAAATCGACAAAATCATGTTAATTGACAGATGTGATGTGGAAGTAAGTGCTGAATCAGTGGAAAACCTTCTCACGCTCGTAAGCAAGCTATTTCTACAAATTTGTACCTTGGGTTGCAGTGAGGGTATTCGTCGTTATTTTTACTTTCCTCTTTTATGTTCCCTCTCCAGTCGCAGGCCAAGTCGGAGCGGAAATATGTCGGTAAATATAGTTTAGTGAGAGAAATTTTGCTACATAAAATTGTAACGGTGTTACAATTTTTTTGACGATTCATAACAGTTTTTTGTCTGATTTGGTGTACCAATGCAGAAAATGCTGTTTAAATTTGTGTAATATTTTAGGTTCTAAAATGGGTCCTGGTGGAAAGCTGGTCTCCATCCTGAAGGTGACCAAGGACAAGATCTCCATTAACACAAACGCAACAAAATCCATCTTTGAGAAGATTGGGGAAAATTATTTCGCAGTTTACTCGATCAATGGGCCCACACGTACAGGAAAAAGTTTCATGCTTTCCAATTTTATTCGCTATCTCAACCACGACGGCAGTCAGGGGAATAACTGGATTTTGAATGCCAAAAATATGGCTAATTTTGAATGGAGGGGTGAGTGGAGATGTAGCAATTTTTACGATTAAAACTGTAGAGGTGCATGCGGTTAAATTAAATACCGTGCAATTATACCAATCATTTACTATTAATGACCAGCATATTTTAAGTAAAAGCCATGAGGTCATTAATTTGAGTCAAACTCATTTCTTAGGCGGAACTGACCGTATAACGGTTGGAATTGACCTTTGGTCGGAGCCGTTTTGGACGACGCATAACGGGCGCCGAGTCGCCATTGTCCTCATGGACACGCAAGGCTCATTCGACGACCACACCACGATGCAGGAGAACGCCATCATTTTCGCCATCGCGACCCTCCTCTCGTCCGTCCTCATCTTCAACGTCATCCGCGACGTAGGCGAAGACGTGCTAAAGTTTGTTCAATTCTTTTCGAGCTTTGCTACCTTGACGGTCCCGGAATTTGAGGGAAACGCGGCGAGTGGAGAGCTGGGAGACGGCGCCTACCAGAAACTTCTCTTCCTCGTCAGCGATTTTCAATTTCTCGAATACTACCAGTTCGGATTTTACGACGACAACCACGTACCTAACGAACAGCAGGGGAACTATAAGAAGGACAAGTTGGACTCCAACCCTGATCAGCCGACGGAAATGAGATTGACGCATGACCAACTGCTCAAAAGCTACAAGGTATGCAGGTATTTAAATATTCATGGTTAGAAAAACTCCTGGTATTATATTCTGAGGCACCACCGTGTTTTTCTTGGTTTGTGTTACTGGAATTTTATTCGGGCATTGTTTGAATTTATTGAGTTTTACTGGGAGCAAAGTATTGAATAAAATCAGTCAAACAACGTAATTAACTTAAATTACTGAATTTTAGAAGAAAAAACCCGAAAAACCTCAATCTAGTAAAACCCGAGTTCTTGTATACATACATGCAAGTCGTTATAAAACTGAGTTGCATATTTAAGTAAATGTGCAAATTATTCTGGGAAACTGAACACAAAAATTTTGAGGTATATTTAAATCTAACAAAAATTAATTTTTCCGCAGGATGTCGGCGTTTATTTGATGCCCGAACCTGACAAGGGATTCAAACAACACGACAAACTGGACAATCTCGATCCTGAATTTGCATCTCATGTCGGCGCCTTCGTCCCCCTCATGCTGTCCCCAGGTCATCTCGTCACCAAAAAAATTGGTGGCGTTGAGGTCACTGGGTCCGAAATGATCAAATACGTCCACTCCTGGGCACCTTTGTTTGAAGGGAATGACCTCCCAGAAATCAAGAGAGTCTACCAGTCCGTCGCCGAGAGCCAATTCATCATCGCGAAACAGTCGGCCTCAACGTTCTATACAGATGAAATGCAAAAATTTCTCAAGGAAAATCCCGCCGGTGTGCGCCCTTCCGCACTGACCTCGCGACACTCGGACCTGATAAGAGAATCTTTCGTCATTTATCAAAGCAAATCAAAATTGGGCGGAGCGAAAATGGATCCCAAATTTAGCGAAGAATTCACTCCAGAGTCAGAACGCCTTTTGGAAACGTATCTGTCCATTAACCGCGCCAACTTGAAGGCAGCCAAGGCGAAGAGGAAGTTAGAGAAGACGCAGGAAGAGGTGAAGGAACAACAAGGTCACAGGAAGAAGCTGGAGGCTGAGGTTGAAGCTGTGACAAAGACCAATCTAGCTTTGGTGAATAATATGAAGGAACAACGGAGGGAATATGATCATAAAATTTGGAAGTTGCAAAAACAGGAGCATCTTACTTTTATGCAGATGCAACGAGATAGGAATTACAGCGATAGGTTCTAGATAGATTTACTTAAACGTATTTTGGATAAGGCCAATATCGTGTAGTGTTTATTGTGTAAACACCCTTCCACATAAACGAACTTTGTACATAATCGGTTATAGAATAATTTTAGCATTGATCATACTATTATAATAAAAAATATTAAAAAGTCAAAAAAAATTATCCATGGACTTTTGTTTTTGGGCTCTCATTTTGTAGTGCTAAGAAAATTCTGACCTTTGACTTGTCGGCGACCTTAAAAATCGGCGACGAGCGATTATTCTCTAATTAGTTTATACAATTGCGAGCGGAGTTTCGAAGCGCTAAGTGTACGGGATCATTCCCAAATTACAAATATGTAAATAACCATTACTTTAGCATACCGGCTGCAGATATGAAGAAAAAGAAAACGAGAAGCTGTAAAAATTCATAAATAATAGTTGATAAATAATTTTCACGGATAGAATTCCGTAATATCTGCCGCTCGTTGCCTATATAATTACTGGCAACTTTAACGTTTGTATGTACTATTTAAAAAAATTGTTAATGTATTTTATCATCACATTCTTGATAGATATGTTGGCTAGTTAATTTATTTATGAAAAATCCTGTTAGTATGAAAATAAATATGTTGTACTGAAACGAATTTATGGAATTCAGAAGCGAGAATCTGTGTTTTTCTCATTCGCGAGAAAAATGTCCTGATAAAAATGGAAATTCTCGCTCACGGATTCCGTCATAATTTTGTTTAAGTTGAACATTATGAAAGATCCTGAAACACGTGTTTAATAATTTATCTAATGCTGCGTAATTATAATGGTTTCGTCAATATAAGAGTTCCTGAACAATTTTCAAATAATTCGTTTGCAGGGTTAAAAAAATTGTCCGGTAACATTAAAAATCACAACAAACCTCGCCACTGTGGAAAATTTCTAAACCGGAAAAATTTGTTAATTTCCATCGGCTAGCGAAGCTTGCCTCGGAATTTTATCATTTTGAAAATTTTGCTATAAGTTTTGACATCAGCAGACCTGAAGATTCAATATAATCTCGACTCCAAATCCTTTGAACTAATGGAGATTTATGGACTTTTGTAGTAGAAAAATTGTAAATCACTAGGCTGCTTATTAAGATGAGCTTGAAAAAATTGTCAGTAGCTGCTGACAAGTTTTTTGCGATAATTGTTAGCAATTATCGCAGTCAAATTGTACATATTTCCATATGTATAATTAAATATGACACACGCTAATCAAGTAATTAGAAATTAGTAATTATGTACACTCTAAATAAAAATGAGTAAAATTTACCCAAGGTTGGGTAAAAAAGAGGATGACACAACAAAAAGGTAAAATTTGCCCAACATTGGGCAAATTTTACACAACTTTGGATAAATTTTGCTCATTTTTGTTTAGAGTGTAGTAATTAACCATAATTACTCAGTTTTAGAAATGTATTAAATTGTTTTTGTACTTAGCCAACCCAATCAACCAAACAGCAATCACTGTCTGATCATCCCATGTATAAAATTCTGAATTCTGAAATCAATTCAGGGTAGAACGTGAGTATTATTTAATTTATAGATTTCAGTCATATTAATCTTTATCTTACCTAACTTAATAAATATTTATACCTCCTACACTAATGAGAATCAGGTTTTCTTCATGAATAAAAAATACACTAATTTATTTGCACATGATACATATTTACGAGTAATTTTGTTCGCATTGTACATATGTGCAATTTATTATTTAATCTCAACTCGAAAATCTTTGAGCAACCGCATATATTAATTATGTGAGGGTTTACTTAACTTAATAAATATTTATTACGAAATTTTGGTGGAATTGTGGGAGGTAATTTTTCTATTTGAATTCAATTAAGCACGTTCTCTTGCTCTGACATTCAATTTTGCGTTGCTAGATTGACGCAGAGTTCATTTCCATGACGTAAATACCAAGTAGGAATCGTGCATAAATACAGACCCATCCCAAGATTCGGAATTATTCGATATTCTTCAATTGATTGCTTATGTATGTATATCTTGCTTTAAACTCGCTGTAGGATGAAATTTTTCGCAATTCTAATCATCGCGGGGACTTTTGCTGAATTTGGTAACTGTATTCCGTCTGGTAAAAAAATATTTCTTAAATCATTTTTAGTTAATAAGTCATTGGTAAATAAATGAGTTTTTGTACTGGGTTCTTGGCACCTAGTTGTAAGAAAGTAAGGGTATTTTGAGTACAACGCAGACGATTGCTATGCTAATGGATATTTTGGTTTGCGATGACGTACTGGTATAAATTCTAAAAACAATTTGTAAAGAGATCGCTTGTAAAATGTACACACATGCCACGGTACTGTGCATTTTTACGCCCATCAATTCCCCGTCATCGATTCCCCCCCATCGATTCTCACCCAACAAGTTCCCCGCTTTATCAATTCCCCGTTGTCAAATTCTCACCCGTCTAATGAAATGCATCGAAGTTTTTCCCAATTTTAAATGTTATTCATGCGATCCGATAATTCTACCTTAAACCCCATTTAAGTCTAAAAGGGATTTGGATATACTTAGGATTAGCCCATGAAATTCTAGCAATAATATAATGATAAAACCTCACGCGTCAAAATGCGTCCAAATTTTTAAATAATGTGTTTATTTTGATAATTTAAGTCAGGTTTCTTAATTTTTACTTTGAGTTTTGATTATTGATTTGCACTTTTGACTTTTCGGCCTTAGCCTCTTGATTGATTGATTAATTAATAGTCATTTATTCACATGTTATTCCTTGATCAGTACAATTTAATGACTGGTTTTCATCAAGTAACACTAAAAAAATAGATTAAAGGAAAAAAGGCCTACATGACCTTAGCTTTCCTCTGAGAAAGCTTAAGGCCTCAGATCGGGAATCTTAGATCTCAGTGAGGTCGGTCTCGGTTTTTCCAATTTCAAAAACATTAGGCTCATTGTCAGCCTCACTGGCCTCGGCGGAAAATTTCAAGGCCCGACCTCGACCTCAAGTTGAGGACCTGAGGCCTCAGCCTTCCAGTTTTCAAAAAGAAGCCTCACAGCTCACAGCTCATGCCACAATCTGATAAGGGAGAGGTGTAGGGTGGTTATCACCGATTTTGACCGGGAAACTTTTAAACTGTTCACGCTCAGAAATAAAACCACCTGCCCTTTTTCGTTTTCCAGAATGCCCATGTTCCCGCAAGTGGTGAAATAAAATAAATAGAAAATTCGTCTAAAATCTGGTTTTGCAAAAGGCTGTCACTTATCGAATTTTAACTCAATTTCAAAAATTAGACACAATTTTAGATCAGATTTACTTCCCTGACCTTATTAAAATTCACTTTTATTTTCATAAAATTAACATTGCTTGCGTTTGTAATATTCAGACATAGCATTAAAATATGAAGTTTAAAAAATTCAATGGATTTTTATAACTTCAAAGAAGTTATTCTGTGGAAAATTTGTTTAATTTTTGAAATCGGACGACAATTCGAAAGATATCAGCGTTTTCAAAAATCTAGATTTTGGTTGAATTTTTCTTAATTCGACCAAAGGCGAAAAAATGTGCATTCATGAAAAAGCTCATAAAGAGATGACTGACATTGTCAGACCACGTGCATATTTTTTTGTTTTATTTATTTTTTATTTGTGTCTTTATTGTATGATAATTTTTCATTCTTTTCTATGTATTGGTCCATCAAGTCCGGATCGTTGCAGTAATAATCAATGTTGGTCATGTCAGCAATCCTTGCGGTGCAAATTCCTACAACTGCAATATAATCACCCAGCGATGCGTCTGTTCGGAGTCAGATCTTTCGAACATTCTAGATGAAGTAGTTGGCAGGCTTGAAAACATTGTGAACGATTTGGATAGGTGGTGCCGGTGAAAAAACCGATGAAGCCGAATGAGCAGAAAGGGCATGGGTTATGCAGCAAGTCTAATTGTACATAAGTTCACGAAAATAAAAAGTTCCATTGTATGTATGTAGAAGAAATTATATTTGTTAATATATTTACATATGTACCTAATTATGTACGTAATATATGTTTCTCGAATTTAGTCTGCTGGACACCTGCCAAATAAAAAAATTCTGAAATTTGCATTTACATATTTTCATTTTAGTTTTATGTGTGTACCCCCGCTTTTGACATCACCATAACCAATGTAATCTTGCGCGTGGTTGGTTAAATATATGGCTATTTTTCCGTCAAATGGATACATGCGAAAGCATACAAGAATAATTGGTCCCAATTAACCGAAAGTTGTGCATAATAACAACAAGTGTATTGGTGATTAAGATTTGTTCAATGGACTATAACGTAATTTTCGACATGAAGTTTAAGTACACTCCAAGAAATTCGGGATGATCGATGTGACACTGTTGTCGCCGTGGTGTTTGGGATTGGTGACTCAATTTGCACCGAACTGATAGCGGGTTATTTCCACGCCGTGACTACAAGGGAAACCTCCAAGGTGCCGGTCGCGCCCAGGGTACCCACCATGTTTTTAACAATCTACTAGGGCCCTAGATGAAGGATTCATTCTTATTTACGTGTAAAACTTATATTTGGCGCCGTGCCGTGGCGCCACATTCGCCAAAATTGAATGTTTTTATTTTAAAAACCGCCATATTGAAATATTGGACAGATTTTTAAAATATTTGGCAAAAATCATGACAGGAGTTCAACTTTCTTATCTCATGAATTTTTTTTTTTAATTATTAGCTCACCTGCGTAGCATGAGAGCTATTGAATTCCTCTTGTCCGTCTGTCCGTCCGTCTGTCTGTCCGACCGTCTGTCTGTCCGTCTGTTAACGAGTTTTCTGCATCAATTGATGCTATTTAAAAATCCCTTGACCATTATTGAATAAGTTAGACGCACCATTGGTATTGAACAAACCGAATCGAATTTTTTAATAAATTAATAGCACCGTTGATATCTAACAATCGGTAACACAAAATGATGCGAAATAATTGGGAGAAGGGATGTAAAACCACCAATAGTGCAAAATATCCGGGGAGAAATGGTCATACAATTTTGACAAAGTTTTCAAAATATGTCGCCGGATCGTCGCTAATGCTGCAGTAATGGTGCAACGGCTAGCCGTTTTTATTGCACGATGGGTGCAAGAATATATACGATTTATGATCTATTTTGCCGGCTTATTCCGCACCTTCGATGCAAAGTTCTGTCTAATCATCATGACAGGGTGAGCTACTTCTAACATTACTACGGCTAACAATCGTTAAAGCAAAGTGGTGCGAAATAATTGGAGGAATCGATGTACTCCGCACCAATGGTTATGATTGACTGAAAGTTCTAGTTAGCCCTGCCAGACATATCTTAACCTTGAAATCGTGTCAAAATTTAGTCACAATTTTAACCATTTTGGCTGCACCATTGGTGCAACATTATATCAAATTTCTGTTATTCCCCGTTTATTAGCTCGCCCTATTGAATTCCTCTTGTCCGTCTGTCCGTCTGTTCCGTCTGTCTGTTAACGACTTTTTGTATCAATTGATGCTAATTAAAATGTAACCAGGTCCATTTTTAATAAATTAATAGCACCGTTGGTATCTAACAATCGCTAACGCAAAATGATGCGAAATAATGGTGGACGCGAATGTATCACGCCACCAATAGTGAAGAATCTCCGGGAGAAAGAGTCATATAATTTTGACATAAAGGTTTCAATATTAAATATTTAATTGGCACCACATGCTGCGCAGGTGGTGCATACTAATTCGCCCTTTTTTTCATTTTTCCGTTCCTTTGCACCCTTGGTGCAAGAATATATAAAAATTAAGATCTCTTTTGTCGGCTTATTCCGCACCTTTGGTGCAAAGTTGTCTAAATCATATGAACCTTATTTGTCGCATTATTCTACACTATTGATGCAAAAAATCCTAAAATTCTACACCTACATATTCTGATTATAATGCACCATTGGAACCAAATTATAGAGTTATCCTTATTTTGTGCACTTATTCTGCACCATTGGTGCAAAATTATATACATCCTAATTAAATATATTGCAGGGTGAGCTACTTCTAACGTTACTACGGTTTATTGCTTTTAACTTTTCGAAAAATTTCGTAATTTCATAAAAATGGGGGTTCGTCGAAAAAATGCTGAAAATAGTTCAAAACTTAGAAATTTGTATTTTAATTTATTTCTCAAAAATTTAGACTTTTGTGATCATTCTAAGCATAAAATTTTGAAAATCTGACATAAACGGCAAAACTTATGGGGGTTTGAAATTGGTCGAAAATGCAAATTTTTAAGTTTGGCGGCACGCTACGCCGCCAAATATGAGTTTTACACGGAAATATGAATGGATCCTCTATCTGGTGTCCTAGTGTCCTACATATTCTCGTATTTTATACTTGCGGAATAATAATTGTCGAGTAGGTTAAATTGGATGAAATGTTTAACATAAATATTTACCTCTTACAACTTGTGCATTGCGAAATTCGGAGTCATGAATTGATTGACACCACTGCACTGGCGCCTGGTTATCAGCAAGTATTTATTTGCCGTTATAAATTATAACAGAACCACAAAAGTCATATACATTACGTGCGTTCAATGACACTATGTACATAGCCGCTACCCAACTACGCTGTCTCTCCTATCTGAAATTACGCAACTTATCTCTCGCTTACGTATTTCATGTCTACCTTATCTTATCACTACTTCAGCTTACCTTAACGGTTTCAATTAATTGCGCATAAAAATATTATTAATTCACTTATTTCTCTCCTTGATGTTAATTGCACGTAAAACTGTTGAAATAATATCCACAATTATAAAATGGACACCATGGAAATGGACCATGGTATAAACGTAGAATCACTTGCATCCTGGTTTGATGTTCTCAAGTTGGAATCTTTTCTTGGATCTGGGTCATTCGGTTACGTTTTTAAAGCGGTAATTTTAAGTTTATTTTGGAATTGATTACAAATTAGACGCGAAGACTGTTAATTAACTTTATTCGTATCCATGCTTTAAATCCTGTACATACTTTATGATATAAGCTGGAAATGTTTGTCTGCAACGGAAGTGAAGGTAATTTTCCGTGACGGAAGTAAAGATGGAGAAAGTTTCACTTCCCTCGCCAACAGACATTTCTAGCTACATATATTCATGTATTGTAAAAAATGATTCGCTAGAACTTTGAACAATCCGACTTAATTTTTACGAAAATCAAATAAGCTCTCGCCCAACGGGAGACGGGCTTATACACTAGTTGGTTATAAAATAATTATTTATGTCGATTTATCTTCCCTATTACTCACGAATCTTCAAGGATGATTGAATACATAATAAGTTGCAAATTCATGAATTTGCAACTATAATTAAAGAATTCTTTAATTATAGTAGTAGTAACTACATAGACAATTTCATTGTTTTTAATGTTAGGTCCGTGGACAAGCTAACGTTACCGCCGTGAAGGTCATATTCATCGAAGGCCTGGGTGACACGCCAGACGACGAAACTGAAAAATATCGACTGCTCCGAGAATACAAACTAATGAAGGGCAAGAAACACGACAATTTAGTCCAAATCTTGAAAGAAACTCACAAAGCCTTCACTGTAGAGGATATCAACGTCTTGCTGAAAATACCGTGCCTTCAAAACAATTACAAAATTTTGGACCAATTTCAAATCTTCTATCTTCGAGCTCAACGAGGAACCCACATTCCGTCCTTATGCATCCAAATGGAGCTCTGTGGTAAGACGTTGCGTCAGTGGTTGAACATAAATAATGAGACGGACAACCCAGAACTGCACCCGGTTCGAAATCGAATTGTAAAGGACATGTGTGAAGGGCTAAAATATCTCCACGGTCATAACATTATACATCGAGATTTTCGTCCTGAAAACATACTGTTTTCATTAAGTCAAGATGAAGAGTTCGTATTTCCCGTTAAAGTGGGAGATTTTGGTCTATGTCGACAGATCCATAGTGAGGAAACTGCCACTAAAACACTAACTCCCGAAATAGGAAATATCATATATCGTGCACCTGAAGCTAATTCTGCGAATTACGGTATCCCCGCAGATTTGTACTCTTTTGGTTTAGTGTCTTGGGAAGTTGTACAGCAAATCAAACGGAAAGATACAAGATCAATGTTCTACAGGCTGGTGCATGATACAGAAACTAGTATTGTTAAGCGTTCAGCTTGGTGGTTCGAGACTGGGAAAATACCATTATTTCCCTAACGAAAAGACACCCACAAGATAGAATTAAAGAAATCGACAAAATCATGTTAATTGACAGATGTGATGTGGAAGTAAGTGCTGAATCAGTGGAAAACCTTCTCACGCTCGTAAGCAAGCTATTTCTACAAATTTGTACCTTGGGTTGCAGTGAGGGTATTCGTCGTTATTTTTACTTTCCTCTTTTATGTTCCCTCTCCAGTCGCAGGCCAAGTCGGAGCGGAAATATGTCGGTAAATATAGTTTAGTGAGAGAAATTTTGCTACATAAAATTGTAACGGTGTTACAATTTTTTGACGATTCATAACAGTTTTTTGTCTGATTTGGTGTACCAATGCAGAAAATGCTGTTTAAATTTGTGTAATATTTTAGGTTCTAAAATGGGTCCTGGTGGAAAGCTGGTCTCCATCCTGAAGGTGACCAAGGACAAGATCTCCATTAACACAAACGCAACAAAATCCATCTTTGAGAAGATTGGGGAAAATTATTTCGCAGTTTACTCGATCAATGGGCCCACACGTACAGGAAAAAGTTTCATGCTTTCCAATTTTATTCGCTATCTCAACCACGACGGCAGTCAGGGGAATAACTGGATTTTGAATGCCAAAAATATGGCTAATTTTGAATGGAGGGGTGAGTGGAGATGTAGCAATTTTTACGATTAAAACTGTAGAGGTGCATGCGGTTAAATTAAATACCGTGCAATTATACCAATCATTTACTATTAATGACCAGCATATTTTAAGTAAAAGCCATGAGGTCATTAATTTGAGTCAAACTCATTTCTTAGGCGGAACTGACCGTATAACGGTTGGAATTGACCTTTGGTCGGAGCCGTTTTGGACGACGCATAACGGGCGCCGAGTCGCCATTGTCCTCATGGACACGCAAGGCTCATTCGACGACCACACCACGATGCAGGAGAACGCCATCATTTTCGCCATCGCGACCCTCCTCTCGTCCGTCCTCATCTTCAACGTCATCCGCGACGTAGGCGAAGACGTGCTAAAGTTTGTTCAATTCTTTTCGAGCTTTGCTACCTTGACGGTCCCGGAATTTGAGGGAAACGCGGCGAGTGGAGAGCTGGGAGACGGCGCCTACCAGAAACTTCTCTTCCTCGTCAGAGATTTTCAATTTCTCGAATACTACCAGTTCGGATTTTACGACGACAACCACGTACCTAACGAACAGCAGGGGAACTATAAGAAGGACAAGTTGGACTCCAACCCTGATCAGCCGACGGAAATGAGATTGACGCATGACCAACTGCTCAAAAGCTACAAGGTATGCAGGTATTTAAATATTCATGGTTAGAAAAACTCCTGGTATTATATTCTGAGGCACCACCGTGTTTTTCTTGGTTTGTGTTACTGGAATTTTATTCGGGCATTGTTTGAATTTATTGAGTTTTACTGGGAGCAAAGTATTGAATAAAATCAGTCAAACAACGTAATTAACTTAAATTACTGAATTTTAGAAGAAAAAACCCGAAAAACCTCAATCTAGTAAAACCCGAGTTCTTGTATACATACATGCAAGTCGTTATAAAACTGAGTTGCATATTTAAGTAAATGTGCAAATTATTCTGGGAAACTGAACACAAAAATTTTGAGGTATATTTAAATCTAACAAAAATTAATTTTTCCGCAGGATGTCGGCGTTTATTTGATGCCCGAACCTGACAAGGGATTCAAACAACACGACAAACTGGACAATCTCGATCCTGAATTTGCATCTCATGTCGGCGCCTTCGTCCCCTCATGCTGTCCCCAGGTCATCTCGTCACCAAAAAAATTGGTGGCGTTGAGGTCACTGGGTCCGAAATGATCAAATACGTCCACTCCTGGGCACCTTTGTTTGAAGGGAATGACCTCCCAGAAATCAAGAGAGTCTACCAGTCCGTCGCCGAGAGCCAATTCATCATCGCGAAACAGTCGGCCTCAACGTTCTATACAGATGAAATGCAAAAATTTCTCAAGGAAAATCCCGCCGGTGTGCGCCCTTCCGCACTGACCTCGCGACACTCGGACCTGATAAGAGAATCTTTCGTCATTTATCAAAGCAAATCAAAATTGGGCGGAGCGAAAATGGATCCCAAATTTAGCGAAGAATTCACTCCAGAGTCAGAACGCCTTTTGGAAACGTATCTGTCCATTAACCGCGCCAACTTGAAGGCAGCCAAGGCGAAGAGGAAGTTAGAGAAGACGCAGGAAGAGGTGAAGGAACAACAAGGTCACAGGAAGAAGCTGGAGGCTGAGGTTGAAGCTGTGACAAAGACCAATCTAGCTTTGGTGAATAATATGAAGGAACAACGGAGGGAATATGATCATAAAATTTGGAAGTTGCAAAAACAGGAGCATCTTACTTTTATGCAGATGCAACGCGATAGGAATTACAGCGATAGGTTCTAGATAGATTTACTTAAACGTATTTTGGATAAGGCCAATATCGTGTAGTGTTTATTGTGTAAACACCCTTCCACATAAACGAACTTTGTACATAATCGGTTATAGAATAATTTTAGCATTGATCATACTATTATAATAAAAAATATTAAAAAGTCAAAAAAAAATTATCCATGGACTTTTGTTTTTGGGCTCTCATTTTGTAGTGCTAAGAAAATTCTGACCTTTGACTTGTCGGCGACCTTAAAAATCGGCGACGAGCGATTATTCTCTAATTAGTTTATACAATTGCGAGCGGAGTTTCGAAGCGCTAAGTGTACGGGATCATTCCCAAATTACAAATATGTAAATAACCATTACTTTAGCATACCGGCTGCAGATATGAAGAAAAAGAAAACGAGAAGCTGTAAAAATTCATAAATAATAGTTGATAAATAATTTTCACGGATAGAATTCCGTAATATCTGCCGCTCGTTGCCTATATAATTACTGGCAACTTTAACGTTTTGTATGTACTATTTAAAAAAATTGTTAATGTATTTTATCATCACATTCTTGATAGATATGTTGGCTAGTTAATTTATTTATGAAAAATCCTGTTAGTATGAAAATAAATATGTTGTACTGAAACGAATTTATGGAATTCAGAAGCGAGAATCTGTGTTTTTCTCATTCGCGAGAAAAATGTCCTGATAAAAATGGAAATTCTCGCTCACGGATTCCGTCATAATTTTGTTTAAGTTGAACATTATGAAAGATCCTGAAACACGTGTTTAATAATTTATCTAATGCTGCGTAATTATAATGGTTTCGTCAATATAAGAGTTCCTGAACAATTTTCAAATAATTCGTTTGCAGGGTTAAAAAAATTGTCCGGTAACATTAAAAAATCACAACAAACCTCGCCACTGTGGAAAATTTCTAAACCGGAAAAATTTGTTAATTTCCATCGGCTAGCGAAGCTTGCCTCGGAATTTTATCATTTTGAAAATTTTGCTATAAGTTTTGACATCAGCAGACCTGAAGATTCAATATAATCTCGACTCCAAATCCTTTGAACTAATGGAGATTTATGGACTTTTGTAGTAGAAAAATTGTAAATCACTAGGCTGCTTATTAAGATGAGCTTGAAAAAATTGTCAGTAGCTGCTGACAAGTTTTTTGCGATAATTGTTAGCAATTATCGCAGTCAAATTGTACATATTTCCATATGTATAATTAAATATGACACACGCTAATCAAGTAATTAGAAATTAGTAATTATGTACACTCTAAATAAAAATGAGTAAAATTTACCCAAGGTTGGGTAAAAAAGAGGATGACACAACAAAAAGGTAAAATTTGCCCAACATTGGGCAAATTTTACACAACTTTGGATAAATTTTGCTCATTTTTGTTTAGAGTGTAGTAATTAACCATAATCACTCAGTTTTAGAAATGTATTAAATTGTTTTTGTACTTAGCCAACCCAATCAACCAAACAGCAATCACTGTCTGATCATCCCATGTATAAAATTCTGAATTCTGAAATCAATTCAGGGTAGAACGTGAGTATTATTTAATTTATAGATTTCAGTCATATTAATCTTTATCTTACCTAACTTAATAAATATTTATACCTCCTACACTAATGAGAATCAGGTTTTCTTCATGAATAAAAAATACACTAATTTATTTGCACATGATACATATTTACGAGTAATTTTGTTCGCATTGTACATATGTGCAATTTATTATTTAATCTCAACTCGAAAATCTTTGAGCAACCGCATATATTAATTATGTGAGGGTTTACTTAACTTAATAAATATTTATTACGAAATTTTGGTGGAATTGTGGGAGGTAATTTTTCTATTTGAATTCAATTAAGCACGTTCTCTTGCTCTGACATTCAATTTTGCGTTGCTAGATTGACGCAGAGTTCATTTCCATGACGTAAATACCAAGTAGGAATCGTGCATAAATACAGACCCATCCCAAGATTCGGAATTATTCGATATTCTTCAATTGATTGCTTATGTATGTATATCTTGCTTTAAACTCGCTGTAGGATGAAATTTTTCGCAATTCTAATCATCGCGGGGACTTTTGCTGAATTTGGTAACTGTATTCCGTCTGGTAAAAAAATATTTCTTAAATCATTTTTAGTTAATAAGTCATTGGTAAATAAATGAGTTTTTGTACTGGGTTCTTGGCACCTAGTTGTAAGAAAGTAAGGGTATTTTGAGTACAACGCAGACGATTGCTATGCTAATGGATATTTTGGTTTGCGATGACGTACTGGTATAAATTCTAAAAACAATTTGTAAAGAGATCGCTTGTAAAATGTACACACATGCCACGGTACTGTGCATTTTTACGCCCATCAATTCCCCGTCATCGATTCCCCCCCATCGATTCTCACCCAACAAGTTCCCCGCTTTATCAATTCCCCGTTGTCAAATTCTCACCCGTCTAATGAAATGCATCGAAGTTTTTCCCAATTTTAAATGTTATTCATGCGATCCGATAATTCTACCTTAAACCCCATTTTAAGTCTAAAAGGGATTTTGGATATACTTAGGATTAGCCCATGAAATTCTAGCAATAATATAATGATAAAACCTCACGCGTCAAAATGCGTCCAAATTTTTAAATAATGTGTTTATTTTGATAATTTAAGTCAGGTTTCTTAATTTTTACTTTGAGTTTTGATTATTGATTTGCACTTTTGACTTTTCGGCCTTAGCCTCTTGATTGATTGATTAATTAATAGTCATTTATTCACATGTTATTCCTTGATCAGTACAATTTAATGACTGGTTTTCATCAAGTAACACTAAAAAAATAGATTAAAGGAAAAAAGGCCTACATGACCTTAGCTTTCCTCTGAGAAAGCTTAAGGCCTCAGATCGGGAATCTTAGATCTCAGTGAGGTCGGTCTCGGTTTTTCCAATTTCAAAAACATTAGGCTCATTGTCAGCCTCACTGGCCTCGGCGGAAAATTTCAAGGCCCCGACCTCGACCTCAAGTTGAGGACCTGAGGCCTCAGCCTTTCCAGTTTTCAAAAAGAAGCCTCACAGCTCACAGCTCATGCCACAATCTGATAAGGGAGAGGTGTAGGGTGGTTATCACCGATTTTGACCGGGAAACTTTTAAACTGTTCACGCTCAGAAATAAAACCACCTGCCCTTTTTCGTTTTCCAGAATGCCCATGTTTCCGCAAGTGGTGAAATAAAAATAAATAGAAAATTCGTCTAAAATCTGGTTTTGCAAAAGGCTGTCACTTATCGAATTTTAACTCAATTTCAAAAATTAGACACAATTTTAGATCAGATTTACTTCCCTGACCTTATTAAAATTCACTTTTATTTTCATAAAATTAACATTGCTTGCGTTTGTAATATTCAGACATAGCATTAAAATATGAAGTTTAAAAAAATTCAATGGATTTTTATAACTTCAAAGAAGTTATTCTGTGGAAAATTTGTTTAATTTTTGAAATCGGACGACAATTCGAAAAGTATCAGCGTTTTCAAAAATCTAGATTTTGGTTGAATTTTTTCTTAATTCGACCAAAGGCGAAAAAATGTGCATTCATGAAAAAGCTCATAAAGAGATGACTGACATTGTCAGACCACGTGCATATTTTTTTGTTTTATTTATTTTTTATTTGTGTCTTTATTGTATGATAATTTTTCAATTCTTTTCTATGTATTAGGTCCATCAAGTCCGGATCGTTGCAGTAATAATCAATGTGGTCATGTCAGCAATCCTTGCGGTGCAAATTCCTACAACTGCAATATAATCACCCAGCGATGCGTCTGTTCGGAGTCAGATCTTTCGAACATTCTAGATGAAGTAGTTGGCAGGCTTGAAAACATTGTGAACGATTTGGATTAGGTGGTGCCGGTGAAAAAACCGATGAAGCCAGAATGGCAGGTGTTATGCAGCAAGTCTAATTGTACATAAGTAGTTCACGAAAATAAAAAGTTCCATTGTATGTATGTAGAAGATTAATTATGTTAATATATTTACATATGTACCTAATTATGTACGTAATATATGTTTCTCGAATTTAGTCTGCTGGACACCTGCCAAATAAAAAAATTCTGAAATTTGCATTTACATATTTTCATTTTTAGTTTTATGTGTGTACCCCCGCTTTTGACATCACCATAACCAATGTAATCTTTGCGCGTGGGTTGGTAAATATATGGCTATTTTTCCGTCAAATGGATACATGCGAAAGCATACAAGAATAATTGGTCCCAATTAACCGAAAGTTGTGCATAATAACAACAAGTGTATTGGTGATTAATCGATTTGTTCAATGGACTATAACGTAATTTTCGACATGAAGTTTAAGTACACTCCAAGAAATTCGGGATGATCGATGTGACACTGTTGTCGCCGTGGTGTTTGGGATTGGTGACTCAATTTGCACCGAACTGATAGCGGGTTATTTCCACGCCGTGACTAACAAGGGAAACCTCCAAGGTGCCGGTCGCGCCCAGGGTACCCACCATGTTTTTAACAATCTACTAGGGCCCTAGATGAAGGATTCATTCTTATTTACGTGTAAAACTTATATTTGGCGCCGTGCCGTGGCGCCACATTCGCCAAAATTGAATGTTTTTATTTTTAAAACCGCCATATTGAAATATTGGACAGATTTTTAAAATATTTGGCAAAAATCATGACAGGAGTTCAACTTTCTTATCTCATGAATTTTTTTTTTAATTATTAGCTCACCCTGCGTAGCATGAGAGCTATTGAATTCCTCTTGTCCGTCTGTCCGTCCGTCTGTCTGTCCGACCGTCTGTCTGTCCGTCTGTTAACGAGTTTTCTGCATCAATTGATGCTATTTAAAAATCCCCTTGACCATTATTGAATAAGTTAGACGCACCATTGGTATTGAACAAACCGAATCGAATTTTTTAATAAATTAATAGCACCGTTGATATCTAACAATCGGTAACACAAAATGATGCGAAATAATTGGGAGAAGGGATGTAAAACCCACCAATAGTGCAAAATATCCGGGAGAAATGGTCATACAATTTTGACAAAGTTTTCAAAATTATGTCGCCCGGATCGTCGCTAATGCTGCAGTAATGGTGCAACGGCTAGCCGTTTTTATTGCACGATGGGTGCAAGAATATATACGATTTATGATCTATTTTGCCGGCTTATTCCGCACCTTCGATGCAAAGTTCTGTCTAATCATCATGACAGGGTGAGCTACTTCTAACATTACTACGGCTAACAATCGTTAAAGCAAAGTGGTGCGAAATAATTGGAGGAATCGATGTACTCCGCACCAATGGTTATGATTGACTGAAAGTTCTAGTTAGCCCTGCCAGACATATCTTAACCTTGAAATCGTGTCAAAATTTAGTCACAATTTTAACCATTTTGGCTGCACCATTGGTGCAACATTATATCAAATTTCTGTTATTCCCCGTTTATTAGCTCGCCCTATTGAATTCCTCTTGTCCGTCTGTCCGTCTGTCCGTCTGTCTGTTAACGACTTTTTTGTATCAATTGATGCTAATTAAAATGTACCAGGTCCATTTTTTAATAAATTAATAGCACCGTTGGTATCTAACAATCGCTAACGCAAAATGATGCGAAATAATTGGTGGACGCGATGTATCACGCACCAATAGTGAAGAATCTCCGGGAGAAAGAGTCATATAATTTTGACATAAAGGTTTCAATATTAAATATTTAATTGGCACCACATGCTGCGCAGGTGGTGCATACTAATTCGCCCTTTTTTCATTTTTCCGTTTCCTTTGCACCCTTGGTGCAAGAATATATAAAAATTAAGATCTCTTTTGTCGGCTTATTCCGCACCTTTGGTGCAAAGTTGTCTAAATCATTATGAACCTTATTTTGTCGCATTATTCTACACTATTGATGCAAAAAAATCCTAAAATTCTACACCTACATATTCCGATTATAATGCACCATTGGAACCAAATTATAGAGTTATCCTTATTTTGTGCACTTATTCTGCACCATTGGTGCAAAATTATATACATCCTAATTAAATAATATTGCAGGGTGAGCTACTTCTAACGTTACTACGGTTTATTGCTTTTAACTTTTCGAAAAATTTCGTAATTTTCATAAAAATGGGGGTTCGTCGAAAAAATGCTGAAAATAGTTCAAAACTTAGAAATTTTGTATTTTAATTTATTTCTCAAAAATTTAGACTTTTGTGATCATTCTAAGCATAAAATTTTGAAAATCTGACATAAACGGCAAAACTTATGGGGGTTTGAAATTGGTCGAAAATGCAAATTTTTAAGTTTGGCGGCACGCTACGCCGCCAAATATGAGTTTTACACGGAAATATGAATGGATCCTCTATCTGGTGTCCTAGTGTCCTACATATTCTCGTATTTTATACTTGCGGAATAATAATTGTCGAGTAGGTTAAATTGATGAAATGTTTAACATAAATATTTTACCTCTTACAACTTGTGCATTGCGAAATTCGGAGTCATGAATTGATTGACACCACTGCACTGGCGCCTGGTTATCAGCAAGTATTTATTTGCCGTTATAAATTATAACAGAACCACAAAAGTCATATACATTACGTGCGTTCAATGACACTATGTACATAGCCGCTACCCAACTACGCTGTCTCTCCTATCTGAAATTACGCAACTTATCTCTCGCTTACGTATTTCATGTCTACCTTATCTTATCACTACTTCAGCTTACCTTAACGGTTTCAATTAATTGCGCATAAAAATATTATTAATTCACTTATTTCTCTCCTTGATGTTAATTGCACGTAAAACTGTTGAAATAATATCCACAATTATAAAATGGACACCATGGAAATGGACCATGGTATAAACGTAGAATCACTTGCATCCTGGTTTGATGTTCTCAAGTTGGAATCTTTTCTTGGATCTGGGTCATTCGGTTACGTTTTTAAAGCGGTAATTTTAAGTTTATTTTGGAATTGATTACAAATTAGACGCGAAGACTGTTAATTAACTTTATTCGTATCCATGCTTTAAATCCTGTACATACTTTATGATATAAGCTGGAAATGTTTGTCTGCAACGGAAGTGAAGGTAATTTTCCGTGACGGAAGTAAAGATGGAGAAAGTTTCACTTCCCTCGCCAACAGACATTTCTAGCTACATATATTCATGTATTGTAAAAAATGATTCGCTAGAACTTTGAACAATCCGACTTAATTTTTACGAAAATCAAATAAGCTCTCGCCCAACGGGAGACGGGCTTATACACTAGTTGGTTATAAAATAATTATTTATGTCGATTTATCTTCCCTATTACTCACGAATCTTCAAGGATGATTGAATACATAATAAGTTGCAAATTCATGAATTTGCAACTATAATTAAAGAATTCTTTAATTATAGTAGTAGTAACTACATAGACAATTTCATTGTTTTTAATGTTAGGTCCGTGGACAAGCTAACGTTACCGCCGTGAAGGTCATATTCATCGAAGGCCTGGGTGACACGCCAGACGACGAAACTGAAAAATATCGACTGCTCCGAGAATACAAACTAATGAAGGGCAAGAAACACGACAATTTAGTCCAAATCTTGAAAGAAACTCACAAAGCCTTCACTGTAGAGGATATCAACGTCTTGCTGAAAATACCGTGCCTTCAAAACAATTACAAAATTTTGGACCAATTTCAAATCTTCTATCTTCGAGCTCAACGAGGAACCCACATTCCGTCCTTATGCATCCAAATGGAGCTCTGTGGTAAGACGTTGCGTCAGTGGTTGAACATAAATAATGAGACGGACAACCCAGAACTGCACCCGGTTCGAAATCGAATTGTAAAGGACATGTGTGAAGGGCTAAAATATCTCCACGGTCATAACATTATACATCGAGATTTTCGTCCTGAAAACATACTGTTTTCATTAAGTCAAGATGAAGAGTTCGTATTTCCCGTTAAAGTGGGAGATTTTGGTCTATGTCGACAGATCCATAGTGAGGAAACTGCCACTAAAACACTAACTCCCGAAATAGGAAATATCATATATCGTGCACCTGAAGCTAATTCTGCGAATTACGGTATCCCCGCAGATTTGTACTCTTTTGGTTTAGTGTCTTGGGAAGTTGTACAGCAAATCAAACGGAAAGATACAAGATCAATGTTCTACAGGCTGGTGCATGATACAGAAACTAGTATTGTTAAGCGTTCAGCTTGGTGGTTTCGAGACTGGGAAAATACCATTATTTCCCTAACGAAAAGACACCCACAAGATAGAATTAAAGAAATCGACAAAATCATGTTAATTGACAGATGTGATGTGGAAGTAAGTGCTGAATCAGTGGAAAACCTTCTCACGCTCGTAAGCAAGCTATTTCTACAAATTTGTACCTTGGGTTGCAGTGAGGGTATTCGTCGTTATTTTTACTTTCCTCTTTTATGTTCCCTCTCCAGTCGCAGGCCAAGTCGGAGCGGAAATATGTCGGTAAATATAGTTTAGTGAGAGAAATTTTGCTACATAAAATTGTAACGGTGTTACAATTTTTTTGACGATTCATAACAGTTTTTTGTCTGATTTGGTGTACCAATGCAGAAAATGCTGTTTAAATTTGTGTAATATTTTAGGTTCTAAAATGGGTCCTGGTGGAAAGCTGGTCTCCATCCTGAAGGTGACCAAGGACAAGATCTCCATTAACACAAACGCAACAAAATCCATCTTTGAGAAGATTGGGGAAAATTATTTCGCAGTTTACTCGATCAATGGGCCCACACGTACAGGAAAAAGTTTCATGCTTTCCAATTTTATTCGCTATCTCAACCACGACGGCAGTCAGGGGAATAACTGGATTTTGAATGCCAAAAATATGGCTAATTTTGAATGGAGGGGTGAGTGGAGATGTAGCAATTTTTACGATTAAAACTGTAGAGGTGCATGCGGTTAAATTAAATACCGTGCAATTATACCAATCATTTACTATTAATGACCAGCATATTTTAAGTAAAAGCCATGAGGTCATTAATTTGAGTCAAACTCATTTCTTAGGCGGAACTGACCGTATAACGGTTGGAATTGACCTTTGGTCGGAGCCGTTTTGGACGACGCATAACGGGCGCCGAGTCGCCATTGTCCTCATGGACACGCAAGGCTCATTCGACGACCACACCACGATGCAGGAGAACGCCATCATTTTCGCCATCGCGACCCTCCTCTCGTCCGTCCTCATCTTCAACGTCATCCGCGACGTAGGCGAAGACGTGCTAAAGTTTGTTCAATTCTTTTCGAGCTTTGCTACCTTGACGGTCCCGGAATTTGAGGGAAACGCGGCGAGTGGAGAGCTGGGAGACGGCGCCTACCAGAAACTTCTCTTCCTCGTCAGAGATTTTCAATTTCTCGAATACTACCAGTTCGGATTTTACGACGACAACCACGTACCTAACGAACAGCAGGGGAACTATAAGAAGGACAAGTTGGACTCCAACCCTGATCAGCCGACGGAAATGAGATTGACGCATGACCAACTGCTCAAAAGCTACAAGGTATGCAGGTATTTAAATATTCATGGTTAGAAAAACTCCTGGTATTATATTCTGAGGCACCACCGTGTTTTTCTTGGTTTGTGTTACTGGAATTTTATTCGGGCATTGTTTGAATTTATTGAGTTTTACTGGGAGCAAAGTATTGAATAAAATCAGTCAAACAACGTAATTAACTTAAATTACTGAATTTTAGAAGAAAAAACCCGAAAAACCTCAATCTAGTAAAACCCGAGTTCTTGTATACATACATGCAAGTCGTTATAAAACTGAGTTGCATATTTAAGTAAATGTGCAAATTATTCTGGGAAACTGAACACAAAAATTTTGAGGTATATTTAAATCTAACAAAAATTAATTTTTCCGCAGGATGTCGGCGTTTATTTGATGCCCGAACCTGACAAGGGATTCAAACAACACGACAAACTGGACAATCTCGATCCTGAATTTGCATCTCATGTCGGCGCCTTCGTCCCCCTCATGCTGTCCCCAGGTCATCTCGTCACCAAAAAAATTGGTGGCGTTGAGGTCACTGGGTCCGAAATGATCAAATACGTCCACTCCTGGGCACCTTTGTTTGAAGGGAATGACCTCCCAGAAATCAAGAGAGTCTACCAGTCCGTCGCCGAGAGCCAATTCATCATCGCGAAACAGTCGGCCTCAACGTTCTATACAGATGAAATGCAAAAATTTCTCAAGGAAAATCCCGCCGGTGTGCGCCCTTCCGCACTGACCTCGCGACACTCGGACCTGATAAGAGAATCTTTCGTCATTTATCAAAGCAAATCAAAATTGGGCGGAGCGAAAATGGATCCCAAATTTAGCGAAGAATTCACTCCAGAGTCAGAACGCCTTTTGGAAACGTATCTGTCCATTAACCGCGCCAACTTGAAGGCAGCCAAGGCGAAGAGGAAGTTAGAGAAGACGCAGGAAGAGGTGAAGGAACAACAAGGTCACAGGAAGAAGCTGGAGGCTGAGGTTGAAGCTGTGACAAAGACCAATCTAGCTTTGGTGAATAATATGAAGGAACAACGGAGGGAATATGATCATAAAATTTGGAAGTTGCAAAAACAGGAGCATCTTACTTTTATGCAGATGCAACGCGATAGGAATTACAGCGATAGGTTCTAGATAGATTTACTTAAACGTATTTTGGATAAGGCCAATATCGTGTAGTGTTTATTGTGTAAACACCCTTCCACATAAACGAACTTTGTACATAATCGGTTATAGAATAATTTTAGCATTGATCATACTATTATAATAAAAAATATTAAAAAGTCAAAAAAAAATTATCCATGGACTTTTGTTTTTGGGCTCTCATTTTGTAGTGCTAAGAAAATTCTGACCTTTGACTTGTCGGCGACCTTAAAAATCGGCGACGAGCGATTATTCTCTAATTAGTTTATACAATTGCGAGCGGAGTTTCGAAGCGCTAAGTGTACGGGATCATTCCCAAATTACAAATATGTAAATAACCATTACTTTAGCATACCGGCTGCAGATATGAAGAAAAAGAAAACGAGAAGCTGTAAAAATTCATAAATAATAGTTGATAAATAATTTTCACGGATAGAATTCCGTAATATCTGCCGCTCGTTGCCTATATAATTACTGGCAACTTTAACGTTTTGTATGTACTATTTAAAAAAATTGTTAATGTATTTTATCATCACATTCTTGATAGATATGTTGGCTAGTTAATTTATTTATGAAAAATCCTGTTAGTATGAAAATAAATATGTTGTACTGAAACGAATTTATGGAATTCAGAAGCGAGAATCTGTGTTTTTCTCATTCGCGAGAAAAATGTCCTGATAAAAATGGAAATTCTCGCTCACGGATTCCGTCATAATTTTGTTTAAGTTGAACATTATGAAAGATCCTGAAACACGTGTTTAATAATTTATCTAATGCTGCGTAATTATAATGGTTTCGTCAATATAAGAGTTCCTGAACAATTTTCAAATAATTCGTTTGCAGGGTTAAAAAAATTGTCCGGTAACATTAAAAAATCACAACAAACCTCGCCACTGTGGAAAATTTCTAAACCGGAAAAATTTGTTAATTTCCATCGGCTAGCGAAGCTTGCCTCGGAATTTTATCATTTTGAAAATTTTGCTATAAGTTTTGACATCAGCAGACCTGAAGATTCAATATAATCTCGACTCCAAATCCTTTGAACTAATGGAGATTTATGGACTTTTGTAGTAGAAAAATTGTAAATCACTAGGCTGCTTATTAAGATGAGCTTGAAAAAATTGTCAGTAGCTGCTGACAAGTTTTTTGCGATAATTGTTAGCAATTATCGCAGTCAAATTGTACATATTTCCATATGTATAATTAAATATGACACACGCTAATCAAGTAATTAGAAATTAGTAATTATGTACACTCTAAATAAAAATGAGTAAAATTTACCCAAGGTTGGGTAAAAAAGAGGATGACACAACAAAAAGGTAAAATTTGCCCAACATTGGGCAAATTTTACACAACTTTGGATAAATTTTGCTCATTTTTGTTTAGAGTGTAGTAATTAACCATAATTACTCAGTTTTAGAAATGTATTAAATTGTTTTTGTACTTAGCCAACCCAATCAACCAAACAGCAATCACTGTCTGATCATCCCATGTATAAAATTCTGAATTCTGAAATCAATTCAGGGTAGAACGTGAGTATTATTTAATTTATAGATTTCAGTCATATTAATCTTTATCTTACCTAACTTAATAAATATTTATACCTCCTACACTAATGAGAATCAGGTTTTCTTCATGAATAAAAAATACACTAATTTATTTGCACATGATACATATTTACGAGTAATTTTGTTCGCATTGTACATATGTGCAATTTATTATTTAATCTCAACTCGAAAATCTTTGAGCAACCGCATATATTAATTATGTGAGGGTTTACTTAACTTAATAAATATTTATTACGAAATTTTGGTGGAATTGTGGGAGGTAATTTTTCTATTTGAATTCAATTAAGCACGTTCTCTTGCTCTGACATTCAATTTTGCGTTGCTAGATTGACGCAGAGTTCATTTCCATGACGTAAATACCAAGTAGGAATCGTGCATAAATACAGACCCATCCCAAGATTCGGAATTATTCGATATTCTTCAATTGATTGCTTATGTATGTATATCTTGCTTTAAACTCGCTGTAGGATGAAATTTTTCGCAATTCTAATCATCGCGGGGACTTTTGCTGAATTTGGTAACTGTATTCCGTCTGGTAAAAAAATATTTCTTAAATCATTTTTAGTTAATAAGTCATTGGTAAATAAATGAGTTTTTGTACTGGGTTCTTGGCACCTAGTTGTAAGAAAGTAAGGGTATTTTGAGTACAACGCAGACGATTGCTATGCTAATGGATATTTTGGTTTGCGATGACGTACTGGTATAAATTCTAAAAACAATTTGTAAAGAGATCGCTTGTAAAATGTACACACATGCCACGGTACTGTGCATTTTTACGCCCATCAATTCCCCGTCATCGATTCCCCCCCATCGATTCTCACCCAACAAGTTCCCCGCTTTATCAATTCCCCGTTGTCAAATTCTCACCCGTCTAATGAAATGCATCGAAGTTTTTCCCAATTTTAAATGTTATTCATGCGATCCGATAATTCTACCTTAAACCCCATTTTAAGTCTAAAAGGGATTTTGGATATACTTAGGATTAGCCCATGAAATTCTAGCAATAATATAATGATAAAACCTCACGCGTCAAAATGCGTCCAAATTTTTAAATAATGTGTTTATTTTGATAATTTAAGTCAGGTTTCTTAATTTTTACTTTGAGTTTTGATTATTGATTTGCACTTTTGACTTTTCGGCCTTAGCCTCTTGATTGATTGATTAATTAATAGTCATTTATTCACATGTTATTCCTTGATCAGTACAATTTAATGACTGGTTTTCATCAAGTAACACTAAAAAAATAGATTAAAGGAAAAAAGGCCTACATGACCTTAGCTTTCCTCTGAGAAAGCTTAAGGCCTCAGATCGGGAATCTTAGATCTCAGTGAGGTCGGTCTCGGTTTTTCCAATTTCAAAAACATTAGGCTCATTGTCAGCCTCACTGGCCTCGGCGGAAAATTTCAAGGCCCCGACCTCGACCTCAAGTTGAGGACCTGAGGCCTCAGCCTTTCCAGTTTTCAAAAAGAAGCCTCACAGCTCACAGCTCATGCCACAATCTGATAAGGGAGAGGTGTAGGGTGGTTATCACCGATTTTGACCGGGAAACTTTTAAACTGTTCACGCTCAGAAATAAAACCACCTGCCCTTTTTCGTTTTCCAGAATGCCCATGTTTCCGCAAGTGGTGAAATAAAAATAAATAGAAAATTCGTCTAAAATCTGGTTTTGCAAAAGGCTGTCACTTATCGAATTTTAACTCAATTTCAAAAATTAGACACAATTTTAGATCAGATTTACTTCCCTGACCTTATTAAAATTCACTTTTATTTTCATAAAATTAACATTGCTTGCGTTTGTAATATTCAGACATAGCATTAAAATATGAAGTTTAAAAAAATTCAATGGATTTTTATAACTTCAAAGAAGTTATTCTGTGGAAAATTTGTTTAATTTTTGAAATCGGACGACAATTCGAAAAGTATCAGCGTTTTCAAAAATCTAGATTTTGGTTGAATTTTTTCTTAATTCGACCAAAGGCGAAAAAATGTGCATTCATGAAAAAGCTCATAAAGAGATGACTGACATTGTCAGACCACGTGCATATTTTTTTGTTTTATTTATTTTTTATTTGTGTCTTTATTGTATGATAATTTTTCAATTCTTTTCTATGTATTAGGTCCATCAAGTCCGGATCGTTGCAGTAATAATCAATGTGGTCATGTCAGCAATCCTTGCGGTGCAAATTCCTACAACTGCAATATAATCACCCAGCGATGCGTCTGTTCGGAGTCAGATCTTTCGAACATTCTAGATGAAGTAGTTGGCAGGCTTGAAAACATTGTGAACGATTTGGATTAGGTGGTGCCGGTGAAAAAACCGATGAAGCCAGAATGGCAGGTGTTATGCAGCAAGTCTAATTGTACATAAGTAGTTCACGAAAATAAAAAGTTCCATTGTATGTATGTAGAAGATTAATTATGTTAATATATTTACATATGTACCTAATTATGTACGTAATATATGTTTCTCGAATTTAGTCTGCTGGACACCTGCCAAATAAAAAAATTCTGAAATTTGCATTTACATATTTTCATTTTTAGTTTTATGTGTGTACCCCCGCTTTTGACATCACCATAACCAATGTAATCTTTGCGCGTGGGTTGGTAAATATATGGCTATTTTTCCGTCAAATGGATACATGCGAAAGCATACAAGAATAATTGGTCCCAATTAACCGAAAGTTGTGCATAATAACAACAAGTGTATTGGTGATTAATCGATTTGTTCAATGGACTATAACGTAATTTTCGACATGAAGTTTAAGTACACTCCAAGAAATTCGGGATGATCGATGTGACACTGTTGTCGCCGTGGTGTTTGGGATTGGTGACTCAATTTGCACCGAACTGATAGCGGGTTATTTCCACGCCGTGACTAACAAGGGAAACCTCCAAGGTGCCGGTCGCGCCCAGGGTACCCACCATGTTTTTAACAATCTACTAGGGCCCTAGATGAAGGATTCATTCTTATTTACGTGTAAAACTTATATTTGGCGCCGTGCCGTGGCGCCACATTCGCCAAAATTGAATGTTTTTATTTTTAAAACCGCCATATTGAAATATTGGACAGATTTTTAAAATATTTGGCAAAAATCATGACAGGAGTTCAACTTTCTTATCTCATGAATTTTTTTTTTAATTATTAGCTCACCCTGCGTAGCATGAGAGCTATTGAATTCCTCTTGTCCGTCTGTCCGTCCGTCTGTCTGTCCGTCCGTCTGTCTGTCCGACCGTCTGTCTGTCCGTCTGTTAACGAGTTTTCTGCATCAATTGATGCTATTTAAAAATCCCCTTGACCATTATTGAATAAGTTAGACGCACCATTGGTATTGAACAAACCGAATCGAATTTTTTAATAAATTAATAGCACCGTTGATATCTAACAATCGGTAACACAAAATGATGCGAAATAATTGGGAGAAGGGATGTAAAACCCACCAATAGTGCAAAATATCCGGGAGAAATGGTCATACAATTTTGACAAAGTTTTCAAAATTATGTCGCCCGGATCGTCGCTAATGCTGCAGTAATGGTGCAACGGCTAGCCGTTTTTATTGCACGATGGGTGCAAGAATATATACGATTTATGATCTATTTTGCCGGCTTATTCCGCACCTTCGATGCAAAGTTCTGTCTAATCATCATGACAGGGTGAGCTACTTCTAACATTACTACGGCTAACAATCGTTAAAGCAAAGTGGTGCGAAATAATTGGAGGAATCGATGTACTCCGCACCAATGGTTATGATTGACTGAAAGTTCTAGTTAGCCCTGCCAGACATATCTTAACCTTGAAATCGTGTCAAAATTTAGTCACAATTTTAACCATTTTGGCTGCACCATTGGTGCAACATTATATCAAATTTCTGTTATTCCCCGTTTATTAGCTCGCCCTATTGAATTCCTCTTGTCCGTCTGTCCGTCTGTCCGTCTGTCTGTTAACGACTTTTTTGTATCAATTGATGCTAATTAAAATGTACCAGGTCCATTTTTTAATAAATTAATAGCACCGTTGGTATCTAACAATCGCTAACGCAAAATGATGCGAAATAATTGGTGGACGCGATGTATCACGCACCAATAGTGAAGAATCTCCGGGAGAAAGAGTCATATAATTTTGACATAAAGGTTTCAATATTAAATATTTAATTGGCACCACATGCTGCGCAGGTGGTGCATACTAATTCGCCCTTTTTTCATTTTTCCGTTTCCTTTGCACCCTTGGTGCAAGAATATATAAAAATTAAGATCTCTTTTGTCGGCTTATTCCGCACCTTTGGTGCAAAGTTGTCTAAATCATTATGAACCTTATTTTGTCGCATTATTCTACACTATTGATGCAAAAAAATCCTAAAATTCTACACCTACATATTCCGATTATAATGCACCATTGGAACCAAATTATAGAGTTATCCTTATTTTGTGCACTTATTCTGCACCATTGGTGCAAAATTATATACATCCTAATTAAATAATATTGCAGGGTGAGCTACTTCTAACGTTACTACGGTTTATTGCTTTTAACTTTTCGAAAAATTTCGTAATTTTCATAAAAATGGGGGTTCGTCGAAAAAATGCTGAAAATAGTTCAAAACTTAGAAATTTTGTATTTTAATTTATTTCTCAAAAATTTAGACTTTTGTGATCATTCTAAGCATAAAATTTTGAAAATCTGACATAAACGGCAAAACTTATGGGGGTTTGAAATTGGTCGAAAATGCAAATTTTTAAGTTTGGCGGCACGCTACGCCGCCAAATATGAGTTTTACACGGAAATATGAATGGATCCTCTATCTGGTGTCCTAGTGTCCTACATATTCTCGTATTTTATACTTGCGGAATAATAATTGTCGAGTAGGTTAAATTGATGAAATGTTTAACATAAATATTTTACCTCTTACAACTTGTGCATTGCGAAATTCGGAGTCATGAATTGATTGACACCACTGCACTGGCGCCTGGTTATCAGCAAGTATTTATTTGCCGTTATAAATTATAACAGAACCACAAAAGTCATATACATTACGTGCGTTCAATGACACTATGTACATAGCCGCTACCCAACTACGCTGTCTCTCCTATCTGAAATTACGCAACTTATCTCTCGCTTACGTATTTCATGTCTACCTTATCTTATCACTACTTCAGCTTACCTTAACGGTTTCAATTAATTGCGCATAAAAATATTATTAATTCACTTATTTCTCTCCTTGATGTTAATTGCACGTAAAACTGTTGAAATAATATCCACAATTATAAAATGGACACCATGGAAATGGACCATGGTATAAACGTAGAATCACTTGCATCCTGGTTTGATGTTCTCAAGTTGGAATCTTTTCTTGGATCTGGGTCATTCGGTTACGTTTTTAAAGCGGTAATTTTAAGTTTATTTTGGAATTGATTACAAATTAGACGCGAAGACTGTTAATTAACTTTATTCGTATCCATGCTTTAAATCCTGTACATACTTTATGATATAAGCTGGAAATGTTTGTCTGCAACGGAAGTGAAGGTAATTTTCCGTGACGGAAGTAAAGATGGAGAAAGTTTCACTTCCCTCGCCAACAGACATTTCTAGCTACATATATTCATGTATTGTAAAAAATGATTCGCTAGAACTTTGAACAATCCGACTTAATTTTTACGAAAATCAAATAAGCTCTCGCCCAACGGGAGACGGGCTTATACACTAGTTGGTTATAAAATAATTATTTATGTCGATTTATCTTCCCTATTACTCACGAATCTTCAAGGATGATTGAATACATAATAAGTTGCAAATTCATGAATTTGCAACTATAATTAAAGAATTCTTTAATTATAGTAGTAGTAACTACATAGACAATTTCATTGTTTTTAATGTTAGGTCCGTGGACAAGCTAACGTTACCGCCGTGAAGGTCATATTCATCGAAGGCCTGGGTGACACGCCAGACGACGAAACTGAAAAATATCGACTGCTCCGAGAATACAAACTAATGAAGGGCAAGAAACACGACAATTTAGTCCAAATCTTGAAAGAAACTCACAAAGCCTTCACTGTAGAGGATATCAACGTCTTGCTGAAAATACCGTGCCTTCAAAACAATTACAAAATTTTGGACCAATTTCAAATCTTCTATCTTCGAGCTCAACGAGGAACCCACATTCCGTCCTTATGCATCCAAATGGAGCTCTGTGGTAAGACGTTGCGTCAGTGGTTGAACATAAATAATGAGACGGACAACCCAGAACTGCACCCGGTTCGAAATCGAATTGTAAAGGACATGTGTGAAGGGCTAAAATATCTCCACGGTCATAACATTATACATCGAGATTTTCGTCCTGAAAACATACTGTTTTCATTAAGTCAAGATGAAGAGTTCGTATTTCCCGTTAAAGTGGGAGATTTTGGTCTATGTCGACAGATCCATAGTGAGGAAACTGCCACTAAAACACTAACTCCCGAAATAGGAAATATCATATATCGTGCACCTGAAGCTAATTCTGCGAATTACGGTATCCCCGCAGATTTGTACTCTTTTGGTTTAGTGTCTTGGGAAGTTGTACAGCAAATCAAACGGAAAGATACAAGATCAATGTTCTACAGGCTGGTGCATGATACAGAAACTAGTATTGTTAAGCGTTCAGCTTGGTGGTTTCGAGACTGGGAAAATACCATTATTTCCCTAACGAAAAGACACCCACAAGATAGAATTAAAGAAATCGACAAAATCATGTTAATTGACAGATGTGATGTGGAAGTAAGTGCTGAATCAGTGGAAAACCTTCTCACGCTCGTAAGCAAGCTATTTCTACAAATTTGTACCTTGGGTTGCAGTGAGGGTATTCGTCGTTATTTTTACTTTCCTCTTTTATGTTCCCTCTCCAGTCGCAGGCCAAGTCGGAGCGGAAATATGTCGGTAAATATAGTTTAGTGAGAGAAATTTTGCTACATAAAATTGTAACGGTGTTACAATTTTTTTGACGATTCATAACAGTTTTTTGTCTGATTTGGTGTACCAATGCAGAAAATGCTGTTTAAATTTGTGTAATATTTTAGGTTCTAAAATGGGTCCTGGTGGAAAGCTGGTCTCCATCCTGAAGGTGACCAAGGACAAGATCTCCATTAACACAAACGCAACAAAATCCATCTTTGAGAAGATTGGGGAAAATTATTTCGCAGTTTACTCGATCAATGGGCCCACACGTACAGGAAAAAGTTTCATGCTTTCCAATTTTATTCGCTATCTCAACCACGACGGCAGTCAGGGGAATAACTGGATTTTGAATGCCAAAAATATGGCTAATTTTGAATGGAGGGGTGAGTGGAGATGTAGCAATTTTTACGATTAAAACTGTAGAGGTGCATGCGGTTAAATTAAATACCGTGCAATTATACCAATCATTTACTATTAATGACCAGCATATTTTAAGTAAAAGCCATGAGGTCATTAATTTGAGTCAAACTCATTTCTTAGGCGGAACTGACCGTATAACGGTTGGAATTGACCTTTGGTCGGAGCCGTTTTGGACGACGCATAACGGGCGCCGAGTCGCCATTGTCCTCATGGACACGCAAGGCTCATTCGACGACCACACCACGATGCAGGAGAACGCCATCATTTTCGCCATCGCGACCCTCCTCTCGTCCGTCCTCATCTTCAACGTCATCCGCGACGTAGGCGAAGACGTGCTAAAGTTTGTTCAATTCTTTTCGAGCTTTGCTACCTTGACGGTCCCGGAATTTGAGGGAAACGCGGCGAGTGGAGAGCTGGGAGACGGCGCCTACCAGAAACTTCTCTTCCTCGTCAGAGATTTTCAATTTCTCGAATACTACCAGTTCGGATTTTACGACGACAACCACGTACCTAACGAACAGCAGGGGAACTATAAGAAGGACAAGTTGGACTCCAACCCTGATCAGCCGACGGAAATGAGATTGACGCATGACCAACTGCTCAAAAGCTACAAGGTATGCAGGTATTTAAATATTCATGGTTAGAAAAACTCCTGGTATTATATTCTGAGGCACCACCGTGTTTTTCTTGGTTTGTGTTACTGGAATTTTATTCGGGCATTGTTTGAATTTATTGAGTTTTACTGGGAGCAAAGTATTGAATAAAATCAGTCAAACAACGTAATTAACTTAAATTACTGAATTTTAGAAGAAAAAACCCGAAAAACCTCAATCTAGTAAAACCCGAGTTCTTGTATACATACATGCAAGTCGTTATAAAACTGAGTTGCATATTTAAGTAAATGTGCAAATTATTCTGGGAAACTGAACACAAAAATTTTGAGGTATATTTAAATCTAACAAAAATTAATTTTTCCGCAGGATGTCGGCGTTTATTTGATGCCCGAACCTGACAAGGGATTCAAACAACACGACAAACTGGACAATCTCGATCCTGAATTTGCATCTCATGTCGGCGCCTTCGTCCCCCTCATGCTGTCCCCAGGTCATCTCGTCACCAAAAAAATTGGTGGCGTTGAGGTCACTGGGTCCGAAATGATCAAATACGTCCACTCCTGGGCACCTTTGTTTGAAGGGAATGACCTCCCAGAAATCAAGAGAGTCTACCAGTCCGTCGCCGAGAGCCAATTCATCATCGCGAAACAGTCGGCCTCAACGTTCTATACAGATGAAATGCAAAAATTTCTCAAGGAAAATCCCGCCGGTGTGCGCCCTTCCGCACTGACCTCGCGACACTCGGACCTGATAAGAGAATCTTTCGTCATTTATCAAAGCAAATCAAAATTGGGCGGAGCGAAAATGGATCCCAAATTTAGCGAAGAATTCACTCCAGAGTCAGAACGCCTTTTGGAAACGTATCTGTCCATTAACCGCGCCAACTTGAAGGCAGCCAAGGCGAAGAGGAAGTTAGAGAAGACGCAGGAAGAGGTGAAGGAACAACAAGGTCACAGGAAGAAGCTGGAGGCTGAGGTTGAAGCTGTGACAAAGACCAATCTAGCTTTGGTGAATAATATGAAGGAACAACGGAGGGAATATGATCATAAAATTTGGAAGTTGCAAAAACAGGAGCATCTTACTTTTATGCAGATGCAACGCGATAGGAATTACAGCGATAGGTTCTAGATAGATTTACTTAAACGTATTTTGGATAAGGCCAATATCGTGTAGTGTTTATTGTGTAAACACCCTTCCACATAAACGAACTTTGTACATAATCGGTTATAGAATAATTTTAGCATTGATCATACTATTATAATAAAAAATATTAAAAAGTCAAAAAAAAATTATCCATGGACTTTTGTTTTTGGGCTCTCATTTTGTAGTGCTAAGAAAATTCTGACCTTTGACTTGTCGGCGACCTTAAAAATCGGCGACGAGCGATTATTCTCTAATTAGTTTATACAATTGCGAGCGGAGTTTCGAAGCGCTAAGTGTACGGGATCATTCCCAAATTACAAATATGTAAATAACCATTACTTTAGCATACCGGCTGCAGATATGAAGAAAAAGAAAACGAGAAGCTGTAAAAATTCATAAATAATAGTTGATAAATAATTTTCACGGATAGAATTCCGTAATATCTGCCGCTCGTTGCCTATATAATTACTGGCAACTTTAACGTTTTGTATGTACTATTTAAAAAAATTGTTAATGTATTTTATCATCACATTCTTGATAGATATGTTGGCTAGTTAATTTATTTATGAAAAATCCTGTTAGTATGAAAATAAATATGTTGTACTGAAACGAATTTATGGAATTCAGAAGCGAGAATCTGTGTTTTTCTCATTCGCGAGAAAAATGTCCTGATAAAAATGGAAATTCTCGCTCACGGATTCCGTCATAATTTTGTTTAAGTTGAACATTATGAAAGATCCTGAAACACGTGTTTAATAATTTATCTAATGCTGCGTAATTATAATGGTTTCGTCAATATAAGAGTTCCTGAACAATTTTCAAATAATTCGTTTGCAGGGTTAAAAAAATTGTCCGGTAACATTAAAAAATCACAACAAACCTCGCCACTGTGGAAAATTTCTAAACCGGAAAAATTTGTTAATTTCCATCGGCTAGCGAAGCTTGCCTCGGAATTTTATCATTTTGAAAATTTTGCTATAAGTTTTGACATCAGCAGACCTGAAGATTCAATATAATCTCGACTCCAAATCCTTTGAACTAATGGAGATTTATGGACTTTTGTAGTAGAAAAATTGTAAATCACTAGGCTGCTTATTAAGATGAGCTTGAAAAAATTGTCAGTAGCTGCTGACAAGTTTTTTGCGATAATTGTTAGCAATTATCGCAGTCAAATTGTACATATTTCCATATGTATAATTAAATATGACACACGCTAATCAAGTAATTAGAAATTAGTAATTATGTACACTCTAAATAAAAATGAGTAAAATTTACCCAAGGTTGGGTAAAAAAGAGGATGACACAACAAAAAGGTAAAATTTGCCCAACATTGGGCAAATTTTACACAACTTTGGATAAATTTTGCTCATTTTTGTTTAGAGTGTAGTAATTAACCATAATTACTCAGTTTTAGAAATGTATTAAATTGTTTTTGTACTTAGCCAACCCAATCAACCAAACAGCAATCACTGTCTGATCATCCCATGTATAAAATTCTGAATTCTGAAATCAATTCAGGGTAGAACGTGAGTATTATTTAATTTATAGATTTCAGTCATATTAATCTTTATCTTACCTAACTTAATAAATATTTATACCTCCTACACTAATGAGAATCAGGTTTTCTTCATGAATAAAAAATACACTAATTTATTTGCACATGATACATATTTACGAGTAATTTTGTTCGCATTGTACATATGTGCAATTTATTATTTAATCTCAACTCGAAAATCTTTGAGCAACCGCATATATTAATTATGTGAGGGTTTACTTAACTTAATAAATATTTATTACGAAATTTTGGTGGAATTGTGGGAGGTAATTTTTCTATTTGAATTCAATTAAGCACGTTCTCTTGCTCTGACATTCAATTTTGCGTTGCTAGATTGACGCAGAGTTCATTTCCATGACGTAAATACCAAGTAGGAATCGTGCATAAATACAGACCCATCCCAAGATTCGGAATTATTCGATATTCTTCAATTGATTGCTTATGTATGTATATCTTGCTTTAAACTCGCTGTAGGATGAAATTTTTCGCAATTCTAATCGTCGCGGTGACTCTGGCTGAATTGGGTGGTTGTACTCCGGCCGGTAAAAAAATATTTTCTTTAGCATTTTTAGTTGATCAGTTTTTGGTAAAATGAGTTTTTGCAGTGGATTCTTTGCACTTATTTGTAAGTAGGGGTTCCAGTCCCGGGATTTTATTCCCGGGAATTCCCGGGAAACGGGATCCCGAAATCCCGGGATTTGAAGAACTGAAATCCCGGGATTTCGGGATTTTCAATTCGTCATTCAGAGCTGAAAATTACTTATAATTTACAATTTTAATAGCAATTTTACATTATTTTCGGTTATATGATGATTGGTAAGAAAAGTTTCGATGACGTAACCATACAAATTGATCCTGGACTCGAAAATCGAAATGTTTAACAATATGGTTAGCCACATTTTTCTAACCCGTATACATATGTACATATATTTATACATATCTAAATTATATAATTCAAAATGAAATTTATAGTTCAAGATCGAGCTTCAAATTCCCAATTTCGATGTTAGATTTTAACTTGAACTAAGCAAGATTATAATCATAAAATCTGAAATCAGTTATGCTCAAAAATGCTATTATGTTAGAAGTGAGTTCGAATTTTAGCCGATGAATTTAAAGCTAAATTTAATGCGTTTTGCACGAAGTGGTTCATATATTTGATCTTGAAATTTTTGAATTGCTAAACTTCATATCCAACCGAAGTTTTTGAATAATGGTTCGCAATTTAGGCCAAATAATATAAGTACGTCAATTTGGGCATTTCGGGTTAACATTCTTGTTGGTTAATTATTTAAGATTTCTGGAATGAAATTGTCAAACTTTTGCATATCACATATCACCTCTCAAAGATAGAGGGCGAAAATTGGGCTACGCCGAAATACACCGAGATTTAACATTTTCAATAGCACGCAAAACCATATAATCGCTAATTTGTATTGCTACCATATTTGTTTTGAGTTGACCAGAAAATAGCATACTTTATAATAATATTCATGCATGCACAGAGCCCGAAAACACATAAAGAGATATGTAAGTATTATAAATACGCTCAGGCGCTGTACTTTTATAGTCATGTACCTTTTTGTATACCCAAATTTGACTAATTTGAAGTTATAAGGTGATATTTGAATTTCGGGAAAAAATCCCGGGATTTCTCACGGCCAAAACCGGGAATCCCGATTCCCGGGATTTCCAAAATCGTCCGGGATTGGGACCCCTATTTGTAAGAAAGCGAAAGTTTGGGTGCAGAGCAAAAGGGACTGCTATGCTAATGCATATTTTGGTTTGCGATGACCAGGGTTAGGAAAAACCCAGGGTTTTAATCAAAAAAATAACACGCCAGAGTTTTTTTGGGTTTAATTAGGTTCTAGTAGATTTTAAGTAATACACTAAAAAAATGGTGTGTGTTACTATTAAATCCAATTCCAAACATATGTATGCAAACCGTTCTTGTCCATATTTGAAATTGAATCGGTTCTGCATGATACATAGCACTGGATTGTAATGGATGTTAAGCATTGTTAATTCTTTCATGGTTTTTAAAAGTCACTACACCCCTTTAAAACCCAAACAAAATCCACCTAACATGGTAAAATCCATTGGATTTGTTAATTTACAAACCGTTAAAACCAATTAAAACCCAAAAAACAACCCATTGAAACCCTTGGTCGGAATACCTCTGCGATAACGTAATGGTATTAGTTCTAAAATAAATTTAGAAAAAGATTGGTTTCCGTAAAGTATGAATGCCATTCTAATAATGGAGATGTGTCAGGTGGTTATCATTGATCGTAACCAGAGTAATTTTAAATTCTTCACGGTGAGAAAAAAGCAGACCCGTGATTTTTGCGTTTTCTAGAATGTGCATATTTCCGCCCGTGGCGAAATTTTCAAAACTAATTCGGTTAAAATCTGTGTTTTTGAAACGCTGTCGTTTTGGGAATTTGAGCCCGATTTAAAAAATTAGAGAAAATTTTTCTCAAACTTACGTCCCAGGTATTGTAAACATTGACTTAAAAACTTTTAATTTTCAAAACATTAATGTTAATTGCGTTTTTAATATCAGAAATGACATGAAAATAATCTGCATAATTACAAAAAATAATGATTTTTTATAATGTTAGGGGACTTATTCTGAGCAAAAATTATTTTTAATTTTAGAAATCGGGTTAAAATTCGAAAAGTGACAGCGTCTTAAAAAATCTAGATTTTGGTTGAATTTTGTATTTAATTCGGTGATGGGCGAAAACATGCCTATTCAGGAAAACGCAAAAATAAGGGTACACTTATTTCTGAGCGTGACCAAATTAAAATTAGTGCGGTCAAGATGATCTGGGATAACCAAATAACCATCTTAGGGTCCATCCATATAGTGCGTCATCAAAAATTCCAAATTTTAGCACCTACCCACTCAACGTATACATTAAGGGACAGGGAATTTTAACATGGGGAAGATAGGAAGATATACATAAACCACAGACCCACTAAAATGATGACGTAATATATGGACGTTCCCTTACATTGTAAGCTAACAATGAGATGACTGACATTGTTAGACAACTTGCTTATTTTTTCATTTTATTTATTTAATTAATTGCTCAATTCTCTTTGATAAGGTTCATCAAGTCCGGATCGCTGCAGTAATAATCAATGTGATCATGTGAGCAATCCTTGCCGTCCAAGTCCCTACTACTGCGATATTTTCACCCAGCGATGCGTCTGTTCGGAAACGGCTATTGAGAACGTTTTACGAGATGTAGTTCACTCGATCGGTGACCTTCTTTGATAGGGATTGGGTGCTGCCGGTGAAAACATCGATAGAGGAATAATGGCAGGTGTTATACATATATGTAGCAAATCCAATTGTAAGTAGTTCATGTAGATTAAAAGTTCCATCTGATGGAAAGACTATGTAGATTTAGTGTAACCACGAATTAGTAATTATTTATATGTAGTTAATTACGCTCTACTGTTCTTTTCGAGTATTTAAATATACGGGAGAATTGCCGTAATATGTTATGCATTTATGTAGAAAATTCTAAACAACCCAATCCAGGAAAAAAATGCGTTTGTATATAGATACCTATGTACATATGTATGTATTTACGTAATATACTTATTTCTTCGGATTTCGTTTGCTGGAGACCTGCCAAATAAAAATAAATTCTGAAATTTTCATCCATTATCAGTTTTATTTTAAATGTAAATATGATATACAGGGTAACTTAGCTAATCGAGTGCATCACAAATTTTATTAATTACAATAAATTATTCATCTAACAATGATTGGTGCAAGATTTGTTGAATGATTTTGAGCTTGCTTAAAATTTGCGCAATTTTTGGTAGTTGGTTGGGTTAATAGAATGGAGTGGATTTCAGCCTATTTTTAAGACCTCATGGTTGTCCGTTAGATTGCGAATGAATTAGTTGAGGTCAACACTAGGCCGGCTTTTAAGCGCTACACATCCTTCCCCATCTTTCTGCTGCCCGCCAATACCCGGTACCGGAAAGAGACACAACTGGATATGAAAAGTATATATACATAAATTGGCCTAATGACGATTTAGTTGCCTAGATGACCACTCTTATCTCATCACCATAACCGAGGTAATCTTTCTGCGTGGGTTGGTAAATTTTTAATTGTAGTGGTTTACCTTTATGTCTCATGGACACAGGTATAAAAATTGTATATTTGGTAACAAAGGATAATTGGCCACAATTAAATTAAAGTTGTGCATAATGACTACCACTGTATCCGTATTTATTAAATATGTTTAGTGGAGGAGTATAACGTATAATTTTCGACACGAACTTCAAATGCACTCCAAGAAATCCGAGATGATCGATGTTACACTGTTGTCGCCGTGTTAATACACCAGGCATGAAATGGTCTTGGCTATTTAATACCTAAATACAATTATGTATTTAGCCCTGCCGATAATTACGACCCGTGGAGCCATGATTATCTTTCCCTATTTAATCCGATTTGAACTTCGGACTTTTATTCCTTAAGAGAAGGGGTATTCCTCAATAAAACCAGTCACCAAGCAGGAGCTTTCTGATAGTTCCAAACGTGTGATTGTCTCTTAGCCAAGCAATGGTCTTAACAATTAACTATACATTTTCAGGCTTTATTAGTTCATACTCGTCACTAGTCAGGGAGGGTTAGTGCTATGTATTTAGTACAATCTCACTGATGAATTGACCTTTCAACTTGATAACAATAACACTAGTCGGCTTCGGTTTATCAAACGTTTAACCGGAAATAGTTTTGATGGTCGTGACATATGCATAGATCGGATATTTTGCGTACTTCGTACTCCGGCCAGCCATACTCCGAGTACTCCGGCCTCCGGGAAATCTCCCGTACTCCGGCCTCCGCGTACTCCGTACTCCGGAAAAATTGGCGTACTCCGGCCTCCGTGTACTCCGTACTCCAGCAAAAGTCGCGTACTCCAGGCCCGGAGTACTCCAATCTATGTAAAGCTGGGAATTGATCGCGATTAACCAATGTGTTTAAATGTCTAGTCTTAATCTTAATTTTAATCTCTAATGCCAATACATTGCTTAATCTCGATTAATTCTCAGCTCTGAAGCTATGGGATCAGATGTTTTGCGTACTCCGTACTCCACGTACTCCGGCCTCCGGCAAATCTTGCGTACTCCGTACTCCCCGTACTCCGTACTCTGGCCAGCCACGCGTACTCCGGCCTCCCCGTACTCCGTACTCCAGAAAAAGTCGCGGACTCCGGCCTCCGGAGGCCGGAGTACGTACTCCAAACCCGGAGTACTCCGATCTATGGACATATGTACAACCGAAGACACTGAGGAGTGGGTACAAATCTTAAAACTTTGACTGATGCAGAATAGTACGTAAATATGTATATATTTTTTAAAATTTGGTCCAGTTACTTAGTTGCTAATATGTGCTCATATACAAAATCACAAAAATTGATGTACATACATTATTTCATTTAATTTATCGGATTTGTAAAGACCTGATGAAGGAATAAGTGAGGCAATTCACGCCCTCCTTCGTAACTACGTAAACAGCGTAAAATCCGTAAACTTACAAACGTTTACAAACTTTTACAAAAATTGTCAAGGAAAATCAGTTTACAAACTTTTGTAAACTTACCCAGCTCACAGGCGTCTTTTAATTTTGTAAAGTATTTTGTAAACTCAATTTGCGGAAGAAAAAAATTTGTTCGATACAGAAATTTGGCATAGAGGTTGCTAATGGCTCCTAATGAAAGAATATGAAGTGAAATTGGAAAATTTTTCATCTGGAGGTACCCGAAGGGGTGACCCATACCGATTTTTCAAAATCATCCAATCGAGCTGAAATTTGGTATAGAGGCTGCTAAAGGCTCCTAATGGAAGAATATGAAGTGGAATTGGTAAAAAATCACATCCGGGACCCGTTGGGGTGACCCATACCGATTTTCATAACTTGTCTCAAAAAGCTGAAATTCGGAACGGTGATAGCTTCTCATGAACGAATATGAAGTCAAAGATGAACAAAAAATAACCAGATGGGCAATAAGGGAGGGGCACCGATACCGATTTCTAAGAAGTTATATATTCAGCTAAGATTTAGTGTGATTTAGGATTAGAATTTAGGAGGGTTGAATTTCGAAATTTTTATAGGAACAGCCTTCACTGTTCGTGGTATTTATTATATCAATAAATGCAGCTCCACAAATTTCTTCCATTAATTTCCGTTTTCTGGAAATGATCGGCATTTTGTTTCAATTATCAGATAAATTTTTACGAAAATAATTGCGAAAGTGAATTCACGGGAAGCTGTTTGTAAACGTTTGTAAGTTTACGGATTTTACGCTGTTTACGTAGTTACCAAGGGTGCGTGAATACCCTCAGTATTCCGAAAGCTAGTCAGATTTACAATAAAGAAAATGTCCTCAGAATCCATGAATTCTTCTACAAATAATAATAGAGGATGGAAGCCACTTATAACAAAACTACAAAAGCTAGATGGAGGAGCAGTAGTACAAGTTCGAAAATTAGAAGAAATGACCAAGAAACAAGCAACTCTTCAAAATCATATCATATTTCTTACAAGGTGTCGAAAACTAAACATCACTCCAAAAGGATTTCAAATGAAAAGACTCCTTACACAATTTGGAGACCACGAAAAGATTCGCACTACTGTGAAAGAAATGGAAGAAAAGCTAATGAAAACCATGATTAAAATCCACTATGAAAATCTTCATAAGATTGACAATACCATAAAACAAACCAATACCACAATTAGAGAAAAAACACCAGAATTGTGGAGTGAAATCAGAAATTTGATAAACAAGACCAAAGAAATTACGAATATCAACCTGAAAGCCAAACATATAACGAAATTAAATCAACTTGTTCAAAATAACGGAACAAACACACCTACAAAATCAATCCAAATTCAACAATCCAGTACCACAGCAATTGAAAATCGGTCTACTCACAAATTTAGTGATTCGGAAATGAATCTACTGAAATTAGGATTGAATTTTTCAATGAAAACCAGAGACCTTAGATTACCTTTGATTGAAACAGCTGCAGCAGTAGAAATGAGAATGATGAACGAGAAGGAAGAAGTTTTACCAGAATACTTAAAGAACAATGTCCGGGCCGGTATCTCTCACATAATGAAAAACAGTTTGACCAGGGATAATTACCGAAACAAGTGGGATTCACAAACAATTGAAGCAATCAAGTCAATCAAACAAAACAAAGACATAGTTATTGGAAAAGCGGACAAAGGCAATTGTATTGTAGTCATGAACAAGACAGATTATCATGCAAAAATGGAAGAAATGATTTCAGATGGACCATATACCCAACTTCCTCATGACCCAACAGAAACATATTCAAAAAAAGTAGAAATTGTCTGCAACAAGTTACTACTACAAAATAAAATAACGAAAGCAGAATATGGTCGATTTATCGTGAAAGATGCCAGATCCCCAATCATTTACGGTGCCCCCAAAATACACAAAGATAATTGCCCCCTAAGACCCAGTGTTGACTTCCGAAAATCACCAACATATAAGATTGCAAAATATCTATCCCAGATCTTGAAAACATTAAGCAAAGATCACCACTACACCATCAAAAATTCATTTGATTTTGTCAAACAAGTTAAAAACATCAAAATTCACAGAGGAGATGTGAAAGCCTCGTTCGATGTCAAATCTTTATTCACAACCGTACCAATTCCCGAAACTTTGATTTACATCAAGGAACAACTAGATCAAAAATACGAAGAATCTGCGGATAAATTATCAAAGAATGACATAATGGAACTACTAAAAATTTGTTTATCTTCCACATATTTTCAGTACAAAGATATGTATTTCCATCAAAAAGGCGGCACAGCAATGGGTTCCCCCATATCACCCATTGTGGCAGAGCTGTTTTTACAAATGCTTGAAATGAAAATTATTCATCAAAATCGCGACATCCGTTTTTGGAGAAGATTTGTGGATGACGCTTTCATCATTGCAAAAGGGAGAAAACTCAAGAGCATCCTTGATAAGCTAAACAATTTCAACCCAGCAATTGAATTTACCTTGGAAGAAGAGAAAAATGGAAAACTCGCATTCTTAGACACCATGCTATATGACAAAATAGATGGAAAAATTGGACACTATGTACACAGGAAGCCTACTCATACTAACAAATATTTGGATTACCAATCTTTCCATCCAAATGCCCACAAGATAAGCGTATGTGACACGTTACTACGAAGAGCCATAATTCTATGTGATGATGACCACGTGAACGAAGAGATTGAATTCGTAACAAACACACTGAAATCAAATGGATACCCCAACAAAATGATCCAAAGAAGATTACAAATCGTAAAAGAAAAAATTTCACACCCTCAAGAACCAAGTGAAATACAAAAACGAGTAATTTTACCATGGGCAGGAAAACCAACAACCAGAATTGCTCAATTCTTACGTAGGAAACTATCTTGGGAAATTGGATATTATCCTGGACAAAAAGTATCAACATTGGTATGTAATATGAAACAAAAAACAATACCATTAAATACAGGAGTATATGAATTTACTTGCTCGAATTGTCCTAAAAAATATATTGGAGAAAGTGGGCGATGCATAGAGAAACGTTTTTTAGAACACCAAAATGACGTGAGAAGATTAAACATTAAATCACCAATTTTCCTCCACACCATTGAAAACCAACATCAAATTGATGCAACCTCGCTGAAAATGATCATGAAAGAACCGAGGAAGTATCATCAAAATTTAAAGAAGCTATATTAATCAGAAGCTCAAACAACTTCATGAATTCATCCAAAGGAATGAATGTCAACCCTATTTGGTGCGCAACACTTGTAAATTTTTTAAAATTTGGTCCAGTTACTTAGTTGCTAATATGTGCTCATATACAAAATCACAAAAATTGATGTACATACATTATTTCATTTAATTTATCGGATTTGTAAAGACCTGATGAAGGAATAAGTATTCCGAAAGCTAGTCAGATTTACAATAAAGAAAATGTCCTCAGAATCCATGAATTCTTCTACAAGTAAATATGTATTTATAGAATTGCAGGAGCAGAAATATTTTGAGTGTTTTGAACAACAACTACAGGACTTATGTATAAATAAACAAAGTGTCCCTTCGAGTCAGGCATATGTAGAAACAAAACGGCCTTTTAACACAATGTGCTGAGAAAGCTTGGCAAATGCCTCATAAAAGTCAACAAACTTGAAAATTATAACCTTTTAAACACATGTACAGTTTAACATTATCTTATCATCAAAATTCCTCAAAATAAGATCATCTGGGTGTAACACCAAATAGTATCTAAAGAAAAATCTTGCTCTGATAAATACCTTGTAACCTGTGACGCATTCTCTGTGTACATAACCGTATTAACATCTTACTTCTCTGTTACAATCGCTTCCACCATGATTTGGCCATTACTAACGCTAACCGCACATTAAACTGCATCTTCAGCATCCCCTATTACGCTATTGTACCAGTCAAACTTCTTGGAAGACAATTCAGTCGTTTCTGGACCCTATCGCGGTCCGAAATCACGCCGTGATTCCATTCAATACTATAAAACCGTGGGTAGGAAGACGAAATTTTTTGTACCCCCTGTACTCCCGGGGTTTGGGACAGTTAGACCAATCTGGAATTTATGGGCGGTGGAAAAAATTAGAAAAACTTCTCGTAATGATGACGGAAGGTTACACATATTTGAGAGGGAGGAGCCAAAGTATATTTTTGAGGAGAATGCTACATGTGGGGGGTAAGAGGACGGAAAAATTTGCGGAGTGGGAGCCTGTTTCTTATGAGGCGATGAAATATGCGTTTGCCCTTTGTAATTACGGAATAGTTCGCATAAAAGTGCGTCATGTTGCTTGCCGTGCTATGTGATGAGCCGAATAACACTTTGTTTTCAGGGATGGGCAAGAAACTTTAGTCGTATGATGCCGGAGATAAAATCTGTAATATGTTATGCAGAAAAAACATGCTATGCAAGCTGTAAAGCGCGAATTCTTTGCATAGATACTTGAAAATTTGAAGGGGAGAATACTTTTCACCAAACGTGGTGGTTAAGATATGGCACAGGTTTTGCCACAATTTCCATGAAGGAAATAAATTAAGAAAAATACGGTGCACTCATGCCCCCATTTTCAGTATTGTAAACGAACTTGTCAAATTTTTATTACTTTAACAAATTAGTAAAACAGACGTTTGAGAGGAAGGTGAAAATCAGTTTATGTATGTAAATATGTAAGCTCAATAAGCACATTGAATATTATTAGAAGAAATAAAAAAATGTTGTCCAATATGACCTGGTTGAAATTGTAGTTGCAAATAGGTTAGCCAGTAGTTTCCACATACGATTGTCCTCGATCTGTAAAATAAAACAATAGCTCAATCACATCTGTTGCTTATACATACACATCTGTTGCTTATACACACAGGTGCAGAAATTAGAGAAATTATTATTTACACAAAAATTTAGCAAGGACTTGTAGTTCTCGCGTATGTGGATCGTACAAGGCCGGTTAAGAAGACCAGGAAAATCAAGCAAATCCCAACGAGGATACAAATCACTACCAATATTAGCTTAATCGATTCGTCCACAGGACACGGAGCCGTCGCATTAAAGATCGGGGGTGTGAAAGAGCAGGTTTGGTCAACTTCATTAATGCCAAACCCCCTAATTAGTATGCCACTCACCTCCATCATCTCTTACAAACAAGAGACAATGTTGCAAACCAGCTTCGTCACAACCTCATCTGAGATATCTCTATTCAGCGTGGCCAACCGGTTCATAATCGGTCAACACATAGGTATCAATTAGGTATTGCTAGGATATATAAGCGAAAGCGCAGCCACCAGACGGGGGACGGTGGAGGACGGTCGAGGAAGTATTTTGTGCTACTGCAGGTTACCTCTCCCAATATTATTGGGAGAGGCAGAGTTCTGCCTGTTTGTACAAGTAATAAATAAAACCTCTCTAAGAAAAGTGCAACCAAGTCTCATCTCGCCTCCCAATTATTACGCACACACCACAACGACGACGACGATCGTCTCATCTTCCTCATCACCACCATCACTGCAGTCAACCCCCCATAAACGGAACTTCACAGGGGAGTCTGGACAAACTCCGTTTTTGATACATTTTCGCGGTCTGGTAATGTTGGTGGGTGTGCCTCCTCGCTAATGATCTTCGTCCGATTCGTATAAATGTTAATTCGTGCCTGTGCTTTCGGTGGGCTCAGAGTAATTTTCTGTATTGCATTGCCCTCCTCATTTTCCGCAGTACACCAAAAAGTCCATGTGTGCTTGTAAGCCGAACTGTTTCCTAGAATCTCGAGCCTGCTTTCATAGTTGGTGCGATGCGTTTGTCCTTCTCTGCGAGGTAAGATCACTGTCTCAATTGATATTCCTGGTTGACTAAAAAACGGAAATTATGTGTATTATGTATATGGTTGCATGGTTTAATATAAATTTTGGAAAAAACTCGCAAAAAATAAAAAACGTTGATTTAATTTTTTGGTTTAAACTATGTTTTAAAATAACTAGTTAATGGCAATTTTATGGGAAATCATGAAAATTTTAATTGGTTGGTTGCTACCATTTGAAACAATTATTAAATGGGCATCGTATCCTGGAGATATTTAGTGTTAAAAAGCAGTAATATGAAAGTGGTAAAGTTCAATTTTGTAAATTTTAACCTTTTTAATACATTATCCGTGTAATTTTTCCCCTGCCACCATTGTATCACCGGTGCTTGCATTCCCTCAATGAAACAATGAACTGTAATCTTGTCCTCCGTCACGGTTGACAAAAATCCCATAGGTTCCAGCGGACAGGGCGACTCGCTTCTTCTTGGAAGTGAGGACAACTCCTTTCCTCGGAATTCTAGTGGTGAATCACAAACAACGTCGTGGGAAATGTCAATTTCTTTCGCGAGGAGGAGATATTCTCGCAAAAAGTGCATTTGACAATCGCACCTATTGAAAAAAATAAATTTACGCTTCAAAAGTCAGTCATTCTGTTATCAGAATGAAGATTTTAAGTCAAATTCGGTTATTTCCTTTCATACTAATTTCAGTAAGAAATATTTAGTTTTAATTCAGAAGCCAGTCATTCTGATTTAAGAATGAAGAGTTTATGATATTAGTTAAACTCAAATTTCGTTATTTTCATTCATATTAGTTTTATTTCACATCATTTCATGTTTCATCCCATGAATCTATGTATTAACCTTGTCGGTGCCATTGCCTTTTTGATAAAATTTCGCCCAAGGTACGATGTTGATTTCATAATTGGATATGATAGCAACTACCTGTGTACATACATAAATTCGCATAATCTCAACCAGGTTACAAGGTTCTGATTAAAAAAAACAACGAAAAATCAGCTTTTTGGAATATTCGGTTTGGGGAAAATTCCAAAATTGTGCAGGAAAGGTATCAAAACGCTATATTTTTGCTGTCGAGCTTTCTACATAATACCAGAAAATACCCTGATTTTTATAGCAATTTTGGTGTCTTCTATCTCTTATTTATCTCTGATTTGTAACTAAATACGTCATATTACGACGACGTGAGTGTCATGCCAACCGAAACCAGAGGGTTAATCACGGGGTAAAAAATGAAATGAGTTAAAAACCACTTAATTCACGCTCGTCCATCTGACAAACGGAAATCTGCCATTCAAATGAAATTTATTCTATAATCATAAAGAATGAATCAGATGAATGAAAATGTACAGGTACTGTATATATATGTATATGTATTTAAATATGATGACAAACTCACCTCCAAGGATTATCCTTTAACGAAACATGTTTAAGTAAGCGCGTGAATTCAAATTCTTTCCAGTTTAACGTTGTAAGTTTGTTAGAATCGAGAATTATCTTGGTTAAAAAGCTGTACGGGAATGGTTTATTGGGCGATTTTTTTTTTTTTTTTGTTTAACAAGGGCAAAATTAATTTTATTCCAATTTAAGTACATTTCACATCAAATTATTAAAATAAATATTAATGAATACGTTGAGATGACGTCTTCAAAACAGGACTTAACTTTTTGGCCGTCAGGGGTAGGAACTAAGCCACTGCCTGTTGTTCTCAATCTTCTGGCCTCTTAAGATATTATTACTCTATTAATACATAATTTGTTTGCTTAAACTAATTAATTTATTAGGATTAGTCAGGCAGGAAAATATAAAAAGAAAGTTAGTTATTCAAAAGCCTAAATTTATGTTGATTTTATTATTATCAATCGGGTAAATTTTAAATTTCTCCCATTTCTTGTAAAACTTAGAAAGTATACTTTTATTTAAGTAACATGCATGGAATTCCATAAGTATACGTCCATAGACCATGTGACGATAACTGGAGATTAAATCATAATTACCAGAATAATTATTAAGTTTATGTATAAAACATTGATAGATAGCATAATAGGCATAAAAGATCAGAATGTTTGCACCTACATGCTTGGTGCCATGCCGAAACGCTTCATCGAAGGCTTGTGTGCAAATATTTACCTTTGTCAACAGATTGGCAACCACTTGCCTCAAATCTGTAACATATGAACATGATAAATAGTGTATGACTTTAGGGTGTACGGAAGCACAAAATGGGCAACAATGATTATCATAAATGTGTAGTGATTGTGCATGTGATGGAGTGAGCCCCACGTTATGCCAAATTTTGAAAACGGTATCTTTTTCGGGGTTGGATATCGGCGTGGTCACTAAATGCTCCCACTGTGGAAGCGAGCAAAATTTATTATCTAGCTCTTCCCACTTGATACCTACGTGAGATCGTAAACAGTGGAGGTAGTTGGTCTCTTTGACTACACTGACTAGTATGGACTTGTCATATAATGAGAATAACGCGAGTTGAGTATTAGTGGACTCGGTAACCATGGCAACCACATTAACATGTTTCGCCCTCTCGGCTAATACATGTCTATGCGTTGCTCTTGGCAACGAGTCTAAATTTGTTAAAAATTGCTCGACAAATAAATCTTTGATTTTAATTACCTTACATCGACTAATATAATTATTGCTGAGATCATGAAAAACTATTTTACTATGAATATGAATCTCATTAAGTATGTCCTTACTACAAGAGGTAAGCCTTAGTCCAAGCAGTTGGGTCATGGTCTGGATGTTAGTGAAAAACGGTGACAAATTCATATCACCATTTATAAATTTGGATGTCTGCAACTCTGACTCTGTTAAAAAATATGTGTTATTATTTTGGGCCATGATTTTCTGAACAAATGTAAGTCTGAACGTGGCAATCTGCGCTGCTGGACTGCGCACGCCAAGACCCCCATTTAAGATCGGTAGGTAGACGTATGGACGCGCGACCCACCTTTTGGATGTTGCCCATACATAATTTTTAATTTTCGAACAAACCAAGTCTAAAAAATTTTTTGGGGGATCTAATACCTTTAGCACATACCAAAATATTGGGAGTAAAAAAGTGTTCACGATTTTAGCTCTGGAAAAATGACTAACAGGGGCGCATTTCTTCGTATAAAATTCTAGTTTTGAGTCAAATTTAGTCATCATGGTCAAGAAATTTTGGGCCATATACCTCTCACGCCCAAAGTAAATTCCCAGAATTTTCAAACCGTCAGACACTACTGGGAATTCTACCGGGACTTGAAGATTATAAGCTCCCAAAATTAGAATATTGGACTTATTACTATTCAGTTTTGAGGACGAGAATGCGGAAAACTTTGTATATTCGGATACGACAATCGAAATCTGATTTTGATTACCCAACAAAGCGTTGGTATCATCAGCGTAAGCCGAGAGGTAGATATTTGGGTGTCTTCGCCAAGCGCTAGGACCCGAATCTCTCAACTTGTTGTCTAAATTGAATAAAAATGGTTCGATCGCAAGACAGTATAGAGCAGATGCTATTGGGTCACCCTGTTTCAGACCTACACGGAAGGAAATGGGGGAAGTTAGGTCAGACCCAACAGAAATTACTAACGAAAAATCCGTGTGTAATAATCGAATATAATTAATAATTTTTTGGGGATAGCCAAAATTATGTAAGACTCGGTAGCGGTACTCATGGCTGACACGGTCGTAAGCAGCCTCTTGATCAAGACTAAAAAGTAGTCCTTCAAGTTCGCAGCTTTGAAAATTATCTCGAATAAAAGACAAGTTGTCAAATATCGATCTACCCTTCACGCCACAAGTCTGCCATGGACCTATTACAGAGGGAAGCGTTGTATTTATTCTTGACTTTATAGCACTGGATATAATTTTGTAGTCAGAATTTGTAAGTGATATTGTGCGATAATTCTTAAGATCTTTGGGGTCATTAGCTTTGAATATTAAAGTTGCAACTGAGCTGCGACAAGATTTAGGAAATTTACCCTCTTCGCATGATAATTTTGCTACTAAGGACAAAATTTTGCTAAATTGGATTGAAAATACTTTGTAGAATTCATAAGGTAGCCCATCCAGTCCGGGGGCCTTATTATTGGGGGATTTCGTTATGGACTCTAAAATTTCATTTTCAGATAAAGCATTATCAAGAAATTCTGGGAAATTAATTTTTGGCATTTGCGCCATGAATAGATCCAGACCAGATAAATTAATTGAGGGGGAGGAGAACTTTTCTCTGAAAAAATTCCAAACCAATTTCAATCTTTGATCAGATGGCAAGTCACACAACGCTTCACCCACTGTGATGCCATTATGTACGGTAGTGATTTTACGGTCAGGAAAATCACTGCAGACCCCGACGCCACGAATTGCAGCTTCCACATTATCAATAAATTTTGTAAAAATCTCAGATCGACTTACACTATTAATACGGATCAGTTTGTTATAAGTGCATCTGATAACTTTCCTTAGTGACATTTTACAGTGTAAATCTGTTTCCATGGCAACCCGGGTAATTTTACTTTTTAATAGTTCGTAATTTTCCAAAGAAAAATCGCACGATAAAAATTTTTCTAAAATTGACTCAATCGTATAAACAAAATCAGAATTATTAAAAATAGATATAGGACATGTCCATAAACATTTATTTCTATTATTATGGGTTGCTATGGTTACTGAGAAAATCATATGATCGCTCATGAACGGAATAATTTCCTGAGTAATTAAATTGGGCAATTTATAGTTTTGAATATATATTCTGTCTAACCTAGCTGAAGTACCGTTCATCCGACACACAAAGGTAACATCTTTTCCTTGTGGGCGTAGGTGACGATATGTATCAAAAAAGCCGTTCGACTGGATTAAAGTTTGGAATAGTTTTGCAAGGCTTTTTCTATTTTCTATGTTGCCAAATCTGTCCCTATTGGAGTCTACAACAAAGTTCCAGTCGCCAAGCATATAAATGCCATCACAACTGGGAGCAGCCGTGACCTCTCTCTGGATTTTCAATAAAAACTCATTGGATTCATTTTTTAAAAATGGGAAATGAATGTTAATAATCAAAAAAGTTTGAGATAAATGCGTGAGCAAAATTTTACTCATTTTTCCAGGGACGATTATATCATGGCTGTTTACTGTGCACTTGTGTTGTATATAAAACGCAATACCACTTCCTAAAGTGGTACTTGCGTTATAAAATGGCGTATAATTTTGAATATTGAAAACACCATGACGAATTGGATTCAAATTTGTCTCTTGGAGACATACTACTGTTGGATTAAAGGAATTGATCAAAGATTTTAGGGCCTGTTTCTTAACAGAACTATTAAGTCCCTGGCAATTCAGAGTCCATACGTTAATTGGCATATTTATTGTTAAAAAAGGAGGGCTTGTACTTATCCAGTTCAGGTAATGGGATTGAATGGAGGTGGCAGAAATTCTGCCACTCCATTGACCTATAGTTGTCATCAAGTTCATTTTGGAATTTAAGATGCTCTTTCGTATCAAGTTTTAAAAACTCACGAACCTGGCTTAAAAGGGAGGCAAATTTCGTTCGAAGAGCTGACTCACTACTAGGTATTGTGCATGATACCTCTTCGAGCACTACTTCAAGATCTTGGGGGATTTTAGTAGTTATAAAAATCTCTTGCCCTAGGTTAAGATATTTGCTTTTAATATTATAATTCACTCTGCGCAGTGACCGCAAAAATAGAAAAAATCTGTCTTTGGTGACAGAGTTAATTAATAGATTCGCGTCAATCCACTTCTCATAACCCCACTCACTTATTTTCTGAGGCTTTGACGCTTTTGCCCTCACTCTTTTCGTACGAGGCTGAGAAGATGATTTGTCTAGTGAGAACGAACCATCGGTGTCACACTCAAATACATCCTCCCCGCTGCCCTCACATGACTCTACACCTCTTCGTCGTTTTAGAGAGGAAGTTGACGACCTGGCCTCAAAAAATTGATCGCCACTGGACAAAGGTGATGCACCTGTGTCACTAGGCAGCACTGTATTACTGTTGCTAGGCAACGGTATCCTACTACCGTTGCTAGGCAACTCAGGGTTTTCATTAGCAGCGTTCTTCTTCGGTTGCGCAGTGCATTTTGAGCTTACGTGACCTTTTTTATTACACTTGAAGCACTTTTTGGCGCCAATCTGGACAAGTAGTTTGTAATTTGTGTCACTCGCCTTAATAGTTATGGTGTCAGGAACTTTGACACCTTTTGGAATCGCTAAATTAAGAGTTCGCGTAAAAGATTTAATGTGAGCAAATTGCGCATCTGCACCATAAATGTTTTCATGCGAAATTTGCCCACGAATCTCACCATATTTTGCCAGTTTCTGTACTAAATTTTCATCCGATAGGAAGGGGGGTACACCCCGCACGATAACCCTTCGAATAGGGTTGGCATAAGCGTATACCTTAAGACTGGCGTCGCCAAATATTAATGTATCCGCCTTTAATAGTATATTGTAACTCGCTTCATCTTTTAGCCATATTACCCAGTTTGCCGGCCCCAAACTATCAGCATACGTGATACTTTTTGGGTCAACAAATCGAGATAAACCTTTTAAAACATCTAAAAGGGGCACCTCTCTTATTCGGCGCAATACAACGCCATATGCGCTATTTATGCCTGCAGATGTTTGACCTTGAGACCCAACTGCTTGAGAAAAAGATTTACCTTGGGATAAATCCGAGTTTTCCAGCCCATCAGCTGGATTTCCCTCAGCCAAATCCATACTTGCATCCTCCTCCACGTTAGGCATGATAACCTACCCCCCGAGGGGGATTCTCACCGGATTTCACTTGCACTATATTCACTATTACACTAATGATATATTGCATGAGAAACACTACTTAAACGGTTTGCCAATTGCTCAAAACTTTGGAATTAAAATTATTCAATTTTAGATCAAAATTAAAAGCACACGAGCCATCGAGTTCCCGCGTTTTTGTGGGCGAAATTTTCTCCAGCGAAGAATTACTCAAGTCAATTTCTGCCAAGTAGAACCGTCTCAGGGCCAAATTTTGTATCGGATTTCCCGTCAGGTTTAAATATTTGGCGGGGTTTGTGTACCTGCTCATGTTTATCGAGGAAACCAAATTGTCGAGGTCGAGATGGAGCTTGTTTGAGTCGGGTATACCGAAAAATGCGTTTTCGTCGATCTCACAATGGGCCAGGACCTATGATTTGGTGGCCAAAAATACATACACGACGCACTTAAAGTCATACAAATAAGTCGTTGCGTACAAATATAAAGTAAAGTATGGGCTATCTGATTCAATGTTAAGTGGCAACCTGGCACACCCCCAGGGGGTGTGGCCATCAACGCCTTCTTTAGTTTAAGTAAACCCAGGCATGAGACATGTCATTCTCCTTGACTTTATGAGGGGATTACGATGCAGAACACGAAATTCAAAAACCACACCCCCAAGGGGTGTGCCCATCAACACCTTCTTTAGTTTAAGCAGGCATGCGACATGTCATTCTTCTTGACTTCATGATGGGATTAAGGTGCAGAAAACGAAATTGAAAAACCCCATTTCCAGGGGGTGTGGCCATCAACGCCATTTTGTCATAGAGAAACCCATGCACACGACATATCATTCTTCTTGGGTATATCTATTGATTCAGATGGAATGTATGAAATTCCAAAACCACATTCGAATGTGGGCCACGAGCTGAGTGTGCTTAAAGCATACTTGAATAAAAATAATTCAACTTAAATCATCGACCTTCACGTTCCCCCTCACTTTAAGTAAATTTTCGGAAACCCGCATACCTAAGTAGCTTCAAACTCACTTTACCCCAACCACTCCCATCGCATGAACACTCTATTTCACTGTATTTCATCGATAAATTAAATTTCAGTGAAAATCCCATTTTCTCCCAGACCACACCCCCAAGAGCTAGGGGGTGTGGCACAACTCGGGAACACTTAATTTTATCCTATTTCATGTATAGATTAAATTGCACTAAGAATCTCATTTTGCCCAAACCACACCCCCTGTCGCCAAGGGGGGTGGTCCGATTGGCCCCAAGAGTTGATAAGATCCTCCCCCTGGGGTCACATGTATGATGCCGGTGTTGGTTGTATTTAGTAACTTTTACTCTCACGGGTTTAACAAATCCTTTGAACAAAAAAAGACGTACAATCTGATGTACTATATGACTCCGTAAATTTTGAAATTTCGAAAAGGTGGACGATGTCGGGTCTCTTTCGTAAACAACAAGACCAGAAGTACCCTATGATAGGACAAGATCAACCGGAACAGCCGGTGGCGAGTGGTGGCGCCCTTTGAAACTTGTGTCCAATCATCCCAATGCTTTCTGAGATTGCTATAGTCCTGTTACTTCAAAGCCAGAGCTCAATAATTAATAGAATTTTACAACAATGTTAATGGACTAATACTCTATTCATTCAGTACAAAATTTATCCCGTAGTTCACATTCAGTTAATGGCCACAAAATCATATTTAGGTCCTGGCCCATTGTGGATCTCCACAATTCCGGAGTTGGACAAGTTAAGCTGCTTGAGGTTGGTGAAACCTTTGTTGAAGAAGACGTTTGGGGGAAGGTGAGACAGCCTGGTCTCGCGGGAACTCAAGTCTAGCTGAGTAATGGACGCGGCGTCGTGAAAGGTCGAGATTTCCGTACAATTTGAACATTTTAAGGTGGTCCGACCAGCGGTAGAATAATTCAGAGCCAGCGAACAAGTGCAAGCTGATGGTAAATATATACAAATTGCAGTCTTAATTGTAACCAGCCACAAAGTTGGATATTTAAGTAGAAGGAGGGAGTTCATGCCCAGATTTGACATAACAAATTTGGATATTCGATGATTCCCTAAAAAATTTTCAGGAATGACAAATTTAACGAAAATTACTGTCAAAAGTGTAAAATTAAGATCAATTGCTAAATTGTTTTATTATTATTAATTTAAACAAGTTAAGGGAAAACTGTTTGAGCACAAGCCTTCTTTTGAAGGCGAGGCGAAATTCTGTCTCAATTTACCTCAAACTGTGCCCGTCATTACTCTAACCCACTCGTTTCGAGTACATGCATAACTCCCTCTTCCCAATATTCAACTCTGTGGTTATAACACTCGGATTTTATTTAAATTTTTGAATTATCGGTGACGTTTATATTGCTTCGTTAAAAGTGTCATGAAAACATAATTTCTGCTAGGATAACAATTTTTCAAAATATTATGTAAAAACGGCCGATTTTTGCCGCATGGGGGAAGCAAACTCCACTTATGTATACATATCTACATACATTTATAAAAATCGGAATTTTTTTCAGAAACTGCGTCATGAGACTATTGATTTGAACTTGATAATTCCAAAATTTTAACAAAATATTACACTTCACACCTTCGCATTGTGAGTAGAGGAATGTGCTGAAGAGGAGAACGATTAAGGGTAAAATCCATGAAGTTTTATTATCCATGTTGTAATAAGACGAGAACTTTCTCCGTCAAAGTGCAGATGTTGACTGGACAGCGAACGATTTGTACGTAAAGATGGGAAAAAGGCAGAATTATGTAGGCAAGTGTCACATGTAAAGGCAACGCAATAAAAATTAGCCTTGGCCCAGCTCCAGCAAAAGAGCGAGGTTACATAAGACGAAACTGGAAGGACTTAAGTAAATTCAGTGTCTTACTGACATAGGGATGTTTATCTAATATGCACACTACTTACGATTATGTAGTAAATATTGAAAGAATAAAGTTAACATGAAATGAATCATGTTTACCTAAATACTACGTCATGAAATTTCTATATACAGGGTGGTTTGAATGTCACGCAAAAAAATTTCCAGTGGTAAAAATTCGTAAATTTCAATTTTAGTTACTGAAATTTTGACTCTGAAATTCAACATTTTAAGAAATTTATTATCCGTGTTCCATCAGTTTTGATAAAATTAATAAAAAGTTCAATCCCAAATAGTCCTATGTAACTAGATCAAGGGGATTTATGAACTTTTCCCTTTGAAAAATTGTCCATTGTAGCGTCACATTTACTTGAATCAGTCTGGATATGCCTTGATCAAGCTCGCCAATATGTATCTGAAACATCCTTCGTTAAAGTCAGTATGGAAATTAGCTTAAGACCAGATGCCAAGTAAATTTATTGAAACAAATACAAATCTATGTTCATAACACTTTTTGAAGACTGGAAGAACCAAGGATTGCTGGGCAACCCAACTTTTAATTTTTTTAAATTCTCAATTATTAGGAACAATCAGTATTTTTAAGCCGTGGAATTGGACATATTTAACAAAAAAAAACATGTCAACTTGCCAAAAACGATCTACATACAAAATAAAGGAACACAATTATAAATTTGCAGAGTCACCCATCTGTACGTGACTAATTATATCTTAACTATTGTCATACATATGCACATATTGTGTTCTGGTTTATATGTATACTAGAACAAGCTGTGACAAAACCGTTCAAAATTCATTTCCTGAATATTACATTACTAGCGTATAAGCCCGCCTCCCGCCGGGCTTATTTGATTTTCATGAAAATTAAGTACGATTGTTCATAATTATACCGAATTATTTTTTTATTGTATCTATATTATTAGCTGGAAATGTCTGTTGGCAAGGGAAATGAAACTTTCTACACTTTCACTTCCGTCACGGAAAATTACTTTCACTTCCGTTGCAGACAAACATTTCCAGCTTATAATATAGATGAACAAATTATTAATAAGAAAATTGTGCTATACGTTTACATGACGTTTGTTGTGTTACGAATTTTTTTAAAATTTTATTAATACCACGAATACAACTGTGTAAATGTTTATATAATTGTTTTAAAGGTTGATTCTCTACAATGTAAATAAACAATTTCATATTTTACACCCATTGAAAATCGAATCCGGTCAATGTAACGCGGTAATCCGTGACAAAGGTGACCAGACCAACGCCAGACTCGAACGTGAACAATGGAGGTAGGGTGGATCCACACAGTCTGAAAAATGTGGGATGAATAAATAAATTTCATATTCTAAAAATTTTCTTTTCGTTTTCTGAACGTTTGCTACATACATTTCGTAGCATTTAGTTCGTTTCAATTTACCAAATGGTATGTTACCAAACCTTGTCTGGATTGAACCTTTTTTTTAATTCGACGTATTTTTATTCGTACCTCTTCAAAAAAACTTACGAATTCTGACATCAGAATTGCATTCACATTCAGTCATGTTCGCTCAAACTCATTTCATGTAACTTAATCTGACTTCATTTCTTACTGCGCCGCATGTATTGTGAAAAATTGTGAAAAATGAACGAAAAATGTATTGTTAAATCCAACGAAAAATGTATTGTGAAAAAAGGACTGAGAAACCCATTCATTCATACTTACTTATCTGAAATGATTGAGCTTTTCGCTTATTTTCATTCAAATCACAGGAAATTCATCTTGATTCATTATCGTAATCAGTCAAATGAATGAAAGTGAACGGGAATAAGTGTATTCAAAATTTAAACTCACTTGGCGACTTGGATGTACTGATTGCCATACCAGTTGTAGATCGTGACGGCGTCAGAGCCGCAGTCGTCGCTACTTTCGACATCCATTCTGGTGAACATTAAGGTCCGCATGGCCGGCACGATGGGGTTGATGACAAAAAGGGCGTTCTCGAAACTCCCGTACCATGAGCCGCCAACGGGGTACGAAAAGTTCCCGCTGTTCGTGTTGAGACTGGCGAACCCGGAAAAGTTTCGGATCGGGTCGGTATAAGCGGAAGAAAATAATTCGAGAGGGAAACCGTGAGTCGGGGCGGAGCCGACGCTCAGCGTGACAATGACGAAGGCCGAGGAAACGGTGTAGTTCTGGCCGACTGTTGTCCTGCATTGGGGGGAATATTTTTAGTAGAAGGGGTGTTCCAGCTAAAGGTCTCTGACTAGGGTTTGTATTTTAAAATTAAGCCCTATTAACATACATTTCTTATGCAGAAAAGTGTCAAATTTTAAAATACAATCGTTAGTGTCCAGGGAGCATCCATGTCCCTTGCCATCAAAACTGTAGGTAAGTGGTTTGGGGTCGCCTGCTTTACTCATGTTTAACTTAAGCTAGTAGGGTGGCCGGGTAGTGAGGTAATATATGGTTGTTCCCCCTGCGATCACATATTTAATTAATATTTATAGAGTTTATAAAATGCACGATTTACCAATGCGCAACTTTGAGATAGATATCTGCAACGAAAAGATGAGAAAACAAGTTACTCTAAAGTTAACAAGTTACTTAAAAGTTGGAGACTTTTAAAATTTCAAATTTACGGCGCGATTGCTCCTCTTCGAATGCAAGGGTCTAATTTTAGTGCATAGACCACAATTTGGTCAAAATAAACCGTAGTAACGTTAGAAGTAGCTCACCCTGTAATATATAATTACCTGGCACCTTTGCACCTTGGGTGCAAAATTATAGTAGTTCAACAAAATAGATCAATAATTTTTAAGCAATTATGCACCAGTGGTGCATAAAAACGAAAGCATAAAATAGATCAATAATTATTATGCAATTATGCATCAATGGTGCAGAAAAACGAGGAAGATGACAAAGTATTTTGCACCACTGTTGGAGATTAACCATGGTGGGTCAAATAAAATTTCAAAAAATTTGTGTCAAAATTATATAATAAATTCTCCCGGCTATTCTGTACCATTGGTGCTTTTTGCATCAATTAACCCAATTGTTTCGCATCATTTTGTGTTACCGATTGTTAGATACCAACGGTGCTATTAATTTATTAAAAAATGGACCTGGTCCATTCTAGTGAGTATCAATTGATGCTCATCCAATTGTTTCGCATCAACTTGGATAACCAACTGTTCAATACGAACGGTGCTACCTATTCCAAAATTGTAGTCCTTTCTCGATCCAATTGCACAATTAATTCGCACCATTTGCGCCACGGATTGTTCGATACCAATGTTGCGCCTAATTTATTCTACAATGGTCAAGGGGATTATTAATTAGCATCAATTGATGCAAAAAACTCGTGAACACACAGACAGACGGACGGACGGACATGAGGAATTCAATAGCTCTCGTGCTACGCAGGGCGAGCTAATAAGAGACAACCATTGTTTTGTTACCGGGACTTTTACATTTTTTAGTCTTACATTCGTTGCTGCGCGCCAGGTTGCGAGTTGACTAAGCTGGTCAAATAAATCCCGTCGTTTTCCCCAAGGCCGAAACTGGTGAGGCGTAATCGTAGGGAGCGTTCACGACCCAGACGCACTTCTGATCCGCTCGGATGGATGAGCCGAGCTGATACGTGATCACGGCGGAGGACGCGTCAATACGGCCGCCACACGTGGTAACTAAATATGTAGAATGGTCAGATATTGTTCAATATTTGTAATCCGAAGATATCCGATCCGACCGGATTTTCCGGTCATTCCACCGTAGCATGAATTCGATCAGAACAACACGTTAAACAAATATCCGATCCGACCGGATTATCCGGCCGAATGGATTCCACCAGAATAATGTGATCTAACAATATCCGATCTGACCGAATTATCCTGACGCATACTAAAACGTCGAATCGACGTCAAGTACAAAGTGACTGAACAATAGGTATCCGATCCGACCGGATTAACCCCCTTTTACCATAACATGGATTCAATCAAAACAATCGGATCCAACAATACCCGCTCCATTGGATCAGATCTCATCCATTTCATTGATATTAAACGATCGGATAAAAAATTCGGATCCGGTCCGACGAATCGGATATTTATTACCCATTTGAAGCCCTGCGGTAAATTTACTAAAGTAAAACTTACCGGATTCGACAGGACTGGGATCCTCTTCATTTCGGGTGGTCCAGCCCCGTATCCATTCAGCAAAATAGGAAGTCTCAGTATACACCCCGGGTAATTTTGGCCTCGCGCAACCCCGGCCCCAGGGCACGACACCGCATAAAATTTGGTCATCCCCGCATTGAAGTAATAAATTATTTAATACCAGAATAAAAACAAATCGTTACATTTACACCGAATGTAACGAAGGTGTGAAACAAGTGAAAATTATGTTGTTAAATTTTTTTAAAACGTTACTGAGGTCTCACAGTTCGAGATTGTTATCGTATTCAGCAATAAAATTTGTTAAGATTCAGACACATCTGTGTAACGTGTTTTCGAAATTTATGGCAATTCAATATTTGATGATTTTTGGTGAACTTTAAAGTCAAAATGGGAGTCATCAATCATTGACTTCATTGCTAAATTTCAGTACCAGTTGAAATTCATTTGCAACTTAACCCTTTTTTAACTTTTTGGTCCTCACCGATGTGACCTACAATGCACATCTTTGAACTTTCCGTATTTTGAAATTATGGTGAAGCTTAAGTTCAAAATTTAATTTAACAAAATTTGTCAAAAGCTTTTTCACACCAAAATTTGTCTAAAAATTTAAAAAAACATAATGTTGAAGACTTTTGCATATCGCAGGATACCTCCTAGGCCATCTGGGCAAGCATCCTTGCCATCCTCGCCATAACAAGGCATGCAGGAGGGAGGGATGGCCCCGCTGTAATTTCTGTTGCAAGTCTCATAATCCACGTGGGGCACGTCAACCTTCATCAAGACCGATGGGTGCGGACCCAAAAACTCCGTGGGACCCCAGCCCGCCACGGTGGCAACGGCTTTAACAAAATAGCGTAAAATTGTTAAATGTTTTCAAGTAATCGTAAAGGGTGTTGATTAAATTCGTCTCGATTTTTCCGAAATCTTTGTGACTCAAAACTAACGCTCTATTGGTGAATGTTGTGATTCTTATGAAATCATGAAACCTCTATTTATAGCCATATTCCAATCATAGCCGATCTCCAAATATAGCCGGGAATAGAGACCAAGATTTTAAACTTTTAGCCGGGTATCTAATTATGGCCTGTATCCCTGTTCATAGTCTGTCCAGAAAGAATGCTGCACATTCGGTTAATCAAAGAATGGGGTCAAAATTTATAAAAAATATTAACTTAATTTGATCAGGAATCTATATAATCGCCACTAATTTTTTTAAACTACTTAAACTCGTTGAAGGGCAATGATTTTTATTTAGCTTCAAAGTGAATGGTTAATTGATCACATATTTTGTGAAAAATAAGGAAACCTTTATTTAGTTAAGTACATAACTTGTAATTTCGTAAGTATCGTGCAATTTCTCAAATTAACAAAATTTATCCAGGTCTGCGACCCTCAGTTTTGGATTTTAGCCCCGGCTATAAATAGAGTATTTACAATATCTGCATTGTACGCATGGTAAAATTTCAAAGAAAAATATTAACTTGTTTAAATGAGATGTTTAAATATGTATAGTTTGAGCCCAAAACGCAAATATTGAGACGAATCAAATGCACACCCTTTAGAAAAATTAACGGGTACCGGTTGGAGTAAAGTTGGCATCCGGAAGCACGACGGGCTGGACGAACTCGTTAAATTCGAACGGCGGAGAAATCTTGATCACAGCGATATCGTCGGAGCCGAATAAACCGCTAAAAAATGTGCAATTGTAACATCTCGTATTTGGGGTAGCGCTCCTCATGAGTCGGGACTTGAAAGGGGACGAATCGCAAAATGTAGGATTCATACCCGGAGTGGAAATGGGTGAGTAATCAAGAACATAAATAGAGCCGGATTCGGTTCGGACTCGGGATTAAGGTCGAGTTAAGAGATGGAGTTAGAACTGAATTCACAAGAGGGATGAGTTTCCTATGGGATTAGGGTTCGGATTTCGAATCGTATTCGGAGTGGGGTTTCGAATCGAATTCGGGGCGAGGTTTCGAATCGAATTCGGAGCGGGGTTTCGAATCGAATTCGGAGCGGGGTTTCGAATCGTATTCGGAGCGGGTTTTCGAATCGAATTCGGAGCGGGGTTTCGAATCGGACTCGGCTTTCGAATCGGACTCGGCATTCGAATCGGACTCGGGTTTCGAATCGGACTTGGGTTTCGAATCGGACTTGGGTTTCGAATCCATCTATGGTTTCGAATCGGACTTGGGTTTCGAATCGGACTCGGGTTTCGAATCGGACTCGGCATTCGAATCGGACTCGGGTTTCGAATCGGACTTGGGTTTCGAATCCATCTATGGTTTCGAATCGGACTTGGGTTTCGAATCGGACTCGGGTTTCTAATCGGACTCGGGTTTCGAATCGAACTCGGGTTTCGAATCGAACTCGGGTTTCGAATCGAATTCTGAGTATAGTTTCTTATTAAACTCGGGTTTTGAATCGAATTCTGAATTGGGTTTCGACTCGTGTTTCGTATCAATCTCCGGCACGAATTTGTACCTAGTACTACATAATCTATCTTTGTGGGCTACACGTATTTATCCTTACTTTCCATAATCGTGATGAAACGTAGTCCTGACAACTTCTCGGATTTGTTCGGTGCCTTCGTCGATGTGAATGTCGTGATCTCCCGCGAAAATGGAGTAGTCGGAAGGGTCGTTCTGCGCGCAAGAGGCCGAAGTGACGATCCATTCCGGCGAGATAATCGAGCCCCCACAAAGATGAGCACCCTCGGGGCGTCGAATTTCCATTATAAACTTGAACTCGTGACGCTCAGCTTCCACCCCACCGATGATTTTGCCCGTGTTGAGGCCGGAGATCATGACGTCCTGGGTGGTTTTTGGCTTTGCGGCGGCTATAATTTCATGCCAGGGATTTTTAAATGTTAACAAAGACGAAAAAGTTGACTGTATTATGCCCTACACTCTTAATAATCCGGTAAAGTCACGCAGGTAATGATTTCTCGGTAACAAATTGGGTAATAATATTTTACCAGGTAGTAAAAATTCGTTACCATGATGGTAAAACTTTATTACTAAGCCATTACCACACGGTACAACTTATCATCACCACTTTGGTAGAGTCATGATACATATACTTGTGCTTTTCGGTAATGTTTATTACCAGATTATTTAGAGGGTACAAGAAATCCAAAGACCAAGAAACTACGCCTTCCGATACGCAAATATAAATACAGGGTGGTTAAAATCTCACGCTACAATGGAAAATTTTTCAATTGGAAGTACCCCTAAATCTCCATTTAATAGTTACAAGATTTTAGATTGAGATTTTTGTAATTATTATCAAAACTGATGGAACACTGATGATCAAATTTTCAATGTTAATTTTTCATAGATAAAATTGTGGTAACTAACTTTACTTGGAAATTTACGAATTTTTCACATAAAAAAATTTTCCATTGTAACGTGACATTTTAACCACCCTGGGCTAAATCTCGCTTGTTTCTTGAAATTTCTTGCACCTTTAATTCCCTGCACTTCGTGTTTTGCATTGGAAAAAATAACTAGGAGAAAGCAGTTTCTTGCAACTGTTTTGACCTCAAGGAAATGCAAGGCTCCAGAACCTGCTTTTAGTCACTGCATGTAAATAGTTCATTAGGCGCGTATTGGTGGTACATTTTTCTAAAATTTGTATGTCATAATTAGACACTTTTCGGCTTAGGACAAAGATTTATAAATGCATGCAGAAAAGTGTTTAATTTTTTTTTTAAATAGCACTTCCTTGCTGGTTCACGGACCGTGCAGTCCTTTGCTGAACAAGGAATACGGCAAACTCGCAAGAAACTAAATACTGGACACTACATATTTGTAAATGTGTTTGATAAATAAGTTTGTTTTACCACGTGTCCCCGCGACCAAGGCGCAGGCCAGTAAGAGTGCTGTCTTCATGATGGTTGGAGCAAAATAGAAGTATGTACACAGATTTCTGCAGCATGCGAGTTTTATTTATTTATATAGAGGAGAGCTCCGATTATCGGAGTGCGATAAGGCACAATGGTCTGATGGACGAATGAATGAAGCAATTACATATTGGATTAACTATTAGTTGTCACCTGGGCTGAATGGTGTGGTCATGTTTCAATGTCCACACCACCGCTCGATCAACGCCCAAGAGATTAACTACGTCGCGATATCTATTGATTGATTGATAAGTCACAAGAATGGCAACATGTTTCCATGACAAAGTCACCCTATTGAGAAGTATGTAAATAAACCGTTGCAAAGAAACGTGTGTAACAATGTGGGGAAATAAGTATGTGATAAGTCCCTCAACAAAATTGTGACCGCATCGCTTCCTTTCGACGGAGGGGGGGGGGCGGTTGTCCGGATAGGTTTTTCCACCTAGGGTCACAAACATGATGTCGCAAACCAATCTCGATTATTTTGATCCTTTCTCGCGTTATCCTGTTAACAAATTGACAGGGAAAAAGTCTTCGCGTATTATGTAGGGTACAACGTACAAATACGATAGGAGGTCGGACAGTAGCCGGGTTCACCATCAAGAAGGATAATTTTGCCCCACTTTTCTTGTTAGTGTGAAAGATAAACTCATATTTGATAGCTTAAAAATTCACGGCCGAGTCGAGGAGGTCGTCAGATGTGACCAAAAACAGCGAAAGCGACCAAATCGCTAAAATTGAGCCCAGGTTTTCTAGGTAGATTTGGACATTGATTTTTATTATGTTATCATTGTATTAATAATTGGATCACGCGTAGCTTCAAGTGGAAAGAAGGAGGAAAAAAGTTTATTTTATTTGTCAATGTCTCAAACGCAATTAATCATAGTTTCACAATCGGACTTACATACGTATCTCGAGGGCAGCGACGTGATGATCTCCATTATGCACTTTGTGCAAATATTTGCGGATAGTGGGGATGAAGACTGAGTAATGAGATTGAACTTGTATGGTAATATGTAAAAGCTCAATTGACAAATAAAATAAATCTTTTCCTCGTTTTTGTTAACTTAAATTTCCGCGTAATTAAATTATGCATTCATATTCAGCAAGTTCAATTAACCAGATAAGCCGATGTATGTACGTCAACTCATCAGCACGACCGTCACGACACCTGGAGAAATTTGGATGTAATTGGCAATAACAATTACATCCAAATTATTAATTCTAATTCATAATTTTAATTACTCTGTAAATATAAAACGTAATTATATGCAGCTGTTTTTTTGTAATTGCAATACATGTATGTATTACTGAAGAAGTGGAATTGAAAATCCTTAGTTCCAATCCAATTACACATTTAATTCCATTTATGAAGGGAATTATTAGGGTTGCCGATCCTATCCTATCCTATCCGATCGGATGATCCGAGATTATCCGACGCTTGTTATAACATGTATCCTATCCGAGCATCGGATAGGATAATTATCCTATCCGAGCCCCGGATAGGATCCATGTTATAACAAGTGTCGGATATCCGTCATCCTATCCTATCCGACCGGATAGGATAATCTCGGATAAAAACGGCAACCCTAGGAATTATGACAAGATTTTTACTCGTTATTTACGAATTTATTGAATACCGTATCAATATTTTATTTATTCTGTATTGAATAAATGAATGTGAACAGACATTCGTTTTTCCCCTTTAAGAACAATCATATCTACCATCGATGTTCAATTGTTGTCTGGAAATCATTGTTGATTAATCGCTCAACAAGAAAAGTACGATTCAGTATATGCATATTTTGCAGGCTTTAGCGCCACTTATTTTTAATTCTGCATAACTTATTTTACTCAAGTCTGCCAAACATTTCATAACCGTCCCACTACGGCTGTGCTAGCGGCGTCCGGCAGTCCCGTAGCGATGAACATTCAAACGAACCACGTATACGAATTGGTCAACTGCCCCACGGAATCATGCTTGACAAATATCTACCAGACTGTCAACGCCTTTTTCTATGTGAAGCATTGCCGTGATCGGGCCCTTGTCGACGAGAAGGAATTCATCCTATCATGGATTTCTGCCATACTTTCCCACCCCGAAAATCTCAGCATGGTGTAAACGGTCGTCAGGGTGTCTTGCCTACCCCCCCCCCCCCCCGCGCCATAAAAAATGTCATATACTACATCTAGCTTTATGAAATTAATACATGCATATACATATACAAGCATCAATCAATTCCACTCCCAATGGCTAAGGTTCTCGCCCTAGAAACTCGGACACTATAGGCACCAGGTATTTTACTAGGGGAGGAGTCTGAAAATAAATTTAGAAATCCTAAATTTCTATGGAATACGGTAAGTGTATCTAACTACGCACATTCAAAATTTCAAACGGAATTTAAAATTTTTAAAATCAAATCTTATTAAAATCAAATTTTATAAAAAATAAGTTTTGTACACCATATTAAAGCGACGAACTCGCGAAACTAGTTTTATGTAAGCACCAGAATTTGTTTGAGAAAGTCTCGGAGCAGGCCTCACACTACATTTCAAGCAAGAAAGGTTTGGCCGTGCAAAAATTAAAACGTGCACAAAAAATATGGAGAATCTGAAAATGTCAACTTCAAATAAGCACCATGAGAAAAACTATCATATCGACCCCCCGACAGTGAAAACAATTGAATTTACTTTAGGAAGGTTCTTCTTTACGTCCGCACCTGATGCGGCGAAGAAGTAAAACATTAATAGTGTCAAATTAAGGCACATATTGTGGGTCAAAGCGTATACAAAAAAATCTGCATCAAAACATACGAAAGGTCAAGCAAAAATGGTAAACACAAAACATCCTAGGCTTCATACAAGCAAAATTTCACGTAGCAAAATTTCACCAACAAAGAAGTCAAGTCAACCTTTATTCGAGTGTTAATGGATATCAGTTTACAAAACTGGTTTGAAAACCATGACACTTTAATGCTAAAAAATTTTTAAAAGCTAACTAAACTATCTAATTAACAATAAGTGTGTAAGTATAAATTATGCATAACATTATACACAAATATTGGATCTCTTGCACACAATGAATTCGCGACATGATTGGATAAACTCATTGTACTTCATTTCGGGATCCCAACCTCTTGGGAGCCCATTCCAGAGTTTAATCGCCCTATTATTTATGCACTTAGCACCGAAATTCAAAGAAGGGACTGTAAGAAGGGGCCAAGACCGTCTAACTGAGGAGGTACTTTTAAGATGTTGAAGCTAACGAAAAGCATACTTGTATAGGAACAAGTCTCCGCGTTCAAGAATAGTAAGAAGATTGAGTTTAATAAATATCTCGCTGATATCTAAAGAAGATTTACGACATTTAGCAAGAGAACTACTTTTGAACTTAAATTTTCTAGCAAATGAAGGATACATAAAACTGAGAAGAAAAGAAATTCACTTTACGCTGAATGGAGTCAAGTTGGGCGTCAGATTGAATTGCCCAAATTTCTAGGCAATAATCCATTAGTGAGTGGATATGGCAGCTAATCATTATTGCCATAACCTTATCAGTTAGATGGCGCTTGACGCCATAAAGAAAACCTAACCGATTTGAAACTTTTCTTGAGACAGTGTCTAAATGGTCGCGAAAACTTAAAGATGAGTCGAGTGTTCCTCCCAGATATTTAAAAGTTTGGACTTGCTCAATAACTTGACCATTTGCTAAAGTAATGGGAAGGGTGTGATATTTTGAAGGAACAGGGTCTCGGGACTTCGTAAATATCTGATATTTGGTCTTATCATAATTAATTATTAGGTTATTGTCATCATACCATTTTTGAACTAATGAAGCCTGCTGTACAATACATTTCATCATTACATCTAGATCTTGACCGGCAATATATATGGCTAAATCATCAACATATAACAGAAAAGGGACAGTCAAAACTTCGCCGATATCATTTTGGTATGCAGCATAATACAAACCACTCCCCGCAGCGCCTTGAACCACGCCTGTGGGGTTCTTGTAAAATACATGATCATCTTTAATATTAAACACTCTACCGTTCGTATAGTCGAATAAAGTCCCAATATAAGTTTAGCAGTTGGTGACCTCTGTGACCTTCAAGTGACCTTTCGTGACCATCGAGGTTAATGTGAAAGTCACCATTGAATTCGTCGCAAATTAGCTATAAATGATGTGTCACATGCCAAAACTGACACGTGACAATTTTTCGTCACTTTTCGTCACTGTGACGACGTCATCGTCACAGGTGACGTCTAATCGCAAAATGACCTGAATTTTCGAATTCCTCGTTGAAAATTAGTTAGAAATGATGTGTCACATGTCAAAACTGACACGTGACACTTTTTCGTCACTTTTCGTCACTGTGACGACGTCATCGTCACAGGTGACGATGTCACAGTGTCCATCTTCGAACTCGTCCTGTCCATTGACGTTAGGAGTACGTTCAAAATTTCAAGTGTCTATGTCTTTTCGTTCAAAAGTTATCGGAGCTACGGACAGACAGACGGACGGACGGACGGACATAACGATCTTATAAAGGGCTTTCACCCCTTAATAACGCGTGGCACTTTTCATTCATAAGTGGTTTTACAAGCTTTTAACCTTGTAATTTCCTCGCTTTTGATTTAAATAATTCGAGCATTAGCTCCAATTCCATAAGGTAGAAATTTAGCCAGTTTGTACGTATAGTGGAATTTTTGTGTGGATCACCACTGTTTCATAAATCTCATTCCAACATTCGGCGATATAGACTTTCCCTATCGAATAAATTCTGAAAAATCTAAATTTTAAATTCATTCAAGTAATTTAGAATGAAAACTTCATCGAATTATTTTCGTGAAGTCCAAGAAACAATACCCGACATCCTGCTGGCCTGCGGCCAGCAGGGTGTCTGAGATATTTTTTGGCGTGCAGGGTGTCCCGACACGCTCGACATTGAGGTGGGAAAGTATGATTTCTGCACATCCACTGCAACCATCACAGTGGAAGGACAAAAACAAGACTGTCCAAACGTAGTGTTCATTCTCCCTTTCGGAACCAAATTCACAATCAACGGACACTACTTTGTTGGGTCAATCGTTAATGCGCATCATCAAGAAAATCCGGATCCCCTCTTCACATTGAGGACCAACCATTTCCTTAAACCGAAGATTGACTACCAAGTGTCCTTGACGAACCACCAGTCCCAACATACGCCTGGGGATACGCTCTCCCATATTGGTCGTGGATATCCCTGACAATTATTATTGGATTTACCATTATCATTTGTTGTTCCATCTTTTTGTTAAATGTTACTTCCGCCCAGCTCATAATTTTTTCTCGTACTTGCTTTAATTGTCTTTTCAAAGTTCAATGAGTTTCATTCTCATCTTCCCAAATATAACCCAAATTATCCTAGTTTAAGGAATTTTTCTTCTGAGATAATGTTAAAAATTCAAAATGTGCATGCATGTTAATTAAGTTTCTAATTTTCAGTTTGCTCGCTTTTATTAGAGCTTAGCATTCCTAAAATTCTCTCAAGATATTGGATTTAAAAGTTTTATTTGTTTATGTCCCTTACTCGATCGTTTATGCTGAAGCACTATAGTTATATTTTCAACCCCCTCAACATGTTTTCGCCACTTACAATTCTTAAAACACAAACTGCTCTCTATAGAGAATCGGCCTTAAAAGTTTTATGATTGGTACCGCTTGACAGTTGCTTTTACTAACGTGATTTTAAAGTCGGTGGTTTCCCTAGCTTGTTTACTATATATTGCTTTAATCCTCCTCCTAGAGTGTGTTATTAGTGTGCCAGCCTCGAGTATGCCACGATCTGTTAGACTGTTTCCGGCCTAACGCTGGATAATCCGGAGTAAATTAGAACTATTATTGTCAGGTGAAAAGGCAAATTCATCAGTAATAGCACTAAACGCCTACCATACCAGTGAACTGAGAATGCCTAAAAGTGTGCCGTTGTAAATTTCGAGCATAGTTTGACAAACGTTTTGTTCTACCAGAAAACTAATGCCTGGTCTGGTGACGGGTTTTATTGAAGAAAACCAAAAGAACAAAAAATCCTGGACCCGAATCCAAATTGGATTATACAGGAAATAATAATCAAGTTACCACTGGTCGTACTTATCGATCGGGGCGAATAATGGTTATAATGCAAACTTTGCGAACACAAGTTAAATTCTACATAACAAAGTTAGTAAATAAGGATAAACGTGCCGTCATTATGCACAATTTTCATTTAATTGGGACGAGTTATGTTTTTATGTTTACGTATCATCCTTAGAACGGAAACGTAGGTCTGTGTAGCCATATATGTATTTAGTAACCCACGCAGAAATGTCACCTTGCTTATGGTGATGGAAGTGCAGGGGTTATCAACGAATAGGCAACTTAATATTGTGTGCACGGACTTATGCATACATACGTGTCACATCCTTGTCGACCCATCTGGTACCCCAGCGGGTATTTTAGGGCAGCCTCGCATTGTATTACATTTAAAAAATTCATCAACTTTAAATACAGGTCAGTGTACACTCAAAATAATCTGGTGTCAATCCAGCGCGGTGAAGTCACATATAGACACCGCGCGGTGTTAATTGCCCGCATCAACACCGCGTGGTGTCTATATGTGACAACACCGCACTGGATTGACACCAGATTATTTTGAGTGTATGGATATTGGAGCCGACTAGATTTTCAGGGCGGCCGGCTGCCCGACGGCGTGCAATCGGCGCCATCGATACATATAGCAGAATAATAGCTATATTTTAAGTCAAGTAGTCAAAGCATTATGCATGTGAGTAATTTAAACAGGTATGCAGGCAAGTAGATTACTTACATAAGCCCACAAACCCCTGCTTTTCTCAACCACTTGCAGGACGACACATATATGAAAAAAAGTTTTTCAACACAGTCTACATTAATAGTTGGTTCAAAGCAATGCGAGAGGATTTATTGTGTTGCATCGATCCAACCGATTAATTTAAAACTTCTAGTCAAAACCGTTGGTATTCTGATTTGGTAACGTATGGAATAAATTTTCGTTTGGCTCTTTTTCTTAGGAGGATGACCTGATTACCTTCTTTATTCCTCAACGAATTTGTAAATTTTAAACCTATTAACATACTCCGTCGTCAAATTTTTAGCTGTTTGAAAAGCGTGCAAAATTTCTTAATACATTTTTAACATACAATCTACAAGGACGTAAACTATCTTGCGAGATAAACCGCTCTGCGCAGAACTTAGTGGAAAATACTGTTCCTTTCCGTACAATAGCAAACGCTCAATCGGAAATATGTTAGCTAAATATTCTCTCTACTTTGCGCTTTTCACTTTCCTCTGTGGAAAACTCCCAGCACAATTAACCACATTGAGTCTTGCCCCGAATAACTCTATATTCAACATTCTTGTTAATCTGGCCCAATTGAACGATACGGTTTGGGAATTAGCCTTATTTAATAACCTTCTAGATTACAATTCTCGCCCCAAACTAATTCACAACATGTCCAATTTTGACGTTTACGATTCGAAGCGATACATGACCTGCGGCTATAAGTTGTACACGGGCCCAAAAATAACCCTACGTTACAGTCAAGAGATCTTCTTCGTAATTCCTTCCGCCTCTAAATGGCTTGCTACCGTGAAGTTTTACCATGTCCAGTTGCAAATTGCATCTTGTGGAGCAAATCCAAGCTTGATTTTTCTCATTGATAGAAGTGCAACGTCTACCTCGGTTATTCCAAACGGACACCGATTGGTCAGCTTAACAGCTAGATTATTTGTGCTAGGTCCCAATAAACTAGGTCTGATAAACATGTATGTCTTCTGCCATACATGTGGGTCCAATCTGCTCCGCTGGATTGACCATAACCATCCAGATTCGTTAAAACAATGGAAATTATACAATTACAACTTAAACGGGATGCAAGTTTGGATGGGATGGGCGCACGAAAACAACAGAAATCAAAACACATGCGCCAGTCTCTACTACTCCAGCAGATCCTTCCGGTCCCTCATCATCTGTCTCCGGAAAACCTTAAGTAAACTTTATAATTTCACAGACTGTTATAATTACCCCCTACCACACAATTTACATTATGTTTCACATAACTCCATATTATCATCTTCGTCACATTTGGGCAACCATCCATGGAAGGATTCTTTATTTATCTACCACATCAGAATGCTTCGAACCAGCTTGACGGCGATTTCGTTGAAGCCCTCATCACTTGTCGAGTCCTTCGGAACATTTCTAATCCCATTCGATACTCCAACGTGGATCGGAATAATTGTGTCCGTACTTGCAATACCTGCTGTTATAGCGATTACAAAACTAGGATCAGTCACACACCAATATGCCACGGCGTTATTTTGGGCATATGCGTGCCTTTGTGGGCAGTATGGGGTTACAAATGATATCCTAAGGATGCGGCCTCCCTTGAAAATTTTCATAGTAACATCAATTTGGTTTTTCTTCTTCATTGGGACAGAGTTTTATCAAGGTTCGCTATTCTCCTCCTTAATCACTACATCACCGCCGGAGCTTCCTACCTCCACCAGTGCACTTTTAGACTTAAAATTGCAAATAATCACAACCGGGGGGTATTATAATGGTACTAGTGAGCTGCAACTATCAACAGTTATGTACATGATACGCGATTCGATTTATAAACCAGATAATACAAAAAAGTTGAACACAATGCTGACCCAGTTAAGGCATAGCATTATGTTTATTCCGACCGAAAATAGTTTCATGCTCGCGGCCCAGCTTGCAAATTTGCAAACGTTTGATTTTAACCGAAGTATAAGAAAGTTAGAAGATACATTTGCCATTTTAGATGAATCACCACGTGATGAAAACTTCATTTCCGGCCTACGAACGAAGAGAAAACTGTGAGTTAAATCGTTTAACGATGTTCCCTTGTTTTTTATTATGCCGTTAAAGATGAAGAGGACGTGGCTTTTTCCGGTACTATCGCTCGGAATAGGACGACTTTGGCAAAGTGGTCTTTACCAGAGGTGGGCCATGTTGGAAGAGAAGGCATTCTTGCTTCCACATATTAAAAATACCGTTAGAGGAGATATGCTTAGGAAATCAATGCATCAACTTCGCTACCGAAGGATAAGGGAGGACATATTTTTTGAGGAGGCCAATCCTGTTTCTCTACAGGCTTTGAAGACGATGTGTAATTTGTGTGGTTTATTACTTGTCTGTGCTGCCGTCTTGTTTCTAGCCGAGAGCTACGTTCCTTTTCGGCGTAAGTTTGAAGATTTGTTTGTTAGTGTTCGAAACGTTTCTTTTGGATTCAGAAGGAAGTGGAAACGGAACATAACACTGCATAAATAAAATCTAAATTTTCGTCTCCAGTTAACTTGAAATTGAGGTAGATTTCTAGATTTCTTTCAGGTTATTTTGGAATGTATTATTTGAAATAGGAACACTTCTTAAGGTAAGATAAGAATGAAAATGAAACATGCAAGTAAGTTTCTTGCATGTTTCTTGCATTTTAAAATTGAACTACATACATAAATCTTATAATACAATATCGAAATTTCAATATATTTACCCAATACGTGCAATGATGGTGATCACAAATGTGTCGCCAAATTGGTCTATAGATGCGTTCATTAACATAGCGAATATTAATGCCAGGCTAGTGCTTTCACCTTATGTCATAAACCCCAGCCGTAACAATGCATTGTTACGGCTGGGGTTTACAAACTTCAGAATTAAGTATCTGTATCTCCTAGTGATACTCTTCTGGTGATCTGATATCGTGCCGTGGTGAAGTTATGCTTAAGTTTGACTTGACTTTACCTAGGCTTGCAATTTCCTAAAATCGTGCCAAAAATGCTTCAATTTTACTCCGATTTTACTATGTATATGAATATAAATAACTAAATATATGTATACTGTTAATCAATTGAATTGATTTTAGAATTTATTCGAATGTTTAAAGGACATCGAAAAATGGATAATTGCTGCTTGCTGGACTCCTACCTACACACTTGATTCACACCGGCTCTTTTTAATTTACCTCATCTTCTTCCTTAAGAAGAAAGACCGATGCCGCCGAGTCTCCGACCCAGACATCACCGAGGTAACCACCACGACATTAAGAAATTGTACGTACACATTCAAAACTCTTCATGTATACAACTGTTAAAAACTTAACAAATAATCTTATAAAGCTGTATTGCAATTTTTCATATACCAATCACTTTTATTCTTATTGCTCTCCGAGATAGATACCTTATCATGGTAACTAATAATTCGACGGTGTGAAGTATAACTCACATTTTGTTAAAATAAACAGTTAAAAGCTTGTACATAAACAAGTTAAATCAGTAATTTTAGAATTTCATGTTCACTCACATTTCATGTATTCCCGCATCAAAGGAGCTGCTTGACTCACTTCTATCTGGCTACCCAAAGCAGACGCACGGTATCGGGATCTGTATTCCCGATCCCGTCCCGAATTTTCTAGATATCCTGAACATTTGTGACTTTGATTTTCACGTTTTGATTCTTTAATGGTACTCCGAATTAAACTCTGCATTAATGAAACCAGCATAGCCTGAGTTACCCTGCTAAATTATGCGTCAATTGCAAAGTGCGATGTTTCAAACTTATGAAATCAATTTTGTCACAAAATTTAATTTTAGTTGAATTAACCAGATAAACTCATTCAAGTCGCCACAATCGCGAAATTACATCGTAATTGCAAAATAAGAGTCTTACTGAGATTTAATCTATATATGAAATCCGCTGAAATTAATTCTTCGCGAAGCGTTGTGGAAGTGGTCAAGGTCCAGTAAGAAAGGATTTCAGAAATCTCCGTCATTCCGGTGTGCGACGCCCCCTGGCAGTGTGGTCGGTGTCGAATGTTGAAAAATGACTTCTATCCTGTGGGCTGTCAATTGAAAGGTATGGTCGTGTACGTTCGAAGTACGTGGGGCCAGGGTTGCAGAAATCTCATCTCACTTTCACAAATCTCATCTCACTGAGATATAATGAGAAATAGTGAGACATGAGAAATATGAGATATAGTGAGATTTATGAGCCATGCACTAGCGCCATCTAGCGGACGGGGTCATTAACCACATGTTTATCTCATTATTTCTCACTCAGCCCCAAGTGAGATGATTAATATATATCATTAAGTCTCACTAAATCTCACTCACAATGGAGGCGCAAAACATGTATCCAGATAATTTTTGACCATGTTAGTTTGAAATAACAAGTCTTTAGGAATAACATTTGCTATGGCACTTGCGCAGATGCGCAAAATTCAACACGTTATGGGCGCCGCAAGTTCGCAAAAACGGTTGATTTTTCAGTAACGTCCATCGCGAGTTCAACTTTTTTCAGTTTCTCTCGCTCGCTCTCTCACTCCCACGCGAGGATATTGACCCCGCAGCCCTTCATCATCCGAATTTTTTATCAATAATTCCGGATTGTTATATTTGTAACTACAAATTTTGAAATTATTCATACAATTTCGTAATTTTGTAAGATTTTTTTTTCATAATGGAAACCATACATATTACTTTTTCTGTCTTTCCTGTTGTCAAATATTTTTAACCCTTGTTTAGAATACATCCATAATGAGAAAAAATCCTATAAAATTACAAATTGTGTAAATAATTCCAAAATCAGTAGTTAAAAATATAACAATTCGACATTATTTATTAAGGGGTGAAAACCCCTTTATGGAAATGTCTTGTCCGCCCGTCCGTCCGTCCGTCTGTCCGTCCGTATCCACGATAACTTTAGAACGGATTCGAATTTCGACACCCGGTTTTCGCCAACGTGTTTCTAATTTTTGGGGACGGGATGAGTTCGAAGATGGGCGTTGTAAGTCGTAAGGTCACGGCGCCACGATGACGACGCCAACGGTCTAAGGTGTCGAATTTTTTGTTTCCACCGTTTTAGACGTATTTTTGGACGGGGATTTCAGAAATCGCCATCATTTCGACGTGCGACGACCCCATGACCGTGTGGGAGGTGTCGAATGTCTAAAAAATGACTTTTGTCATGTGGGGTGTCTATTGAAAGGTATTGTCGTGTAGGTTTGAAGTACGCGGGTGGGGTGTCAAAACGGGGCAAAATGAGACGTAGGGTGATGTGAGACAATGACAGGAAAGTGCAGAAAGACGTTGTGGGCGTGCCACAAAGGCAATTCCGTGTGTTTTCACCCCTTTGTTACATTTCGTTTGCAACGGTTTATTGATGATCAATTCGAGTGGTGAAAGGAGGCGGGGTCAATGTCCTTGCGTAGGAGTGAGAGAGCGAGCGAGAGAAACTGAAAAAAGTTGAACTCGCGATGGACGTTGCTGAAAAATCAACCGTTTTTGCGAACTTGCGGCGCCCATAACGTGCTGAATTTTGCGCATCTGCGCAAGTGCCCAGCCAAATGTTATTTCTAAAGACTTGTTCTTTCAAACTAACATGGGCAAAAAATTATCTGCACTGAACATGGTTTGGGCCCCCATTGTCAGTGAGATATATCACTTGTAACCCTGAGTGGGGTGTCAAAAGGGGCAAAATGAGACGTAAGGTGATGCAAATCAAGTTACTAAAGATAAGCAACAGTGTGTGATAAGTATGAGCACTCTTGACATGGATGGTTCTGAGATTTGATAATATAATTCTATGTACTTATCAAGCTTTCAAAATATAATTCTGTGTATATACAATCACTAGTACTGATAATAATTAAGTATTCATAAATGTGCATCCGCTGTTAGCCAGGATGTACATAAATCAATTATTATTACATAGTTCCCCATCTTAGCGACGAATTTCGTGCAGCAATTCTTCGCATTACCAAATAAATCACAATGGTTGCAAATAATTTAGTTGTGATAAGTGAGACCACGGTTAAGCTAATAATTGCAACCTGAAATAGGACGAAATAAAGTAGGACATTTTGCACGTTGGTGTAAAGTTTGACCCCCTCATCGTCTCTTCTCTGCGGGAAGGACGCCATGTTAGCACGTCTACTTAGCCACTGGCTTTGATTCTGATACCACAAAATTTTGTCCAGAAACCCAAACTGGATCAAGTCCTGAACCCGTCTTTGCACCGAGTCGTCCACAATATGTGATATTTTCCAGCCTTGCAATTGCGTAAATAGGAACTGGTGCCCAAGCGAAAACATAATTTTATTTTTACGTTTCCTCGAGTAGAAATTACTAAGCTCGTCTTGTATTAGACGAAGCTCGCTAGTCCAAGCGAGTATTGCAATCTTGAGACATTCTTGCGCGGGATTCTTTTCGAGAACTTCTTCCAGTGTGCGATACAACCTTAAGGTTTTTTGGTTCAGGTCCATCCTACTAACGATTTCGTCATACTGGTCCGGAGATATTTCCGACACGTATGTTTGGGTTGGCCCTAGTATTCCTTTTCGAATGAAGTTAAATTCTGTCCCGGTCGATATTGCTTGTTGTGGCGTGCTCCGCAGGAGAGTTTTTGAGTAAAATGTAAATCCCGTTGAGTATAAGTCGCGGAAATTTATGAAAGGTTTATCTGCTGGTGGTGAGATGATATTCATAATGTTGTCCCCTTTGAAAGCGTTTGTCAAAACTATAGTCGCCAAGAATAGGGGAAACGTTAGGGGGATTGTTTTCCAATATTGTCTTAAGTTTATGTTGATCAATGAATCCGTGCCCTGTTCTAGTTGGAGTTGAAATCCGGCAAAAACAAGGGGAAAATGATACTCAAAAAATTGACTGCGACGCTTTAAATGACTGGATTGATGGGGATGGGAAACTAGTTTGTCGCAATCTCCCCAACAAATTATGAGGTGTAATAAAACTGCCAGGGAAATGTTTGTAAGGAAAATAAAAATCCAAGTAGGGACATCGAAAGCGAGGAAAAAATGTAAAAAATTCTTCCTTCTTATGTATTTCCCACATGAGATGAAGGTGTACCTTTAAAAAATAAAGTAATGGCTCATAACATCGGCAAAGATTTATTAGAGACATGTAGGAAATCTGCATTTACATTGTTGAGTGTAAACCGCAGACTGTAGAATTAGTACATACGTATAGTAAAGCTCATCATCAACAATGGCGTATACATTTTCTACCCGTCTCTATTGTCTGATTTAGAAATTTGTACCTTTTAGTGTCGGTGACCAAACTGTAGCCGAACGGAGAATGCGTAATAATATTTGGAAATACTGTATCCACTCGATCAAACGACATTCTCTCGATGTCTGTTGAATTAGTAGCTAATTTTTGATAGAAAGCCTCGCTCTCTTCACGTACATAACTAAGATCCCAGTGTCGCTTAAGTTTGTAATGATAAATTTTCATGCTCCGATTTAGCCCAGACGTGACGAGGTCCAACAGAAGATCTGTGGCTGTTACGTGTTTCTCTGATATTTGGAACAATTGAGTCTTCCTGACTGCTTGTTGATCACTCTTGTGAAGATCCTTTATATGCTTGTTTTTGATGGAAATGTAAATCGGAACGGAGAATTCGTTTTGGTTATTCAAAATTTTTGTAAAATAATGAATTTCCGCAAGTGTGGGTATACTGTCACTATTGGTTGTCTTCATGTTGAAGAAAGTGCGTGAAAATCTGGTACAATGTCGGCAGCAAACGAGAAATTGAGTTATTCCGATTTGACTTGAATCACTATTACAAAAATTGTTTAAGGACGGACTCGATAACTTATCGCCAAAATCTTCACAATTATAATCATTTCTCTGCCTGACTAATTTGTTGTACCATTCATGACTGCACATTGGTGAAAAGACTATTGTTAGTGAATAAAAACATGAGCAACATATTTTTAGTTTGAGATGTTTTTTTAAGAAGCCATCAGAAAAAATTGTAATCAAACCTAGCTCACGGTCAGTGTTTTAATCAACCTTTGTAGTGGTAACCAGTCTGTCATATAAAGTTTTAGATAAATTCCCTTAGCAGAGAAATGATCAAAATTGTGTAATTTTGGTGAGAGGTTATCGAGTCACACGCAAGTTGTGGTGGAGAGAGGTCTGTTTTTGCAACGAGTATTTCCAGTCGTTGGTTCTTTTTGAGTAACCGGTTGAGCTTGTTGTTCCAAATAATTATTCTTTCTTGAGCTTCTTTTCGAAGCAGTGGTTTCAGAATAAGGATATGAAATCCGAGTCGGGGGAAGCAATTTAAGCCGTACGAATATGTTGCATCCTCATCACCAACTAGGGTGAAATCTTCCTCGGTGATATCCGTCTGTGGCCAATACTTTGGAGGAAATATGTAAAATCTGGTTAAACAGTTCCACTTCCTTTGCTGCGCGATGATGATCAATTTATATGGCCTTAGCGTAGTCTCACGCTCAACTTGGGATCGGTTTAGACTTGTATTGTAGGTGAATGGTTGGGGGCCATTTATTTGTAAAAAGTAGAACTTTGGGTCTTTATAAGAGCCACTCCTGGGACGGATGAGTTCATGGCGGGACAGAATTAAGGGGAATTGTAGGGGTGGAATGTGAATGCTTTGATAGTTAATTAGGTGGAGGACGCAGGTCTGAAAGATGTTGACATACTGCGGTAAATTAGTAATGTGGCTATTTAGGAGGGACATTATTAAAGAAAGAAAGGGATGAATTATGTATGTTTCTCTTGATCTAATGGTGTAAAATATAACCCCGTTAGTTGTATATGAATCTAGCTGGGATAAATACCTGTTTTATATATTACTGTATTGTATGCTTTATTTTTGCGATATTTTTGTGGTATGGCTGGCTCCTAAGTCTTCAGGGTGACCTCTTATATATGAATCTTACACTGCGCATTGATAGTTTGCTAGAGGCCTAACAAATGGCTATCGACTTATAATTTATTAAAATGTTATGAATAGTTGTTTGTCGAATCACATAAAAACTAATCTTCTTAGGTTGCAATATATAGATTTTATCATGCGATGATTCGTGTTTTTCGCTTAGCTTAGCAGTCCAATGCTGATTTAGGAAAGGATGTCTCCAAGTCACGCGATAGTTACATGCGTCTTTGTATATGCGCACATATGTACGTATGTGCGGTGGGTTGGCATAAGTATTGGTGACCCAATTTGCACCCGGAACCGTTTCTCTATCGTATCTTCCCCAAGAAGTTACAAGAGGTTCAGGATTCGAGCCTTTTTTACAACCAAGCTCATGTGCTACGAAATACTTCAAACAGAATTTTACATCTGACTCCTCTCAGAGGAAATTAAGGACAAACTGCACAACCTTCTTAACAAAGCTTGAAGTACTTATTTGATGAATATTCTCTAATCCTTTTGAGTCATGAAAAATGTTCAGGAAAATATATTTATTGATTCAGAAAATATCTCAATATGTATGCGTACATAAATGCCATGAAACTTGAAGCCAAGCCAAATCAGGTCAAATTATTAATTTATGCAGTACGTCAACGATTATGTAGTTAAAGCTACATAAACTACGTAGGTTCCAATTAATAGAAAGCTCACTGAAGAGTTTCGTACTAAGATTTAAATTAATACTGTAGGTGTTTTACATTAACTGGATGTTGACGATAACATACTCCAACATTTGCAGCAATGTAAAATATCATTATTATGTACATCAATTTTTCTTAGGATCATCAGTTTTCTGATTTTTCGGGGGGCATGCTCTTGGAGGCCATAGCACCCCCAGATTAAAGGCCTGCTGCCTTTTTACAACATAATTCTTTATTGCAGATACTATGGCTTTAGAAACAGTAATTCTTTCATCCCCGAATTGATTTGCTACTTTTTTATACGCCATTATAATAGAAGATATAATAGTATACCTCTCCCAACCTAATGAAAAAACTATGAAAAATATTTATCTGTTCCTTAAATCTGTTGCTGATGCTCAAAATTGTTAATTGAATTGTCATAAACTAGTTAGGTTATTGATATTGAAATTTATGGGTTAAACTAGGCTAACTTAGTTTTAATATAGGTTAATTTAATTTTAGTATCTGTGTACTAGATTATAACCTCACCTTAAAAACCAGACTAAGATGAATCACAATTATTATATTTATAAAATAATTATCTTTTGATTGTAAAGGCTGACGCCAAATCAATCTGAAATAAACTATCTATCTATCTATCTATCTATACGCCATTATAGCCTGGCAAACTGCTTCCACGCCATGTAACACTTTGGGGTCAATTTTAGCATCCGTTTTTGGAATCTCGAAATGAAGCAAGCAGGGACTGGTTCAACCTGAACTAAGCTTTCCAAAACACACGCAATATTTTAGTTAGCGCTGTTGTTTCAAAAACTACGAGAAATTTGCGACTCGGACTATAAAATGGAAATACCCTGTATATCGCAAGAAACTTTAAGATCACCCATTGTAAAAAATAGTTCAAGGAGGCAAAAATTTACACACTTTTAAAAATAGTATTACAAGATTAACAAATTCGAAGCTAGTGTAACACAAAAATTACACGAAATACCAAATGTATAATATGTAAAAGGTTACAGCAGGAGCAAATCTAATATTGCAGTTATGATTATTAATCCACGAATTTATCAAGCCCCAAAAAATATCCTACTTATTTCTATATCACACCTATAAATATCGAACCGCAACTCGTCGAATCATTAAATACATTAGAAAACTGGACATTAATTTGCTGGTGATTAGTGCCACTCCGGTTACAATGATAATTCCAACCTGAAACAGGACGAAGTAAAGCAAAACATTTTGCACATTGGTGTCAAGTTTGATCCCAGCAATTGTATCATCTCACCCCTCTAGAAAGAGCGAGGCCTTCTTACCACCTCGACTGAGCCACTCGCTTTGATTCTGATACCACAAAATTTTATCTAGAAAGCCGAACTGTATCATATCCTAAACCCTTTTCTGTACAGAGTCGTCCACAATATGCGATATTTTCCAGCCTAGCAACTGCGTAAATAGAATCTGCCGCCCTATCGAGAACGTAATCTTATCCTTACTTTTTCGAGTGTAGAAATTATTAAGCTTCTCGTGTATCGAACGAAGGTCGTTTGTCCAACCCAAAATAGCAATTTTGGGGCATCCTTGTTCAGGATTCTTTTGCAAGATTTCATCCAGATTTTTGTACAACCTTAAGGTTTTTCGTTTCATGTCTATCCTGCTTATAATTTCGTCATACTGGTTAGGAGATATTTCCGAGACGTACGTTTGCTTCGCGCCAAGTCTTCCGCTTGTAATGAAGTTAAATTCTGCGCCAGTCAGTGCTCCATAGTTATAATTTATCCGCCTCGATTGTTAGTAAAAGGTAAATCCAATGTATAAGTCGCGGAAATTTATGAAAGGTTTATCTGCCGGTGGTGAGATGATATTCATAATGTTGTCCCCTTTGAAAGCGTTGGTCAAAACTACAGTCGCCAAGAAAAGGGGAAACATGAGGAAGATGGATTTCCAATGTTTCCTCAAATTTATGTCGGTCAATGAACTCTCGTTTCCTGTTCTATTTGTAGTTGGAATGCGGCAAATATTGGGTACTCCGAAAATTTACCGCGCCGCGTTGGACGGTTATGGGGAACCAGTTTGTCGGTATGAACCCGGCCAATTATCAGTCGCAACAAGAATCCCGCGGAAACGTTGGTAATGAAAGTAAAAATCCAAGTGGAGATGTCAAATGCGAGGAAGAACTGTAAGAAGTTCTTCCTGCGTGTACGCTTTCCACACGAGGTAAAGGTGTATCTGAAAAAAAAAATAATCTGGTTCATGACGTGAGAAAAATTGTTTTGAGACATGTTGCAAATTTGTCAGCCCATAATTGATTGTACTGTAGAGTCTACAGTGTAGACTGGAGGATTAGTAAGGACGCTCATTATCATTTAAAGTAGCAAACAAGTTTTCACCAGGTCTCAATTGTTTGATTTTGAATTGTGGGCGTACCTCTTTGTGTCGGTGATTAAACTATAGCCGTATGGGGAATGTGTAATAATATTCGGAAATACAGTTTCCACTCGGTCAAAAAAAACTTGATCATTAGAGAGTTAGAGATTCCTTGTACTTCGACTGTAGACTGTACTGTGGACTCTAGATGATGACGTCATCAGCTTTTTGTACTAATTCTACAGTCTACAGTAGACAAATTGAAACACGGGCTCAGTTTGTACTACTGTGGAAGAGTCAAGGGTTGGCAAGTAGGATATCTCTAGAACGCCTCAATATAATCAGACGCCGTTTTCGCCATTTTGTTTCTAATTTTTGACCCTAGGTCGAGTTCGAAGATGGGCGCCCTGTGGTCAAGGTCAAGGTCACCCTGGCGTGAAGTAAACGCAAAATTCTACCTTAATTTTCATATGCGGTATCATTTTAAAGGAAATTTAACGAAAAATTCATATTCGCCAATACTTTTGACCTCCGACCAACCCATAACCGAGATGACGAGGTCAAAGGTCAAAATTTAAGTGTCGACTGTTTTAGACTTGGGTTTGGGCGAGAATTTCAGAAATCGACACAGTTTTAACGTACGAAGACCCCGTGACCACGTAGACCAGGTCAAAGGTCAAAAATGTTTATTTTTTATTTGCACCGTTGCAGACGTGTTTAGTTTGAGGCGAGGAGTTCAAAAATCACTATCATTTCGGATTACATCAGCCTGGTGACTGTTGTAAACGAGGTCAAGGGTCAAAAATATCGAATTTTAAGTTTTGAAATTTTAAACACACTTTGTGGAAGGAGGTTCATTTCGTATATCATGAGTTGATTTGTCTCAATTTTTGACGCATCTATTTCGCGGAGTTTTACAGTACAATTTTTCAGAGTACAAAATAATGGAAATTCTCTAGGTCTTTTGAATTTTGTACTAATTTTTGTATTGTACTGTAGTCACAGTACAGTACAAGTAAAAATACAAAAAATCTCTAAGTCTCTATTATCAGGAAAGTTTTGCTTGAAAGCCCTGCCCTCTTCACGGATTTCTCTAAAATCCCAATGTCGGTTGAGTCGGTTATGATAAATTGCTATACTACAATTTAGCCCCGCCGTAACGAGGTCTAGCAGAACATCTGTAGCTGTGATACCTTTCGGAGAAATTTGGAACAATTTCGTATTCCGGACTTCTTGTAGATCATTTTTGTGAAGATGCTTTTTGCACTTTTTTTCGATGGAAACGTAAATCGGAACGAGAAATTGGTACTGGGTGTTAAAGACTTTGGTAAAGTGTTGAATTTCCGCTAGTGTAGCTATCGTATTTGTCCCTATTCTGAAGAAAGTGCGGTAAAATCTGGAACAATACCGGCAGCAGGCAAGCAGCTGAGTTATTTGAATTTGACTCCAACCACTATTATAACTATGGTTTAAGGACTGAATCGATAACTCATCGCCAAAACTATAAAAATCAGTCATTTTAAATCATTTCGTGACTCTGTTGCGAGAATTTTTGTTAAAATTCTGGACAGCTCATATGCGGCGTAAGTTGTCAATTGATTAAAAGCATTCAATCCAGAATTTCACAGGTTTCGAATGAGGAGAACTCAAGCTGAGAAAACCTTCAAATCATTCAAACTCATTGAAATTGGATTAAAGAACTATTCGAAATTATTCGAGATTATTTTTCCATAATTTTAAAATAAGTACTGAGAAATAGCAGAAATGTGCTGATTTTGTCAAAATTATTTTACCAATTGCGGCGATGAGTTATCGAGTCATACGTGAATGGTGATGGGGAGAATTCTGTTTTGGCAACTAGTATTTCCAGCCGTTCGTTCTTTTTGAGTAGATGATTAAAATTATAGTTCCAAGTAGTTATTATTCGGTTATCTTCGGTAGGACCCGGGATTAGGATGTGATACCCGAATCGAGGAAAGCAATTTAAGTAATAGAATTTATTTCGGTATTCATCTCCCACCAGGGCGAAATCTTCTTCGGTGATATCCGGCTGCGGCCATTCGGGGGAAGTATGTAAAATCGGGTTAAACAATTCCAGTTCCTTTGTTGCGCTGAAAAGCTCAGTTTATACGGTCTGAGTTTAATCTCTCGCTCAAATTCAGTCTGATTGAGATAATTGTTACTTTTGTAGGGGAAAGGTATGGAGCCATCTAATTGTAAGAAGGAAAACCACGAATCACTGTGAATGCTGATGTCGAAAGTGTTTGGATAGATGACTTCATGGCGGGACAGAATTATGGGAAATTGTACTGGTTGGATGTGGATACTTTCGTAATTGATTAGATGGATGACGCAGGTATTAAAGATGTTTAGATATAGGGGTAAATTGGTAAGATGGCTGTTCAATAGTGACATCGTTTTTTTGTAAATGGGTGAAGAAGGAATCTAATCGATGTTTTGGCTCGGATAAGATAAATTTTTGTTTTACATAATAGAATATACTATAACTGCCTATTTTTGTGATTCTATTCCAGTACATATCCTTACCTCAAAACTTTTAAGGATATTTGGACTAACCAATGATAATAATGTATTTTTTGAAACTTCTCACTAAGCTGATAGCCCATACATTAGCATATTGGCTAAGGGGCTGACCTCTTGTTTATAAATATTTTTCTGCTCATCAAAATATTTTAAGGTTAGTCTAAACAAGTAGCTATAAACTTATAACTTATTCAGATGTTATGAATACAAGCTTAGCGAATCGCTAGAAAATTAATGTCCTTAAGTGGAAATATTATCATGCGATTGTGTTTCAAGTTCTTATAAAGACTATAACTTGACTAGGGTTCGGAACCCCTTGGGGTTTTCTAGAGAAACCCAATCCCGGCGGTTTGCCTGGGATGCTTTGGTTTCCGTTGGGTTTTGTAGATTTCACATTTAAGCCAAGTAGGAAATCAGACCCTCAAGTCTTACATAGAAATTATAAAAATTTGATAATGAATTTGAAATTTTCGTTGATCCGGGTAGTAGTTTGAAGAACTTTTTATCAATCTGCCTCAAAATCTAGCTGAAAACCACAAAAACCTTATTATGGATTCAAGTTCTCCTTAGATTTTATACCGTAAAACCCCAACCTACAAAAACCCAGGGTAGCGTACCCTGTCTATGGATGCATAGATGTCGGTACGTCACGCTATATCTGCACGCACTCAAATATATGTATGCAAATATGTAGGTATTTCTATGTCTGCCCGAAGAATATGTTTATAGTCTTATAAGAAGTCTTATAAGAAGTCTTATAGTCCTTTTTCCTGCATAACGATCAGTGGCAAAACAACAAATTTGGGGCCCGCATGCAGAGGTTCGCATGCAGAGGGCCGCTCTTCCTGGATCATTTGGCCATTATTAAGAAAATAATGAAATTTTGTGCTGTTTAGGAAGGCGCAAACTTGCTTTAGTAATAAGTGATTTGGTTTAGTATAATTTTAATATATGAAGAAAGTCGTTTTAATAAAATCGCACTTTAAAAACTAAAGGTTTGAGTAACAAGTTTCAAAGCACGTGAGGAACCTACCTAAGATACGGAGCAGATGTTTAAAGCAGGGGAAATGCGATTAAAGACTCAACGAGCAAGTTTTAGATTTTATCAATGGACTTATTTTAATGCAACGTTTCTCCATCTTTCCGATGACGAATTTAAAAAGAACTAGCCTTATCAGGGCCCCCATCGAGTAGGGTCCCTATTCAGTTCATGCCATGCCTGCCCAGAGTCTGTCTAGTGATTAGGAATTTTAGTAAATTCATACTTACTGGTTTTTATGAATTTTAAGCATTAACATTTTTTCCTAAGCCTAGTACCCTGGCAGATTTTTCGTGCGAAAAGGCCGGTTCCCCAGTTCTGGATTAACTTACACCTTCACTGGAATTATTTGAGGCGGCTTCACTACAAAGCGTACCCAATCGGAGTGATTGTTCAAATAAATTGCCAAACCTTACTCAAGCCTTTTATTCTTCTTGTTGCGAAACCTTTTCACGTGAAAAATCAGTCCTGAGTAGTAAGCTCTAGGTTAGGTTTCACATATTATTGATCAGGTGAAGGATTGATTTAGTGCATATTCACGACCACTATGCTGTCAGTCTTTACAACCAATTCTCTGTAACTTTTAAATACTGTAACTCCACAGTTGTACATACACTACATACTTTTACCGTGAATATTGATTCTCCAAATATTTATCAACTTCGAATTTATTTAAATATCGGATAGAATTCAAAAGTGCGGATAAATTCATTCGAATGACATTGTTTGATAATTGTTTAAACATAGAATGGTGATGGTTTGTTGACCCGGAAAGTAATTACGCACTCATAATCCACAAACCCTGAACATGTAAAGTCAAATAAATTATGAATATGCTCTAAACCTTTGGATATTTAAGCGATGTTCAGAAACTCGACAGCATTGTTGAGTAGGCTTAAATAAATAAAGTATGACTGCCCAATATCGTCCTTTCCAAGAACAATCTACACAAACATTGACATCTGAAATATATGAGAAATAACATGCTCACTAAAGGGTTTAATAATGTATTACTTGATTTGACTTACTTGGCCTCGTACTTAATTAATTAAATGTTGATAAAGCGTAGACATGTAGATCGAATTGAATAAAATATGCTGGAAATTTGAACAGCCAGGAAATCCACGGGGGAAGGTTTGTAATGTAAATCAATAATACCTGTAAATTTATTCAAAATATTAATCATATTAATTCGTGGCGGCCAAGGTATCAATCCCATTTTAGAATAGTGTTTAGAAACTGATTAGTTTATAAATCACTGTGTCGAATACTCGAAAATAGCTTGCTGGAGATTGTATTTTGCATAATTTATTTTACATAATCCTGCCAAAAGTTTCGATGAATTTAATTATGCGGAACGCTATGTGCGCAATTCTGCAAAGTTCGGCACAAGTCGCTCAGTCCATAAAGTCATTCTGCAGAAAATTGTCCCCGAATTTGATTGGAAGGCTGAACAAATTTGTACTAGGTAATTCCGAAGTGCTTACAAATCCCTTGAAAAAGAAGAAGCGGGAACTCGAGGCTCCCGGTGTGTTTACTTTTGGTTAAGAAAGTTATTATTTTCAAATTGAAAGTTTCAGCGACAAACGCATCATATTAGTGTTAATTTTATGGTGTAGTGGTCATAAAACCTCTGTTAGTGATAGTGTGCTTTTTAAAAATTCTCTTCTCCCTTCGGGAGGTGAGTTATCATGGGCATTCTCTCAGACGAGGATGAAACATTTATGGATCCAGAAGAGCCAGCTGATGATGACGTCAGCATCCCTGATACATCGCTGGGTAAGTCTTTTGCCAAAGCCGTTGGGTCACATGGCGTTGATTTCTTGGCGAATAGCGCCCATGGCGTCGTATTACGCCGAATAAAAGAAGTACCTCTGGTGGAAGTTTTAAAAGCATTTTCCAAATATGTCAGCCCTCAGTTTATCACACACGCTGATAATCTGGGGGCCGCAAATTGGGCGGTATGGTTAAAAGATTCAGAGAGTTTTGATAAAGTGATGCGTGCCGACTCATTATCTTTTGGGGCAGCGAGTGTAAAACTTTATGCGTATGCGAATCCAATTCGCCGGGTTATCGTTAGGGGGGTTCCCCCGTTCGTAAATGATGCAGACTTAAGTGCATGCTTTTCAAAATTTGGTGAGTTGAGGGGGCACATTTCTCATCAGGGTCTCATGAATGCTGGTGAGGAATTTGCCCACATAAAATCATTTACTCGAATTATTGAGTTAGCAATCCCGAAAGGGGTAAGGGTCCAGGACGTTGTCACGGTCAAGGCCAATGGAAAAGAGTACAAACTGCGGGTACAAATAGGCGCCAAAAAGTGCTTCAAGTGTGCACGAAAAGGCCATATTAGTGCTAATTGCACATTCAAAAAGCAACCCGAAAAAATAGAGAACCCATTACCTAGCAATAAAGTTGATTCGGTGCCTAATGATCAAGTTGACTCGTTGCAGGGTGATGTGGATCCCCCAGTTTTGCGTAAGATTACCGACACCAATAACGATAATGAGGTCAGGGATTCAATACCCCCCTTTAAACGCCGAAAAACTCTTGATTTCCAAGATGTCAGTGCGGAGGAGGTCTATGAAAGTGATAACTCTCAAAGATCCTCCTCCAAGTCTCGTAGGAATCGGGGGAGACCCAAATCCCGAACAAATTCAGACCCCAAACCACAAACGATGAGCGAATGGGGATTTGATCTGTGGAACGTAAATTTACAGATTAAGTCTGTCACTAAAGTAAGGTTTATTCTTTTTTTGCGTTCTCTCCGCAGAGAGAATAATAATATAAATTGCAAATATGTCAATTTGGGCCAACAAATATTTATGACCACAAAAACCCCCGAAGATATTAAATCCCTATTGGTGGAGGTTCACAGCTCCATCCCAAGTAGCAATACCTCTCTGGTAACAAAATATGCTTTCCTGTTAAATCAGGTAAAGAGTTTTCTAGAATTAGAACAGGATAATTTTCCAAAAATCCAAGCCCAACTTGACGATAATTATCGGTCAATGGAGTGGCAAAGTTTTTGCCGATTAAATAAAATTCCAGTAGCTGATCAAGATAGCTACAAAACCCACTTTTTTAATATCAAATGGTAATTAGCATTTGGACCTTGAATTGCCAAGGACTTAATAATTCCGTTAAAAAACAGTCCCTTAAATCCTTAATTAAATCTTTCAATCCTACAGTCGTTTCTCTCCAGGAGACAAATTTAAACCCCATCCGCCATGGTATATTTAATATACAAAATTACACACCGTTCTTTAACGATTGTACCACGCTGGGGAGTGGTACATCTTTTTACATTCACCATAAATGCTCGGTAATTAGTCATGATGTGATTGTACCGGGTAAAATGAGCAAAATTCATATTAAATTTCTTTCCCAATTGTTTCTTGTAGTAAATGTTCATTTCCCATTCCTTAAAACTGAGTCTGACGAATTTCTAGTAAAAATAAAGAGTGAGATCACTGCTGCCCCCAACTGCGATGGTATCTTCGTACTCGGAGATTGGAACTTTGTAGTAGATACAGAAAGAGACAGAATCGGTAACCGTGAAAGTAGAAATGGTTTGGCTAAGAAATTTAAAAATTTGGTAACGTCTAATAACTTTGTAGATAGTTATCGTCATTTGTGCCCCCAAGGTAAAGATGTTACCTTTGTGAGCAGAATGAACGGTACTTCCGCTAGATTAGACAGGATATATCTTCAGGTCTCACAATTACCAAATTTAGTCAGTCAAACCATTATACCGTTCATCGGTGACCACATGGTCTTCGGCGTAACTATGACAACCAATAAAAATAATAATAAATGCTTGTGGTCATGTACAAATACAATTTTAAATAATTCGGGCTTTATCTTTACGGTCGAATTGATTTTAAGAGATTTCTTGTTATCCGATTTCTCATTAGAAAAGTACGAAAGACTAAAGAGTAAAATAATAAGGGTTGCCATGGAAACCGACTTGTATTGCAAAATGAATATTAAGAGACTAGTCCGTTTAACATACAACAAATTGATTCACACAAAATGTACCAAGTTCCGAAATTTTTACGAATTTTATAGACAGTATAGAAGGTGCCATCCGTGGTGATGGCGTATGCAGTGATTTCCCCGATAGAAAAGTGGTAACCACACGCGTGGGTATCACTGTAGATGAGGCGCTGGATGGATTGTCATCTGGCGAAAAGCTAAAAATGGTGGGCTCATTTTTTGCGGAAAAGTTTGCCCCGTCTACTGTAAACTTATCAAACCTTGATAATTTTATGTCTGATATGCCAAAAATCCCAAATCCTGGAATTTATGAGAGTGACTTGTCTTGTAACGAGACTTTACAAGCTATTCAAAAATCCCCAAATAATAAAGCCCCGGGTTTAGACGGCTTAACGTTTGAATTTTACAAGAAATTCTCAGGTCAATTCAGTAAAATCTTAAGCAATTTAGCTACATTTTCGTGTGCCGAGGGGTTTCTGCCAAAATCGTGCAAGAGTTCCGTCGCCACCTTAATTTATAAGGCTGGTGACCCCAAAAACCTAAAAAATTACCGCACTATTTCTTTGACCAATACTGATTATAAAATCATTTCAAGCTGTGTAAAGTCTCGTTTAAATATTGCCCTCCCCTCCATCATAGGTCCGTGGCAGACGTGTGGTGTTAGAGGGAGGTCAATATTTGACAATTTGACATTCATACGCGATGCATTTCAGAGTGGTGAACTTGAAGGCTTTCTTTTTAGTCTCGATCAAGAGGCTGCATATGATCGTGTAAATCTGGAATATCTTTACCGAGTCTTAAAAAATTTCGGATATCCTGATAATTTTATTAAATATGTTAAATTACTGCACACCGACTTCACCTTGGTGGTGTCGGTGGGCAGTGATCTCACGGCCCCCATATCAGTCGGAGTCGGTCTCAAGCAGGGTGACCCCAGTGCAAGTCCATTATATTGCATTGCAATCGAACCATTATTATTTTACTTGCATAAAAAGCTACGACTCTCGGGTCCCAGCGCCTGGCGCAGACATCCGAACAAGTATATTTCGGCGTACGCGGATGACACAAATGTCCTTCTCGGTCATCAGAGCCAAATCGGTATAGTTGAGTCGGAGTATGAAAAGTATTCACAATTTTCTTCCTCCAAATTAAATGATCAAAAGTCTGTAATTTTGATTTTGGGTGCCCAGGCGCCCCCACAAACAGATTCCCTGTAGTTTCAGATGGGCTGAAAATTTTGGGAATTTTTTTTGGGAATAATAATTATATGGCACAAAATTTTACTATTTTAATGGATAAATTTGACTCGAAGTTAGAATTTTACACAAAAAAATGCGCCCCGGTTAGTCGCTTTTCACGTAGTAAAATTGTGAATACATTTCTCAGTCCAATATTTTGGTACATTTTTAAAGTACTGGACCCACCGATGGGAATTTTGGATGCAATTTCCAAGAAAATCGAAAATTATGTATGGTGGGGGTCGAAACGATGGGTGTCGAGACCCTACGCATACCTACCGCTTCTGAATGGGGGTCTGGGCGTGCGTAACCCAACAGCTCAGATCGCTACCTTCCGTCTCACTTTGGTAAATAAAGTTTTATCCTCATGTGAGGACAATTATTTTCTCGCTGAGTCTTTTAACCAAGTCCAATTATTAATTAACTCCGAGATTGTTAAACTATCAACCTTTTATAAAGAATTGTATAATGTTACCCAACGGCTTGGCGTGGGACTTACCGCGTGCAGCAGGGATTATTTGCATAATATTATGATAAGTAGCCAATTTTTATTTAGGAATTTGAGTAATAATTATTTATCTCGTTGTACGATAGTAAAGGTCGGAGATCTCTACGGTCCGAACAAATTAAAATGTATTGAGGCATTACCAGCAGCAGTAAAAAGGCATGCATTTTCGGAGAGGAAAAAGTATATTGATGCGGTTGCCATGGTAACCGACTCAACTGATGTTAGGTTAGATATCCCATCACTATTTAGTAAGTCCGAAAGGGTTGCGGTTTCCAAGGCAACCAACTACCTGCACTGCTTACGTGTACATAATATAATTAGATGGGAAGAGCTGGACGATGTCCTCTCCTCTCACCCACAGTGGCTCCGCTTAGTAACCACTGCAGTGTCAAACCCGGAAAAAGACAATGTCTTTAAATTCTGGCACAACGTGGGTTTGACCCCTTCCATGGCACACTCACTAAAAATTTACACTAATTTTTCATGTCCGTTTTGCAATATTTTAAAACCAAAAGTGGTTTTAAACAACATTACTTAAAATGTCCACATACTTTAGATTTGCGAAAAATAGTAGCCAAATTTCTTACAAAAGTAAACATTGACACGCGAGCCTTCGACGACGCCTTCCTGCATAGGGTTTCGCATGCGGGGGGCAATATTATAATCTTTTACGCTTATAATATTATTTATAAAGCTTTTGTCCACAATTTAAATAATTACTCAGGTAAATTTAATCTCATTTCCTCGTTCCGTCACCTTCTTTATGGTCGGATTTTGACCGATTTTTATGCATGCAGTATAAATTCGAGCCTCTTTCCGAAATTTCACAAGAATTGGGACAAATTTGATATTTATAAAATTTCGAAAAATAAAATAAATATAAATTTAGGATTTTAATGCAATTAACTTTCCTTTTCTGCATGACTAACTGAAATCTAGTCTTATATTAGTCTATAAGATAAATCCACCTAGTTTTTATGATGTGATAAGATTTTACTATATTTGTGATACGTCGTTTGATAAGAAAACCTTGTACTCATATTGATTAATGATATTTTATGAATTATGAAATTGTCCAAAATGACCAAAATTGTAACATTTTAAGAGGCAAGAAGATAAAGGAGACAAGCACTGGCTTAGTTCCTACCCATGACGGCCAAATTTTGTAAAGCCTTGTCGAGAAGACGTCGCCTCAATATTTTAAAAAAAATAAATGATATGTAATTGATGATTTAACTTAATTAATTGGAATAAATTCGTGCGTTATGTTAATTTAAAAAAAAAAAAATGCTTACAAATATGGAAAACATTCTTCAAAGAATCAAACGACTTTGCAAAATTACGGACTTCTATAAATGTCTTTTTGTGACGTGGGACTCGCAGAAGAACCTCATCGTACCTGTAGGAAGACTAAGCCAGGTCATCAGTTACGGCTGGATTGTGGTTCACCTGATCCAACTGGTTTGTGAAGTAGTATCTGTGGCGACGAGGGCATCGACCCAGCCTCAAATTTTGGGCGGAATGACGTTTACGTATGGATATTTTATTGGATTTTTGTGGCGGCTGGACCTCAAGAGGGACTATGTTCAGGGTCAAGTTTGGAACTTATTGGCGGCACGAAAAGGTATATTTTTTACAAATTTAAACGGTTATTTATATCCAACGGGAAATGTTAAACTCTAGACATATTGAAACTCTTAAAATTTCTAATTATAAACCCGGTTTTCTTAGATTGTTACACGGATCTGACACCCACAAACGCTCTGAAACGCGAAAACACCATATTTGTATGTGTCGCTCTTCTCTTCGATGCCATTCAAGTCATCGTGCTAATAATCTCATTCTTATTGGGAACCATATCGTTCATATCGCCATGCACACCACCGCTTCTCACCTCCATGGTTTTCCCGTGATTTGGAATCACGGGAAAATAATCAAGGCTGGTCTTGCCCTTTTAGAATTCGTCCAATGTAGCCAGATCGGGGTGACATCTTTGTACTACGCCATCTGCTTCCTCACCACAACCTTCTCCAGATTATGGTTGGATTGTAAAGTTTTGACGGAAAGTCGGGATAATTTCGAAGATCAGGTCAAGATCTACAGAAAAATAGGGATATTTGAAAAAATTCTCAATTCCTGCATTCGATCCCGAATTTTCTTAACGTTAGCTCTGCTCGGTCCAGCATTTCAAATTTTGACGGGCTTTGCACTAATTGAGGTGGTAAATTCGCCCGACTTGTCGATTCTGCTGGCCTGCCGGGTAATTTATGTTGGTGTGGTGGCCGTGACGCTAATCTGTTTCTCCGTGGCGGGTCAAGTTAATCAGATTTCGGGGAGTTGGATTACGGGTAGAAGGGCGATTTGTAAAAGTAGGGCAGACCGACAACAGCTGAGGTCCCTGGTCCCGCTGAGGATCCAGTTTGGAACGAATTACGTGGAAGCTTTGACTCCGCTGGTGGTACAGGAATTTTGTGTTCAGCAGACAGCTTCGCTTCTTATTTTGACAAGATAAATATATGTAGATAGAAAGTCCCATACGTTATGGGCCATAATTGAAAGTCTAAAGCAAAAAATTGCTTCTACATTTATGTACTTATTTATAGATAAGTCTTGTATTTAAATAAACAAGTATTGTGTTGTAATTGGATATTAATCTTTAATTAAATTACATTTGTATTTAGTGTCTAGTTTATCAAATGTGGTTATTGTGATATGAATAAAATATTTCTCGAGTTATTGGTACCAATGGGTATGCATGTATGTATGTATGTAAATAGTTATCTGTATGTATTTATTCAAATGAAATGGGAGTATTAATGTACACAAATGTACATATGTACTAGGTAGTTTGCTGTGCGCTTTTCATTAAGCATCCGCCACACCCGGAACCAACCGCATATCCCGAACCACTAAATAATTCGGAACCACCAACGGTGGACCCTATAGAAATCACCCCTTCCCCCTCCCTTCGCCCGCAAATTTTGAAAGACCTCGTCGCCACTGAGCAGGGGGAAGTGGGGGAAAAATTACTTGAGGCTATCGTAAATTTTATAAATGTTGTTCTCAGCGGGAATGTTCCAGTCTCTTTCTGACCGATTTTCTACGGAGCTTCCCTCACCGCCCTAAAAAAGAAAACTGACGGGATTCGGCCCGTTGCGGTTGGAAATGTATGGCGCCGCCTTTCCGCTAAAATCGCACTGAAAAGAATGTCCCCCAACCTTGTGGAGTATCTAGCACCCCATCAACTGGGAGTGGGGATAAGGGGGGGGGGTGCCGAAGCGGCGGCACATGCGGCCGGCATCTATTGGGGACACGCCCATACGACATCCAAAGCCTTTTTGAAAGTGGACTTTAACAACGCCTTCAACGAGATTCGGCGGGAAACAATTCTCCACATTATTCATGATAGTTTCCCCTCAATGTTCAGTTTTTTATCGCAGGCTTATTCTGTTCCGTCTCAATTATATTATGGCGACACCCCCATCTCCTCCCGCCGTGGGGCCCAACAAGGGGACCCGCTAGGTCCCGCCCTTTTTGCGCTCGTCGTTCAACCCATCATCCTCGCCGTCGAAACGGAGCTAAACCTGTGGTATTTGGACGATGCCACTATAGCGGACACCCCAGAAAAAGTGTTAGTCGCGCTGGACACCATTATCCGCATGGGCGAGGAAGTTGGTCTTCGCCTGAACACCGCCAAGTGTGAAGTGGGCGTGCTAGGGGCGGACGAACATTCCCGCCTTGAAATTTTGGAGCGTTTTCGTCGGGCAGCACCGGGAATATAGGAGATTTCCCCCGAAGCCGCCGTACTCCTGGGTGCTCCTCTCACCGACGAGTCGATCGAGGCTGTACTGGGGGCGAAGGCCGAACAATTAGCTACACTTGGGGCCCGACTTCTTCACCTCTCCTCCCACTCCGCCTTTTTCCTTCTTCGAGCTTCGGTCTCTACACCGCGTCTCATTTACTTTTCGCGGTGTGCCCCCACTTGGCGGAGATTTGACTCCCTCACCCTCTACGACGCCAGGAGTCCATGGAGGGGATTCTCAACTGTTTCCTTTCCCCGCAATCTTGGCTTCAGTCCTCCCTTCCGGTCAGTGAAGGTGGCCTGGGGGTCAGGCGTGCTGTAGACGTGGCGATTCCGTGTTTCCTAGCGTCCGCCTACAGCGCCCTGCCCCTCGTTGAGCGCCTACTTCCGCCATACCTACATGGCACCGACACCGCACAGCAGGAAGAAGAAGAGAGGTGGAACCCCATGGGACCGGCGGAACTCCCCCCGCTCGAAGTTAGGGGTATTCAGGCCGCAAGGGAGAAGCCTCAACAGGAAGCCGCCATCAAGCACCCCAAGAATAGTGCACCTACACCGGAGGATAAAGCCTGACTCCTTGCTATGGGACAGCCACATGTGGGGGCGTGGCTAAATGTCATCCCTTCGCCACAACTTGGGACGCTTCTCCCCAACGAGACGTTCCGAGTCGCTTGCGCGCTTCGCCTTGGATGCGACGTGTGCCACTCTCATAAATGCCCATGTGGAGCGGAGGTCACAACAAAAGGCTATCATGGCCTAAAGTGTAAGAGGAGCGCGGGTCGTTATTCGCGACACACCGCGGCAAATGACGTTATTTGGAGAGCGCTCCGATCTGCTGGAGCCCCAGCTATCAAAGAGCCACCAGGTTGTTCTCGACAAGACGGGAAGAGGCCGGACGGCCTAACGTTAGTCCCATGGGCGAGAGGGAGGCCCTTGGTTTGGGACTTTACATGTTCGGACACCTTCGCACCATCTTACCTCCCTCAAACCTGCGTTCATCCTGGTGCAGCAGCCGAAAGAGCGGAGGACGCCAAGATTAAGAAATATGAATTCCTTCAGGACAGATTCCTCTTTGTTCCTGTAGCCATTGAAACGATAGGAGTGTGGGGCAAAGAGGGCCTGTCCCTTATCAAGGAAATCGGATCAAGGATCACGATCGTTACGGAGGAGAAGAGGGCAACATCATTTCTCCTCCAGAGGATGAGTATTGCAGTGCAGCGTGGAAATGTGGCTGCTATTTTGGGATCTCTTCCAGCCGGACGAGAGTTGGATGAGATTTTTTACCTTTAGGACAACTACAATTAGAACAGTTTTTTATATTCAGATAGGGATACTTATGTACGGCGCTGGTGGTTTAGCTTTTTCGAATTAATTATTTGTATACATCTCTGCGAACACAATTTATACTACAATGAATAAACAAATTTTCATAAGCCTATGTGCACTTTAAGGGTGACATTACGTCAACCTCGTTCAGTTTGCTGTGGAATTAGTACTAAAGACTCATCATCAACGGCAAAGTACAGATTTTCTCCAGGTATCTATTCTTCAATTTTGAATTTAATACATTTTAGTTTCGGTGACTAAACTGTGGCCGAATGGAGAATGTGTAATTATAGTCGGAAATACTGTTTCCCTTCTATGAAAAATCATTCTATCGATGGGGGTAGAATTATCAGATCAGGAATTGTTTGACGGAAATCTCTTTCCTCTTCATCGGTATATTTAGCTGTCATTCCAGTGTCGCTCAAGTCGCATCGTACATGTATGAAGGCATGTAAATATGTATGCATGTATTTCTTAGTTACATATTTATAAACGTTCGGTAGTTCGGTATGCATGCCGACAGTTAGTATCAGTGTAGGGTACGTAGCGTGACTTCCAGAAATCCATATGTAACTAGATGAATTAACATAACATGTCAAGAAAAACTTAACACGAACAAAACCGTCCAATGGTGATATTTCACTTCAAAATATTAAATTCAATGCGATTCGGAAAACAACTATTCATAACATCTGAATAATTTATGCATGAGTCGACGACTACTTTAACTAATCTACATAGCTAAGATACTTTGATGCGCAGAAGAAGATTCATAAATAGGAGGTCGCCATTATTAGGAGCGAAGCCGTCTCCAGAAATATTTAAAAAGTTCAGTTTATGATATGTAAAATAAAAATTTATCCCAGTTTCCTACGCAAATAACCAGAAATTTAATACCGATATCTTAAAATTATTTTAAGAGATTAAACTTAGACCGTATACACTAAGGGTTACCGCAACAAAGAAGGTGGAATTGTTTAACCAGATTTTACATATTTCCCCCGAAGTCTTGGCCGTCACCTGATATTGCCGAAGAAGATTTCACCTTGGTCGGAGATAAATTGGCAATATATGAAGGGTATGGCTTAAATTGCTTTCCACGACTCGGATATCATATCCTCATTCTGAAACCAATGCTTGCAATGGAAGCTCAGAAAAGAATTATTGATTGGAACAAAGATTTCAATCGGCTCTTACAGAAGAACGAACGGATTGAAATCCTCATCGCAGAAACCGAACTCTCTCCGACAGAATTGGTGTAGGGCTGGATAACTTATCGTCAAAATTTTGAAATCAAAATACTTTCAATCATCCTTAGACTAGGGAAATTTGTTTGGAATCCTAACATAAATTGATAGTCACCAAAAAGGGAGATTTCCAAGGTGTCTGTCGTGTCCATGAACTTACCATTTTTTTGTTCAATCTAGTACATACCACCCTAGATTAAAGATTCATTCACATTTACGTGCAAGATATTTACATATCTATCTGGCGCCATGGTGTGGCTCCACTGTCGACGAATTTGATTGCTTGAAATTTTAGAATTTTTTAACGTTTAATGCAATGAACGGCAAAATTTTGACTGAAAACATGACCAAGACTTCAACTTATGAATTTAGGGACATTTTCCAAAACTTAACGTTTAAATTTTTGGGAAATGTTTTTAGACTAGGAAATTCGCAGAAATATCTAGGAAACATATTTCTGAAAATTTTTATTTTTGTTTGTTATTAGAATCCCAAGATTACTTATCAAAACCTCAGAGAAAATGCGGTTCTCTTGGAGGTATGAGATTGGTCGAAAATGAACATCTGTAAGTTTTGCACACTATTTTGCGCCAAATAAGAGGTTTTCACCAAAATATGAATGAACGCTTTATCTAGGGTCTTAGCAGATTCTGGGTCACATATTTTGTACCCCGGATATGAAATCTCTGAAGTTTCCTTTATAAGTTGCAAAGTGAGCATTTCAAGTCAGATTTGATGAGTTCCAAGTTTTCTAAGGGTTTCTTCAACTGGAGACCCGTTCCTTGACAAACAGTATAAAGATCAAGTTCATATCTATACCTAACTTACAAACAACGACCTTTCTTACAAATAAGGCCCAGAATTAGAAATCAAATTACTCGAGGATACAAATGGGACCTATTTTATAATTTTGGCGATGAATCATTCAGTCTTTGCTTAATTTATGCGATAAATTTTATAGTTATGATAGGGATTCGACCGAAATTAAAATAACTCAGTTTCTCGCTTGCTGCCGATATTGCCTCAGATTTTCGCGTACATTCTTCAAGATTTTAACGGCAAATCTTGATGGGACACCTACGCTAGCGGAAATTCAGAACTTTACCGAAAACTTGAATAACTACTACGAATTCTCTGTTCCGATTTATATGAAGAATCTTCTAAATTTCTTGAGCGCGTTCGACACCATCACCTGGATTTTCATTTCATAAGCCAACATTTCCGTGGGGTTTGTACTACAACTAATAATTGTGTGGGGAGATTTTGACCAACTGCTTTCCCATCTCCCTGAGACTGGTCGCCCGAAACGACTTCGTAGATTTTTTGAGTTCTCTTTACCAATTTTTGCAGGATTCCAGCTCCAAATAGAACAGGGGACGGGTTTATTGGCGAGCAAAAATTTGCGGAAGTATTGGACAGGAATCCCCCTCACGTTTCCCCTGTTCTTGACGACAATCGTTCTGACAAACTCTTTCAAAGGGGAAAACATTATAAATATAATTGCACCGGCAGATAAACCATTCGCACATTTTCGTGACTTGTATACCAACGGATTCACCTTCTTCTCGGAATATGTGACGCTGATCCACAACTCGCGCAGATTCGGATTCTCTAATGGGGCCGAATTTGATACGATTACGGATAGACGATTCGGGCCAACACAGACATACGCGTCGGAAATATCCCCAAGAGAGTATGACGAAATTGTTGGTAGGATAAGGAATAAGAGAAAAAAAATAAATAACTTAAAGATGTATGTCGAATTCGAAGAAATTTTGCAAAAAATTCATGGAGACGAATGCCCCAAAATTGCAGTATTAGGTTGGATTAATGACCTTCGTTTGAAAAACGAGAAGCTAAATAATGTTTCCAATCCAAAAATGAGGAGAAGCAAGAGTAAGGTTGTGTTCTCACTTGGACGTCAGATTCTAATGACACAGTTGCGAGGCTGGAAAATATCACACATCGTGCACGACTCGGTCCACAAGAGGGTTCAGGATTTGCAACCGTTTGGATTTCTTGATAAAATTTTGTGGTACCAAAATCAAAGTCAGTGGCTACGTCGGCGGGGTTCTTTCTTTCCACAGGGGCAAACTGATATAGTTGAGGCGGTTAAACTTGATACGAATATGAAAAATGTCTTGCTTTATTTTGTTCTGGTTCAGGTCATGATCATTATTATAACCGGAGTGACGCTAATCACCACCAAATTATTTGCAAGTGTGTTAATTTATTTGCTACTGCGGCAAATTGCGGTACGACGTTTGTACATAAATACACATATACACATGATGTACAAATGAGTAAAATCTTTTTTCAAGGTTGCCCCCAACCGGCACGGTTGGTTGTACATTTGAGAAAAAAGTTCAATCGCAGATGATGCGATGGTGGAGCACATACCGATCCATATATAATTAGTTCAAAAAAAGAAGTCGGAGTCGCTAGCGTACAATACGTACGGTGTATTATTATCTCAATCGAGGGCGCTCACTGTGATGCCAATTCTCTCCGTCTACTCCACTTTCCATAGTATATCTTGTTTCATGGTTGACCCTAAATATACTAATTTCTTGATTTAGTGGCTGCTTGTATCACTTGCTTGGACATTACCCAATTTGTACGGTTATAGATTGTGACTTTTTGTCTGTTCCTGTATAATAAATGCTACATTTGCTTAATATAAAACCAAACTTCAAAATTATGTTGACCAAAAAGTTATGACAACTGCTGACTTACTTTTAATTATAGGACCGTGCATGTATTATGGAACGCAAAAATGCGATTCTTTGCAGCCGGAGGAAAATATTGATTTGCGTAATTGTGCCTGGTCGCATGAGAAATTTGAGCCACTTATGCAATTTTTATTATATCCGGCGATTTTTAACTTGTGGACTACACACAGTTTCGAGCGGGGTGCTACGAATTTTTCGGGTAATATAGTATTGAAATTAAAATTTTAAAATTGGCCCGTAAATATTTTATATAACTCTTTATAGGCAAACTTAATTTAGAATATTTAATACACAAAATTGCATGAAGGCGTTCTATGACTCCACTTATTTATTTTACTTGAGCTGTTTGTGTGTTGAGGTGTGTCAAGGAAATATGTCTGTGTATTTATATATCTATTGTATGTGTTTATCATACGATTATTCTAAGCTTGTCCTACGTCTTGGCGACTGATTACCAAAGCTGGTGCGTGCAAGGTCCCCGGGTTGACGCAAACCTCGAACCTACATTCTCCTTCCCACACCGCCAGAACTAATCAGCAGCAGATTTAGAGTCTAATTCAAACAGAAGTCCTGAATTACCAGTGGGGTCCCATTATCGATAAAGTTTGAGCCGAATTTGATCTTTAGTACGCCACACGTCTTTATCTCTTTCCCAAGAAGGGACCTTTTCCCGCCGAATTGGATCGTATTCCTGACATGCAGTTTAAGCGTCTTGGTCGACTTGGAGTTCACCCAGGAGGCCAAGGTGAACACGAAGACGTTAAATATCCCGGTATCGAACAGAATCAGGGGAAATATGAGAAACCCCGGCATTGGAATGTCGTCATGCAGTTTGACGCAGACGTATTGACAGATGATTTGCAGCATGGGGGTGCAGCATATCATGGTTGGGACGATTCGCACGGTGAGGAATCCGTTCAAGAATTTTTCCAAGATCTGAATGCACCGATAGAGTTTTACGCAAGCCAGATGTTCGGAAATGGTTTGAGATTTTCCAATCCGCCTGCAGTCAGAACAGAGTAGTAAAAATGTATGTATTTAAACTCTAAATAATTTAGAGGCAAATAGTCACCCGCGGATTTAGTTATTTTTGGGTATGATTGAGAAGTTTCTTCATCATAAGAAAATATATACATAAGTCAAAAACTCAGTAACCAAAAAACACATACTCGTTTGGTAATAATTTTCTACCGGACTCGTAGTAGTTTGTTTCCGATTACAAAACGTATCATTACCACAACATTACTGGTAGATAGTGCCAGTTATTACCAGTGCCGCCAGAGGAACACACATTTATTGGTCCACAGGCGAAGATTTGTCCTCGAATTATTTAGAGTGTTTTGTTACTGAAATATTTAGGAAATAGGGTGCAAACCTCTCCAAAATTTGGAAGTAGTTGAGAATGGTAACAATTCCGACGGAGAGGATGTAAAAGATCCACGTCGTTCCGGAGCAGAACATATGCAGAGCCATCCAAGCTTCGAACAAGATGACGAATATTTTAACTACAGAGATTTCCTTGCAGTTGTCCGTCATTGAGAGGAGAAAAGGGGGCATGCATGGTTCCAAGATGAGGAGAAGGAAGACCGCGACCGGAACGGCGACCACCGTGAAGGATGACACGTACAGAAAGAGGGAGATGATTTTTACTTCGATGGACTTGGTGATACTTGACTTGTCTAAAAGTAAAAATTTGTTAACTCCGTCTAAACCAAATTCGTCATTCAACATATTTAAATACGGGACCCAAACATACATTTGTGGGTTTTTCATATATAATTTTTGACATATATCAAAACATGTCGCCTTGAGACAAAATACACATGAAAAAATGCATGTATTTCCCAAAATTTTTAAACCGTGGCAAAATTTGTTTTTAATTTTATGGAAAATTGTTTTGTAAAAATATGAATCTCTTCTAATTTTTTGATGTTCATTTGAAATTTTTGCATTTTTCGTATATAAAAGGTGTTAAAAAGTCGTTTTTTTAATTTTCGTCCCTAAAACTCCGAACTTGGAAACGGGTTGAAAAATAAGCCCATGGTTGTTGGATATGATTGAGATTCAATTGGCTCAACGAACCTTTCAGAAACTCATTTTCAAACGTTATGATTGAGTTGATGGTTTGTATCGGAGCAATATTTAGCCTCACATTCCATCCGCCAGAGAGCAGGATTGTATAGCAGATCAGGAACGGAATGGCTTGTAGGCGTTTCAGAAAGGTTAGTTTCCCCAGGAAGAAATGACCCAGCAGGACGAGAAAGTAAGCCAGGGCAACGACAGATTGAACTTGGGAGAGGCGGACTCTTCTCTCGGACTTGCAAAGCCTCAGTTTTCCTTCGTTTGCATCCCATTCGAAAGGAAGGAATCGTCCTATCCGGGAAAATTTGAAGTGACGAATTAATAACGGCAAAAACTGGGTAGAATACATGACGAGAGAGATTCATATAGTTTGAGGGGTCTGCTCGCCACCAATTGAAGTCAAATAAGGTTGACGCGTGGGTTATATTATGTAGAAGTTAGCTTTATTAAGTTGTTTTAATATCTTAAGATCTGGTTCCACATAAATACAATCGCTGCTTGAAGTTAAAATCGATAACAAAATTCACACTAAATACTAAGGAGGAGAAATTGTCTACTGAGCAGTACACGATTTTGCAGCCAGGTTGCAATATTTGGTGAAGCGCCGTTTATATGTAAATTATGCAACGCGAGAGGGGCGAGGGGGCCTCAGGCTTCAATCGTATCGGAAATACTGTTAAAGCGGGGCAGGAGTGGACCCAGAGAATTTGTGCATAATATTTTTTATGAACGATGTGTACAAAAAGTTAAACAGAGAGTTCAATTTGAGCCCATCAAACGCACCAAAAGCGATTACAAACAGAAAAACGGTCACATATTTAAGCCTAACGTGTTCATAATAGTATTCCTCATGAGTCCGTCTTGACTGTTTTTGATGATTCGCCGATCTTGAGTTTGGGTCAGAATCGGGCATTTCGGAATTCGAATTCTGATTCATGAGGAGCACTAAAATCTACAAACTGACGACGTGCGTGATTTCTTCATTAAAGAATACACATCACTTGATGAGCTTCGTGTGCCCTCTGATGAATGTGATTCTTCCATATGTATATTCTGGCCAGTGCGTATTATCAGTTAATAAATCTGTTATTCTTAAAATAAATTAAGGCCACGCGCCGATAAAATATTCACACAGGGTGATGATAACGTTTAAGGTACAGGTAAATTTAAGGTAATTTGATTCACACATACATGTATGCGTCTATAAATGTAGGAATACTGTTAAGTTGAAAACATGAAGGTATGGAACAACATAATCTAATTGGAATATGGTAAGATGTTAACTTTCATATAAATATATCCACAAGATAGTTGACTGGTTTGAATTACTTGGTAAAGTTAGTGAAAATTACACATATGATATACTTATAATAAGTGAATTTGGTGACAGGTACTACAGTGTGCTCAAATTTCAAATAATTTATGCTTTAAGTTGAGTTATTTTTGTATGTAAAGATTGTTAACTTGTTTAAGGGGTGATCTGATACACTCCCACCGCTACCTGACGGGGAGTATGTAACTATCCCCTCCCATAAGCTCCCATGTTATAGTTTTAAAAACTTTGGACGTCGTCAAAAGACCATAAAATTTCGATTTTTTGCATCAATCGATGCATATATTTAGTCTCCACAAAGTTACAGAAGTTTTGACGGATACGTAGAGTATACATGAAAATATGCAAATTTTTCTGATTTTTTTTCGTAAAAAGAATTATGGTGTGACCATGAAAGCGACTTTAAGGTCAAACTTTAGGTCTTTAGTAGTAGTACAATAGTCAAATTGGACTTATAGTCGAAATCGACTTGCGTGACCTTGTTTCGGCGTCGAAAGGTTGGTAGGTCAAAGGTCACCGATCCCCACAAATGGGGTATCATTGGAAAGGTATTGGTGAGTGGATTCCGAATATATATACTTTATTGGGTGTATGACCACTCCCTCATGTTCCAGAGGCAGAAGAATGAAAATCTTCAATTCTCCACAATTTAACACAGCAAGTAGATTGCGAGCTAACATGCAGTAGATGGGCACAAACTCAGAAATATTCTTCGGTCTCTGGAAATTCAGGGAGTGGTCATACACCCAATAAAGTATATATATTCGGAATCCTCTCGTCGAGACCTTTCCAACGATACCTTACTTGATAATAAATTCCATTTACAGTTTCGAAAAATTAATTTTAAAATGAAATGAAAATTGTATGAGTTGAACGCCAAGTGACTAGTGAAAATTTTTAATATTATTAAAATCTAAACCTCGCTCTTACCCCTCCTTAATTTCCTGTGGCAAATTGTTTTTTCGCGTTTGTATACTTTTGACGTGTAACATTTGCACGAAATTGATCCCATACTTTGTATACATATGTTTCATAAGCATGTAGTGCCTGCTGAAAATATGATGGAACTAGGCTTTAGCTATATTTCTTTCGTCGAAATTGTATTCCACGTAACATATTTTGATAGAAAATGTATTTACACAGGATTATCTGATGTGGTATATACATAAATAGACAGGATTTCAATGAAATAGGTCGGCTACGTGACATATTATTCTACAAATTTCTATTAAGTTTCAAAAGAAAGAGGACGGACAATTACATACATCCATCAACTTTTCACGCAAAGAGAATCGTGCAATTTCGCAGAAATATCCTTAAACTAATAAATGCATAGGTATCAAAATTCTTCTGTGGAAGGAATTATATAGTCGTTTACATAAATACAGTTTTATAATTTAGACGGTGAGCATACTTGCTAAAAACTTTGGACATCTTTAACATTCACATATTTTAAAGGGCCAAACATATAAAATAATGTGCAAAATCTTGCAGCTTGCAAATTCCAATAGTTATGTGTGTACTACATATGTACGTCCAACAAGTCATGCTATCGAGTAGTTGGATATGATTATGATGCAATTCAAACGTCAGATGCGTCATTGTGGCGATGCACATACAAATATTCTCTCAGCTTGATTTATTCACATGCTAAACACATACTTGTTAATACCCTTGGGCTTCACGTTCTTTTACACCATACGGATATTTGCATGTAAAAAAACATCCTCCATTTCAATTGATCATTAATTTCGCTCATTTGTATTCTATCCACTGTTTTGTAGCACAACAGAACATCGCAGACATCACATCTTCGTTCGGCTGGGATACACAAATGGATATGTATTTATTTACAAAGGTTTCATTTACTTATTAAATACAGTAAGAAGCCATTCACCTGTTCAAAAATTATAGTTTGGGTACAAGGTTATTAAAACATGGTGAAACATTTGTGTTGGAATTTGTAAATTGAGGTAATTTACGAATCAAGAATTAATCTCACTTACTACAAAAATTAATTTACATAGTACAACTTTCTTAAAGGGAACCGTGATATTTACACAGGACAATTTTTGGCACAAAATTAAGTAATTGACGGCAGTCATGGAGACGATAATTCCAAAAATGGGAGACATGAACCTCGAAGAAATTTCGCTGCTGAGAAAGGCCATCATGAACCCGGTGGTAATTAAAAATTTTAATTGTTGTTTATGTAATTATCTCTCATAATCCCGGTTGTATAATGTTTCAGAAGAAGATTTGTCGATTTAATTAATTACTGTATGTAACGAATTTAATCATTGCATTTAATCACAGTCACATTTAATCACTCTACCTGAAATGTTTCATGTTCGCTTTCAAATTAAAAAATCATTTTTTTAGACAAAATTGAATTTGAAAAAATTAGGATTTAAATATGTATGTTACGCAACAAAATGGTTAAAAAAATTGAAATTTGAAAGCGAACATTGCCGTCGGAGTGAGCCCCTTGCTTACCTTATGATTAAATTCGTTACATACGGTAATTAGATAAATTTGAAATATCTTTTTATCGTTTAAATAATTAAGTATGGTTTCAGATCTTGGACAAAATTTTCTCTCACCTGGATTTCCTCACCCTGAAGAACTCGGTCCGATCCGTGTGCACAGTTTGGGCAGATGTGGGCGCCACCCTTATCGGGCGGAGGGGACGCATTGTCTTCTCCGATTTGGGGGGAATGACCTCCTTTAATCCCAACCTGGCTAGGAACATTTATCTGAATCTGACCTCTGCCTGCTGCTGCTGCGTCAGAAATTGTAAATGCCAATCCAAAAATCCTGCTTGCTTCAGTGTCATCGTGATGCCAGAAGTTTCTAAAATTTTGGCCCGACTTGAAATCTACACGGATAATGTGTACGGACCCAGACTGAATGAAACTTGGACGGGGTACAACTTCCGGAATAGATTGTCCATCCTGGTTGAGAAATGGGGGGATGACGACTTGATGGGGGCGCCACGATTTCTGCCCCTCCCAAATTTAAGGTCCGTGTGAATTAAATACGTAATACATAATCGGTTAAGGAATTGGACCTGCTCAGAAACTACATATTTCTTCACTCAAATTTTTTCAATTTAAAAATTTGGAAAAAGGATTCATTAATAATTCAATTAGTCAAAATTTGAAAGTAAGTATGAGTTCATATTTTTTATTATTTTGTATCCCAACTTCGAAATATTAGACGGATTTCTGAAAATATATCATATGTACATACTCTTAAAAATTCGGCCTTGATAGGTGTGTATATGTGACTTCAACGCGCGGTGATAGTCTTTCTCACCGAATGGTGATAAATTTGACACCAGCCTCAGACAAACAATTTGTCACCATGCATGCAGGCAAGATTTATCACCATGCGGTGAAGCCACTTATGCCCACCCCACCGTGCGGTGACGATTAACACTGGATTTTTAAGAGTGTATGCGAACACTTGTTCCACCTTTAACGAAGTTATATTTTAGGTCGCTCAGCTTCCAGGGTAGGGATTCACTTCCTAATAAGGAAAACTCAGCAGGGGAGGTCACAATTTTCCAGGGGATTCTAAACTCTACCCCCAACTTGGAAGAGGTCGCCATAACGGCCAACTTCTATCCAGATTTCGCACCCTGTACAAAGTTAAAGATCTTGAAGTACAAGAGCATCTGCGGGCAAACAAGTGGAAAATCTGCAGACAAGTTCCCACTTTCCGAAATGCTGGCCAAATGTCCGAATTCATTAGAAAAGTTTACCCTGGGCGTTTGGGAGGAACCTGTAGGACAATGTGTTCCTGTGGCGAATTCAGAGGTGGGTGGACTCTTAAGAATATGCAATGTTACCCTCTTGAAACGTAGCTGCACGCTGAGTTCTAAATTATGTAAGTAAACTATGTATATTTACGTGGGAAAATTTTTCGCATGGTTTCCATCCTCATTGTCATATTGCAATTTTTTTCAAAGGGTAACATTATTTTTAAGAGCGTTGACATTATTTTTGACATGAAGCATCTAGACTTTCTAATCATTTGCAAAATTTCAATCCAGATTTTGTCCTTTGGCCTCCTCAACCTTTCCCACCTTGTGATCAAAGCTGCCGAATTGTACGAAATTGAGGACATCTCACGCCTCCCAAAACTGACCCATTTAACTCTAAAGACAGTCACCTACGGGGTCAGCATGTCGAAAATGTTTCAAAATTATCACTCCCGCCACAAAGGGATAACCCGGCTCGAATTGGAATTCATGCCCTCTGAGGACGAGCAGGATACCCAAGCTGCAGAAAAAATAGTGAAACTGTTCCCAGGCGTGACCCAGTTTAAGATAAATTTAGATGGTGCGCAGAACTTAGCGAAAACGATGCGACCCTTCAGAGCCTGGAGGCTGGCAAGTGGAGAGGTTAATATTGAAGAGGTGAAGTCTGCCGATGTCGTGGCCGCCGTGTTGGAAGGACTGGCGGAGTGGCGAGGTACATTTTTTCGCAAAAAATAAGCTACACTATTTACATATTTGTTCAAAAACACGTTAAAGCAACTTACAAATTTTGATCTGGAATAATTTTCCGAAATATGAGACTTATTTCGGACAACTTAGCAAGTTCTGCTTCAATGCGATGATCTGACGGACGAGTGTTTTATGTATATAAAAAATAATTGCGAATCATCTACTGGTTGTTAAAGTAATTAAGATTCTAGAATCTAAGATTGCTAGATTATCAGATTTTAACCTTTTAGAAAAAGTTAAGAACATGTCTTTCTCTGTTTTGGACTGAAAGTAATTTAATGATGTTTTTGTTACACAGGTTTGCGAAATACGAAACTTGTCTTTCGAGAGACTTATCAAGGTTTCATCCTCCAGATGTCTGACCGTGTGAGGGATGCACTCGTTTTGTGCAGTTCGATTAGTAATATTCATCTCGGGATTCCGGTAAGCGCGTATAATCGCTAATTCGATAAGATTGGAATAGCTGATTACCTAATAATACATCTTCGTAATTTATGTAGATGGACAAGGAGACCCGAACCGATTTGAATGCGTTCATCGCAAAGTACAATTTGCCAATTTCCTTCTAAATTAGCTCCTGTCATGCGTATGTAAAGGGTGTTTTTTTTTTAAATTCGTCCCGCATTTTACTACATTTTTGAAAACTTTTAACTCAAAATCGACAAAAACTTGGGTTCTTCTGGTGGATCTTGTGATGCTCAAGATTAGAACCTACAGTGTCGGACAAAATTGAACGTCCACTTTTTTATGCCGAACTAAAATTGATATAGCGACTGAACTATTCTACCAATCTCACCGTTCTTGACATCAAATTGTACACCCATTAATACTCTTTCGAAATCAGTAATCAGATATTATATTTCCATTTGGGGAGATGTGAGAAAAAAATCTTGAAAATTAAAAGTGAAAATTAACGCGTCAAAATTGTACGTCCAGTTGCATTTATTTTCAGACATATCAGGATAAATTAATTTCCTCGTCGAGATAACTTTATAAATATGACCTACAAACATTATTATACTAAATTTTTTCAAAACTATTGATCTCATTTGGTCGCATAAAAATCCCAACTGCAATAAGTGATCATATTATTTCCAACTTGAAATCGAGGTCAAAATGGGTGTTTCCGTCAACGACATTTAAGAGAAAAATACAAATTTGCAAATACAACACGTCAATTAATCCTAGGAACCTAAACAAAACTGCCTGCGTTCCGAACAAGCTAGGAAGGGCTTGTAAAGAATCGTATCGCAAAAATATGTCGCATATTTTGTGAGGAAGATGGAATTAAAATCATCATTTTCAGCCTCAATACTAGCGGCTGAAGTCGATACTATGCTTCGCAAAGACGTTACTCCTAGTACGATCAAAAACACCAGAAACGAAAAAAATCTTTGGGCAAAGTCCTGCAGTTTCAAGGGACAAGGCCCCAAAAATGGGAAATCTTAGTGAGTCAGCGCAATCACAGTTAATAAATAAAATTAGATTGAATAATTTTTTCATCACCGCTCTCGGTATCATTTTTCCTGGAAGTATTAATTAATCATTTAGAATAATTGCCCCCCCAAGGGTCTGGAGATTTCATCAGAATAAGAATTAATAGGATATCCAAATTTATATATCGAAATTGTAGATTTTCAACTCTTTCTAAATGTAAAATTCGCAGCTCACAATTATATTTCACATCGATTAATTTAGCCAACTTCTCGTTCAATAGTAAAAACGTCATCTGGTAATCTCAATTAATTTAATGAATGCAAGAGTTCATGCGTATGCATAACTAAATTTACAGTGGACCCAGTAAAAATTATCCCGAGAGCGGTGATGCAAAAGTTATTCAATCTAATTTATTTATTAACTGTGATTGCGCTGACTCACTAAGATTTCCCATTTTTTGGGGCCTTGTTTATTTAAAACTTGTAATTGGTTGTCAAAGACATTATTTTTACTGCACAACCGCCGTTATTATCGGCACCCTGAATATTTTTATTAAATTTTGATTTTCAAACTTGAATAACGCCGTTATTTCTCAACCGATTTAGGTCATTTTGTGCTTAAAATGTCCGGAATGACTAAAATATTTGCAATAAGCGAGCATGCTGAGATACATCACTTATGAATCATTAAAATAAATATGTTTTCAGGGGAAAATTTTTGCACATTTTGGCACGTAACTTGGGTAAAAATCAAAAATTCGCCTAGTCGACTAGCACATCTTTTCTAAATTACCTGACAATGATCTGTGCAAAATTTCATCAAAATCCGTTAAGAAATGGCCGAGAAATCGACTTATGTCACTTTTTTTGGGTGGGTTAAATGCATACTTAGCCAATTTTTTCCGTTGTCAGGTATTTGCCTCAAGGCCCTTGGCCTTGACCTTGAAAGGCCAAGGGTTGACCTTTGACCCTTTTATGGTGTATATTATGACTCGTGAGGTCCCCAGCTTTCAAAAAATACACGGTTTGTGGGGTTTCGAGAGAAAAAGTGCACTGACCTTTGACCTCTATTTCCGGTCGAACCAGGTCACTTAGGGCTTAGGGACCAATACATTTTTTGATCAGCACCTCGAGGTGTACAACATATCAAAATTTGGAGCAAATATCACAAGGGGGATTTTCTCATAAGAAGGGTGCGTCCTCCTTTTGAAACAAGATTTTGTGAATTTTTAATGAGCTGCATATTAATTAAGCCAGTGCAATTAAGCCAGGCATTGCAAATTTGGAATTCTTGTGAAAAAATTCCAAGTCTGATGCCATAGTGAAATTCAAGACATCCTCCATGATTACTATGACATGAGGAATATTAGCCACAGCAGGTGGTAGGGGTGAAAATTATCCGAAAATTCATCACATGCTATATGAAAGGCCCCTTTTTAAATGATGGAAATATGTAATGTAAAGAATTAGGTGAATTGCTTGAACTCATCTTAAAACCAAGATCATTTTTGAGATGTTAAGTCCTATAGGTATGTTGAGGTGTCTCAACGAAATAAATCTATATCTATTTATGAACATATGTGTTTATCCTACGCTTAAAATGTTCTAAAGGGTTCGCATTAATTTCCTTACTAGTTTCAAGAGAAAAAAACCAAAGCTTTTTGTTTCAAATTTCTGACACGCAAGTTGCGTGACACAACGAAACAAATGTTTTACAGATTACTAAAATTGGTGCATGCAAGCCCCCCCTCCCCTGGTGTAGCACAAACCTATTTACATTCTCCTTCCAACGCTACCAGAACTGATAAGCAGCAGATTTAGAGTCTGATTAAGGCAGAAGTCCTGAATTACCAGTGGGGTCCCATTATCGATAAAGTTCGATCCGAATTTGATCTTTAGGACGCCACAGGCTTTTATCTCTCTTGCCAAGAGGGACCCTTTCCTGCCGAATTGTGTTGTATTTCGGACCTGAAGTTTAAGCGCTTTGGTCGATTTGGAATTGACCCAGGACGCCAAGGTGAATACAAAGACGTTGAATATCCCGGTGTCGAGCAGGATGAGGGGAAATATGAGAAATCCTGGCATTGGGATGTCAGCATGCAGCTTGACGCAGACGTATTGACAGATGATTTGCAGCATGGGGGTGCAGCAAATCATGGTTGGCACTATTCGCACGGTGAGGAATCCGTTCAAGAACTTTTCCAAGATTTGAATGCACCGATAGAGTTTTACGCGGGCTAGATGTTCAGAGATGGCTTGAGATTTTCCAATCCGCCTGCAGTCAGGGCAATGCATTTAGCAAACAAATACATATATGCATATTAGAGTTATTGGTTGAAGGAACCGCATTTGCATATAGTGTTCCATTTGCGAAAGGCCTATGGTAAGCACGTATCATTACGTCAATTGGGTAAGTGAAATTTATGCAAATGAGGTAAGTAGATCATGTGATTCGATTGTATCTATTTTCATACTCGCTAAATAAATATATAGACGCTACAAATCGTTCGATACCGGGTTAGTTACGATTTTGGGGTAATGATTGATTTAGGAGCCATTTATGTAGCTGCCTATGGAAAATAAGTCGTGAACTTAACAAATCCGTATTTTTCAATAACGCCGACACCTTTTGCTGCTAGATGGGTTTGAGATTAATCGGAAAACAAAAGTTGGGCTTCATCATTACACAGAGCTACGTCCGGAATTCACGATTTGTCCCCTAGTTATTTAGAGTATGTATATTTCTTATGGAAGTGGTCATTAAATAGGGACCGAACCTCTCCAAAATTTGGAAGTAGTTGAGCATCGTGACAATTCCGACGGAAAGAATGTAGAAAATCCACGTCGTGCCGGAGCAAAACATATGCAGAGCCATCCATGCTTCTAACAAGATGACGAATATTTTGAGTCCAGAGATTTCCTTACAGTTGGCCGACATTGAGAGGAGAAAAGGGGGCATGCATGGTTCGAAGATGAGGAGTAGAAACACCGCGACAGGCACGGCAACCACCGTGAAGGACGAGACGTACAGAAACAGGGAGATGATTTTGACTTCGATGGACTTGGTGGTACTTGAGTTGTCTAAAAATAGAAATTTTGATAACTTTATTTAGACCGAATTCGGCATATGACGAAAATCAAAACGTGTTTCTACGAATGAGATCAAATACATATGAAAAACGCATGCATTTCCTAAAGTTTCTAAACACTGGGATCATTAGTTTGGCAGCTTATGGGAAACTGGATGGTAAAAATATGAATTTTTAAGTCCTCTAATTTCTAATTATGCGTCTGAAATTTTGGAATTTTTGATATATCAACCAGTACTAAAAAGTCAATGTTTTATGTTTTTCAAAAATATTTCGCCTTTTATAAAAATTGAAATTTTTATAAAAATTATCATAAAAATTGAATTGGCTTAACGAACCTTTCAGAAACTCGTTTTCAAACGTTATGATCGAGTTGATCGTTTGTATCGGGCAATGTTTAGCCCCACATTCCATCCGCCAGAGAGCAAGATTGTGTAACAGATCAGGAATGGAGTGGCTTGTAGACGTTTTAGAAAGGTGAGTTTGCCCAGGAAGAAATGACCCAGCAGGACGACAAAGTAGGCCAGGGCCACGACCGATTGAAATTGCGAGTGGCGGACTCTTCTCTCGGACTTGCAAAGCCTCAGTTTTCCTTCGTTTGCATCCCATTCGAAAGGAAGGAATCGTCCTAGCCGGGCAAATTTGAAGTGTCGAATTAACAAGGGCAAAAACTGGGTGGAATACATGACAATAAAGAATCGTACATATGGTTTGAGGGCCCTGCTTGCCTTCCACTGAAGTCAAAGTGGATTGAAGCGTTGGTTATGTGATTTGGAAGTTAGGTTTATTAAGTTGTTTTAATATCTCACGATCTGGTTCTACACAAATACAATCGCTGCTTGAATTTAAAATCGATAACAAAATTCACACTAAATACTAAGGAGGAGAAATTGTCTACTGGGCAGTACACGATTTTGCAGCCAGGTTGCAATATTTGGTGAAGCGCCGTTTATATGTAAGTTATAAATTATGTAACGCGAGAGGGGCGAGGGGGGCTCAGGCTCTAATGGTATCGGAAATACTGTTAAAGCGGGGCAGGAGTGGACCCAGAGAATTTGTGCATAATATTTTTTATGAACGATGTGTACAAAAAGTTAAACAGAGAGTTCAATTTGAGCCCATCAAACGCACCAAAAGCTATTAGAACCAGAAAAACGGTCACATATTTAAGCCTAACGTGTTCATAATAAAGAGCGTCCACTAAGGATTGGGAATGGAGAAGAAAAATGCTCATAACTTTACACACAGTTAATGCGATTTCAAAAAAATTACATATGCTTATTCTCAAAGGGTTCTGTCTGTAATACAATTAAATTTTTAGTGATTAAATTTCGCCACCTGCCACAGACTCTATTTTCTTCTTGAAATTTTGCATCATATTTTTTCCAGAAACTTTCCCCACTTCTAGGCTGATTTTCTTCCAGTGGTTTTTAAATTTCCTGACATTATCAGGTTTTTCTGATAGCTTGGAATACTTGGACTTAGATTGTGCTTATAATTTCTCAATAGGACGTAGTTGAGGAAAATTTGGTGGGTTTTCATTTTTTGGCAAAAATTCAATTTTTTCAGATGTAGGTATTAAGTGACCTTTTTGACGTCATGGGACCTTGTGCGGTCAGGCCGAAACAAAACTTTATGTTTTTATGATCTTTGATAATAAACCCTTCCAATCCCCCTTCAATGCAGAATTTAAAATAAACCTCCTGGTTTTCAGTGCCCTCCAAAATGATGGGATCGGAAACATGACCAATTCTAGACTTGCCTTGCCAAATTCTTCATTTTTTGGGAATTAGTCTTTCTTTTGGACTTCATCTTCATATATTACTTAACAGGGGTTGGAGCTATGGAAAAAATGCCTTCCTGGAAGATTTGAAGGGTCAGCTGTTACGTAGGGCTCATCGTCCATGATGACCACTTTTCCCTGAATCTGCTTTAACAATTTCTTGCAGCACGCATTAATCCTTTCCTTTTGTATTGGTTTGTAATTTGGTGCTGGTTTTTTTTGCCCTGGCTATAATCCCTAGTTTATGGACTTTGATATTGCTCAGATAGCTTTTTGAAATATTGACCTTCCTTTCCGCTCCAGCCATTGTCGTTGATGGATAATTTTTGAAGATTTTTTTTATGCGATTTTTGACTTTTGTCGTCGCTAGCTTTGCAAATCGACCAGTGGGGACTTTGAATGTTAGTTAATTGGATTCCTCGTACTTTTTTATGTAAGAGTTGACATTTGAATGATGAATACCTTCTTGCTTGAAAAATTGCCAAGTGATTTTAGAATTATAGTTTGTTCGATTTTTGTGAAACTCAATCACTTTTTTTCAACTCTTGCCTTTCAACCCAAGTTTTTCTAGTCTTAGCCATGACTCAATAATTGGTGACATATATCAATGGAAAGCTTATAAGTTGGTCTATTCAAAAATGATTTTTTCGAAATTTAATTTCGCTGTGTTCCCGCCTACCACGCCTTGAAAGGGGCATTCCCAATCCTTAGTGGACGCTCTTTAGTATTCCTCACGAGTCCGTCTTGACTGTTTTTGATGATTCGCCGATCTTAAGTTTGGGACAGAATCCGGCATTTTCTAATTCGAAGCCTGATTCATGGGGAGCACTAGAATGTACAAACTGACGACGTGAGTGATTTCTTCATTAAAGAATACACATCACTTGATTAGCTTCTACTTGTGCCCTCTGATGAATGTGATTCTTTCCATATGTATATTCTGGCCAGTGCGTATTATCAGTTGATAAATCTGTTCGTCTTAGAGTAAATTAAGGCCACGCGCAGATAAAATATTCACATTAGGTGAAGATGACATTTAAGGTAAATTGCTGGTAAATTTAAGGCAATGCTGTATATATCAACGTTATGATTCACCACTACATGTATGCGTGTAGGAATACTGTTAAGTTGAAAACATGAAGGTATGGAACAACATTATCTAATTGGAATATTGGAGGATGTTAACTTTGATATAAATATATCGGCAAGATATAGGGTGTCCACTAAATAGTTGGACAGTTGAATTTTAAAGTATACTGCGCAGTTGGTGGTAGTTCTGGCTTGTCTATATTATTTTTTTGGAACGCAATTACTCATTCAAATTTTGAATACTTAATCAATAATTTAGTCATTCATCATTAAATGAATGAATATGAAGATGTATATATGCTTGCGAGATGGTACTATTGAAATGATTTGATAAATTTATCTAATTTTTCAAACTATTCGTTCGCAGAAAATCTGGCTCAGTTGTAAATAGGCTATTTTCCCCAACCATATAAAATTTTAGTTGACACTCAAATTGAGTTACAACCGTAGAAACCATTTCATACACTTATGAATGTAGATATGAATAAATATATGTATAGGTATAATCTCCTTATGCAACGGTGATCAATTGCAGACTTAAAGTTGGCGATGATGTAATTCAACCTTCGCGTTTTTGACGGGACACCGACCAAGGAGCAATAAAGTACTAAAGCTAATCAGTGAAATTCTTCGACCCGGTTTGCATTACTCCAGAACTATACAATATATGTATATTTGATGATGCCGTTATAAATAATTTAATTGCGTACCTGTTGGACCACTAAAATCAGAGCTACACGTATGTAACTCCGGCAATTTTTCGGATTTAGAAATCGCCGACGAGGGAATTGTCGGCAGATACTTTTGACGGTTTAAAAATCACGGCATCATGTCGATATAAATAAATATTTTTTTATAATAGCAATATATGTTGCATACTGTATGAATAGGTATAATAACCCGGTACTAAAGTTTTCCCCTATCTAGCAATTTTTACATACGTATGTACCGGTATAATTTTAATACCAAGCGGTAACAGCTTTAATACATATAAAGCATTCAATATCTTCACGACTACAACCAGATTTCTTACAGTGAATTATTAAATTAAGTCATTAATATTGATCGAGTACATTTGATCATCTATTATGATGCAATTGTGACGTTAAATTCGTCATGGTCGTTTACATATCCAAATACATGCATAACATGACACATGGTTTTATGTATATCTGCTTATGTAGCTTGGGTTCAATTATTTTTGCACAACGTAGATACACGTATGTATCAATGGATATGTAGAAGTGAATTCATGCAAAAAACGTTCTCCATTCCGATGTCAACGTTTAACTCTGCATTTGTAATATGTATGTATGTATGTACATTCCTGTGCATCCATTATTACAAGGATAGGGCAGAAATCATATGTTGCTCTCATTTAATGGATACATACCTTTAACACACGTGTGATTTAATAATTTACATAGTTGTGTAATATAATTATTTAAATCGCGTAATCCTGTAGATTCAAATTATTAGTTCGTGTACACTTTTCTTTATTTTTCTGGACTTACTTCATTTGTAAGCATTTTTACTGGAATTTAAATAAACATATTTTGTTTGCAGAATATTTACAGGGTTTGGCACGTACGTGGATACGAATTTGACCTTGAATAACCCCGGAACGGTTTGTCGTAGCGGGTCAAAATTTTGAACAGAGGAGCATGTTGTCCTCAGATAGTTGTGTGCAAAAATTCAACTTTCTACTTTCAAAAATGCCTCCCCCACAGCCCCAGAAGTTCAAACACTCATTTTTACTCTTTCCAAACTTCGTCTAAAAAATTCGGTCTCCGCAGAAAAATTTTTATTTTCAAGTATCCGACCCCAAATAAGTCCATTTGACTTATGTCGGGGGATTGTACAGGTAATTCACTATTCGAAATGATTTTTATCCCCAATCTAGCTTCAAGGTCCTTTGCATTATCTTGGTTCAATTTGCCGTCTGGGAAGACGCACCGTCATGATGAAAACTCACCTTAATTATTTTTTTACCGTGCAATTTAGGAAAATGTTATTCTAAAAGTGGTTTCAATATACGGTCCACATAATACTTCGAAGATTCCTTCACTTTTTGGGGGACTTTGATAAGTGGGAGGACACCACGACCTGACATTGCACCCACGACTACCAACTGTTTAAAAAAGTTCTACTTACAAAGAAGCACCAACTTGAGTGAATTGTTTTCGACATTTGTCGTGTAGTAAGCTCTTCGAACCTCATTAGTAACTTGTAGAGATATTAGTGCCTCGTCAAATGTCACCAATAACTCACTCATATTCCTTCACAAAAAATTCGAATAATTTTTTTTGTAAACACGGGCGCGATTTTTTTCCTACTTTTCAGTCAGCTGATGCACACGGCTTTTCCGACGAAGTCGTTTCTTCAAAATGTTAATTTCTCTTTTCACTGAACGCTTAGACACCCCGACCTTACGAGAAATTTCCTTTTGGGTCAGTGGATTGTTTTCGAAGGTCAATAGGTCAATTTTCCTATGCACGGTCGAAATTAGCTCTTTTTTTGCCTTCTTTCAGGGGGTGGTGGTTGCCCTTTACTCAAAATTTATCGCTTTTCACCTATATTTTTTAATACCCTATTGATTGTAGATTTCGGAACTGTTTTCCATTCACTTTTAGAGTGTTTAGCAATTCTGTTGTACGAGTATTTAAGTTTGGAAAGAGGTTTCATGGGTGTCTCAGCTTCTGGGGACTGTGGGGGAGACATTTTTGAAAGTAGAGAGTTGGTTTTTTGCACACAACTATTTGAGTATAACATGCTCCTCTGTTCAAAATTTTGACCCGCTACGACAAACCGTTCCGGGGTTATTCAAGATCGAATTTGTATCCACGTAAGTGCCCAACCCTTCTGTAATAGTTCACATCACCCAACGGTTTAATTAGTGGAAGTTATGCATATTTACGGATGTAAGATGGATGCCATCATTTCCGAGATGGTGGTTGATATGGGTAACCTGGAGCTGTCAGAAATTTCTCCGATAGATGAAGCAATTATGAATCCTGTGGTAATTCAAAAATCTGGTTGTTATTATTTAACTGTTGTAAATTGTAAATTATTTTATAACCCAACACTTTGTCAGATCAAGTTTAAATACACTCTTAAAAAATGCGGTTACGATTTAATCAATTAAGTAGACTACGGCCATGGTTTACACAGACTTGGGTTCAATTTTTTTATCACAGGTATTAATTTAGTCACTAGTGGTAATATGTAGGTTTACGACCAGTTGATGACAAATTTATAACCCTGGTGGTAGAAACATATAAATATGTTCGTCTTGTGGTTAAAGGCATACACTCTTAGAAATGGGGTTACGATTATAACCAAAATGCAGTAAACGTATTTGACTCTACAGCCGTGATTATGAGTTTATCACCAACTAGTTATAAATTTATTATCTAGCTCTGGTGAAAATTTAATACCAACTCGGTGAAATTTTATAATTAGTCGGTGACAACTCGTAACCACGCGATGACAAATTTATAACCACGGCAGTGGAGTCATAGATATACGTTTATATTTTGGTTATAATCGTAACCAAATTTCTAAGAGTGTATCTCTTGACACTGTTTTAGATCCTGGCAAGCATTTTCTCTCAGTTGGATTTCCTCACCCTGAAGAACTCGGTCCGATCCGTGTGCACAGTTTGGCCGGATGTGGGCGCCACCGTTCTCGGGCGGAGGGGACGCCTCATATTTTCCGACGTGGGGGGGATGCCCTCCTTTAATCCCAACCTGGCCAGGAACATTTATCTGAATCTGACATCTGCCTGCTGCAGTTGCGTCAGAAATTGTAGATTCCAATCCAAAAACCCCGCTTGTTACGGTGTCATCGTCATGCCGGAGGTTTCCAAAATTTTGACCCGACTTGAACTCTACACGGATAATGTTTACGGACCCAGATTGAACGAATCTTGGACGGGGTACAACTTCCGAAATAGATTATCCATCCTGGTTGAGAAATGGGGGGATAACGACGCTCTGGGGGCGCCACAATTTCTACCCCTCCCATATTTAAGGTCGCTATGAATTAAATGCGTAATAGATAATTGTTTGAGACATTATACCTGCTCTGAAACAATTTCTACATTCAAACTTTTTTCAATTGTAAAAAAGGATTCATTCATTATTCAGTCATTCAAAATTTTGAAACTAAATATTTGTTCATTTTCTGTGTCCCAAATACATATACGGTTTCCCCTATTTCAAATGCAAATATCTCCGCCAAACCTGCGCGTTGGCAGGTGGTCCCTTTCGCAAATTTCATACCAATTATATTTGTAATCGATTGACACTAGTTTGGTCCAAATCTGTGAATATACGTTTGGAGACCTCTATTGTAAGGAATATTTTAGGTCGTTCACCTTCCAGGGAAGGGACTCACTTCCTAGTAAAGAAAACTCATCGGGGGAGGTCACAATTTTCCAGGGGATTCTAAACTCTGCCCCCAACTTGGAAGAGGTCGCCATAACGGCCAACTTTTATCCAGATTTCGCACCCTGTACAAAGTTAAAGATCTTGAAGTACAAGAGCATCTGCGGGCAAACAAGTGGTAAATCACTGGACAAGTTCCCCCTATCCGAAATGATAGCCAGATGTCCGAATTCAATAGAAAAGTTGATACTTGGCGTTTGGGAGGAACCAGTTGGACAACGTGTGCCTGTGGCCAACACGGAGGTGAGTGCATCCTTAAAAATATTGGCACCCTTTTGAAACGTAACTGCACGCTCTAAATTAAGTTAACTGTACTAAATCCAGGGAAAACTTTACTCTTTAATAAGTTCACGCTACTCTGGATTTAGTGTGATTTATATCTGTTCAAAAAAATTAGTTTTCATTGAAAAGTCGTGATCCCGATTTCTGACTGAACATTTTCATTCAAATTTATTTTATTTCAGTTGATACGACTCCATTTCTTATGTAATTCGTCCCGTGAATTAAGTGTAGGTTGAAAAATTATTTCATTCACAGTCATTCCTCTGAAATGACGGAATTATTCAGGCATTTTTAAATATTCAAACTACTGGAATTTCATTTTCAGTCAGCATAATTTAGTATCATAATAAGTCAAATGAAGTAAAATGAACAGGTATTGTACCATTTATTTAAATGTTTTTTAGAGTGCATTAACTTTTCATAAGGGTAACATTATTTCTAAAAATGTTGGCATTTTTGTAATGTTCTTTTTGCATCGAAAATTTTGAATTTCTAATCATTTGCAAAATTTCAATCCAGGTTTTGTCCTTTAGCCTCCCGAACCTAACCTAACCTAACCTTCCCACATGAGATGATGGACTAGGAGTGGATATTTTGTTGACCTAATGTTAGTAGCTTCATTTCCCTAATTGGTTGTATTCAGTGATTTGCAACCGTTTTTAAAATATTACCCCGGATCGCTTAAAAAATCAGGGTGTCGAGATCTTCGGTTTTCTGGCCCCAAAACTGGTTGAAGGTCATTTTTTTCAACTCTACGTCATTGATTTATTATTACGCCATAATAATCTTCAAAATTAAAAAAATAAAAGCTCGTGGCCATCCTGCCACTGCCACCGCCAGTCTCAAGTCTGCCTTCCGAATAACTTGAGGCAATTTGAGACTGGCAGTAGCGTAGTTTCTCATCATTCTCAAATTCTGTAAAAGTTCAGTTCTGCGAGAATGGAGAGTACGTAATACGATTCGGTAGCTATCAATTTGAATATTTTAAGAGTTCATGGAAGATTGAGAATTTCAAATTGAAATGAAAATTATCTTATTACACGTGTATCACACAGAATACAGGGCTAGGGATATGTACATATATGGAACAAACAAGCGGATCCCAAATACACAATGGGAATCAATTTCTATAAAAATTCAAAATTTTGTATCTCACCACATGACGATTTGCGCCGGGGAATCCTTATTTCTGAAATCTACTTACAAAACTAAGCTCAAAACCTTTGTGCAATATTTGTGCAATATATGTTTATAGAGGTTGCAATATACATAGGTTTTTACATGCTTACCATCATTCATTTGAGTGATTATGACAGTGAATGAAAATGAATTCCCTGTCATTTGACTTAAAATGACTGAAGAATTCGGTCATTTCACATGAGCGAATGCGGATAGATCGATATTTCACTACTTCCACCCTTTACATGGGGCGAAGAACGAAATGAAGTCTGCCGAAGGGAAATCAAATGAATTTGAAAGAAAATGAGGGATTGTCAATAAAAAACATTCGGTCAGAAATCTACTGACTTTTGATCGAATGATGATGATGATTTTGATTTTTTGATTTTGATTTTGATCGAATGATGACTGACTTTTGAATGAAAACTAAATTTTTGACCAGGTGTGTATACATTCGTGTACGTACATATGTCCAATAAATTCGCGTGTGTTTCTCCAGTTTGTAAATAGTAAATATGACAAAATCCACTTGAGCCGTAAATCATTCCGATTGAAGGCAAGCATGAACATATGCAACCACGCGCATTAGTTTTTTATGTGCGTAGTTATAACCCTTGGGGACGCTGGAAACATACTTAGCAATTTAGTTTATATTTAATCATTACTTGATCATGGCAGAATGTGATTGACAAACCTAATAAATTTGTCTGAATTTCAATGAATATTATTACACTGACAAGCAATATAATCATTATATATTTGTACAGGTTAAATAAATTTTTCACTGTTATCACTAAATAACTTCGGCATCAATTATATACACGTGCGTAATCTTTTTAATGTGCCGATTAATCATTTTGCACAATGGGAGTGTAAAAACGTGGGTAAAACCGTGTTGTACCTTGCAGAACTATTTAATTACTTGAGTACGTGGTTCGTTACTAATTATGGGGGGACGTCCATAAATTACGCAACGCTAGATGAATTGAGGCGGTCTCCGTGTTTAGTTATGGATAGCCTCTGGATGAAGTTAAAGACCCTTGGTAAAGAGTTAAAGACTCTTACTGTTAGTCATCTACCTCTACTTTTGCAGGGGGTCGGATATTCTTAATTTTCTCATCAGAATTTGTAAAGCGATACCCACCTATTGAGGTCGGCAATTTTGACGCTTGGAACAAGGCCACGCGGGCATAGCTGTTCAACCCACAGTGGGTATCCACAAAGTGGACCGTGGTGTGGAAGATTTTTGTGGTTTGTGGATTTGTGGATTGTTGTAATATTAGCAATTATTCACCTCTGACCTCAGAGGTTATCAAGCTACATGAGTAATTACGTTTGGAAAGTGTGTTTTTGGCACTTTCTAACTCTGGGGGCGCTGGAGGGGGACTTTGTGAAGCTATCGCCCTAAAATTTTAAACATAGCTTTTTGAGGATATCATCTTGCAGCCTACCAAAAATCAGTTCAAAATTCGACTCCCCGCCAGAGGAATTCAACTGAGAATTCGTCAAAAGCATGTCTGGACGCCTTTAGTAATTACAAAACCAATTAATTACCACAGCTCTGATCCATGACAAATTTGGTTTAAAGTGGTTTTATCACGTTCTCCGAATCCCATATCGGTTGAGAGTTGATGGACAAGATAAGAACTCGGTATAAACATACGTGACATCCATACCGCATCGCAGTCATATTAAAATACAACTCGTCCCTACAAATCCGCAATTTTACGACGCTCGCAAAAATGTTGGCGGTAAGTTTTGCACTAATGACCTTATTCCTCGCTCAAGTCACACACGCAGCAATGATTGAGGACGGAAAACATTACTGGAACGGTAAGTCTTTTCCCCTTGTTTGTTCTTTGAGTTCATAATTAATTTAAAATTTCTTCCGCCTCAGAAACCCTACAAGGTCAGAGTGACGGTCACTTGTTGCAAGGCCGATACCTTATCTATCCAATTCCCGCGATAAATACGAATGGATGGGATTTCAGCATGATGAGTATTGTATATGATACCGAACTTAGAACGACGGTTTCATCGACAGGCCTGTACAACAGTGAAAACGCTGCGGGAAGAACGCGTCCACCGACATCTTCTTGGAGACTATATTTCAATGGTTGGTTGCTTTTGAACTGAGGACTTAAGACGGGCAATAAGTTAGGGTTAACTCATTTGACTCATGATAATGGAGGTCTCCCAACGTCTCCTCACAGATTTGGACCAAACTAGCGTGACTCGATCACAAATATAATTATAATGAAATTTGCAAATCGAACTACTTGCAAATGCTCAAGTTTAGCGGAGATATTTGCATAAAAAGAGGAGAAAATGCACCCCCTAGGCTGACAAATTTTTTATTTTCCAAATCTCCTGCGCATTTCCCCCGCTTTGGATGCAAATATCTCTGCCAAACCAGCGCATTGGGAGATAGTTCCATTTCCAAAGATTCATGCTAATTATATTTGTGATCGAGGCTAATTTCGTTCTAATGTGTGAGCATACGTTGGGAGACCTCCATTGTTAGTTTGAATTGAGTATACCGTAAAGACTCTATTTATAGCCGGGCCTAAGGGCGACACTAATCCAACTACAATTTCAAACCTGGTATAATTAGTGACCCGGGTAAATTATTTTTCGGTTATGCATAACTTGAAGCATCTAAAAACGGACATTAAAGGAATGTCATAATTAGGGACAAGCTTATTAAATTTTTCAAAGTTGGGCTTTTTATTGATGGTTTGACCATCTCGAGCTTTTCACCTTTATGAAAATAAACTGATAAATATAGGATCCCCGATGTGTACAGAGCATGGGCCATCCTTACTGTGAAATTTTCAAACGCTCGCGCGAAAAAACTGGCACAACTTACGCAAACATTGTCCACACTGTTTGATAGGCAAACCAATAAAATAAGTCTCTGATTTTTTTCTACTAAAAATTCTTAAAAATGGTTCTTCCCTGACCATTTCCAGTGGAGGTACTAGGAAAAAGTTTTCCAGACGGATTTTCACCGGAAATGTGACAGAAAAGGCGTAATGCAAGTTGACATGAAATTTCTTTGGTCTTAATTTATACAATATTAAATATAGAAGTTGTTAGAACACAACAATTAATCAGGGACTGCCTCCTCCCCATAAAAACCTCCCCTTTGCAGAAGGGTCGAATAAGCTAAAAACGGAGCTCAACCGTTTGATTATGCAGGAAATCCCAAAGAGCATTAGCAGTATGGCGAAACCTCTAAAATCGACCCCCACAATTATTCGAATAGTCATTAAAAGAGATTTGGATAAAATCAAACGGAAGAAAACAAAACTGCATGCGTTGAACGAGAATCATATCGCTTTTCGCAAGTTTTTACGCTAAAAAGCTGTACCAGAATCACCTTGCTGGAGATAGGGACCAATACGTGATCACATTCGACGAAGCTTAGTTCAGGGTAGATGACTGTAACGGGACAAGGTCAATTTGCTGTGCGTCGTGGAGAAAATGTAAAAATTACCTACGACTTGAAATGGACTTCGGAAAAGTCTAAAGGACGAGTGGTTAAAAATAAGCGTTCAAAAGTGTCTGGAAGTGTTTTCATCAAGGAAAAAGCGCTGCAGACTTGTAGCCCAGAACAAGGGGCTTCACATCGAGCAAGTTAATTATCCAAAAAAAATCATAAGTAGGTAAGAAAAATTGTTGAAGTCTTCTCAGTAAGGATGTCCATGCTCTGTAATAAAATTTACAGTAGCATATCTTTTGAGCGTATTTATTTAAATACATATGTTCGTAAACACGTTACTCTAAAAAAGGTGAGTTTTCTTACATGAAATAATTTGAGTTTGAGTCGCTATCATATGAGTTGAGCCGAATTTGAGTTAAGGCGAAGTTGAGTAGTACTAATGAGGCCTGGTTCACAATTAGCATAAGAGAAGCTCGGGTTAAGAAGGAGTTCAAGTATTTGACTAAATTAAATTGACTAATTTAACTTTACAGAAGTCGACTGTAAATATCCGTCAGCGCCTTATCCTACAGGTTATGATCGGGGGCATTTGATCCCTTCTTGTTACTGGCGATGGACAGAGACCGTCCGTTTGGGAACTTTTTTCTGGTAAACTAAATACTGCACATTGATTAAGCACAATACGTAATTTAGTACGTGATTTTCATTTCAGTGCCAACCAAGCCCCGCAAAATCCAACTTTCAACCGTGTAATAATTGATATTAGAACAAATAACATATTTAAGTACTCCTAAAAATATTGGCATGGTTTTAGAAGCATATGCACTCTGAATTCTATCCTTAGTCACTAACTATTTAGCTAAATTCAGCGTAAAGTATACTCTTTAAGTGAAAACCTAAAGTACGATTTTTTTGACGCTACAGGAATTTTTCGCTAAGGACAAGTTTGAGGGCTAAAATCGTGACTGTGGTGAAATTCAAAGAATTGAAATATATATTGAAGCATATGGAACGTATGCTTTTCTATAGTTAATGTTTTTGAGTTTGGTCACTGTCACGATTTTATATCCAGAGATCATGTCTCACAATGCGATTGTGTCAAGTGTAACCCTCCGATTTGGTTGAAATTTCGAAATTACGTGGTCGAAGTCAATACAACCAAAGTTTCTTCACACAGTTTGTGCGATGGTCAAAATTTGTCAAAATATTTTAGGGCAAAGTCGTAAAACGGGCGATTTTTACCAGACGGAGGAAGTAAACTCAGCGTCAATTCCCTTCCCGTGCTAAAAATCGCATATTTTGACAACTTCCCACCATCGCACAAACTGCCTGCAGAAACATTGGCTATATTGACATGGACCACATAATTTCAAAATTTCAACCAAATCGGAGGGTTACACTTGACACGATCGCATTGTGAGATTCAAAAATTTCAGATGGTCTGAATCAGACCCTGAATTTAGTGTCGTAATTTCCCACATTTTCAAACGCAGGGATGGTGGTCTCACACAGTGGAAGTAGAGCTTGCCGCCCTTGCCAAGCAACGTAATGGCTTCATAATGACGGGCGTATCGGAGGCAACTCTCGACACGGTTTCCGGTCATCGTATCCCATTATATTTCTGGAAGCTTGTATGCACCTGGAACCCTACCACTGGACAAGCCGAAGTTTATGGTTATTATGGCAGCAATGCTGCTGCGGGTGAGAGGGTGTGTGCCTCACAAAACACCATTGCACGCGAGGCGATGGGGGAAAACTATTTCAGAGTGTTGAGAAACGCGTGGGAGTTTGCAGACGCGGATTTGAGGGATAACCGGAATATTAATGGCGTACTTCCGACCGGTGTGGAGTGCGCGGATGCCCTGGAACTCCCTGCCGGACGGTGTCTAGTTCCGTATTCGGAGGTCGATCAGTGCGGCGAGGATTGCTGCTTGGATGACGAGGCATAATTGATGAGATGGAAGTCCCCCAACGTATGGTCATATATTTGGACCAAATTAGCGTCAATCGATCACGAATATTATTAGTATGAAATTTGCAAATGGAACTATCTGCCAATGCTCAGGTTTTGCAGAGATATTTGCATAAAAAGAGGAGAAAACGCACCCCCTAGGCTGACAAATTTTTTATTTTCCAAATCTCCTGCGCATTTCCCCCGCTTTGGATGCAAATAGCTCCTCCAAACCTGCGAATTGGCACATAATTAGTTCTATTTGCAAATTTCATGCTAATAATATTAGCGATCGATTGACGCTAATTTGTTCCAAATCTGTGAGCATACGTTGGGAGACCTCCATTATTAGTTACATAAAAATAAGACATCGACAATTTTATGAAGGATGAGTATAAATAAATAAATCGTCGTAAATGCATATAAAGAATTAGCTTGAACCAAGCAGAGCGGGAATATTTAATTTCACTGTAATTCGTAATCTATGAGTTTAATTTCACTGGTCATCTTACTTATTTTCCGGAAGTATTCTCGTACTCTCGGATGACATGACTGAAGCAAGAAATAGAAAAAAATATATAATTTTTAATTGAGATTAGCAAAAAGTAAGGATATATTGCTGGTTTTGTTGATTACGTTTGCCCGGGGCCGGGAAAAGATAAACCGAAATTGATCTTCAATATGTAAGTCAAATAAAATAGATTTTACCATATACTTACAATGCGATGACGCAAGCGGTCTCGCTCCGATTTTTACGAAACCAATAATATGTATGTATGTTTAATCATTAATTGATGGTGACAAAATGTGATTGACAGATGTAATTAAGTTGCTTGAATTTCAATGAATTTTATTAAGTACTCTGACAAGCAATTGAGATTATTGTTTTTACAATTTAAATAAATGATTGATTGGTATACATATATAACTAGGTATGTATGTTGCTAATTTCACGTAATCGTTTCACTGCGTATATGTATCAATCATCTTGCACAATGGGAGCGCAACTATGTGGGGAAACCCGTAAATGTCTTGTACTTGTTTAGCTATATATGTGGGCACGTAATTAGTTACTGATAACACGATGAAATTAACGACACTAATCGAACCTCTTGCATTTTGCCTCCAAAATAGCGGAAATGAGCCCGCATTTATACACATTTGCTCCCAGATAATTCATTCTTTGTCATCTTACCTTAGTTTGAGAGAAATCCACCTAATAAAATTATTGCCCTATTAAATTAAATAAAGTACATATGATTAAATATTAAAATACTAGCGTATAAGCCCGTCTCCCTCCGGGCGAGTGTTTAACCACACAATATTTTTTTTATTCTTAAAGTGTCTGGCGTCGATGGAAGTGAAATGAATTTATAACACTCGGAAAATTAAAAAATTATCCAAACAAATTTTCACTTCCGTTGCGGAAAATAACTTTCGCTTCCGCTGCCAACAGACATTTCCAGCTTATAATATAGAAGATGAATTACAGGACTTGACAAATACCGGTATTATTTTTTACTTTGAAACATTAAGATATTTGGGTAACATTTACAGCGCCAAGGTCCCGCCACAGGGACAGAAGAATAAGTATTCTTTATATTCTGAATTTTCTCGTTAAAACGTTTAAAACGATAGCCCAAGGGGTGATCCATAAATTATGTCACGCAAAAAAGCCCTTGTTTATGACCCCCCCACCCCTGTTGTCACGCCTTTGTCACGCTCGTCGTGACCCCTCCCCCCCTCTTGTCACGTCACTACTGAAAATCTGAATTTTTCCTATAGCAAAATAAGATACATATGTTCTATAAATGAGGTGCGAGTACATAGTAAATAGGGCGTAATATCAAAACTCACTAAGAACACTAGGGAGGTATGACCCCGACCTAGCAATGCCACTATATGCATTCGACGCATTTTTCAATTATAGTCCGACGATGTAACAAAATTTCCGTGTAAAAATGACATTTGGTCACGCTGTGACCATTTTGGTGACGCGCGGAGGGCAGCCCTTTTCCTGCTGGTGGGGCCGTGGGGTGTGGTTGACGATGCGCTCCCTTATTCCAAATCATGGTCTAATCTCACGCCTTCAGGTACAAACTCAATCAAAATATATTGGACTTTTTTCAATTCTCACCTTCACTGTCAGATTTTTAAAATTTAAAAACAAATTCCACATTTTTCATGACATTTGAAATAAATGTTTCTTAATAATTTTAGAAATTTCGAATTTTTCTCACAAATTTCAAAAATTTCGAATTTTTCCCAAAAGTTTCAAATTTTTCTCAAAAATTTCAAATTTTTTTCAAAAATTGCAAATTTTTTAAAAAAATTTCAATTTTTTTTTCAAAAATTTCAGAAATCTCGATTTTTTCTGAAAAGTTTCTCAAATCTCGAATTTTTCGCAAAAATTTCTATTTGTTTTTTAATTTTAGTTTTTTTCAGAAACTGCAAATTTTGGAAATCTGACAGTGAAGGTGAGAATTGAAAAAAGTCCAATATATTTTGATTGAGTTTGTACCTGAAGGCGTGAGATTAGACCATGATTTGGAATAAGGGAGCGCATCGTCAACCACACCCCACGGCCCCACCAGCAGGAAAAGGGCTGCCCTCCGCGCGTCACCAAAATGGTCACAGCGTGACCAAATGTCATTTTTACACGGAAATTTTGTTACACCGTCGGACTATAATTGAAAAATGCGTCGAATGCATATAGTGGCATTGCTAGGTCGGGGTCACACCTCCCTAGTGTTCCTAGTCAGAAAGGAGTCTTATGTACTGTGTCACCAGGATTTTGCACAAATTACCTTTATTTGGCCGATAATTCATGAAGCCTGTGTCATAGAAGATGTAGTACAAATTGAGGTTGAAACGAAATAGTTCGCGATAACTTACCAGGGAACCTTTTATAGTGCCCGGAGCTCCCAGCATATCCACTATATACATTATACGCAGTTTTTAATATTAGTCCGATGATGTGACAAAATTTCCGTGTCAAAATGACATTTGGTCAAGCGGTGACGATTTTAGTGACGCTCCGAACGGTCACTTTCTCCCATGATTTCAATAGCGCAGCTATTGTGCAGCCACACGCTCCTCATCTTGCTACTGAATTCCCAACTCATTTACTCGTTGAGCACACTAGTACTTAATCTAACTACATTTACAATATCATTTCAATTTACTATTTATTGCTTATCAATATTATTTTTGAATTTAAAACTTATAAAATGTTCACGCGCACTTTTTGAAGAACAAATCCCTCTGCTTTAAATTCATAATAAGTTGCTGTATTTTTTCCACATTTTTTAAAACTCAAATATTTGAAACAAAAAAAACAATATTGAAAACTTGTAAATATGTAGTGAATAAATTGTAATGATATTGTAATAATTAGATGCCAGTCTCATCGATGAACAAATGAGTTGAGATTTCAGTGAGATGAACGGGGAGCGTGTAATGAAGAAGTGAAAGGGTTCCTGCGGTCCTAAAAACATGGCGAAAATGGCCGTTCGGCGCGTCACTAAAATCGTCACCACTTGACCAAATGTCATTTTGACACGGAGATTTTGTCACATCATCGGACTAATATTAAAAACTGTGTCTAATGTATATAGTGGATATGCTGGGAGCTCCGGGCACTATAAAAGGTTCCCTCGTTAGTGAAACCCGTGTAATTTTATAGGATAGGAACAATTATTAGCTCTATTTAAACTCATATCACACCCTTGATGGAGTGAAAAGTCATAGCGTGATAGATTTGTGGACAACAACCTTTTCCAAAATTTCTGTTCATTTTTTATTATTTTAAGTTTTTAAAATTTTCAAATAAGTTGAAAAAATTCCGTCAAATTTTTCAGTTTTCTTATATGTTATTGCGATACATTTTTTTAATTTTTAACATTTTTGAATCATGCAGTTGTCTTCAATTATGTACTTAGTACACATTTTTGAAACTGTAAAAAATAGGGTCCTCTTGGACGAATTTTTTAAATTGTGCAAATTTTTGGAGATTTAGTAATGTTTTTTAATTATTAAATGAATTATGACGATTTTTTGAAATTGTGCAGATTTTATGAAATTAATGAATGAATTTTTTTGCAATTTACAAATAATTGGATATTGTGCAAATTATTTGAAGGTTTGAACAAAATTTAGAAACTTGGTTGAAAATCTCAAAATCTAAAACTTGGTTGCTTTGGATGCAAAGGTTTGATATTCGGTTGGACATACATAGTGGGGTCATAAGTTCTCGTGAATGCATTTCCGGTGATAAATCGCAAAGTACTAAAGCTATCTGATAGCAATTTTTATGGATGAACAAGGTATTAATATTGTTTAGAAATCATAACTTCTTTTTCAAAATTTCGTCCACGGGCTTGTACGCAAGATATAACTCGTGACGGCCACTGCTCTTTCGAGATACGCGCCAATTTTTGTGAGTAAAATATTTCAGATTTTCCACCGTTGGCGAAAAGTTTAATAGAAAAAATGGCCAGATATTTGCTCTACAGAAGTCTGCCATCCATTTAAGTATGCACAAATCACTAAGAAGTCATCAGCATGGTGTGAATGAGAGAAAGTTGGCTGGAGAAAGCAAATCTGTGTTTTTACCGCAAAGAGTAACTGTTCCAGTCCAAGAAATTTTTTCGGAGTGCCCTGGAGCCAATAGTGGAACCCAAGAACCATAAAATCTTCGAAAACCAGCATAGGACCTTTCGATGAGACACTGCTCCTGCGTATGGTTCAAAATTGTCCAAAAATCGCTTTGGAAGAATTTTCCTGACTTTTTTCATCTCAAGAAAGGTCATCAGCATTTGCAGACCTTAATCCCCTAAATTATGACTTGCGGTCCAAATTATAGGTACAAGTACGTTCTAAATCTCACACAAGTGTGGAACGCCTGAGGTCATACTAACTGACGATCTGATCTCTTTTCCAATGAAAACCGTGCGTGCCGTGGTCGAGTTGTTTCCGTCACGAGTTATATCTTGCGTACAAGCCCGTGGAAGAAATTTTGAAAAAGAAGTTATGATTTCTAAACAATATTAATACCTTGTTGATCCATAAAAATTGCTATCAAATAGCTTTAGTACTTTGCGATTTATCACCGGAAATGCATTCACGAGAACTTATGACCCCACTATGTATACAAAATTAGGGAAAATTTAACCGTCGCCGTACTTTTCTGCGACGCACACATATGTATGTATACATACGTTTGTAATTAATTACTACGGTACAGGTCTCATGACCAATTTGTTTTGAGATAATTGGCCTTATCACGTTCTCCGAATCTCGCATATGTAGAGGGACAAGATAACAACTCGATAAAAGTATGTGTGTCATCCATACCGCAGCTCAGACACAATTAAAACACAACTACTGTGAACAACTCTAGTCTTGTCAAAATGAGGGTTTTGGCTTTTACAATGATGACCATATTTCTCGCTCCAATCACTTACGCCGCAACGATTGAGGGCGATAAAAATTACTTCAACGGTAAACCTTGTCTTTTCGTGTAGTTGAATTGGAAACTGACTTAAAATTTGTTCTGCTTCAGAAACCCTAAAAAGCCGGGGTGACGGTCAGTTGTTTCAAAACCGATTCATTGTGTATCAAATTCAAATTCCTGCGACAATTGGGGTTGACCAAGGGTTCAATATGATTAGTATTTTATATGATACCGCACTTGAAACCACGGTTTCAGCCACCGCCTTGTACAGCATGGATAACACTAATCAAGGAACGCGTCCTCCGTCACACAATTGGAGACGTTTTGACGATGGTGAGATGCATTTGAGTTGATGATGGAGAGGTGTGAGGCGATTATTTCCAATTTTGACCGGGCTAATTGCAGGGTGATGAAGCTCAGAAATTAGTCCATTCATATTTTTGCGGTTCTTTTTTTAAAATAAATACAGATGCTTTTGCGTATGGCGGAATTATATGGAGCCAAAGTTTGGATTTTTTAAATGTCAGTTTTCGAATTTGTATATCATTTTAAAAATTATGTACCATTTTGCAAAATCTTACTTCCCTAAAATTTTAAAGTCGTTTTTAAAAAATGTAGCGGATTTTAAATGAATTTTTTTAAATTACTAAATATTCATAAGTATGTATGTAGCATGAAAATTTCGAGTGAAAAACAAATTATGTTACATAATGTGTTTAAAAAACGCAAAAACTAATGTACATAATTTGTGTACATTAGTTTTTGTAATTTTAGAAGTAAACAATTCTGATTCAGTGTTATGTTTAATTTTTGAAATCGGGTCAAAATTCGAGACGTGACGGCATGTTGAAAACTTAACGGATTTAATGGAAATTTAAATAGATATGTAGATATTTAAAAACTCTGCCAGCCGAAAGCACGCGCAATTTAAATAAAAAACACAGAAATATAATTGAGCTTATTTCTCAGCGTAAACAATTTAAATTCGTCAGGTTGAATTTGGGGATAATCATCTCACATTGCGAGGGCTGATCTGAGGGCATCGTGAGAGCCCAGTGGCAGGATTAAGAAATTTCAAGTTAATTATTTAAATTTTACAGAAGTCGATTGTAGTCTTGGGGCCCCTTATCCTACAGGTTATGAGCGAGGGCACTTGATTCCTTCTTGCTACTGGCAATGGACTCCGTCTGTCCGTTTGGCCACTTTTTACTGGTAAGTTTAATGGTTTGATTGTGTCCTATTAGATTATACCAATCATTGTTACGTCCACGTTATGGCTGCCAAATCCGGTCAGAATTTTCAAATCCGGATTTCGGATTATCCGGTTTCGGTTGAGCCCAAATCCGGATTTGTATTATTTATTGTTATTATCAATTTCCTTGATATTTGAACGAGTTTGATAGATGTCGAATACTTATTGATTATATGCAATCGAAATTTAAGCTCTTTTTTTAATCTTCATCATGGTTTAACATTTCTTGACCATGTGCATAGTTTCTTGGTATATTTTTAAGTTGATGTACTAAAAAAATGTGGAGTTTAAAAAAAATATGAGTTTGATGTCCAATATGGTAAAGTAACTACCCGGGATGAATAACATGAATAAACTTTTTTTACTTTACACTTTTCCCAACAATTTGTATCTTTGCAGTGCACATGAAAATTAGTTTTTAAATTAAGGAAATCCGGATTGATTCCAAAGCAAAATCCGGATTTCGGATAATTCGAAATCTGAATAATCCGGATTTTCCGATATCAAAGTATCCGGATTTGACAGCCCTAGTACACGTTAAGTAGTTCAATTCTCCGTTATATTCGAGTAAATAAATCCATGATATATGTCCAAACCTGTGTCACGATTCTTTGTTGCAGTCTCAATCAAGCCCCACAAAATATAAATCTTAACCGCGTAAGTGACATTAAAATTATTCACAGAAATCGGTAAATATGTGAGTTTTAACAAATTGATTAGCTCCCAGTTGACAAATAACGTTTTCGCATATTACATTTCGCATATTGACACGATCGCATTGTGAGATTCAAAGATTTCAGATGGTCTGAATCAGACCCTGAATTTAGTGTCGTAATTTCCCACATTTTCAAACGCAGGGATGGTGGTCTCACACAGTGGAAGTAGAGCTTGCCGCCCTTGCCAAGCAACGTAATGGCTTCATAATGACGGGCGTATCGGAGGCAACTCTCGACACGGTTTCCGGTCATCGTATCCCATTATATTTCTGGAAGCTTGTATGCACCTGGAACCCTACCACTGGACAAGCCGAAGTTTATGGTTATTATGCACGCAATGACGCTACAACTGATGTGCGGGTGTGTGGATCACAAGCCACCATTGCACAATTTGCTATGGGGCCGAACTATCGTGCCATGCTGGGAATTGCGTGGGCCCTTGCAGACGCTGATTTGCGGGGTAACAGAAATATTAATGGCGCCCTTCCGACCGGGTTGGACTGCGCTAATGCGGTGGAACTCCCAGCGGGAGTTTGTCTTCGTCCGTATTCCGATTTCGACCAGTGCAGCCAAAATTGTTGTGTGGACGAGGAGGAGTAAGTAATGAACGACATCAATTGTGAAATATGTATATAAATAATCAATTATGCAATTAAGGTTAATTAATGAAAATGAATATATATTACACCCTTTATGTGAGTCCAATAAAATAGTCTTTAGCAAGTACTTCAAATTGTTGTCATTTTTGAAAAATTTTACTTAAAAAATTAATACAAAGGATTTATGACTTCGTCTAAAATTGTTTGAAAACCGTATTGGAAAGAAAACCTGGAAAATTTCTGGTGGGTAGCCGGACGCTTTTTGTAATTAACTTCATCCAATCTCCATTATAATAGAATTAAATAATATTGATCGTTTACAAATCATTTGTCAACGATCAATTTGGTCGATCAATTCAATTTGATCGATTGGCATTGCCAATCATCATTATCTGACTGAGCTATACATACTTACCTAATAATATACTTAAATGTATATTTACCTCCAGGACATGGCCAACCTGTTGAAAACCCCGTCTCAGGACGTTGGATAATTCTGGGTATAATTTTGGCAGAAGGAATAAAAAAACCTGTCAGTCTGCCCTACTTTCAGGGTTTGCAGCCGCGGCGCGCTGCAGCGCCGACCCTGAATAAAATTCAAGCCGCCGCCGATAATGGTAGCATCGCCTTCGACATCAGATACATATTTACTCGCACAAAAATAAGTATATCTGGCCAAATTAGGGAAATACTTACATATTTACAACTCAACCCAGTTAAAATAAATAAACTCACACCAGACAATGAACAATTGCCTTGCACATCTAAGTATTTTACGGATTTCCCGTATCAGCTCAATATTCATATTCATACCTCCATCTGAATCTTTCGGTCCAGTTGCTTCTACTACGTGTAACTGGAACCCAGTTTACACACTGCATTTTCTATAGTATGTAACCATCTTTTCATAATTTGGACAGAATGCCTGGGTTCTAGATTTCATTTCAACAAATTCAATAAACTTGCTCTAACCTTTGCCTACTACTAAAATCAACAAATTAAATGACAGCCTAACAATTACATAAGGTACAATCGGGAAGTGAGCCAACTATGCATATTGTAATTAGCTAACATTAGATAACATTCGTCCCCCAGCTTCGCTAAGTGCTTACTCACCTCGGCTGCCTTGCAGTTGTGTGATTAACGGACTGACACATGTCAAAAAGGCGATCCGACTCTGAAGTAAATTCTTCTCTAAATTTGGCATCCATCCTCGCCCCACACAATTTTGATTTGCTCTTATAAATCGTGAAGGATTCTCTGACCAGGTCTGTGTGTCGCATGGCAAGTGTGGAGTCGTCCAAACCGGTAGGATTATCCTCGAGAAATTTTCGCATTTCCGACGAATAGAACGTAGAGGCCAAATTTTTCGCGATGATGAATTGGCTCTCAGCGGCGCACAGTGGGCCAGATTTAATAAATTTTGGCCAAAAATATATAGGAGCCGTATTTGAGGAAACAAAAATTAGATTTTGGTGTGCAACAATAACCTAAGGCATATATTATATGCGGAAATTTTTAATACTCACATGACACACCCCCAGTGGGTGTGGCCCTCGGCGACTTTCCAATTTTAGCGAAACCATGTCATGTGATATATCATTTTTCTCAGCTCGACAAGAGGGTTTCGATATAATCATTGAAATTTTGATACCACACCCCCAGTGGGTGTGGCTCCAAGCAAATCGTCGATTTTAACGAAACCATGTCATGTGATATATCATTTTTCTCATCTCGACAAGGAGGTTTCGACGGAATGCTTAAAATTGGGAAACCGCACCCCCAGTGGGTGTGGTTCCCAGAAAATGTTCGATTTTAATAAAACCATGCCAAATAGTATATCGTTTTTCTCAGCTCGACAAGGGGGTTTCGACGGAATACCTAAAGCCAACGTTCAGCGACTTTTCTATTTTAACTAAACCATGTCATGTCATGTAATACATCATTTCTGTTAACTTAACGACGGGGATTTCGACAAAGTACACTGCGACCCACAAAACAAGGACACCTAGGATTTTTTCCAATTTCTCAAAGGCCCTTCAAAATATTTATGTGTTTCTTTCACCATTACGTACTACGGTGCCTGGTAGTATCGTTGCAAAGTTTCGTTAAAATTGATGCAGTGGATGAGAAGTTGTCTAATAATATGTCAAAATCAGGTGGCTCGTAAAACAAGGACAGGTTTCGAATTATTTCCATTTTAGCCAGTTATTTTGTATTTTATCTATTCTCTTACACAATAATGCTCAGTATAACTACCTACATTATTGATATCAGAAAGAAATCGACGATTTATTGACCCCACGGGCTTATTGACATCACAGATTGACATTAAATCTTGTGCATCACTGATTCCTTGTTTTTGTTCTGAATCTATGGAACACTGCCGAGTATTAGCATAAACTAGACGCGACTAATATCCCTAAATAGTTTCAATCGGATTTAGATCCAAACACCCCATTGGCCAAGGCAGAATGTCGATATCATTGTCTTGGGACCACTTCATTGATCGCCGAGGAGCATAATATTGGGTATTATCTTGTTAAGACTGCGATCTTTACGTCCGAATGTCTGTTTCAGAGGAAGTAATTGTTCTTCTGAAATGATCTGAGAACCCTGTGAGTTCAAAGTAGTCGTAACAAAACGATATTGGACCCCATTCCATAAACCCCATATCATGACACCACCTCACTCGCTCTGTCCGTGGTAAAGTTAAGTTTTGTTTCCTAAAGTTATGAAAATGATGCGTATTCCTATCAGGACAATCCAGTGTGAATTTGTTTTGTTCCTAAATATGGTGTTGCTGGAGTTAGGGGTCCAAGTCATTCGATCTTTTGCCCACTGCGATCAGGAGTATTTGTGCTTCCGGGAAAGCATACGATTCTTCCTTACTTTCCTTCTGCAGATGATCGGGAAAGCACGCCGGACTTTGTCTGTCGTTGATTTCGCTGAGGGAATCTTCAAAACCATTTTATTCTGGTTTGCAGTCACAAAGAAGTTGCCTCAACGACGCAGAATGATGGATTTTTCTCTCTGTATCATCTGAGGCATGCCTTCTTGCTTGTTTGTTCCACCGGAAGTGGTCCCATTGGCCTTGATCATTACTATGCAATGTCGCCTGACAATTACGTGCTTTGAAATATCGGTATACTCTTCCGATCTTCAAGTAAAGCTTCATACCTTGCCCCTTTGCCACATTGCCTGGAATTTACCCCTCGCCATGGCGTACCTGTCTAAGAAAAAGTTTAACTTACACCGACCAGAGGCCAAAATATCACAAATATACTGATTATATAATTTCTGGCCCAAAGTCGATTGATTTCGCCCAGTGGAATAACAAACATCCTGGTTTTTAGGATATGTCCTTGTTTTATGGGTCACCTGAATTTTATGTTTTTGTAGATTCCCAAGTTGTATGATAATGAACCAAGCCGAAAAGTTGCGACAAGACTACTTCCCACCGTAGTACTTAATGGCGAAAGAAGCATATAAATATTTTGGAGGTCGTTTGAGAAATTGAACAAAATGATGGGTGTCCTTGTTTTATGGGTCGCAGTGTAAATATGCACACGACCCAATCTCCTCTGTGATGAGGGCTATGCCATGTGTGCCCATTTTTTTGCACAGTCATGTTTTATCTACATAAAAAGTTGACTGATTTTTGCATGTCATGCATTGCTTGGTCATTTTCATAACACGGTTCACTAATACGTGGTAGCCAGGAGAATTGGTAGATAAATAAGCAGCTGTCTAGCATTTCATTCAGTATTTATTCCTCGTCCACCTTTGGTTCACTGGCTGACATTTTCTAAAATGGCTTACAAACTGTATTATTACGACATTCGGGGTGCTGCAGAGCCGATTAGGATGATTCTGTCGTACGGTGGCGTCCAATTTGAGGACATTCGTGCCCCCATGTTCCCACTCCCACCCAAGTTGCCCAAGGAAATTAAGGAAAGTAAGGAACAATCAGTATTATTTTACTTTGGAAACAATAATACCGGTAACGTTTTTGTTACCGTGGAAGGATATGGTCACGGTATATTGTATGTACATACATATATGTATACACTCTTAAATCATGAATGTTCAAAAAATATTTATTTATTCAAAGTTCGTTCATTCAAAGCCTTTAAAAAATATTCATTCCTAATTCATTCGTTCATATTTGATAAAAAAATATTCGTAAATTATTCCACATTTATTCATTATTGACCATTCCTACATTATTAATTTTATTCAAAATTCCCTATGTATTAAGCATTGAGTAAAAAAAAGAATGATGAAAAAATATTCATTCACACGATTGGAATGGGTATTCATTTAACATTCATTTATTCGTAAATCAGAATAAAATCTTTATTCAATTTTTGAATATTGAATGAATAATTTATTCAATCATCATTAAATGAATGAATGGGAACATGTATGTCTTAAATTGAGAGTGTAAATTAATACTTTTAATATGCAATCTGTTAAATTCACGTATGTATCTAATTACCTCTCGCTAATAAATTTGATTTGCATTAATATTTTTTAATTTTTTAAAAATTCGTTACCGCTACTGTAAAGCTTTATTACCGAGGTTTAGTACCACATGATAAAACTTGCCAGATTGCTTAAGTTAATTTTCCACCTTACAGAAACGACATGGGGGACAATTCCACTGATGGAGTTTGAGGGAAAAAAATTAAACCAGTCGCTTACAATTAGTCGCTACTTTGCCAAAAAATTTCACCTTGCGGGATCCAACGACTTTGAAGCGGGTCTATGTGACGAGTACGTGGACACGGTGATCGACTATATAAAACGTAAGGAGCAATTGTAATTAACAAATTTACCGAAATATTCTGTCTTGTTGCCAAATTCATGCAGATACATAAATAACATGACACAACGATACAATTTCGAATTATGTAAAAAAAATTGTTGCATACATGCGTTATCAATTTCCGTGGTGAAAATAATATCGCTTTTCCCTAACATATACTTGCCCTAAAATACCAAGAAGCTGCGGAGGCGAGTATTTATTTTCTAAATTGAAATTTTACAAACTTTTTAATGTTTTGAGTGTGTCTTTTACCCTAGATACCTTTTGCTCACAATACATAAGATACATATTTCGTTCCCCATAATAATTAAGCGATTCCACTGAAATAAATATCTACATTGTTACTAATTTAAGAAGGGAATATGCAACGAAAATTTATGCATTGAGCACCAAACCTCAAACTGGGTTTACCTATTTGTAAATCTTTCCTTTTACTTATCCACTATCGTTCATCCAGAATAAATGGACCATCGGAATTCTCGGGAGGCTAAATGGCCGACCTTGCCATAACTAACAACATGTAAAGTTTCAAAATTAATTGCACGGTCATTTCTTGATGGATTTTCAAAATGGCGCACGTTCTGGAAACCTTGGACCCTTGGGCGAAATATATATTTTCAAATTTTTGAAATTTGGCCCCACCCACCAGTTATCGAGGTCACAAGGTCAAAAAAATCAAAAGACATTGCCGTATTGAATTTCAAAATTCTGCAAGGGAATTCGAAAGACCTGGGTACAGATTCTTGGCGGATAGTCAGGTCATCGTATCCAGCGGTTATCTGGCCGCACCCCTTCATTAGGGGTCAATGGTGGGTGTGGTCAAAGGTCAATTCCCAAGAAATACAATAGAAAAAATTCTTACCACCGTAGTTTCTGAAATTCAACGTCACCTTTATTCATAAACTTCATCGTGCACCCCATCTGAATGACCTGACGTTATCGTAGACCTCATGACGACAAAGGGGTGTGGCCATCGGCGCTTCTGCGAATACCCAACTCATATACGGCATGCGACATATCATTCTTCTCAGCTCAATGGGGAGATCAAGATTAAATATTTGAAATTTGGAAACCACACCCCAAGTGGGTGTGGTCATCAGCGACTTCTCCATTTTAACGAATCCACGTCATGCGACATATCATTCTTCTCAGCTCGATGGGGAGATCAAGATTAAATATTTGAAATTTGGAAACCACACCCCCAGTGGGTGTGGTCATCAGCGAATTCTCCATTTTAACGAAACCACGTCATTTGATATATCATTTTTCTCAGCTCGACGAGGAGATAACGGCAGAATACTTAAAAATTGGAGACCACACCCCCAGTGGGTGTGGGCATAAGCTACTTTTCGATTTTAACAAAACCACGTCATGTGATATATAGGTTTTCTCAGCTCGATGGGGAGATCACGACTTACACCTTGCAATCTGGAAACCACACCCCCAGTGGGTGTGGTCATCAAATACTTATCGATTCTATCATGCAATAAATCATTTTTCTTAGCCAGATGAGGGGATCTTAATTGGATAAGCAAAATTTGGAAACCACACCCCCAATGGGTGCAATCATCAGGGAGTTTTTGATTTTGACAAAACAATGTCATGTGATTTCCCTCGTCAACGAGAGAGGATTCAAACGATATACTTCAAATTCACGATCCACACCCCACTGGGAGTTGAACTCGAAGGCTTTTCGGTTTTAACATGCCTTGTGATACAATTTTCTCAGCTCGTCTGGGGGTTTGCGACTGAATAAGTAAAAAGAGGAGAACACGTTCCCCTTAAGGTGGCACATTTTTCACTTTCCAAATTTGCTGCGCTCCCCATATTGCAGGAATATGTCACCATTTGCCAATTTCATTTTTGACATTTTGTAAGTCAGAAGGATTAATTTTGGAGCAATTTAGAATGAGTAAAAAAAAATTTTACCCGAAAGATTTCGGGTTTTTAGGAACAGATTCAAATGGTCTCTGGTAATCAGACCCATCCTTGACACGAAATTTAAACAGAATTATGCAAAATTAGAGGCGACTTCCATTCAACAGGAGGGAAATTAAGAGCATTAAGGTGTGAAATCTATTCCCCCTTCATTGGTTGGTTCAATCCCAATGTCCCTCTACTACCCGGTGAGCCAGTTCTCGTTCGCCTTATGACCCTTCATGCGGATGATGATAGTGTGATGACGATGATAGGATGACTATGATGGCGGCGGGTATGGCCTGGCAATAAGAGCTGGCTGGAGGATGAAGAAGGTTGTTACTTGTCCGAAGGTCGATTTATTACTGAATTGACTTTGGCAATGTGCAATACTTTTATGATACAAAATGTTTACAAATTAACTCCTCCTTCATTGTCATATCACCAATTCTTCCACTTGTGCACGTAGATGCACACAGAGGAAGCGCGAGAGCAGAGTAGAGGTTGAGTGGTTTCAGATGTTGCTTTCCACTTGGGAAACTTGTTACATTTTTGGACGGTAATTCCCCTTGTATTAAATTACAAGTATTAAATTGTATTAAATTGTATTGATACATTAAATTATGGCCTCCAATTTTGTCAAAAATGGATTTCATTACGTTTATGTTAATTGTGATCTTGTCATAAGTCATCGTTAAGATAGAGACTGGCTCTCCACTAGAAGCCATTTCAGAAACTGGAATATAACATAAGTTTAACATAGTTTTACTGATTGGTATAGAAAATTCGAAACTATTTCAAATCGTCATACTTTCCAATTTGATGTAAGAAAATTTCTGCAATTCAATTGATATAATGTCTTTACCGTAATATTCCCGCGACGAGTTGGACCGCGACTGGAAAGAGAACATAGAATGAAATAAATGAATAACCTCATTGTAAATCCAAGGTACCACTTTTCAAAAATTGTTTGCTTACGAACGTATGAAGTTGTTCTACTGATTCAAAGATTACTTCAGACTTAAACGGGTCAATTCTGTCCTGCGGGCGGCTTTTTGTCAGGGAAACAATGACATTTTCCAAATCTCGAAACCACCAAGCTGCACGCTTAACAAGACTAGTTCTTAGATCATGCACCAGATAGTAGAACATTGATCTTGTATCTTTCTGCATAATTTGCTGTAGAACCTCCCAAGACACCAAACCAAAGGAGAACCAATCTGCGGGGAAGCCGTAGTTCAGCGAGTTAGCTTCAGGTGCACGATATATGGCATTTCCTACTTCGGGAGTTAGTGTTTTAGTCGCAGTTGCCGCGCTATGGATTTGTCGACATAGACCAAAATCTCCAACTTTTACGGGAAATGCGAACTCTTCTTCTTCCGTGCGGGATAATGAAAACATAATATTTTCCGGGCGAAAGTCTCGATGCATGATGTGATGACGGTGGAGGTATTTTAATCCTTCATACATATCCTTAACAATCCGATTTCGAATCCGATGCAGTGCTGGATTGTCTGTCTCATTATTAGCTCGCCCTGCGTAGCACGAGAGCTATTGAATTCCTCATGTCCGTCCGTCTGTCTGTCCGTCTGTCTGTTAACGAGTTTTTTGCATGAATTGATGCTAATTAAAAATCCCCTTCACAATTATTGATTATGTTAGGCGCACCATTGGTATTGAACAAACCGAATCGAATTTTTTAGTAAATAAATAGCACAGTTGATATCTAACAATCGGTAACACAAAATGATGCGAAACAATTGGGGGATGGGATGCAAAACGCACCAATAGTGCAGAATATCCGGGAGAAATGATCATACAATTTTGACAAAGTTTTCAAACTTATGTATCCAGGATGGTCGCTACTGCTGCACTAATGGTGCAATGGCCTGCCGTTTCTTTTGCACCATAAACGGCATGTAAATAATGAATATATAAGAGTTGTGACCTATTTTGTTGGCTTATTCCGCACCTTCAGTGCAAAGTTCTCTCTAAATTATTATGACAGGGTGAGCTACTTCTAACGTTACTACGATTTATTAGCTCACCCTGCGTAGCATGAGAGCTATTGAATTCCTCTTGTCCGTCCGTCTGGTTGTTAGCGAATTTTTTGCATCAATTGATGCTAATTAAACAGCCCCTTGACCATTATTGGATAAGTTGGGCGCACCATTAGTATCGAACAATCCGTTATGTAAAATCATGCGAAGCAATTGGGAAATTCGATGCAAATCGCACCAAAACTGCAAAATAACTGATGAAATTAATTAAAATGGACCAGCTACATTTTTTATTAAGGGGTGAAAGCCCTTTAAAAGATCGTTATGTCCGTCCGTCTGTCCGTCCGTTCGTCCGTCCGTCTGTCTGTCCGTAGCTCCGATAACTTTTGAACGAAAAGACATAGACACTTGAAATTTTGAACGTAAACTCCTAACGTCAATGGACAGGACGATTTCGAAGATGGACACTGTGACATCGTCACCTGTGACGATGACGTCGTCACAGTGACGAAAAGTGACGAAAAAGTGTCACGTGTCAGTTTTGGCATGTGACACATCATTTTTAACTAATTTTCAACGAGGAATTCGAAAATTCAGGTCATTTTGTGTTTGGACGTCACCTGTGACGATGACATCGTCACGGTGACGAAAAGTGACGAAAAAGTGTCACTTGTCAGTTTTGACATGTGACACGTCATTTTTAACTATTTTTCAATGTCAAATTCAATGGTGACCTCCATTTTGACCTCAGAGGTCATGTAAAGGTCATAGGACATATCTATTTCAATTTCAACTGAAATTTAACCCCGAATTCAATGGTGACCTCCATTTTGACCTCAGAGGTCATATAAAGGTCACATAAGGGTTATCAACTGTTAAATTTGACACAAATAAGACACAAAAGTCGAAAACACGTCAGAAGTGTCAATCTTAAAAAAATTTCGAACAATTTGATATTCACATTGACGTATGACACTCCTTTCACCCCTTGGTTACATGCGTTGTAACGGTTTATTAATTAATAGCACCGTTGGTATCGAACAATCGGGAACCCAAAATGATGCGAAATAATTGGGGGAAGGGATGCAAAACACACCAATAGTGCAGAATATACGGGAGAAATGATCATATAATTTTGACATAAAGTTTTCTAAATTATGGGTCACTTTGTTCGCTAATGCTGCTAATCTTTGCACAAGCGGTGCAAAGTTATATCTCAATCATTGTCACAGGGTGAGCTACTTCTAACGTTACTACGGTTTATTAATGTTCAACCATTGACGCAACGTCTTACCACACAGCTCCATTTCGATGCACAACGATGGAATTTTGGTTCCTCGTTGTGCGCGAAGATAGATGAGTTGAAACTGGTCCAAGATTTTGTAATTGTTTTGAAGGCACGGAATTTTCAGCAAGACGTGGATATCCACCATAGTGAAAGGTTTGTGAGTTGCTTTCAAGATTTCGACTATATTATCGTGTTTCTTGCCCTTCATTAGTTTGTATTCTCGGAAAAGTCGATATTTCTCAGCTTCGTCTTTTGGCGTGTCTCCAAGGCCACCGATGAATATTATTTTTACGGCGGAAAGGTCTACTTGTCCACTGACCTAATGCAATGAAATGTCGGTGTAGTTATTACTAAAATTCATTGAAGGATACTAGTTTGCAACTGATCAATTATTCAATTGTCCTTGAAATTATGAAGCACAACTAAGATTAATAGACTTAATAATTTTGTGACAAATATATAGAAAAGTCAAACAAATGTGGTATCATTTAAACTGAAGCGCAGATTTTGACAGAGTGTCAATAATGAAAACCGGAATCACTTCACACACCTATAATTTTGATTTGGATAAGATTCTCAGCGTTTGTAGAGCTGATTTTTCTGAGTCCAACGGTCGAAGTCCGGCGTTTCTACTCCACCCCCTCGCGGAGTGGGAGGAGCTTACAGTTGAAAAAACCCTCTACTCTGCGATTTTTAGCTCAAAGGTGGGTCAATATTTTTGAATGCGGTTTTCGCCAAACGTTTCTAAAGTTTTTTCCCTACAACCATTTTCGAGCATTTTTTCAAATTCTTAAAACGTATTTCACAATTTTGGACTTAGAGCTTCTTACAGGATTTTCCACTTTTTTGAAATGAGGAGAACTTGTGCAGAAACCATATTAAATAATGCTAAACATCATATAATAGCGATATTTCATGGTTTACGGTCCACCAGGTCTGAGATATGCGCGAGAACACGAATCTGAAATTCTCCAGAATTTAGCGCAGCAGAAGATTGGGAGCTAACATGGCAATATAATAGGCAGAAACTATGTTTTTGTCTCCGGAACATCAGGGAGTGTTCATATACCAAACAAAGTATGTACATATATCCTGATTACTCTCGCGGAGACCTTTCCAATGGCATCTCATGTGACCATATGGGGTTATATGAATTGTGTGAAACCGAATTCATATGGGGTTATATGAGATTTGAACTTTCCCTATCTTTAGTCAAAAACCGTGACATCCGTTTTAACAATTTGAAAAAATCCTCGAAAAGTGTTGTAGGGAAAAAAATTAGGAAACGTATGGTGGAAACCGCATTCAAAAATATTGACCCATCTTTGAGCTAAAAATCGCAGACTAGAGCGATTTTTTCAACTTTGAGCTCCTCTCACTCCGCGAGGGGGTGGAGTAGAAACGCCGGACTTCGACCGTTGGACTCAGGAAAATCAGCTCTACAAACGTTGAGAATCTTATCCAAATAAAAATTGTGGGTGTGTGAAGTGTTTCCGGTTTTCATTATTGAGACTCACATTAAATAAGCAATTGTTAAGATTAATCGCGACCAAACCTTCAAATTACCGCCTTGAAAACGTAACCGAACGTCCCAGATCCCAGAAAAGATATCAACGAAAAGGTATTAAACCAGGATGCAACTGATCCGGCAGAAATATCGTAATCGTCCATTTCCAGCGTCCAATTGGTAATAATGGATATTATTTCAATAATTTTTTACGTGTAATGAACAGCAAAGAGCAGGTGGTGAATGAATAAATGCGTAGGATTATTATAAACTACGCAGTAAATCATAATTATCAATGTGAGCTCGGATGTTGATAAGATAAGGTAGACATGAAATAGGAGGATAACAACCTCCAGAATTTCAGAGAGGAGGGACAGCTCTATTTAGTTGCGCAGTTGTGGACGTCATTCCACACTTTGTACAAACCGTCAGTTGGCCAAAATATGCTTGAATTTTCTTGGAAATGATTACTTAAGATACTAATAAGATGCTGGATTGTGATATAATGTCATTATAAATGTGCATTATAAAATTATTTTAACGTGAATTTGTTGATACGGGAAGAACTGCATGACCAATACTAATATGTCTGTATAAATACATAAGTATTTGTTTGACTATGTGTCATTAACCATATGCAATGTAAATATCTAATTGTCGGGGTTATCGGCTTATCGTTGCTGATTACCGGGCGACGGTGGTGTCAGTGACTTTACGAATTCATAGTGCAACTTCGAGCTTCACAATACATACACCAATGACAGAGTTTAATTTTTTAGCGCTTCGTCAAGTTATACAATCCTACTCTCCATGTATTACTCGGCAGATAAGAAAAGTTATATTAATACGGACTAATGAACAGCCGGCGGATGTGTAAGTATATCTAACTTTTTCATATCTGACCAGATCAAACAAAAACTTCGTAGCATAAGAAGAACTCCGTGGCATTATTAAGGGACCGTTGATAAATTACGTCACGCGAAAGGGGGAAGGGAGGGGGGAGGACTAAAGATCCAATGATATTTGACAGATCTTAAAAGGGGGAGGGGGGTCTAGAAATGCGTGATTTTTGTATGACATAATTTATGGATCTCCCCTACATAAATGCATATTGGAACTCTTTGCCGATGGTTTATTTTAAAGTTTTTCTTTTAGCAAAATACGCAAAAGTTTTGCAAAATGTTCGGCTTTCCCAATCTTGATTTTGTTGCAGAACAATCGTTAAATAACTTAACTATTGTTCTTCTCCTTTCATACATATACATACCCGCACACAATAAGTTTTTTAGCTCAAATGCGAAAAATATTTATTTATAACTCAACCCGAATAAATGAAATACCCCAACAAGTGACAATGAACAGAGGGATTGCGTATTTTAAGATATTACGGATTTAAAAGATTTCCCGTATCGATTAAAAATGCACAGGCATGCCTCGATCCCAATCTCTTATCCAATTCACTAACAAAACTCAATCCGGCCTCAATTTGCACGTCGTATTGTTTCAGTAACGAGGTTTTCATAAATTGCTATTGACGTACAAATAGGTTCCAGGTATAAAAACTGCTTCAACAAGTTACCTCTACTCAATCCAATCTAAGCATTCCTGGAGGATAGATTTCCTGATACATATTTATGTGAATTAGGTGTTTTAATTTTGTAGGTCTTTATTCACTCTAAAAAATAAAGTTTCCCTTTCAAAAAAACTTAAATGCATTCTAAATCCTGAAGTAAAATTCCGTTTCACGCTGGGTGATTTTACCGCGGCATAAAAGCAGCATGTGATGTATCATGTGGCGGTAAAATCACCCAGCGTGAAACGAAGTTTAAGTCAGCTTTGCTAAATCCAGAGTGGCGTAAACTCTGCTCTCCGGTGCCTTTGTCCTGTGAAACCATTACATTTAATTGACTTTCTTCGTCTCCAAAAAACTTTCACCTTTCATTCAAACACTGTCATTTCATTGCAGATGGGAAACCACACCGCCTTGTAAGTATACATAGTTTAATTCAGAGTCCATCTACCTGGACAGATCCCCCAAATCGCAAAGCGACAACACCTTTTTAAGAGTGTGACGTCTTCAATAAGTACATTACACGTTTGCAAATCATTTAAACCTCTTGAAACTTTTATAAAATTCTCAGCAAAACTCGTCAAAAAATGCATTGTATCACACCACTTTTATTGTGCTGCCTCATCGCACTCATTAAATCCGAGGTTCCTCGTTACACAAAGATTGGAATTAAGGCCGACGGTGCCAGAAAATACCTGACTAATGGTGACCAGGGTTCGCCACCTCGGGTTTTTGTGGGTTGGGGTTTTTTGGGGTTTTTGTGGGTTTTTGGGGATATCAATTCTCCGGAAAAAACCCTAATGCTTAATGGGGTTTTTCGGGGGTTTTTGTAGGATTTTGAGGTCGATTGAAACAAAATCCCCTAAACTACAACTTAGATCAATGCTAATTAAATTTTCTGATTCGTCAAGAAATTTTGAGAATTTTCTTGTGCGACTTGAATTTCCAAATATCATTGGATATTTCCAGGTTTACATGTTAAACATGAATTTTCGATGTAACAGTCGAAGTCAATGATAACGGTTAAAATTGCATGCTAAATTTGTATCTTAGATTAGTTTTTCTCTATTACATAATTTTAGGAATTTTGGTTCAACCTACCCCAAAATCTACAAAAACCCACAAAAACCCACAAAAACCCCGGAAAAACCCACGGGGTTGGGTTTTTCTACAAAAACCCCGGGGTTTTCCGAACCCTGATGGTGACTCGCGTGAAATTCATGTGGGGAGATACGATAAGGCACCAGGTTTTGCATGGACTTACCGTTCCGACGGAACGTTCACGAACTACTTCAATAAAGCCGTGGAAGGAAAACTTGCCTGCCTGACTGACAATCTGGACAACTCGTTGGCCACTTTTGAACCTTGCAAGGATGGCGACGAGTTGCAACAGTGGGACATCCAAGAACTCAACTACGACAATTTGTTACTCATTAAGAATGTGGGTTCTGCCGGATGTCTGGAGCCGAATAAGACTGACACTACTAAGGTTAAAGTAGAGCCGTGTACAATTAATAGGCGGGACAACTTTCAAGAGTGGAAAGTACTCAGGTACAAATCCAAGTAAAGTTGAGATTGGTCGGAAATTTTTTCTATCTACTAGAGAGCAAGGTATCGTTTGTGAAATATGTAAATTACTTAATTAATTAAGTAAAATTTGTTTTAAATTTTAAGTTTAATTAAGTATGTGAAATATTTGTACGTAAATTTGCAACCAGTCGTGGTATACAACAATACTTAGGATGGAGGTCTTTCAGCGTATTCTCTCTGATTATGAGCAAATTAGTGTCAATCAATCGGAAATTTGGTCAGTATGAAATATGCAGAAGACTAGGGTTCTACAATGTCCGTGTCAAGAAGTACATAGTGGGGTCATAAGTTCTCGTGAATGCATTTCCGGTAATAAATCCCAAAGTATTAGAGCTATCTGTTCGAAATTTTTATGGATTAACAAGGTATTAATATTGTTTAGAAATCATAACTTCTTTGTCAAGATTTCGTCCACGGGCAATTAGACAAGACATAACTCGTGACGGCCACAGGTTGATCGTGGTACGCGCCAATTTTCGTGCCAAAAGTATTTCAGACTTTTCACCGTTGGCAAAAAATTTAATAGAAAAAAAGGCCAGATATTTGTTGTACAGAAGTCTGACATCCGTTTAAGTATGCGGAAGTCAATACGAAGTCATCACCGTGGTGTGCATGGGAGCAAGTTGGCTGGAGAAATGAAATCTCTGTTTTTTACCGCAAAGGGTACAAGTTGAAGCCAAGAATTATTTTCAGAGTGTCCTAGAGACAAACGCTAATAACCTGAACCCTGGACCCTCCGAAAATCGCCATTGGACCTTTCAACAAGACTCTGCTCATGCGCAAGGTGCAAAATTGTCCAAAACTGGCTTCAGACGAATTTTCATGACTTTTTTTCATCCGTAGAACGGTGCTCAGTATCTGCAGACCTTAATCCCCTAAATTATGACTGGTGGTCAAAATTATAGGTACAAGTATGCTCTAAATTTCACCCAAGTGTGGAAGGGCTGAGGTCGCACTTACTGAAGATCTGGCGCTTTTCCCAGGAAATCCGTGCGTGCCGCGATCGAGCAGTTTTCGCCACGACTTATGTCTTGTGTACAAGCCCGTGGAGGAAATTGTGAAAACGAAGTTATGATTTCTAAACAAGATTAATACCTTGTTCATCCACAAAAATTTCTATCAGATAGCTCTAATACTTTGGACTTTATCACCGGAAATGCATTCACGGGAACTTATGGTCGGACTATGTATATGAAATATATATATTTTTTCATATAATATTTTTTCATAATAGTAATTATTTAGCTATCTACGTTTGGCTCAATTAACTAATCGATATATGTTAATATTTAGCCGCTATCACTTGTGGCGACGATTGGATCCTCTTTGAAGACTCGAAATGCCTCCGATTCCATGACTACTTTGAAACCAAGAAGGTGGCTGAGCAGTCGTGCGCCTCCTTCGCAACAGACCAATTTAACATACCGCATCTCGTATCCATTAAGTCGAAACCAGAACAGGATTTTCTGAACACTTGGCTCTTCAAAGATTTAGAAGTTTACAACAGAGTCTGGTTAAATGGGGAGCGTTTTAACGAGACTGAGTTCTTATGGGGAAATGGGGACGAGATGATTCCCTTCACCAATTGGGATGTCGGCTCGCCAACCAATAAAACTGTGGAGAACGTCTGCATGGAAATGTCACCGCTGGCCGGACGGTCAGGCAGGATGGAGGCCAGTGAGGATGGGAAATGGAAGGACTGCCGGTGTTCAAAGAGGAATTTGGTCGTTTGTGAAAAGAAGCCAGATTTGACGGTGCCAGAGCTGCAGGATATTCTATTTAAACTACGAGAGGTCGTGATAGAACAAAAGAAAATCGTCGCTGAACTAACCACAAATTTGACTCGAACAACCAATACAGTCACGGAATTGACGATTAACTTGACACAGTTAACTGGGTCATCGACCCAACTGACGAATAGGGTCACCCAACTAGGCAACAATCCAGGTGAGTTTATGGACAAGGTCATAATAAACAGCACGAAACGCATATAAAGAAGTAGCTTCAGTGACTTGTTAGAGGAGACTTTATGAGTCCAATCAACACTCGATTTCTCTTTATCTCAATTCACCCCAGTCATCGATTTTTCTACATCTCATTTTACCACAGCCATCGATTTTACTTTGTATCATTTCCCCCACCAGAGCGCAGCAACACAAAATTTCACTCGATAGATTAAATTCCACTAACAAAACTCATTTTTCATCGACCACATCTCCTGGCGCGGATAGGGTGGTCCGATTGACCCCAAGAGTTGAGAGGATTCTCCCCTGGGGTATGATGCCGCAAACCGATTTCCATTATCTCGATCCGTTCTCCCGTTATCCTGCTGACAGACGGACAGGCAGACGGACCAAGTCTGCCTGTCCGAATTGGTAGGATTGAGACCCATATCACTAGTGTGATCAGCACCAGTGGTACGGGTTACATGTCGTAAACACTGGGTTAAGAAAATCCGACCACGAGAGATCAGATTTGCGGATCTGATCTATGCCATATAATCCGGCAGGATCGGACCTTAAAATGCAGCTACCCAGTATAATTCATGGTTAATAAATGTCTCGCTTGGCTGAGAGCATGTCGTGAAACTCAATTAGGATTTGATTTTAGTTCCGATTGGATTCATCTACGTGCAGCTACCATCACACCCAGCACCGCAGACATTGTGGCCGAACGTGCAGTGGCGCAATGTTTCGCCGACATATGCAGGATTGTTCTTTCGCGCCGAAGGTGGCACGGCGGCTGGATTTGGAACATTGCAGGAAGAAAGTTGTAACCGGCTGATTGGGGTTAACTTTGCTTGGCAGTCCGGTAAAGCCCCTCAACAAATTTCTCTTCCAGCAGCTGGTTGGTCCGGTTATGTTATGACGGGTGAAGACCCACGTCATGCCCAATATAATGTGGATGGAATGCGCTTTCAAAATTCTGGAGCTGAAACTCGTCCGAAAAATAAAGCCGTCCGAATATGGGAACGCGTATAAATTCTTTGCTTACAAACAATATTCTTGCCTAGGGCTCTCGCCATGGGAAGTTGATCACTAGCAATTTGGGATACAAATAGTCAAAAAAGGATTCCAGAAATCTCAAATTTGTGTGGAATATTATAAATACATCTGACTACCCAGATCCGCGAACAAATAAGACTTAAGTATATTATCCATCTCATATTTAACATTTTTCATCATGTCCGTCATTATTAATTTTTCGGAAGACTTTGCAACTTCATTGTTAATTTTCTGCTACCGGAACCAAAATTTTCTTGAATCAACGACTGTTTCCCAAAGCTGGGAGTATTACTTCTAACACATGGCCTACATTTTTTTATTGAGCGAAGATGAGGGATGTATGTGAGGTTTCCAATTTTCGACGTCAAACTGAATTTTTTTTCGAGTTCTTCCTTGATAGTTGTTGGATTGTGGATTGGTCCAAGGGCGGTCCAAAAATTGCATTGAACATTTTATAATACCCATTGATGAGAGGAATCAAACGGTCTATCACACATTTCCGAAATCAAACCTGTGCTTCCTCACAGCCCATCGGAATCCAGGGGTCCGAAACATGCCCAAATTGACGGAACGCCAGCCAAACATGAGATTATTTGAGGAATTTCGAAAAACATTTTAATTTCTCTCCGGTTTTCAGTTGAGAGATATATTTCCCATGAAAAATTGCCTTCCCGGAGTTTCTGTCACGTTTTTAAGAACGTAGGACTCGTCGTCAGTGACCACCTTTTTTGGTGAGATTTTGATGTAAAGCTTGGAAGGCAGCCCGATTACCATTTTTTCTACAGTTCCCATATGTTTTGTTGGAGATTTATTTGCATACACTTCGACCCCCTTAATATGATACAAGTGGTTTGTATTAATCTTTGACTTCATGGCCGCATCAGGCACCGACGTGGATGGAGAATTTTCAAAAAACGATTCAATCGTTTTTAACTTTTAAGAGCTCGATATGATGGTTTTTTCAAATGGTGGTTATTTGAAGTTTAAATTTTCGGATTCTCCATACTTTTTTATGTATATCCTAATTTTTGCATGGCCACACCCTTCCCTGTTGAAATGTAGCCAAGCCTTTATCGAGTCTTTGTCGCTCAGATTTTCGTACTTACGAAAAACTCGTTTCCCGACTTCCTCGCTTTGAAATCGTGTACGAAATTTATTTTCCAATGAAAACTTATGAAACTTTTGTGGCATGTGGCTAGATATATTTGGGGTATTCCACAACAATTTCAAATTTTAAAACCTATTTTTCGACCGCTCCTGTACGAAACTACCAAGTGATCAACTTCCCATGGCGAGAGCCCTAATTAAAATTTGTCAAAATTTGTGTTTCGGTAAATAAATTCTTGCAAAAACATCATTTCGTACATGATTATGGTTATTATTACATATGTAATTTATTTAATGAATAATTCTTTGCAATTCGCATGGCCCATAAAATTGCACGTTAATTCTCAGCATGATTTAACAATATTCTATTATATTACAACAATATTACAAATTTCTATTAGAAAATTTACGACCTAACATTATAAAGCGGTATAGCGAGTTGCATTTTATCGATTAAAAATTTCTAGCTACTCATGTAAAGGTCGAAGCGTTATAGATAATACGGAAATATAAGCTGAAATACCGTAAAACCTCTATTTATAGCCCTATTCTAATTATAGCCGGGTCTAGAGACCGAGATTTCAAAATAATAGCCGGGTCCCTAATTATGACCGGGTCAATAATTATGGCTTCCCATAACCTCTCTGTATTCCAAGCCTCTCAGCCTCCAGCCTCTCAGCTTTAGAAAATCTACCGGTGTACTTATAGGATCTTTTGTTAATTGATAAAACTGGAAAATCATTACTCAAATTGCGTAAGCTGAACTTAAACTGTTTCAAAATTTGACATTTGAAATCCAAATTATAATCAAAACAAAAGTTAGCCGGGTCTCTATTTATAGCCGGGTCTGTGATACTCAATTATGGATTTTAGCCCGGGCTATAAATAGAGTATTTACGGTATAAAGCTTTTTTATAAATTCATTTATCTACCAGGTTCAGCAATGGTAAAAGTTGGTGCATCCTGTAAAAAATGTTCTAAATATTTCGCAATTTATCCACGTAGCTAATATAAGTTGAGAATGTCAATTTATCGACAAGTTGCTACCTGAACTACTTAAAATATAGTCAAGCACTGACACTAAATTAATTTCTATGTTTAGGAATTCACCCCTCAAGCCGCTATTTTATTCGCCTTCGCAGCGTCAGTGACATAGTTTGATTAATGCAGAAATTCTGTATGACAAGAGGTGTCCCGCGATCGATATAGTTCGATCCGAATTTCACCTTCAGGACGGAGCAGGCTTTCAATTCTCGATTAATTATCGACCCCTTCCTCCCCCGGGACAAGTTTATCGTCACCATCCGATTTTTCAGAGCGATCAGGGTCTTTTCCGACACAGTATGAACCAGGGACGCCGAAGTGAAGGCAACAATGTTGCACAGCGTCGTGTTCATCCAGAGCAGGGGGAACACTAAGAATCCTGGGAGGGCTATATCCTGGTAGAAATTGATGACGACGAAGAGCGTGATTATTTCGATGCTTGGGATACCAAAGACCATGACGGGAACGACTCTGTTCATCGGGTAGCCGTTGAAGGACTTCTCCAAGATTTGAAGGGATCTGCAGAGATGGAGACATTTCTCTACAGATCGGAATCAGTTTGGATCGCAGAAATTGAGCTATATTATAAAAATGGGGTAAAGTGAAATAAAATCGTGATATGATGTGGAGTATTTAGATAGGTCGACGCCGCCGAAAAATCTGATTTGCTATACCTTCAACATTGCGACGCCGCGCCGCGCCGCCGACGCCGCCGAAAAATCACCAAAAACTGGCGCCGCCGCTGCCGAAAAATCACCAAAAACTGGCGCCGCCGCCGCCGAAAATTTTTCGGCGTCGACCTTTGATTTAGATTGAGCAAAAACATAAATACTACATGATTTGCAATTTTTTTGCTATAAATTTCCTCAACAAATGAATAACCTATCTTCTCAAATCGACAGTTTTGCATTTAGTACCAAAAATAATCGTGGTAGAACGAGATTAAAATTTATGACCGAGTTACACCACCTTAAGATATTATGCCTGTCCCAAAAATTAGGGGTTGTTAAAATGGTTATGACTTTCCCAAATTATTTGTTAAAATTGATAATTACAAAGATATTATGAAATTGAAATGTAATTTTATTTAAATGGCAAGGTTATTTTAGATAGCAGCCAAGACTTACTTTTCTATAATCCGGAAATAGAAGAGGATACAAATCACGCCCGAAAAGAGAACATAGAAAATGTTCACCGTGCAACCAAACACCATTTGGAGGCTCATCCAGGTTTCGAAAATGTGAACAGCCAATCGCACAATCCAATTGATCTTGGACACCGTTACAGAACAGTTCGGAATCGTGGAGAAGATGAAGGGTGGCGTGCACGGGGCAAATTGCAACAATATCAATTGAAGAAATGGGACGACTACGGCTGACGTTTCAGCGATTCGAATAAGTAATTTCATAAGATTTTCGCCAAGAGACCTTGCAAGTTTAGCAGAATCTGCACCAATATTCAAAAGTTAACTTTGAGGCCTCTTAATTAGCTGAAATTTGCCACTTAAAAAGGTCACAACTGGTGACCAATTTAGTTAAAGTTGTGTTTCATCCGAATTTAAGTGAAAGCCAGTATGGTTTAATTTTTTTAAGTAAGAGGCTTTTATACCTGCAAAGTTCATGGCGGATAGCCTCTTAGTTAAAAAAAACTAACCATTGCTTACATATTTGTAGGTGGTTGGTTCGAAAATGTCTTAAATAGTAAAAGTTTCAAACCAGCTAGCGCTGGATCCAAGCTTTTTAAGTGACGAATTTTATCTAAATAAGTGGGTAGGTAAATCTCATCCGATCTACTACAAATTTTGCTAACCCTGGATTAGGAAAAAAACTTACATGGCTCACCCTTCAAGATGTAATTTTCGAAATCCAGGAAGGCATGAATCACCCGAATCGGCGCCATATCCAGAGAATAATTCCATTTCATACAGGACGCCACAAAGTACAGCATACAAAAAGTGACGCCTTGAAATTTCCCGTTCAGTGAGAGCGGTCCGAAGCAGATGTTCAGAAATAGTGTGGTTATGTACAGAACGGAGAAGATTCATTGAATCCGAAAGATGCGAAGATCCCGAACACTCTTCAGTTTTCGTAGGCGTCCAGTTTTTGAGTCCAGTTCGTACGGAATAGCCTTTAAAATTTTACAAATTCCAAGGTGATTTTTCAGCATGGGGAACAAATCATAGTGGAACATTTTGTGGGAAGAGGAAAATTAAAATGAGCCCAAGTTTGAGCAATTCGGTTCGTTTTTCGGGATATGTGATCAGATAATGAGGTTAAAGAGTGGTTAAATGTGGGATAAGAACTGGATGCAGAATTCACATATACAGAATGACAGAAATGTTTGACTTTTTAGTTGCTACGCTTATTAGCTCGCCCTACGTAGCATGAGAGCTATTGAATTCCTCTTGTCCGTCTGTCTGTCTGTTCACGAGTTTTTTTGCATCAATTGATGCTAATTATATAAGCCCGCTCAATTTTTTTGACATTATTGGCACCGTTGGGAACGAACAATCGGGAACGATAAATGGTGCGTTATATAATATGGGCGAACCGATGCAACTCGCATCAATGGGGCATGTTATTCGTTTGTCTTTTGCTTTCATTTGTAACCTCGAAAACCTCGAAATCATGTCAAAATTATGCACCAATTTTCCCCATTTCTGCTGCACCATTAGTGCAAACTTTAACTTATCTATCAATTTTCACCATTCATTTTGCACCATTAGTTAACAATTATTGCATGGTTCTACGCAACTAGGGTGACCATCCGTCCCGGTTTAGCCGGGACATGTCCCGCTTTTCAAACCCTGTCCCGGCGTCCCGAAAATGTCCCGGTTTTGATAAAGTGTCCCGGTTTTTTAAATCGTCGAGAAGAATTAAACTATTTCACTTTTTCGCCAAAATATTGATGAAAAAGTACATTTTAGTGCATAAATACTAGTAACATGCATGTAATATTTACTTCATTTCCTTTCCTGGCTAATTCTCAAAAAATTTAGACGATGACGTTTACCCCTATTCCAATGTTTGTTTGATCTGCCAAATGATGTCATCATAGTTACCCAAAAGATTTAAATTTAAATGACGCAATTTACGGAATTAATTTCGTAGGGGACTTTTTACGTTCGATATACATATATATGCATGTATATATATATATAGATATCATAAGAGTGAAGATTATGTCAAAATTGTCTACCAATTCCATCCACTTCTTTCACTTATGTATTACAGGGCGAGCTAATTCTAACGTTACAACGGTTTATTTAGCTTAATATTTATTCGCTAATCTTAAAAGATAGCTTAATTAAGAAGCTTAAGGTTGCAGTTAAACATTCATAATGCCGTAATTTGATGCTTATCTTGGATAGGTGACACCACTCCTGCAGACGTGACGGACATCACATCGTTCTGGAAATCGTATGATAATTAGAATTATGTATGTGATACGTTGGGTGCATGTATTTATTAACGGTGCATATATCGATCAATGTTAAAAAGTTTATTTATTGTATTTGTCGTCAAAAACTCGATAAATATTTAGTTTTTGTTTCCATCCTCTCAGTATTGATAATATGTTGTGAAACGGACAATCAAAACATTTTTATTTTTCTTCACCAAGCTTTCGACAAATATCGCGTAAAAAGCTCATTTTTCCCCGACCACACCACCTGACGCCGAGTGGGAAATTCAAATCCTTGATGAAGATTAAAGGGGAAATTGGGTGTTTAATTAGTAGCAAGATAAGCATAATTTACGAGATATTTGGGTATGCATGTAATTGTTCGAGGGAACTGAATAAAAATGAAGGGAGTTGTCGTTTTGTCACTTATGTTTTTTTTATTATTTTTGTTTTTTTGAACATTTCAGCGATGTTTTTTTATACATAGATACATATTTTCTTATTCATTTAATTAGATATACCTATGTAAATAGTTCTACGAAGTCTAATCATGAGCGTTGTAGGAATCTCTATGCTTTATTTCGCACATTTCCCATTTATGTAGCTCATAGTAATATGAGGTTCCAATGTCAATCAATGCATCGCACTATGGGCCAGGGGGCCCAAGATGTGGCCTTTAAGGCAGTACTTTGAATTGGCTGCTCTTGTATACCATTTTGGACTACAGTACCATGTTGTTCTAAATGCATAATATTAAGTGAAAAGTTACACCCACTCCGGAGTACCAGGGGGTTAAACTTTCCCAAACACATTGCGGAGAAAGGGAGAAACGCCCTTTAGCATTTCCGTCCATTTCCGTGCTTTACGAACTTGCTTCTTATACCATTCGAGAGCTTCTGGGGTGGAGACTAAATGCTGGTGCCGGAAACTGCCACTTTCGAATACAGGTCCAACCACACCCCTTCCAAGTCACATACATAACGAAATAAGTAATGAGCTAAATTGATTTCATTTAACGGCATTCTCAGTTAAAATCATCATGCGACTTATCGATTTGATGGACAAGATACGTGGGTGTGGACTGCCCATCCAGATCCAAAAGCCACTATCACTGGGGGTGTGGCTATATGTAGGTGCCCCACATTATAATGTGGGGCACCTATCGCCACAACCTTGACAGTTGAAACTTGGATTACTTTTCAAATTATTGACCGATTTTCAAATTTGTAACTGTTTTGGAAACCTTAGGTAAATGGGCGAAATATTAATTTCCAGATTTTTCAAATTCGACCACACCCCCTCGAAATTAAGGTCAAAAAATTATAAAATATAATTAACGAATACCGCTAAATTTCAGACTAAAAATCGAATTTCTTGTCGAAAAATACCTCGACACCGTGGGCACTACCAGCCATGTTCAAATAGCCACATGCCACACCCCCAGTGGGTGTGGCCGTCGGAGACTTTTCGATTTTAACGAAACCATGTCATGTGACATATCATTTTTCTCAGGGCGATGAAGACATTACGACTGAATACTTAAAATTTACGAACCACACCCCCAGTGGGTGTGGTTCTCAGAAACTTTTTGATTTTAATGAAACCATGTCATGTGATATATCATTCTTCTCACCCTGATGAGGAGATTTCGACGGACTAACCTAAGTTTTAAAACCGCACCCATAGTGGGTGTGGCCCTCGGCGACTTTTCGATTTTAACGGAACCATGTCATATGATGTATCATTTTTCTCAGCTCGACGAGCTGGTTTCGACGGAATACCTAAGCTTGGGAATCCGTACCCCCTAGTGGGTGTGGTTCTAAGTAAGTTGTCGTTCTTGACCAAACCATATCATGAGATGTATCATATTTCTCAGCTCGACAAGGGGGACTCGACGGAATACCTATAACTTGCAAACCGCCCCCCAGTGGGTGTGGGTTTTAGAAAATTTTCGATTTTAATAAAACCATGCCCCAGTGGGTGTGGCTCTCGGCGACTTTTCGATTTTATGTCATTTGATATATTTATACTTTTTCTTAGCTGGACGACGGGATCTCAACAGAATTTTTAGAATTTTGAAACCACACCCCAGTTGGTGTGGTGTTCAGCGACTTGAAGCTGTTTTCTCCGATTTTAAATTTCCCCCACATCGAAATAACACCGCCTGTATTATTTTGTTTCGAATTGCATTTTATAATTATTTGAATTTCCATGAAAGCTCGTGTTTTCGGTTGTAGCGGTTTTGATTGCATTTTCAGTTCAAATTTAAATTTGTCAACAAGTTTTGTTGTATAATTTTAACGCTATATCAAAAACGAAAGAACTAAAACATTTTCTCAAAAATTACTAAAAATAAAATTATCAAAATACGTTTCTAAAAATTTAAAATTTTGTATGCGATTTCGTAGATAATTTCGAAAAACACAGCAAGAAATTGTTAAATAATACAATTGTTGAAAGTGGGATTTTCTCAATTTACATAATGCAATTCTAATTATTTTGTCGAAATCCCCTCATTTAGTTAAGGTAAATGATATATTAAATGACATGACATGGTTTAGTTAAAACTGAAAAGTCGTTGCACGCTGATTTTAGGTATTCCATCGAAATCCCTTTGTCGAGCTGAGAAAAATGATATATCACATGACACGGTTCCGTTGAAATCGACAATTTTCTTAGAGCCACCCCCACTGTGGGTGTGGTTTAACAAATTTAGGTATTAAATCGAAACCCCGTTGTCCAGCTGAGAAAGATGATATATCACATGACATGGTTCCGTTAAAATCGAAAAGTCGGCGAAGGCCACACCCCCTGTGGGTGTGCCATGTGAGTCTTAAAAATGTTCTCATATAATATATGCCTTAGGTTATTGTTCCACACCAAAATCTAATTCTTGTTTCTTCAAATTCGGCTCCTATATATTTTTGGCCACAATTTATTAAATCTGGCCCATAGTGCATCGATCAGTTATGATCTAGAACTCTTAAAATATAGGCAAAAGCTCATACTAAGTAATTAAGCTGATTATAAAACCACCCCTGCCTGAACAAGCCATTTTTTTGGCCTTCACCAGCGTAAGTGACATGGTTTGATTAATACAGAAATTCTGGATGACGAGAGGTGTCTCACGAAGCATTCATTATACATATATTCCATTCATCTAATCTAACAATCCAGGAAGGCATGAATCACCCTAATCGGCGCCATGTGCAGAGAATAATTCCATTTCATACCCGACGCCACAAAGTACAGCATACAAAACGTGACCCCTTGAAATTTCCCGTTCAGTGAGAGCGGTTCGAAGCAGATGTTCAGAAACAGTGTGGTTAAGTACAGAACGGAGAGGACGCATTGAATCCGAAAGATGCAAAGGTGCCGCACATTCTTTAGTTTCTGTAGACGTCCAGTTTTTGGGTCAAATTCGTACGGGACAGCCTTCAAAATTTGACAAATTGTAAGATGATTTTTCATCATGGGGAGCAAATCGGAGTTAAACATTTTGTCGGGGAAAGGGGAGCACGAAATTAGACGAAGTTAGAGTAACTTTGTAAATATTTGCGATTTGGTTCGTTTATCGACCTAGGAGATAAGATAATGAGGTTAAAGAGTGGTGAATGTGGGACAAGAACTGCATAACTCGGAAGGATAGAATAACGGAAATGTTTGACATTTTAGCTGCTAGGCTGCTAATCTTAAAGGACAGCTTAATTAAGATGGCTTAGGCTGCAGTTAAAAATTCATGATTCCGTAATTTGATCCTTATCTTGGCTAGTTCACACCTATGCAGATACCGAGGTTGAATCGGTAACACGTGAACGTTTTTGACCTTAAATTACTGGTTGAACGGCTTGGAGTGGAGGTCCCGAACATGTGAAAGGGATTTTCTCGAGCTACAAGTCGGCATCGGTGATTTCAACTTTTGTACACTGATTTGACCATGGTGAGGTCAACTTTTGACCACTCGTCTCTCAAAACTTTCCAAACTCCGTCAAAAGTTTTTGGGTGGCGGAGAAAAGATTTTATTTCAGATATCCAAAGCCGAAAAAATCCATGGGACTTACATAGGGTGACTTAATAGGTATTTCACTATCCTGGATGATTGTTATCCCGAGTCTAGCTTTTAAGTCCTTGGCGTAATCCTGGGTCAAAAGGGCGGTGTGCGATGACGCTGCGTCGTGATGAACTATCACTTTTATGGTGTCCTGGCCATTTAGTTTTGAGACATAAATCTCCAAAAGCGGTTTTAAAACAAAGTCAATATAGTACTTCGTAGTTACCTTCACTTTTTGTGGAACTTTGATAAGTGGGAGGACACCACGATCAGATAATGCACCTACCACCATGAACTTGTTGCAAAAGTTTTCCGTGTGCGGGATGGCCAATCTTCTGGAATTATTTTCTCCTTTGGTTGTATAGTAAATTTTTCTCTGACTGTTGATATCTTGTAAGGAAAATAATTCTTCATCCAACGACACTAAAAAGCCACTGACGATTTCCATGAGCTATCGGCGGTAAAAAACGTCATATTTTATTTTTCGGTGTTTGAGCTCAAAAACCTGTTCACCAGGATTGAACTATCCGATTTGATCAGTTTTTAAAATTTCCATGACCCCCTACGTGTAATGGCATGGGCGAAAGCACTACCTTTTTTGACAAAACTTGCCGACTTTCTCCCTCGATTGTGAAGCAACCAGTAGGCCCACAGTGGTCAAACTTTGCATGGATAATCCCCAGGATATGCTCTAGGGTCGTTCGGAAGCGCTAGGTCCTATTCGTACTTGATGACCTCAAAATGACAGGAGGTCAACTTACAAAGTTGACTCATTCATCACTATTCTTGGAATAACTCCCATTTCGTCAATTCTGGACAGATTTCTTCATATTTGGTACAAATTGATCTGAATGGACCGTATTTTCATATTCGTCAAAAATTTTTAATTTTTTTCAAGGTCAACAAGTTTTGCGCACTAACCGAAAAGGTCAATAGGCCAAGTCTCACATAACCCCATAAGTGTGTAATCGTTGGAAAGCCCTTGGCGGGAGAATTCAGAATATGTATACTTTATGTGGCCTAAGACCACCCCCCGATTTTATAGAGACCGAGGAGCATTATTTATTTTATTTTTTCCAAGTATACAAACGTTAACACAGGAGCACATTGAGAGCTAAAACAGCAAAAGTCCGACGACAACTCAGTAATACTAATCCCCCTCTAAATAATCAGGGGGGGTCCTAGACCCTATAATGTGTATATATTCTGAATCCTCCCGCCAAGACCTCTCCAACGATACCCCACTTATGGGGTTCTGTGAGACTTGGCCTATTGACCTTTTCGGTTAGTGCGCAAAACTGGTTGACCTCCTGTCATTTTGAGGTCATCAAGTACGAATAGGACCTAGCGCTTCCGAACGACCCTAGAGCATATCCTGGGGATTATCCACGCGAAGTTTGACCGCTGTGGGCCTACTGGTTGCTTCACAATCGAGGGAGAAAGTCGGCAAGTTTTGTCAAAAAAGGTAGTGCTTTCGCTCATGCCATTACACGTAGGGGGTCATGGAATGTATTTTATATTAATGGTGGTTAATGGTTAATGTATTTTAACCAGGTAATAAATACACATTAAAAATCACAGGCATGCCTCGATCCAAATATTGTTTGGCAATACATAAAAACAAATATTATTGCAACCCTGCTGAAATACAAACACACACCTTCGTTTTGTCTCGAGTCACGTAATCTTCATAAACTGGGCCAATTGTATCATGTAAGAAATTAATGTAGGGCAAAATTGCAAGTATAAAATCAAATCTTGAACGGATTCTACTCAAAACAGAAAAGCTTGTGTGTCTGTTAAGCTCTTTTCCGAATTAGCTTTTATATGATTAGTTCCTTAAAAAATTAAAAAGTCTTCGAAATTATCAAAAATGAGGTGCATTATACTTTTCTGTGTTACCTTCGCTTTGGTAAAATCCGGTCGGGGTGCAAATTCATTACTCCAAATTACAAACTACGGTTCCTGACATGTCCTGTCGAGTCGCGCGTACCCGGAAATATTTCCGCATGGTACTCACTTAAGCCCGACAAATTATGCGTGGCGCTACAATTCGGACGGGACGATGGTAAACGAGCAGCTAAAAACGACGGATGGGAAACCTGCCTGCCTGGCGGGGCAAGGAAGCGGGTCAAAAGTGAGGCTAAAACGATACCTGTTCACTTTCATTCATTTGATAAATTATGATAAATAATTGTAAATTATTAATTATTAAGAATTATTAAGATTCATCATCATTCATCATCATTCTTCATTCAAAGATTCCGTCATTTCGGATGAATGAATCAACGAATGGCAGAGTTTCTCCTTCCTTTCATTTTTCACCCTATGCTTAATACGTGGGGCGTGGTAAGACATGAAGGCGAATGAAGTGAAACGAAATGAATTTGAATTTTGAATTTGAATCAAAATTTTCCGTCACAAATCGGGGTGACTGACTTTTGAATGAAAACTGAATTTTTGAACAGGTCAGCCTGGAACCGTGCAACGCCAAAAGCCCGGGTCAATTATGGGAGTTATCAAACACCATTGAGGAGAGCGTGTATTCAATTAAGAGTTTAGGATCGTCCAATTGTTTAACCAATAACGATTTCAACGTCAAAATGTAGCCGTGCAAGAGAAACGCTGATGGGCCAGATATGTATCAGCAATGGATAATCGAATCGTACGAAGGATCGAGCTGAGAGAATGAAACAGTTTCAAAAAATGGAAGACCCGAATTTATGAAGTACTATAAAAATACTAAAACGTTTATAAAAGTAAGGATTAATTAAAGATTTGTGTAACTTGATAAAAATGAATTATGCATTTGTTTATCAAATTGTAATCAGAAACACTATCAATGCAAGTCTTTTACATGTATGTACAACTCAGATCTGGTTGGGACCAATTTTATTTTGTTCACCACAAAAAATAAGCATATACATATTTTTTCATTTTTCCTAATGCGCTAATTTGAGCGCGATGCGCGATTTTTAAATCATTTTTCAGCCAAAACCTCGGTTTTTTAAAATGCTGTAAATTTTCGAATTTTAGCACGAATTAAAAAATTCAGAAACATGTCTCTTCAGAATGACTTATTTTACTTGTAAAAAATCCATATGCATTATTAAGGGGTGAAAGCCCTTTATAAGATCGTTATGTCCGTCCGTCCGTCCGTCCGTCCGTCCGTCCGTCTGTCCGTAGCTCCGATAACTTTTGAACGAAAAGACATAGACACTTGAAATTTTGAACGTAAACTCCTAACGTCAAGGGACAGGACGAGTTCGAAGATGGACACTGTGACATCGTCACCTGTGACGATGACGTCGTCACAGTGACGAAAAGTGACGAAAAAGTGTCACTTGTCAGTTTTGACATGTGACACATCATTTTTAACTAATTTTCAACGAGGAATTCGAAAATTCAGGTCATTTTGCGGTTGGACGTCACCTGTGACGATGACATCGTCACAGTGACGAAAAGTGACGAAAAAGAGTCACTTGTCAGTTTTGACATGTGACACATCATTTTTAACTAATTTTCAACGAGGAATTCGAAAATTCAGGTCATTTTGTGTTTGGACGTCACCTGTGACGATGACATCGTCACAGTGACGAAAAGTGACGAAAAAGTGTCACTTGTCAGTTTTGACATGTGACACATCATTTTTAACTATTTTTCAATGTCAAATTCAATGGTGACCTCCATTTTGACCTCAGAGGTCATATAAAGGTCACATAAGGGTTATCAACTGTTAAATTTGACACAAATAAGACACAAAAGTCGAAAACACGTCAGAAGTGTCAATCTTAACAAATTTTCGAACAATTTGATATTCACATTGACGTATGACACTCCTTTCACCCCTTGGTTACATGCGTTGTAACGGTTTATTTTTTGAAAAATTAAAAATTTGAAAGAGTTTATAATTTTAATGAATTTAAAAAAGTGGCAAAAAATTTTCAAATTCAAATTTCGAGACAATTGGATTTTTCATAAGTCAGGTAGGTCGTTTGGAAGAGACATGTTTTAGAATTTTTGGATTCGCGCTAAAATTTGAAAATTTTCAGAATTTAAAAATACCGAGGTTTTGGCTGAAAAATGATATAAAATTCGCGCCTCGCGCTCAAATTAGCGCATTAGGAGAAATGAAAAAATACAGGTATGCTAAAGTATGCTTATTTTTTGTGGTGAACAAAATAAAATTGGTCCCAACCAGATCTGAGTTGTACACGTAAAAGACTTGCATTGTTAGCAGATATCTCAGGTCTTAAGTTGTGCCAATTTTTAGGGTATGCGTTTCAAAATTTCTCAGTAAAGATGGCCCATCTTAGGTATTCCATAAAAGACACATAGCCACTTTCCGTAATATATTTACTCATAAATTGACAAAATGCAGCAAGTACTGATTGATGAGAACTAAAGTCGTGTAGATAATACGAAATTGCTCGCTAAAATTGCATGCCTATAAATGTTTTGACCCAAATCAAATAGACATCCTTTGATTTCCGCTAAAGGGAATACTTAGAGACATGGAAGAACTATGCCCAATTGAAAATCGGTTACAAAATATTTATGCGTCATGACATAACGCCATAGACATTCCATCAAACATAATTTCGTAGTAGTCCTGCTTTTTCCACAGTGGTATGCAAAGCAGCGGTTTGCACCATGGCTTTGTATGCAAGTGACCATTTAGGTTAAGTCCGTTAGGGGATAATTTTGTATGCAAAATGCGTTATGCAAAGTGGGTTTTAGATCGAATTGCATAACTTATTAGGAATAATGCAATATGGTATAATTTTTTTGGCATAAAACAAATTGGTATAAAGGTACATAAGGGATAATTATACGAAAATCAATATAAAATTTTAAATTAAATTTTAAACAGTCATGTAGCTGTGAAAGCATTTTCCAATACCCTTGAAATGCATAGTCGAAAGTGTCAATTTCAGTGTTTTACGATTCTACCCATAAAAAAACTCCGTTTCACGCTACTTGAGTTTACCAGATCGATTACATTAGCCGAATCAACCGAATTATTTTATTATTTTACACTCGTTATTTTTATTTTGGAGTGAAAATCCTACCAAATTTAATAAATTAAACGCCGAAATGAAAATAACTGGTGTACAATAATAAAATAATTCGGCTCATTCGGGTAATGTAGTATAATTTTGGCATGCGACTAAATACTGCCTTGCCGCGGTGGTGGATGAATTGAGACTCTCAACTTAACCAGGCTGGTAGTCTTTGCTACCAATTGGTGGAACAAATGGTAATAGGGCATCACCATACTATCGATGAGGTAATACCTAATCTTAACATACTAGCGGTAATACGCGGTATTAAGAATTTATTACCGGACTTTTGTAGAGTGTATTGCTTGCCCAAATTCATAGTTCCGCCACTTTACCTTATACAAGAAAAAGGACTATAAAACTAAAAATATCATTCGATAAAGCAAATAAATATGTATGCACGTATGTACATACGAAGATATCGCGTGACTTAAAGACATCCATACCAATTCTAACACTCGCTTCCCAACTCAAGCAAAAAAACATTAATATTTCCACTTAAGGATATTAATTTTCATGCGATTCTTCAAACAGATATCCATAGCACGTGAAAATCAATAACTATGCTTACCAACCTAACCTTACGATATTTCGATAGGGATGCACAACATATCATATTCTATATCATATCATATCGGATATCATATTCTAGTTCCGAAACCTACAGAAGGTGCAGAAATAAGTCGTTTTTGGAACAGTAACTTCAATAATTTACTTAGAAAGAATGAAATGCTGGAGTTAATCATTGCAAAAACCGAACTCTCGCCACCAGAATTGACGTGAGACTTGATAACTCATAAATGTATAATATAGATGCAATTTTAATCATTTCTCGGCTCTGGGAATTTATTAAGTAGCTTCAGCTACTTTATGTGAAGACTTTGTTCGTGTTTCCGTCCGTCCGTCTGTCCGTCCTCAGGATAACGGGAGAACGGAACGAGATAATCAAAATCGGTTTTGCGGCATCATATGGCATCGGGGGAGGATCCTATCAACTTTTGAGGAAACTGAACCACACCCTTGGGCGTACGGGGGTGTGGTCGGGAAAAAATTTGATTGTTACAGAAAGTGAATCCATGGATGAAATACAATCAAATTAAAAGTCCATGAGTGCTTCCACACCTTCTCCCACCGAGGGGGTGTGGTCCCAAATTGAGTATCCCCCCATGTCGTGGGAGTTGTTGGGGTGAAGTGAATCTGAAGTTACTTCTGTATGTGCGTTTGCGACGGATTATTTAATGTTCTGGACAACAAATTAGTCTGCAAATCGATTTGGAGACTCGCGGAGAGTTTCTAAAGCCAATTTCGACGAGTATCAATCTTTTGAAATTTCCATCAACTTGAGTTCCTACCATTCATAAGCACTGACTGTTAAAACAAATTTCTGGAGCCGAGAAATGATTATGTTATGCTGATTTTGATTATTTTAGCAATAAGTTAACTAGTCCTATCTTAAATTATAGGTGTCGTAACGGATCGATTCAAATCAAAATAACTCAGTTGCAAGCTTGCTGTCGATATTGCTCCAGATTTGTCCGGACTTTCTTCAAAATTAGTACGACAAATATTGATAGAATACCCACACTCTCGGAAATTCAACTCTTTATTAAAGCCATGAATAATCAGAACGAATTCCCCGTTCCGATTTACGTTTTCGATGAAATAAAGCGAAAAAATCATCTGATTCAGATTGATCCAGAAGCAATCGGGAAGACGCGATTGTTTCAAATATCACAGAAACACGTACCCGCCACAGATCTTCTGTTAGTCCTCGTCACGGCAGGGCTAAACATTAGCGTGGTGGTGTATCATGAGTACCCTCCGATTAATCCTCAGAAACTTGAACGACACTATGATCATTATTATATCCGAGAAGAGGATAGCGCTTTCAATCAAGCATTCCCGAATGCGAGCTACAAATTGTTTGACCGAAGCAGCACAGTATTTCCAAATATTGTAACACATTCTCCATTCGGCTACAGTTTGGTCACCGAAACCCAAAGGTACACAATTCAAAATTAAACAACATGAACCAGGAGAAAATCTGCAATCTAAGGTAGATGGCGGGCTTTTCGCACATGCATATTCCACACAAGTATAATTAAATTAGTATAATTAATTAAGCGTAATATAATTGAAAGGGTAAAATTTAATGCACCCCGAGAATATCTTAAATCCTCCAGTAAAATTGTCTTAATTTGCCTCGAGTTTAAAATTTTAATATGCAGAAGTGTCTTAATACGGCCCGGTATTAAAATCTTGAATTTATTTTTTCAACATGTGGAAACGGATATATTTACAATTAAAAAATAACTCAATAATACTTTCCTCGCTTTTGCTGGTCGCCCCCTCTTTCGCTTCTCACCAATGGGAATCGCCTCAGCTTCGTCTTTAACAATGAAATCTTTACGTATTTGCAATTCCCATCCTGTGTTTGCATATGCTATCTTTCCTGAATGAAGGACATGTACATTGTGAAGTCATCCAATTTGAAATAGTGTATGTCACATGCCAGAGACTCTTTTTGCATTTTCTGTATGTCAAATTTTGTCCAGGACTTCCACTCCAATTTCTTAATGTACCCATCAACATCTTCCTTCTTTACTGGATCATGACCGGTAGGAGTCACGTAGTAGTCAATTATACCGTCTCCTCGTGCTTTAGTTTTGACCGGGGCGCGTGCCTTATCGACGCTCCACATGAAAGACTTATTGTTAGTTTGAAGATTTAGCTTCCAGCAATCCAGACCTTCTTTGCCACTTCAAATTCATCCTCGTTGACTGCTAACTGGAGGAAGTCAATGTCTTCGAAAATGTTCTTCATATCGTCTACAGGTATTTTGCTTGGAAAATTTTTCTTTAGATTTTTTTTCACATGAAACAAACATTGGCTTCGTTTAAACTCTTCGGAGTAAGCCATCCTAAACCCATTGGTGATTGCTTCAGCACAATCTGCCAGAAGAATATTGGGCATATAATTCTTGTTTACCCCTTCCTTTAAAAAACGAAACATTGCTGCAAAATCTTTAGAAGTTTCTCCGCTAGCAAGGCCTAAACCAAATGGGTGGAATTCACGTAATTTCGAAATTATTTGTTTGGGTTTTTGAATTCCTTCCAACTTCTATTGTTTTATTGATTTGGTGATTTATTCCATGTGTCAGTTCATGGTCATGAATTCTTCCATTCTTGTACAAAATAGCCTGGAAGTTGTTGCCTATTGTTTGTATGACATCACAAATGCATTTGGAGAAATCATTAAAAATGGATAAAAAATCGTAAGACTACCTGGCAGATATAAATGACGGTTAACTAGGCAGCGTTTTATTGAACAGTTGTAATATATTTTCTTCCAGTCGTATATTTCGGTAGAATTTGTGTACACAAATTGCCCTTCCGATTTGATTTGACATTTCGCCGAGTCAAACGTCTCAAACTCTTGCAATTTTTCCCAGTCATTTGGAATCCTTTTAAGTTTTTTAAAAGGAGGAGGTTGGTTATCTTCTTCCGATTCACTCGAGTCAGATCAATAATAATCAAGATCCTGAACGTTGTTGCCTAGTCTCAGTTTTTTTTAGTAAAAAAAGTCGATATTTTTATTCCGTTTGATGTGGAAGTTTAGCTCGGACAATCACTCATGCAACCTTTCCAATTTAAGTTGGCATGATTCACTATCTAAGTACATGCAAGTTAAATAGTGGCTCATTAAGATATCAGAAAGGTTACCTTTTCCTAAACTCGAGGTAAATTAAGATATTTTTACTGGATGATTTAAGATAATCTCAGGACCCATTAATAGCCACCCTAATTGAAAATGCATTGGCAGATTTTCTCCATGTGTGTAGGAAAATGTTTCGACTTCATGAAAACGATTCAACTTATTTAAAGGTTTACGTTTACCTCATGTGGCAAACACACAATCAGGAAAAATTTGTCACATCTCTTACTCGCGTTCGACATAAACACCTGGATTTTGATTTTACTGGCAAACATTTCCGTGGGATTTTTGCTACGACTTATCATTGATTTGGGAGATCGTGACCACCCAGTCTCCCATTCCGCCCAAAGAAGTCAGTTAAGGCCACAAGGGTACCATCTATCCTACATTTTTTCCGGATTCCAACTCCAATTAGAACAGGGTACGGATTCATTGACCAACCCAAATTTGAGGAAATATTGGAAAACGATCCTCCTAACATTTCCTCTTTTCTTGGCGTCCATCGTCTTGACCAATGCTTTCAAAGGGGATAATGTTATTAACATAATTGCGCCACCGGCAGATCAACCATTCACAAATTTCCGGGAGTTGTACACCAACGGGTTTATCTCTTATACTAAATTTAGATCGATGCAGAATCACCGTGGAACAATACAGGGAGGAGAATTTAATATCCTGCAGGGAACATCATATGGGCCGACGCAGACATACGTCTCGGAAATATTACCGCAGCAACATGACGAAATTATTAGTAGCATATCAGATGATAACCATAACCTAAGGTTTTATTGGACAAAGGAAAGAATGCTCACATTGCATCCGTATTTGGAGGAAGAATGCCCCAAATTTGCTGTACTAGGTTGGATCGACTCTCTACGTTTGATGCAGGAAGAACTAAATAATTTCTACAAACGACAGACGAGGAAAAGTAAGAATGCTCCTAGGTTTTCGCTTGGGCGGCAGATTATATTTACACAAGTGCAAGGGTGGAAGGTATCACATATCGTGCACGACAAGGTGCACCGAAAGGTCCAGAATATGATACAGTTTGGCTTTCTAGATAAAATATTATGGTATCAGAATCAAAGCGACTGGCTAAGTTGGCGCGGTAACATGTCGTCCCCCTTCCCACAGGGGGAAGATCATGCAAATGACGGGGTCAAACTTGACGCTAATATGAAAAAGGTTTTTCTTTATTTTATCCTGTTCCAGGTTATACTTTTTATTGTAAGATGGGTAGCACTTGTCACCACAAAATTATTTGCAGGTTTTGTGATTTATATGGTAATGAGAAGTATTGAGGCACGCTATTTGTCGAAATGATGTAGAAATAAGGTAGTCGTTTGTAGAAGGACTACCGGTTTAGTGATTTAGTGCCTTCTACTGTAGGATTAGTTTAGGCTTTGCATTAATGGTATGTTGTGTGGAAAACTTACTTCAGGTTGAGTAAAAAATGGAACAACTAAATAATAGGGTAAAATTTATCCAGCTGTTGCCAAACTTGTACATAACATTGCCTAAATTAGACGCGATTGCTGTGTTAATGTTTTATTCTAAGCAAGCATTTTTATTTAGAGTACAAAATGCCACATTTATCTAATGCAAAATTAAATTTCAAACCCATCGTTATCAAAGGTAATGGCCACTGCTTAATACAAATAAGCATTTTTAGTACCAGATGTATCAGTATAAGGTTACATGTATGTGCAACCTTATGTATCTTATCCGCCATGATGTCAGACTTACTCGGGCAGAAATATCTGCGTATCACGTGTCTTTTTGATGGAGGAATGCTATACATAGACAGAATTGTATATGTATACATGTAAATATGTATTTAATATATAATATATCTAAATTTATCTATCTATGTAATATATGTAATCACCCCGCCACCAAACGCATAATTTTCATATTGGGTGTAATTCTAAAGGAAATTCCACCGCGAATTCGAAGACGTTAATATTTTTGACCTTGAGGCCAAGGTCAAAGGTCAGAAGATACATAATTGTCCTATGGGGTGTCTTTTTAATGAAAATTTGACTGAGATTTCAAGAAAGTTAATATTTTTGACATCATGATCGTTTGGACGAAGTTGAACACTGAGAAACGCTAAAGGAAACTGGAATCGTTCTGACGCTCTTTATTAAGTAGCTTCAACTACTTTATGAGAAGACTTTGTCCGTCTGTCTGTCGGTCTGTCTGTCTGTTTGTAAGCAGGATTACGGGAGAACGGATCGAGATAATCGAAATCGATTTTCGCCATCATACATAGGACCCCAGGGGGAGGATCCTATCAACTTTTGGGGTCAACCGGACCACCCCCCCCCCTGGAGTCAGGGGGTGTGGTCGGGGCAAAGTGATATTTTATAGAAATTTAATATATAGATGAAATTAAGTGAAATTAAGTGTTCCTGTGCTGTCGCAGGCATGTTTGGGATGAAGTGTGACTGAAGCTACTTCCGTATGCGCGTTTGCGACGGTTTATTTTTGACGTACAAATATTACTATTATTTTTACGTACACAGTGTAAAATTTGTATCCACTTTTATCACAATTTCTCAACAATATCTTTAATTTAGGAACCAGAAAGGTAGTTGGCTACCACTATGATAACTAGATAATTGGGTGGCTAAAAAAATAGCAAAGTGGAGATTTCAGCAAGTGGGAGATATCGTCGAAATAAGTAAGCAGTTTCAGTTAATCAGGTGGTGCATTCAATTTAGGCCGTACAAAGAAACTTAGAAATCTGACATATAATATACCATGCACCCTGCCAGGTAGCCCACATAGTCCGCATAACAATTATTAGTTTTGGTGGAACCCTTTTCATCGCAACCGTGCACGCAAGCAACAAAGTCCGCATAAAAGGTATTAGTGTTGCTAGAACCCTTTTCATTGCAAACCCACACTCGACCAACAAAGTTACAACTGCCACCACTATAATCGTGACGCATAAACCAAGAACATAAAACAGCGCGGGAAACGCTACTGCCTGAAACTTAGAGATTTGAACGTGTTCCTCTTTAAGGTTGGAATTGAATTTACGCCATAATCTTCTGGCCAAATCTGGTCGAGAACGTCGCATCAAAGCTAGCTGCCATTTCATACTCTTAAGTGCTTCCCATCTGTCGAATATCCCTGACTCCGTCAATTTTACAAGGCTTTTAGATATTGTCGGCAAAATGTAATTGGGGATGCCATATGTTATACTGTAGTACTTTAAGGGCACGTCCTGCCGGCTATTGAGGACTAACCGGTTCCCAAATAATTCTATGAAATTGGTCAATTCGATCAGATCGACATCCATATCAACAATAGCTAACGTTGCATGCGTCGGAATTTCCGCATCTTTGGTCGATATAATTTCTAATTTGGAAATATTTCTAGCAATCGCGGTCATACTGTAGGTTCTGGACGATATAAAGATACACCGGTGTACAAAGGTTGACAAAAATGTGACAAATTTTTCACCAGACGAATTTCTCCAATTAGATGCAAGTGAAGGTGATAGTAGATATTCTATGAGGGGCCCATGCTTCCCAGCTGGGAAGTTCATATAACTCGTGGTAATTATTGTGAGATTAGATTTCGCTAACTCTTCTAAACTTCTGGGTACTGTGGGAAAGGGTGTAGCCGTCAAATCTGACGTGACTGATCCATGGTACAAATTTTGCATAAGAACGTAGCACCCCAGAAACCACGCGGAAAGCAGGGGAACAGCTTTTCTCTGTTTCTGTAACGAGTTCACAATTCCACTGCCAAACTGATTTATCAAAATTGACGTAAATGTTATTAAATCAAGGAGGAATACGGCACAATATTCTGCCTTGCTATTAGGGAGATTGCGCATATCCCGGTAAAATTGAATTACAACTGTTATCACAATGCAAGCAGCTAAAATCAGGGTCCACGTCGAAGGATCAAACGGGGTAAAAGCTTTCCCAGCTTTCGAAAATTGAGTGACTATGGAAAATCTAAACTTTCTAACACTTAGGATCACTAATATTAGCTGTTTGCTTTTGTAAAACTTCTTTATGTAATAATCTTTCAAAACAAAACTGAATTCTATAATCGGAGTATCCTCTTCATTTTTTCTGTGCACTGGGGTGAAATTGAGTCGCTTGCCTATCACATAAGTCTGACAGTATGGTAAGGACTCGCGTGCGAGAAATTTACTAAGGCTTGGGCCGCAATAACTTTTTTTCTTAAAAATTATCTTATAACTGAAAGAATACATGACAAGGAAAGGATTGCCCTGCATGTTGTTCTCGTTATCTTGGTGCCAAATTGAGTTAATCTGATCGAAGGATAAAAGGTGGCGACGGTTAACAAACGTAAAACTGTGACAGGGAAAGCACGGAATGAAAATGCCACCTCCACCGAAAATTATTATCTTGGAGGTCCCGATTACAGTGGAGAGTTCATCCTCGTAGTCCAATCCGTGAGACAGAAAGACCAAGATGTATTCGGGTCTTGAGTTGATGAAGGTCTTGAATTTGCTGGAATACAATAGTGATGGGTCTGACATAAATAATATTCTGGGACGAGGCCATCTTGTAAAATGGTTGGTGTTTTGCTTGAAGCCAGGATTCTTTATGGAAGGGTTCAAATTCCGTATGATTTTTATACTGTGATGATACGATAGGGGTGGCAAGTTTTCCAGTCTATCTTCCCAACTTTCTTCGTCTAGTATGAAGTGCAGGTCAAATTTGAACGTCCCTAAGCTATTTCTACTTGTTAGGACCAAAAGGAGAAACAATATCGAGAGGCGATACATACTTTAAATTAGGCTGCTAGATAAGCACAATTCTTGCAGTTTTCGATTACTTCGTGACACTAGGATTCAAGCCAGGAGTCGAATGCGGCTAAAACATTGACGTCGATTTGTTCTAGAAGTTTCCCCGAAGAAGACGTGTACTTGGGTAGGTAGATGGTTAGACTGAATACCGTAAAGACTATATTTATAGCCGGGTCTTGAGCCCAAGTTTGAAAAATTTAATAAACTTGTCCCTAATTATGGCATTACTTTAGTGTCCGTTTTTAGATGCTTCAAGTTATGCATAACCGAAAAATAATTTGCCCGGGTCTGTAATTATACCCGGTTTGAAATTGTATTCGGATTTGTGCCGTCTTTAGACCCGGTTATAAATGGAGTCTTTACGGTATATAATAAGTTGTATAATAATCAATATGTCAAAGGAATAACATACACTCTTAGAAATGGGATATGTGGTAGCGGATGCAGGTAAGGACATCTCTGCATTAAATTTTGCACCAGTGGGTACTAGGTTTTTACCACTTGCTGAAAATAACTTGGTGTTACTTATAATGCGTTGGTGAGTAGTGTAACGTTCCGATTTGGGTGAAATTTTAAAATTATGTGGTCCATGTCAATACCACCAACGTTTTTTGAGGTAGTTTGTGCGATGATAAGAATTTGCCAAAATATTTGAGGGCAATGTTTAACAAATATGCGATTTTTAGCACGGGAAGAGAATTGAAGTTGAGTTACCTCCTCCGCTTTGTAAAAATTGCGTGGTTCAGGTCAACACAATACGAGAAACGGTGCTTGAAAAAGTTTGTGCGATGATAGGAATTGGTCAAAATATTTGAGGTCAAAGTTGAAAAAGGGGCAATTCTTACCAAGCGGTGGACGCTAACTCCTATTGTATTCCCTTCCAAGGGAAAAATCACCCATTTTTCAATTTGACCGCAAATAAGTATTTTGACAAATTCCACCCATCCCACAAACTGCCTCAAGAAATGTTGGCTGTATTGACTTGGACTACATAATTTTAAAATTGCAGACAAATCGGAGCATTTCACTTTGCATCATCGCATCGTTTGCTATGGAAATAATTGGGTGTGGAATGAAAATCATACGAAAACGTTGGTAGGTTCGGAGGTGAAATTGTGGAAGTTGATGTTAGAAGAGAAATACGGACGCTTGTGAAAATGAGTTACGGGTATGATAAAAGTTTACTACCGAACTACATAGGTACATATTACCTTTAGGTTTAAACAAACATTTACGATTACGCCATTTACAGAATTATCCATCTTATAAAGCCGTGTCATTTTATGACTAGACTTTTTAGGGTGTACATACATAAGGTTGGACGGTAAACATGCACTCGCTTGTATTCAATAGGAGAAAATTAATCTTTCATGTACATGACGGTGGATGTGGCCAAGCTTAAAGCAGCCATTAATTAGTTTTCCTAAAGTGCTGGTTTCGTGATAACTTGACTTTCTTGGCTTCGTGCCAACCGCTAAAGACGATTTTAAACAACTTTAACAGATGTCTAACAAGGGAACATACCGAGGTGTCCAACCAGTTAACGGTCGACACCAATACCAAAATGACCACAATACATGACTGATTAAACAAACTTTCATGTATTGAAATTTATGCACAAGCTTAGAAAACTGGTGTTGAATTAATACTGGTTGGAATATGAACTGATACATATTAAAATACATATGTCCGTGCAAATGTATGTCTGACACTGGCGATTAAAGTAGGGATAGAGGCGGGTCCCCCTTCTTGTGATCTTTACCCTTCCTTCACCTTGTCATGGTAAGGTCTATTTATATTATTTACTTATCACACATATGTACATATCTATATGCACTGAAATACTGCGATGTAGCGACGTACATATGTACATATGTAAAATTCCATCGCGTTTTTTCTTAACTTAAAAAGATTAAACACACAGTTTAGTTTTGAGCAGAAGTTTGCTAAAATATTTCGACATGCGAAGGAAGTCACGAATTGGCAAATGTCTTGGTTATAAATATATATTTATACGTAACTAAATTTGTAAGTAGATATTAAAATTTAAACATTTCTACAGATCTCTGAAGTCATTTCTAGCATAATTTTGTCCATATACATATACGGAATTCCACTCACCAAATAAATAATGTTTTAGGCCATCGTAAATGTGAATTATCACTTAAACTTTCCCTCAAGCGATGCCAGCATGCAGTGGAATTATGGTTGGAGGTCCCCTCATTCACGGTATGGTACCCCGGGTGTTTGGGGTATTAGGGTTTTGCAGGTATTGGTGGGTTTTAAGGAAGCAAAATTGAGCAATACCCACGGGTAGACGGGGGTTCAAATTTGGTAAAGTATAGTAGCAGGGCATTACTAACAATTCGACAATTGAATACGTTAGTCAAACTGAATTAATAAACAGCTTTGTTCCAAAATTGTTGAAAAAGCAGTGTTTTCAAAGCTTAATAGATGAGACCTTGACTCAGTTCACCCCATAACCCGACTACCCGCGAAACTCCGGGGTATGGGTTTTCAATAGCATAACCCCGAGGTTTTCCTTACCCTGACCTCATTTGCATACACAGACCTCACTCCGCGTCCGTCCGTGAGGAATTTTCCACGAACTCTCGTCAAAATATGCAAATGAAGTGAGCCAAAACAATACAAAATTCTGCTGCAGAATTTCTACAGTAATATTCATGACATTTACCGATCCGTATTTCTATGAAATCGTCTTTCCTTCAAATCATTCACTTATGGCCAAAAGTAACATTTCATTTCCTGCATATGTATGTATGTAACACATAAATACATCTGTGTATTTATATTTTGCTCCACTTGCATATTTACTAAATTAGCAATATGGCAATTATTAATTGCCAATTAACCTACCGGCACAAAACATAACTGCCAAAGAATGAATGGAGTCATTCTGACACAATAAATTATATTGAAAGCGAGCCCCATTGCACACATACATAAATAGTTGGTAGGAACCTCCCCCTGGGGTCATATGTTTGATGCCGCAAACCGATTTCGATTATCTGGATCCGTTCTTCTATTATCCTGCTGACAGACAGACAGACAGACTAACTTACTCATCGCATCAAGTAGCTCGCGCTGCTTAATAACGAAATTTATCACGTCAAATTGAGAAAATTACTTACAGCTCGACCCCAAATTGGGGCATCCAGAATCGGAAAATTTTGAAAAACCGGTTTTCGATTTTTCCGATTTTGTCAAACTTTTGTAAAACCGGTTTTAGATTTTTCCGGTTTTTCAAATTTTCGTAAAACCGGTTTTCGATTTTCTCCAAAACCGGTTTTCTACAAAATTTTAAAAATTTGATAAATATAAAGTGGTAAAATTTAAAGTTGAAAACACTTAGGGCATTAATTTGGAAAAAAATATTTCAGAACAATTTATTTTTGGACGAAAAACAAGAAATGACAAATATTTAGTGGTTCTAAAACAATTTTTATCAAAAATCGAAAACCGGTTTTCGAGTGTGATAAAACCGGTTTTTTACAAAACCGTTTTTCTGGAAAATTATAAAACCGGTTTTCGGGTAAATCGAAAACCGGTTTTTAACCGGTTTTACAAAATCGGAAAAACCGATTTTGGATGCCCTAACCCCAATTCAGTTGATAACTGTACAGATAGCTAACATGCAACAATTGCCATACGAAATTTCTGACTTTACGGATTTAGTTTAAAATTCATAGATCCCAATCGTTTGCTCCACTTGGTCGGAATACAATACGGACTTCATTTAAATACGCGTTGTAAGAAATGAATTGGGACGCATTTGGTCTTGCACGTTGCTGAAAATAGGTTAAAATTCCAGTATAAAAACTGCTTTGCAATAAATTCTTATACATAAATCCAATCTATGTAATCGTATAAGCTCTCTCCTAAATTGGGTCCGTTAATTAGGTAAGTTTTTATACTCTTAAAGCAATGTTTCCCTTTCGCAAAGTAGAGAACGTTACCTTGATAAGGAGTAACGATAAGATAACTACTGATTTACATGTAGTGCGACGTATTAAATTTGTAGATAAGTGACTCTTTTAAGAGCAAATCCTGAGACGGGCAGTTTCCTATGCAAATAATCAAAACATAGAATCTTTCGTCTTGTTAATAATAATATGGGGCAATTCGTCTATTTTTTTCAAATGGATGCAATTTTGTTTTAGTGGATGTGTAATCTTTGAACGTTTAATAATCATTTAAATTAACCGCTTGGAAGTTATAGAACTCGTTCTTCCCGCGAAAAATGAATTATATCACGGCACCTCTTCTCTGCGCCACGTGCCTCTTCATGGCACTGGCCCAATCTCAAGACGTTCCTCGTGACACAGCTATCCTAATAAAAAAGGGTGGTTCCGATAATTACCTGACCAGTCGTGACTGGCCGACATACTGGTCGCCGATTCGGTTCAAGATTTTCCTTGGTTGTTCCATTCCGACGGGACGCTCACGATGGCCAACAGAACGATAGACGGACAACCCGCCTGCCTAACGGACGATTTGCAGGACTCGACAGCAGTGGTGTTATCTTGCAACGGTACGAATGACCTGCAAAAATTGAACGTCCAGAAGACAAAATATGCTAAAATGGTGTTAATTAAGAATATTTAATAATTGGATTACACGGAGTTAAGTGGAAAAGTCGAAGAAAAAGTTTTGCTTTATTTTGTCAATATTTCGAATGCTATCTGCTATTCATTATCAAGACATTTACAAGATGGGAAATTTGTTACAAGATTTCGTAGTTGAAATTAGTTAGTGTAAATTCATAAAAATAGTTGTCATGTTTGTGGCGTTGGATACTGGGGTCACGTTTTGAAGTGATAAAAAATGTAAAGGGACCCAACTTGATGGATCAATTACGAGCTAACCTACGCAAAATATTGACCAAACCTCAAATTAATTAATTTGCATGATTATGTATTTAGAAGTTAGCCTCTCAATCAAAATGTTCTCTCGTTTTCTGCCTTCACTGATTGAAAATCAACACAGACGTGACATTTGCATTCTAATATTATTCTTCAATGGGTATAGTTTCCACGCGATTCCTTTGTAGAGGTTGGTTACAGGTACATATCAGAGGTCGACGCCGACAAATTTTCCGCCAGTTTTTGGTGATTTTTCGGCGCCGTCGGAGGCGCGGCCCGGCGTCGCATTGTTAAAGGAATAGGAAATCATATTTTTCGGCGTCGGCGGCGCATAAAATGCTACCGGCGTCGACCTCTGGTACATATTGAATTAAGGGTTCCAATGCTACATACGACGAAACATACATTATATATTCCATTCATCCAATATAAGTTTAGAAAGTCAATCCATATATCGACAAGTTGCCATATAGCTAAACTATGTACTTAAAATATAACCAAAAGCTCAAATTAACCAACTCGAATGAGTAGAAATTCACCCCTCAACCAGCCATTTTATTCGCCTTAACCAGAGTAAGTGACATGGTTTGATTAATGCAAAAGTTCTGTATCACCAACGGTGTCCCACGATCGATGTAGTTCGAACCGAATTTCACCTTGAGGACGGAGTAGACCTTCAATTTCCGATTAATTATCGACCCCTTCCTCCCCCGGGACAGGTTTATCGTCACGATTCGATTTTTCAGGGCGATCAGCGTCCTTTCCGACACATTATGAACGAGCGAGGCCAACGTGAAGGCAACAATGTTGCACATGGTTGTATTCATTCCGTGCACTGGGAACGCTAAGAATCCAGGGAGGGGGATTTCCTGGTAGAAATTGATGACTACGAAGAGCGTGATTATCTCGATGGTCGGGACACCAAAGACCATGACAGGGACGCCGAAGTTTGGACCACCCTGTACATCACTCTGGGGGATAGGTGGAAGGTAGGGTGTACTTGGGATGCGGTCGGGGTGGAATTATCACTGCCGGAGAAGAGTATGAGGGGGAAGAGAAGTTAGTAGGAGTGGAAGTAGAAATCAAGCAAGTTGCAAGGAAAACTTGCTGTCCTCGTAAATTAGTTTAATAAAATTCAAATTTATTAAATTTAGGCATTTAATTCAAAGTTTTATTAGTTCATTGTTTATGTCTACATTATCAAATTGTGGCTTAAGAATTTAAATATGATGGACGAATTTATACATATTTGCATTTCTTCAAAGTAAATTTAGGCAATGCTTTAATATACATGTAAATTATCCAACACGGGCGACTCTAACGGAGGGTTTGAATTGTCTGTAATTCGTATCATAATTTAAGGTACTCTTAGATTTACGGCTGCATCACATGTGAGAGATAGAAATATTTTCCAGAAAATACCCTTAATATGTAATTTAGGACATTTCATATTTAGTATGTTAGTCATTCAACGAGTAATGCATTCTTCCTTTCTGCAAGCAGGGACACTAATGCCGAGGTCCAGTGGCACATGCATTAATTGTTTTATTTAAAGGCAATCTAAATTTGGCCGACATATTAAAAGCAAGACTTTCCTCTTTCACATTTTGCATGATCATAATAAGTATGTGTCAAATCGGCATTTTATTACTGTTCATGGATTAGAGAGGTCGTTCTAAAAGTAATAACATCCGTTATCCTTTCACAAAATGTATCTTAGTATGTATGTCTATGCAATAATTTAGTCCATAAATATGAGTGACAATTCAGGAAATAAAGCAGTCCGTCTTTGTGTGAGCTGAAATCTTTATGTAACGATCCACATTTACTCTCAAATCACAAAGCACAATTTTGTCACAAGTGGAATTGATGTACATAAATCATTTCCACGCAACTAAGGACAGCAAACCGTGTACATGCAAGATACTGTACCTATGTACATAGTCCGACCATAAGTTCCCGTGAATGCATTTCCGGTGATAAAGTCCAAAGTATTAGAGCTATCTGATAGAAATTTTTGTGGATGAACAAGGTATTAATCTTGTTTAGAAATCATAACTTCGTTTTCACAATTTCCTCCACGGGCTTGTACACAAGACATAAGTCGTGGCGAAAACTGCTCGATCGCGGCACGCACGGATTTCCTGGGAAAAGCGCCAGATCTTCAGTAAGTGCGACCTCAGCCCTTCCACACTTGGGTGAAATTTAGAGCATACTTGTACCTATAATTTTGACCACCAGTCATAATTTAGGGGATTAAGGTCTGCAGATACTGAGCACCGTTCTACGGATGAAAAAAAGTCATGAAAATTCGTCTGAAGCCAGTTTTGGACAATTTTGCACCTTGCGCATGAGCAGAGTCTTGTTGAAAGGTCCAATGGCGATTTTCGGAGGGTCCAGGGTTCAGGTTATTAGCGTTTGTCTCTAGGACACTCTGAAAATAATTCTTGGCTTCAACTTGTACCCTTTGCGGTAAAAAACAGAGATTTCATTTCTCCAGCCAACTTGCTCCCATGCACACCACGGTGATGACTTCGTATTGACTTCCGCATACTTAAACGGATGTCAGACTTCTGTACAACAAATATCTGGCCTTTTTTTCTATTAAATTTTTTGCCAACGGTGAAAAGTCTGAAATACTTTTGGCACGAAAATTGGCTCGTACCACGATCAACCTGTGGCCGTCACGAGTTATGTCTTGTCTAATTGCCCGTGGACGAAATCTTGACAAAGAAGTTATGATTTCTAAACAATATTAATAGCTTCTTAATCCATAAAAATTTCGAACAGATAGCTCTAATACTTTGGGATTTATTACCGGAAATGCATTCACGAGAACTTATGACCCCACTATGTAGGTGTGTATGTAACAATCTTCATAAAACAGTCTGCCATGAACTACCAACTAATACCCCATCCTCTTACGCAAGAATCTCAATTTAAGCTTATCTTACTTATCCAACAGTACGATATAGTAATTATAGAATTGAGAAATCCTTGTTGAAATTCTGGTCCTTGAAATTGGGTTGGAAAATTGGGAGTAACTTGCAACATACAAAGTTCAAGGATAACTTTCCATTTCAGTCGTTCTCCAGTACATAGACATGTTTAGAGGTTGGCGTAATTTATTGATCAGCATGTTGAATTCTTCACATATGTACGCAGGCAATCATACTCTAATCTTACCTTGACATTGATAATAATAAACTTTGAAACATGTTGCGCAATGGTTGTTTTCAGTTTCAGTGACACAAAATCATACCAACCATTCGTGAAATGTATGAGTTTAAACTTTCTCTTGCAGATATATTTAAGTATAACCTTGACATACATGGCTAAACTTTTGGTGTGAATTCTGGTACTTACATATCGTGGAAAAATTAATTTTCTGCAAATGACAGTAGATCTCACGACCATGGCAAGCCCTAAAGTATATTTTAGAATATTTTTTTCTTTTTGAAAATATAATTTTGTCTAAAACATTACAAAATTTTGGAACTGCAGAAACCCCATATTTACACAACATTGCTTCACAAGGGCCTCTTAATTGCTTTCCACATTTGATTTATTCACCAATTAAGCCTGCAAGCCTTGATTTAGGCGAAAGTAATCAGCCGTTCTTATTATCATCCTTGCCTTCAAATTACAAGGAATTCCTCCCTATTTCTTTTAAAATTAAGCGGTACCCGATAAGATCATCTACGAAGTATGGATCATTTTGTCGTTTTTCTATATTTTACATTCAGCAGATCCACCTTGTTGACAAGGAGAGGCAGCAGCTCCTGACTGATCTGATACAGCTCTACGCATATAAGTACAAGATTAATTTTATATCTGCTCGCCTTTGTTATGTTGCGTTAGTCCTATCCGATCAGGACTACCAATTTTACTTTAGGAACCGATGGAATCCGCTTTACTCACTAACACAGGATGAAACGGAACAAATTCCAATTGCTTACTTTTTGGCTATATTCATTTCCAATTTGAAACCTCATAGTGATTCTGTTGTATGTTCAAATAAATACCAAAATAGTTTACCGATTCTGCAATTCATGCATTGCGTATCAATATCCTGTAAAAACAAAATTATAGACTTCTATCAAGAAACACGACTCCCATGTTACTGGGAAATTTTACGGTTATCGAAGCAAGAAAAAGAAACCATGGGGCCAATGAAGAAACTTGTATATCTAATTTTGACCACGAAGTTCAACTTGACAAGTTTCGACTGTGGCGGTACTAAGGACGTTTCTAATGACGTATATTCAAAAGAATTTGGATCCATCACCGAGCCAACTATGGTTTTCATAGATTCAAGAGAATACAATTTTGTCACCTGTTATTCGAAGAAAGAGCTTAACTATTTGTTCTACCAGAATGCGTTTCAGGTTGAGGTATGGATATGGATTGTCTCCACTGCGGTTGCCTTCATTATTGTTGGAGAAATTCTTATCAAGATGAAGTTTGAGGAGGAGCCCAATCTACGATTTTCATTTGCCCTTCACATAATTGGATCCATTTTTGAGATTGGGGTAAATATCGAGTCAAAACTGCGTAATACAAACTTTTTCAGAATTCTCCTGTTCTCTGCGACAACTTTGAGTAATGGTTACAAGGGGTTGCACAATGGGCCAGGAGCCTAAAAATGTGGCCATTCAGGCGGTATCTTGAATTGGCTATTCACATATTTCAACGTGTAGTATAGAACCAACATGTCCTCCATGCAAAATATAAAACCAAATGTTACACCCACTCGGGTGTACCCGTGGGGTAAACTTTTCATAATTCATTACGAAGATAGGGCGAACACATTTTCTAAAAACTTCACAAAACTTCACGCATTGCGGACTCAAAACTCATGCCATTAAATAGCCCATGGTGTGCTAAGTATACCCTGCTGCGACCGTCTGCGACCATCAAGCTTTATTCCAACCACACCCAGTTTTAGTCATTAAAGTTAAAAAAATCAAATTTAAGTTGAATTGCCTTTGCTCAAGTATGCTTTAAGTATACTCACTCATTGGACTTTATAGCACACTGACGTGGTAGCAGGAACGTATTTTGGGTGTAAAAACCACAGCCTCTGGTAGGGGAATCAAAATTAAAGACATTTCTTGCTGAAAGGCTTGATGGCCGATCTTGTCATGCTTAACAACATTGAAGGTTGAAATTCGGATTACTTTTCCAATTGTTGACCGATTTTCAAAGTGGCGACTGTTTTAGAAACCTTGGGTCAATTGGCGAAATATATATTTCCAGATTTTCTAAATTCGACCACACCCCCTCGAAATTAGGGTTACAAGGTCAAACAAAATGTAAAATATAATTAATGATTACCGCTAAGTTTCAAAGACTAAAAATCGAACTGCAGGTCGAAAAAATACCTCGACACCTTGGGCACTGCCACCAATGTTCAAATGGTCATATTCCACACCCCCATTGGGTTTGGCCCTCGGCGACTTTTCGACCTTAACCAAATCATGTTATGTGATATATCATTTTTCTCAGCTCGGCAACGGGATCTTGACAGATTCATTAAAGTTTGTAGACCACGCCCCCAGTGGGTGTGGTCCTCTCCGACTTTTCCATTTTAACGAAACCATGTCATGTGATATGCCATTTTCCTCAGCTCAATGAGGGGATCTCGATAGAACGATTAAAATTTTGCCACCACACCCCCCACTGGGTGTGGCTCTAGGAAAATTATCGATTTTAACGAAAACAATATCATGTATTACCGTAAAACCGCTATTTATAGCCGGGGCTAAAATCCAAAACGGAGGGTCACGGATTAGCGGTCGCCATTGGCCACACCCCCAAGGGGTGTGTCATGTGACTATTCAAAATTACCTCATATAATATGTGCTTTAGGTAGTTGTTGCGCACCAAAATCTAATTTTTGTATTTTCAAATTCGACTTATATATATTTTTGGCCAAAATTTATTAAATCTGCCCCCCCACTGGCCACGGGGGGGGGGGAGTTTCCCCATTTTAGGTATTCCGTCGATGCCCCCCGTCGAGCTGAGAAAAATGATATATCACATGACATGGTTTCGCTAAAATCGGAAAGTCGCCGAGGGCCACACCCACTGGGGGTGTGTCATATGACTATTAAAAATTTTCTCACATAATATATGCCTTAGGTTATTGTTGCACACCGAAATCTAATTTTTGTTTCCTCAGATACGGCGCCTATATATTTTTGGCCAAAATTTATTAAATCTGGCCCACTGTGGGTTGGTCATTACGAGCCTGAATTCGCCCAAGAGTGTTATACACCCTTACATCTTTGAGGTAATTATGCGTCACTTTTAAATCGTTATACAAAAACAAAATCAAGCACTTGTGAAATTAGAATGAACGAATGTTGTAATTCTGACAGGATATAGTCTGCAGTACGGATGAAGAAAATTCAAAATTTCTTAAAATGGATAAGCGAACAATCTATGGGGTTATGTCAGTTGCCTTACACGCAATGTACAATCGACAATATGGCACTCCTGCTTCTCATAAAGACGATGAGAAGTGCTTCAACATCCTCTCCACTGCTAGGTTAATACGATCATATCCATCAACTTTGAATCTTTCAAGATTGAATATGATATTCTCTCAATTTTCTGGGTACTGAAAGAGATGTCAAAGTTTAGTTCACCAAAACAGAGTCTACTCTGGTATAATTTGATTAAACCTAACCAAATGTATCACGCTGGAAAAGCAAAGGTGAACTTGCAGAATTTTGACGTTAAGACTAACAAGGCGTTACTTCAGAACCAGTTTCTTCTGCAGTATTCAACTGAACAAGAGTTAGTACAATGTGGAAAATCCGCATTTATTGGAGATAATGCAGAAATAAATCGTTGGCAAAGATATCTGGGTACGACGTATAAGTCAACAAAATTTTACGTGGGCAGAAATCCCATCCCAATATTTTTGTTGGGGTGGAACTTCAATGTTTATGCAGGAACGAAAGGGGAAAGGATTCCAACACTGTTTAAGAATGCCATGGAGCGAGGAATTCTTCAGAGAGAGTTGGACCTAGAGCGCGAGTTCGTAATCAAAAATAGGCGAACGGAAACAAGTAGGATAACTGGAATCTTAAATGGTACAAAGTTGGTAGAAGGTACTTCCGAGGGGATTGGGGACGTATTCAGACAATTTTTCTGATATCGAGTGCACTTGTTGCGATCTCGGCCACCCTGTTCTTGACAGAGGTTTGTACGGAAATGTGTTGGAAAGGGATTGTTCAGAGAAGAAGGTTCAGGTGTTGTTCTAAAGGTGTCCGGTTAGTTTGGCAAAAACCCTGTTGGCGAAAAAAATTCGCTAAAAATTTATCCCATTTGGCGAAAATCAAATTTCACACTTTTCTTACTACTTTGCTGAGCAAGTTCATTTGGCGAAAGTAATGATTATGTTAAAGAGCTACATAAAAAGTACGATATCGCGACAGACATGTAAACGTTCCCAGTGTAGACATATCTTAATATATTTATATGAATTAGCATGTTGAAGGGTGTAGTAATAAATTCCTGAAAATAATTGTGTAGGTGTTTCATAAATCACGTATCTGGAAATTCATGTGTTGCCGAGAACGAAAGCAAAAAGTATTTCAAGAGAAACCATCATATGTAAAATAGATGAAAGTCTACCCTTCCAAAGTTACAAACGAAAAAATATAGGACATTAAAGAGGCAAGATGTAGCATCGCACCAAATTTATTTAAAGAATTTAGCTTCGAGTTTTATGTGCTAGGATCATTATTGCATAGTTATTATTGAATTATATGCTATCGCCCCCACTGTGGAAATTTATGAAGGAAATGTCAAAAAAAGAGAGCATCAATGTATTTTGCTTCATTTACTTTAATTACTATTAACAATAGGTGGCGCCTACAGCTTATTCTGTGTCTAAATTTCTTCAATTATTTTTGCTAACTAGGTATACTATTTAGGTGGGTGGAGAGTTCAGATAATCCACTATATGCAAATATTACAAACTATATCGGTGTGAAATATTATGCAAAGATTTCCGTGTTAAATCACTTTTGAAAAAGTAATGACGATTTTAGTGACGCAAGTCTAGGAATTTTCTCAATGCTTTACCAAAGGTGAAATTTTTGCTTTTGACCTGTACGGATTACACTCTCTCTCCACCTCTGACGGATACATGGTTTCGCTACGGTTCTAATCATTGTCCAAAGCAGCCGTCCAATATGTCCAAAATGAACAAAAAGTGTCCAAAATAGAAAATGGGCTAAAATGTTAAATTTTCTTTATGTATCACCATGTTTTTCAATATTTGACAAGTGATGCAATTTCCTATGAATTTTGAATTGTAATACAACATTATTAGGAAAATTTCGTAACTTCTCATAAGAAACCATATTTAAGCCAAAAATTCCAAATAATAGTGTATAAATGCTCAAAACAACTTAACAAGGAGAATAAATTATATCTGCCAGATTTTCAAAAAAATGTAACAAAGAAATTGCAACATTTTGACCTACAGATTTCTTATTTTGAACACTTTTTGTGCATTCTGCACATTTTGGACGGATGCTTTGGACAATGATTAGAACCGTAGCGAAACCATGTCTCCGTCAGACGTGGAGAGAGAGTGTAATCCGTACAGGTCAAAAGCAAAAATTTCACCTTTGGTAAAGCATTGAGAAAATTCCTAGACTTGCGTCACTAAAATCGTCATTACTTTTTCAAACGTGATTTTAACACGGAAATCTTAGCATAATATTTTACACCGATATAGTGTATAATATTTACATATAGTGGAATATCTTAACTCTCCACCCACCTAAATAGTATACCTAGTAAGTGTAAGGTATGAAAAGGTTTGGAAAAACATTTCAATTAAATATTAAATTTAACATTGATATGTTATTGTTTATCCTAAGTTTAGTTTCAATAATTTCCTTAAAACTAGGCCAGTAATTACTGTTTTGGCTAAATTATATGTTGCTAGCTTTACATTGTAAATAATTCTGTGGGTGTAATATATGTAGAAGTACTGAGTTTACTTGTATCCATATTAGTAAACCAGGCTTAACTCCGCATATTTAAAAGCAAAATGAAGTTTTGCGATTATTGTTGAGCTAAGTATTCATACGGAAAGGTGGACATCGCCATATTATCTTTGTCGTTATTATAATGCACCGATTAGGATAATCTTGCATGTTGACATTCAATGACGGCGGAAGCTGTGTGGACACTAGCATTGTAGGATAGGGACTGGTGGGGTCTGAGGGAAGATGGGAACATCTTATTTTATAATTTTTTTTAAACTTCGCAGATGTTTTCTTATTAAATTCCAATATTTCTCATCTCATGCCCAACTGAGGATGAGATGATTGATATACATATGTACTTATATACAAAATTAAATTTCATTAAATCTCACTAGGTGATATACATAACTTGCTAAACTGGTTTGATGCCTAGCAGATTGCAAAGCATATGTACAAATTTCGTCTGAACATTTTTATTTATTGGATAATAAACTTAATACTTTTTCCCATTTATCCAATATTCCACACAATTCTAACACAAATACTTTTCAACATACTTTTATATTCGTGCACGTTGCATCAAATATTAAGATAAACTAAATATAGCCTGTCATCCAATACAGATATCAATATAGATAATATTCATATATATGTACATACATATGTAGATACATATTTGTTTGCGTCATACAAATAATACGACCAAAGCAAATTTTTCAAGTCGTGCAACAAATTGTATTTACAAAAAATGTTCTTCTGTGTAATTCTTATTATGAATTAAATATGCGAGTGAATACAGAAATGAAACCTCAGTCCACGCGCAGTAAAAATAAAATTGTAATTCCTTGAAGCACTCCATTGTGTCACGGAATAACCAGAATACTTGAAATAAATATTTAGATAACTTTGTTCATTAGCATTTGTAGCCTTCGAAGTTAATAATAATACACAAACAAATATGTTATTACTTACGCATAGGGTTCGGAAGACTCCGGGGTTTTTGTAGAAAAAAATCAACCCAGGGGGTTTTTCCGGGGTTCATGGGGTTTTTGTGAGTTTTTGTAGATACTTCTTCAGGTTGAACCAAAATTATTCATTAGAGAAAAGTAATTTAATATACGAATTAGAGGTCGACGCCGCCGATCTCCCACCGCCGCGCCGACTTACGCCGATAGCATTTTCCGCGCCGCCGCCGAAAAATTTGATTTTCTATTCCTTTAACATTGCGACGCCGCGCCGCGCCGCCGACGCCGCCGAAAAATCACCAAAAACTGGCGACCTCTGATACGAATTCATCATGTAAATTTTAACCGTTATCATTGCCTTGGGCAGTTACATCGCAAATTTATGTTTGACATGAAAACCTGGAAATATTTATTATATTTGTAAATTCAAGTCACACATGAAAATTTCAAAAATTTCATGATGATTAAAAAAATAACTAGCCCTGATCGAAGGTGTAGTTCAAACCATTTTGCTTAAACCTGCTTCAAAATCCAACAAAATCCTGGAAAAACACAAAAACCTGCAAAAACCCCAATCCCCATAAAAACCTTGGGTGGCGAACCCTGCTTACACAGAGTTACTCATGTGACTCAACTCTTCTCCGCATGTCACGTCTCCTTCGTGACTTCTTGAGTCATTTTTTTCTAATTGCGTATTCATGTTTAACTTAAATTAAATCTCGCCTTTCTAATTTTACTCCTCAGTCGACAATTCTCCTGCAGCAAAACAACACAAATTAATTTGATCATGGGAAAAATTTCCATTGCTTTTGGGGTGCTCCTCTTTTTAGTGGCGTTTGTGAAATTTTCCTCCACCTTGAATTGTACCAATATAAATGCTGGAGAGTTTCAAAGCCGTAAGTTTTACTAATTCTTATTTACTGGAAAATTAACGTGGAATTGTGTGCGGGTTCTGAGTTTGAATTCTTGTGTTTCAACTTTCCCTTCTTCCATATATTCAAATGGCGATTTTGAAATCTATTCATCTCCGTGGGTTTTTTCCAATATGAAGATTTTAAAAAATCCATAATTTTTAGGTTTACAAAATTACGACGGAAGAATTTTGATTTTTTTTTCTTCAATGAGAAAATATTTAGTTTTTATTTATTATTTTCCATTTACTTCATATTTGTTTCCTCATGGAAGAAAAAAATCAAAATTATAAAGTTGTAACTTTGTAAACCTAAAAATTATCGTTTTTTAATCCCATTAAAATTTTCATACTGTAAAAAACCCACGGAGATGAATAGGTTTCAAAGTTTCCATTTGAATATGGAAGAAGGGAAAGTGGAGACACGGTAATTTAAACTCAAAACCCGCATGCAATGGACCCTTAACTTTTCCTTAAAAATGTCCAAATTTTAAATATTTTAAAATTTAATTCTTAATTTTCTTATATTTCTAAGTAATGAAGGCCAAGTTTAAGGACGGGATAACGGAGAAGGAGTGTGGGACGATTGGTGGGATGAAAACCCATTGTTCCGGATCCAAGGGGGACGAGCAGTGTCGCAAAGATGGTGGCGCTAATTACAAACCCGTCGCAGAAATGAAGGGAAAATGCGCCTTCAATAAAAAATTTTGTTGTCTCAGTGTTTAAAAATGTTACAGAGTACAGATTTTCAGGTAAGATTGCTGTATGCAATTAAGATTAATACTACATAGTTTAGCAAACACAAATAGTTTTGTAATAATTATTGCTCGAAGGTATATGTAAAATAAACCGGAAATTTTCAAATATTGATTAATACGAAATTGTTATTAAATAAGAATGATTGCATTGTAATTTGAGTCATATTTAGAATCGTTCATAAAGTGTCATGAGAATTGGAGGAGTTTTGCCACTATCATTTCACGTATGGGTGTAGCGGGGGTTTTTAGGGGGGGTTTGGTGGGTGTGTAGCTCCATAAATAAAGTTATTTTCTTCATGCGTAACACTTGTTTTTCTTATTATAAAGTTTCGTTTATTCAAGATTCATTCGTGCCTAAAACTAAACTAAACTTACTTATCATTAATTAGAATCTTAACTAACTTAAGTTCAATGTACGATCCTGATCCGGTCTTCTGGATGATGATTCTTTTTTGATCGCTGGTTTTGTTGGGGTGAGTTTGGCTGTCAGACTCTATTTCTGTTTCTCTATAATTAGAATTTACCTGCCGGCAGGTGCGTACTTTTGTTTCGTTTCCCCGTTTCTGCTCAACTGTTTCACGTGATTTTATTCAAGTATTGGTAGCCAATCAGTTAAAATATTTTACATAAGTATAATAGAAATTTGTCTATTTAATGCACTGGAAAAAAGTTAAATGCTTTGAAAAATAATAGAGAAAATAATATCCAATTAAATTAACCTGCTTAACAAATATTTAAGTAAGATCTAAAAATTACTCCCCAACTAAATTTATTTCTACCTAACATGAGTTGAAATTCTCAATTGAATTTCGGAAAAGATAACATCAAAGATTACATAATTCTACGAAATTTTGCAGACCAAATACCTCAATTATTCACCAATGTGTTCACTATGTACAAGATAAATGCTTAATTCAGTCATAATCAGATTGTCCGTATTTGGAAGCGAATTACATTTTTTAATTAGATACGGACTCATCTCTAAACCAATTCAATCCATTTCAATTTCATACTCAATTAGAATGCATCATTTGGACAAAATGTCTCCATTTCATTACAAACCAATATCTGACAACAAATCTTCCACGCCATATTCTATACAATACTTTAAGTTCCACAATTAAAATCTCAGTAACCGATATCATTATCAAAAACAAGTATATGAAGAAGATGGCTTGAATATTCCCACCCAAGGAAATTTTCTTAACGATTTCGGTTTCCCTATGTTCCACCAGACTGCGTACCTTTCTGGTAATATTGACCCTACGTGGCGTCACCATATGCGTCCAGCCTTCGAAAAGTTGAACGATCCCTGCGACATACAACTTTTCAAAGATTTGCGGTGTAACTGCAATCCATTCGATGCAGAATTTCCATCCTGACTCAGCAGTTAGGATTGGCGACTCTGACTTGAAGAATTGAAGCCATGGATAATGCTTCGCAAAGTATTGATTTCTCTGTCGTCCAAGACCAATGCCGTTCGACCACATTGTACGAGGGCATGCTCACTATCCCACTCATTTGTAATATTTATAATATCAGTGAAATTCTCCAGATATGGATGTGGTATGCGCCAGGGCCAGAAAAATCCAATAATCCCAGGAATTTCATCCTCACTACTTTGTCTGCCAATTTCAGTCTTGATAAATCTATTCTGACTGACTCTAATTCTGCTAGTAGCCTAGCAACAAAATTGCTTTTTATATTAAATACCAGATTCTTCGCCAAGATATTTTCATTCAGTGAATACGCCAATAAGACAAAATCGTGATTTACATCAAATTTCCTGATGTACTTGTCAGTCTTCCCAACATCGAGTTTTAAAATTTCGGACATGGTCGAATAGATGTTTAAAGCAGCCGTATATCTTTTAATTCTACTAATATGACATTCAGTGTTTGCCTCTTCGCATCCTGGTTTGGTCAGCTGGTTGAAGGTTGTCACCGATTTTGCTTCTAATGGAGAGGATATAGTGGTAATGCTCAAGCCTACGTAACCATTTGTGAGAATTGGTACGAGCAGTAACCAAAATCCAATTAAAAACTTAAATGACGAAAAATATCCTATTTGCCGTGAAATGTCTGTGGGTTTTTCCAGCAAAATGGATATAACAACCAGCTGTGCGAGAGATATCGCGTCAAGATATCCCCATTCCAGTCTGTGGATTACAATAACGGCAAAAACAGCTGATATAATTACCATTGCCAGCAGTAGAACGACCCAGGCTCGAATGGCTTCAGGAACATTTTCAATGATAGCTGCTCCCTCGAATAGCACGTCATGAAGGAGAATCCCTGGGTAACTGTGGTTACGTAGAAAACAGCTGAACCTGGTCCCACTCTGGGCATATCAATCTGTATTATTTCTTGGGATCCAAATACCTGCTTGGTTACAGGTTTGTGTTTTCTAACCGGTGCGCTATCATCGCGAGCATCTCCATAAGTGAAGTTTCCGAGGCAAACGAGACTGAAAAATAGTATGGCGCGGGGGGTATATAGCTCCTCTCTGATCAAGTAAAATGGATTCGTGGCATATTTTTCACAAGATTCTTTCCTGTCATATATACCATTCAGATTGAGTAAGGATTTCCTATTAGTTGCCATATACAGGACTGCAGGAGGTTCAACAAGGTTCCTAAAGTGGGATTGTCTACAAATTGCATCGATAACAGCGTGAGGTGAAGCTCGAATTAATTTGTAACCTTGACTTTTGATCGGTTTATACCACTCATCTTGACCCGGTACCAGTATCAGATTCAATTCATAAGTGAACATAGCAGTCCACAGGTCATCTTCTTTCATTAACCGGTAGAAGTCCAACTGGACACGAATGAGGAGTGAAATGTGCAAATTGGATTGTTCGTGAGTGTGCCAAGTGGCGGGGAATTTCGAGTAGATTATATCGTAAAAGATAAGTATCTGTTGAGTTGTCAGGGTAGAAAATTCCCTCTTGGATAATCCTTCAGGTGACTTGTCGAAGTCAGTTAATTTCGTGATGATGACACCGATGTAGCAGAAAGCATTGGAGGGGAATTGCACTTTCTGTGAAATGGCATAGATCCCGCGGGGATTATTTTTTCGACGGTACCAAATAAGAGGATACTTACTCCAAGTGGTGGTATTGATTTGTGGGAGGTGAAAAACGTAAATTCCTCTCTTGGATGGAATAGGGGAAGTAAGTACGTCAAAATTTAGGAAATTGTTGTGATGTGCCAGGATTAAGTCACAGTCGGGATCCAAGTGTTGAAATAAAGATCGAGTCAGGTTTACGGTAAGAGGTTTAGAATTAGTGCAGAATACTGTGGAAATAAATACAAGGCACAAGAAATTCGTATAGGGAGAAGACGTCATTATAGTTAGTTAGAAATGATTTAGTTTGAAAAAGTTTTTGGAAAATTCAAATTGTAAAAATATGCAGTTAACGAAGTAAGTGCTTAATGTTGACTTGTATATGATTGATCACTTGAATATAATTTTATGAATACAAGAAATAAATCGTAAGCATTTCAAACAACAGAGGAATAAGTTTAATTACATATTTGGTTGATCCATAAGCACGTAACTCATGTTCAAGTAGATATTCAAGTGAGAAGCAAGAATAACCATTTTCATATTGATAAAACTTCGATGTTATATATATTCAGTTATGTTTCTCTAATAAAGTAACCCAGACAGGCCCCCATGCGTGAATAGCTATACATACAGTTAGATAAACGTCCAAAAATCCTTTTTGTAAGTTGTGGTTTAATATTTTACCTGGCTTTTGTCGTCACTACATACCTCTGCCTCGAATACTTAAGATATTAAAGCTGTAATTAAACGCCTTTTCGAAGTGGTTTCGACTTACGTATGAAAATATTCATACACAATATATGCAGAACCTCGGAACGGCCAATTGCACTATGTAAATTACTAATTTAAGTAGTTTGGATATTTCTCGAAATACGGGGCTAGGCGAATTATTGCTTTGTTTATCATGATTTTTGCACAATTCTAGTGAAGACTAAAATATATTTTGATATTTGTGTACATATTTCTCTGTAGGGCTAGCCATATTACCAAGCCAAGTATACATTCATAATCTTTGCCACTTTAAAAAGGTTGTATTAACAACTTTACAGACATAGTGGAATTTTCAAGGAGATTAAAAAAATATTATCCCCCATATGTAAAAATTAAGAATCTTTTTTAAGACGTATTTACGTTAATTAGCCCGGACTGTACATGTATATACATAAATGTACGTAAAAGGTTAACGTTAGCCTTAAAACCAATTTACAAATTCTGGTTTAATATTCTAAATGACTTTCTTGTATGTAAATCGCCTAATGATAAGTAACTCGAGGACAAATAAAATTGTAAGCTATTCTGTATCAAATATTCGACATACTATCACAAAGCTTCGTGACGAATGTTTGATAGCTTACAATTTCATTTGTGAGGTTGTACCTGATCAATAGACATAATCCGCTTTTGTATTGTTGTGATAGTGGGAAATATATCCTGCAACAAACAATCTGCTCCTTTGTCGTCTGCGACCGCGAATGCAAAGCTGAACATTTACTGAATGTCCCAATCCCTTTCTAATTTCTAGTACATAGTCGACCATAAACATTTCGGTCGATGTCATCCAAATAATGAGTTAAAAATTGTGAAAAGTACGTCATGTGTGTAAGAAAAGCGGTTTGTCAGAAAAGGTTTACTGGACATAGAGACATTCATTCAGAACGATAAGCATATTGCACCCGACGTTGAGGTTTAAGCAGATCAATAACAAGGTAAATCTGTCAAATGGTCAAACAATCCACCTGAGACTAGGCAAGGATTTAACATCTCTCATAATGTCAAGGCGATGAGAAAAAATGCACAATAGAAAAGGTCCCTTTTCCTTGAGGGAATACGAAAACAGTATTTTTCTTTGTTAAAGCAATTCCTTTCGTCTCGCTCCTCCGTAATTTATGGATGGCCCCTAAATTGAATAGTCGAGATTCGTTCGTCGTGGTTTCGTTGAGTAAAAGCTAGCGTTATTGCGGGGCATCGAAGTCAACCGGATGGATTTGATTTGAATTTCGGCCCGCCTCCAATGTTAATCAAATGGGCACGTGATTTTGGCGCGTAGAAATTCTGTCCGGTTGACTTCGATCCACCGCAATAGAAGGAGCGAGACGAAACGATTGCTTTAACAAAGAAAATTTTTTACCGTATTCGGTCAAGGAAAAGGGACCTTTACTCCTTTTTCCGCCTTGACATTATAAGAGATGTAATCCTTGGCTAGTTTGAGGTGAGTTGTTTGACCATCATCATAACAAGAATTGTGCAAAGTTGTGTGTGTGTGTGTTACCTTTTGAACCAAGCGCTTCACTCGATGGCTGTATCACCTTACCCCCATAGTTGTTTAAATTACCACCCAGCGCCACCTATCAACATTTTTATGTACTAGGTTGTATTTTCTCTGCTAGAGGGCGCTTTTCGCCGAAAGTATCCAAACGTTTCAAAAACGTTGAATAGCACCAGAACAACAGGATACGTCACTAATAGAAAATTTTTTATACCCCCAAGCTTTGGTCCGTGACCTGGGAACTATCCCTTTAGTCGGCAGTTGACCCGTGTGCACACTCCCTATAGTCGGGAGTTAACCCATAAGATGTGCACACTCCCTATGGTCGGCAGTAGACCCGTAACGTGTGCACACTCCCTATAGTCGGAAGTTAACCCATAAGATGTGCACACTCCCTATAGTCGACAATAGACCCGTAACGTGTGCACACTCCGTATAGTCGGCAGTTAACCTGTAACGTATGCACACTCCGTATAGTCGGCAATACACCCGTAACGTGTGCACATTCCTTATAGTTGACCCGTAAGGTGTGCTCACTCCCTATAGTCTGGACTAGACTCGGAACCTGTGCGGCACGCCCATTAAAGTCGACAGTTGACCCAGAACCTGGACGGAACACGCTCCATAGTCGACAGTCAACCTGTAACATGTGCACGCCCCCTGTAGTCTACAGTAGCCCCAGAATCTGGGCAAACTCGCTATAGTTGGCTTATGAACCTATAATTTTGATTTAGAGGGATCAACTGACCTGTGACCTAAGCATAAGCAAAACCGTACCTGTAGGTGACTGCTGGACTGGATACCTTTACATAGATTTGTCACATGACGTGTGACCTAAGCGCATATAAATATTGCCAAACCTGTGACGTAGGCAAATGACTTATAGTCATCACATAACTTGGGACACACGCTAAAGTCATAAGGTGACCTCGACACACCCCTTAGAGTCGTCGATTGGTCTCTTACCGTAACGATTTGTTCTGTTACTCATAAGTTCTTTAATTAGACAAATTTAGTTATTAAACTAAATTTATACTTAATTATAATTATTTATTTTTTTTAAATAATGCCTTGGAATTTTTGAAAAATGGTACATCATGCTAAAGGTCCACGTTCTCTTTGCTTTGTGTGGATGTCATTCAGCAAATGCTTAGTTATGAATCAAAATCCTCTCTATGCTGCAGCCCGCATCGCGGGCTTTGGAGACTAGTCTGATAGATTTGCCTTGCTACGGATCTGCTTAAACCTGCACGCTAAAAAATCCGGTAATAAATTCTTAATACCACATATTACCGCTTATGTGGTAAGCTTAGGTATTACCATCAGCGGCAGAATGGTAACGCTGTATTACCACTTCTTTCACCAATTGGTAGGAAAAACTACCAGCCTGATTAAGTTGAGAGTCTCAATTCGTCCACCACCGCGGCAACGCAGTATTTAGTCTCATGCCAAAATTGGGGTGTTACTGCGCAGTAAGTATGACTCTACCAGCATGGTAGAGTCATAAATGTTTACGGCGTGGTAACAAAATTTCTTAGAGTGTATGAGCGTTCCCATGGAAATAAATATAAAGCAACTATTGTGACATTTCTCTCCTCATTCTTGTTTAAGCCGTCGGGTGGAATATTTCGGACGCATTGAAAACTTTTAGGAGAAAGAAAAAATTGCCATGTCCATCATCATTGTTGCCTTGTAAGGGCACATTTCTTAATATACATTTAATAACACTTGGTTAATAAGTAACGAATTAATAAATAACTGCAGTAAATATATGTTCGTACATAATAAACAATGCTGAAAATCGGAAGTTCGTATACATCATAGGATACAAAAATGAATTTGGTAAGATTCGTAGAGATTTTAAATAAGATAAAAAAATTACGGATCTTCTGGTGCTTGTAGGATTTTGACATACCGTTTTTAATAATCGCGTCCCCCATTACGGTCGATTACAATTCTCGTCCCCACTCCCCGCGGGCAAGGGGCAGAGTAAAAACAATTATTGGTACCGTTGACTTTACACAAATCAGCTCTACAAATCTTATCAAAATCAATTTTATGTAGTTGTCTCTCGAACTTCCGGTTTTTATTGTGGTACAATACAAAATTAACGAAATGTTGCCTTTGCTTGATATGTAGATTGGCCACTTTCACCTTGCGGGATTCCGACCCGGGCATTTTTTCCCAGCAAGATTACCTCTCCAAGCTGGACTCCTTCCATCTCCAAATCGGCGGGCTGAATGAGTCTGAACTAGCCAACTTGCGATTTCTAGCTGAACCCTTGGAAACCAGCGTTGTGCAAAAATTCGGTGCCTGGTCGGGAAACTGGGTCGTCGAGGTGGCACAAGAGGGGCACGATTCTGAGAGAATGAGGCTCCTCGCGACGCCCCCGCTGAAGCATGCCGCCCCGTTTCTCGCCTGCATTAAGACGTGGGGCTACCAAATCACGTTTTACCAAAGTTACCAAGAAAAACAAGAGTTCCTTCAGCAAGGCTGTATTTCAACCGAGATGACGCCGTCCATCGTGCATTCCTGGATTTTGGAGAAGAAGTGATTTATTTATCCGTTTCATTCTACATTTCGCCGTACTAATTCATTAAAGACCTAAGTGCCGTCGATGTTTAATTCAGAAAAGAGCTAAATGTACCGAGATAAAGTAAAAAAAAAAGACCTATGTGCAAGTAGGTATGTATTTACTTATGGCTATATCATGCCAAAATGATTCCTCCTATATCTCGGGATTTAGCTATATGTAAGTAAATACTTGCATATAGGTCTTTTTACCTTTTTTCTGTACTTTTAGATCTTTTCTGAGTTAAGCATCTACTGCACTTAGGTCTTTAACGAATTAGTACGACGATTTTGGTTTAAAATTTTTCCAAAATTGGCAAAATTATGTTTGATCATGAATTAGAGTTACTTAAGCGTAAAATTCGTACAGGTACATACATATATTTATACTTTAGTACTTTAGCGATTTAATTTATTTTGAAGAAAATTGCATGGAATCTGAGAAAGTATATTTATGATGAATGTAACATTAACTCTTGGAAATGCTTACTTTTTCCTCAGTTCTCTGGAAATTTGAAACATTTTTAATTGGTTTATTCACTTTACGATTATTATTAAACCTAAGTATTTAAGATGTAAAATTTTCATTAAATCGTCCCAATTTTTTTGATAGATATGTATTAAACAAAATATGCTGAGTTGGATTATTGTAGAATCCAGGTCTTATGTTTATATGGACATCTTATGTATCATCCATCCGCCTACTTCCACTCACCATCTGTTGGCTCCACCAATCACGGCATGGATACGATTATGGTTACAATTTCGGTTACAATTTGAGTTACACCCTTGGGTACAACATCTGGTACAGCATTGGTTACAAAGTATGGTACACCCTTGGGTACCAGTTTGGGTATAGCTTCAGTTACAATTTCGGCAAAGTTAAAACGTTAAACACAATCCTTAGCAACGTTAAAAAATTATTTGGCAACGTTAAAAAATTCCTTAGCAACGTTAAAAAATCCTCAGCAACGTAAAATACTGCTTAGCAACCTTAAATAAATCGACTTCATGTACATGTACATTAGTTTAAATATATTGGAGTTAAAAATAATATATAAGTACATGAAATCCATGAAATACATATGTAATACATACTTACATATGTACTTCTAAACATTTGTATTTTCAATTTAAATAAATTTTAGTAACATATTAGCGGAATTTATAATTCCACCCCCACATGCTTGGATCTTGTTGAAGAAGATATTTTCCCGAAACAGAACGCAAAGATGGTGGCAAATCGACGATCCCATTGCTTTCAGTGTAGGTCTCGTGCTTGGCGTAATGATCCTATAAAAATGTTGAGTGATATCGCAGTATTCCCCAACAATTTGGGTTGTTCTCTGCCCACGGTTGTATGGGCGGGAACTTGTGGCTTGTTTTTGACCCCTTTATCTCTGGCATGTCTTGTTTTAATGAAACCGGGTTTTTGGTTTAAGAGACCACTTTCAAATGCGAAGAAAATCGAGCTCCTTGACTACGTTTTCGTACATTTTTTTTGTATCAGCTTAAATATCTTGATGATAAGTGTGGTTGATTTTCTTTTCAACGTGAGGGCCCAAGGAATTTTGTATTTAGGGTATTTATTTGTACCGATGGTATTGTCGTCTGTGTCTGGAAGTTTGGTTTACCTCGGGGCCTATTGCATTATTGTTTTTGTGGTATGAGTGGAATTTATGGAATTGAGAAGTATTAATGGATTGATTTAAGCTGAATTATCTAATTAAGGAATAATACACACGTGGGAAGAAATACACATTATAAGTGTTTCTAAATTGTTGTTGAAATTGCTCTACACACTTTGTTTCGAGTTATTAATTTCGTATACAATTTAATTTTTAAGGTAGATATATATGTACAATGAAATAGAGTTTTTCCGCGCTCTAACGACTATCGACTTTTATAGCTTAAAATTTACATGAAGAGTCCGTAATAATATTGGGGAAAGGGATCCATTATTGGTTTTCGAGATCTGAGCAAAAATATGCGAATTTTTGGTTAATTCAACTAGCTTTTTGTCAAAATCGTCAAAATTTGGTAACCCACCACTGAAAATAATTTTATAAATTCATGTCTGACATCGAAATTATAATATAAATGCAAATCGGTACAAATGTGTATCCATATTTGCGTATGCTATTCTTATGCGGCGTGACAATGAAAATATTAGCAGATAATAATTATGCGCCATGTATATTTATTAACCGAACTACACTCAGCTCTGAAAATACAGATTTTCACCACCAAAACTAACATTCAACCTTCATACGTATCAACGTATCCGTCTCACGCCTGGCAGAATTGCTCCCCTGAAAATATAAATTCTCATTAGACAATACACCTTTCCAAAATCTCATCATCCAAATTACCCGTTGTAGCAACAATCCAATCCAAATAACTGGTCACTCTAACAAATATATTCGGAAAATTCGTATTGCATCCCGCCGCGACATTACTCGTCACCCCGACGGCATACGACCTCCCATTCTTCACTAAGTCCACACTACCACCCGAATCCCCACTACAGCCAGACTTCCCACTTTCTCTAGTACAAAGACCATGTGGTGGCCATGCTGCGCCAAACATGGGTCGACAAATTTCCTCCGGTAAAATAGTCACGTCCGCCTTATTCAGTCTTAGAGAGGCTGATAGGCCTCCGGAAACCGTTGTACCCCAGCCAGATATCTTTGCCCTGAGAAAATCAAGATTTTCCCCTTGTAACGAAAATGGTAGACAGGCCGGTTGGACGGTTGGACTGAATGCGATCTTATTCTTGAGATGGACCAACGCAATATCATTTGCTCTAGCGCGGCTGTCCCAACGTGGGTGACTTATCCAACGATCAGCTTGCACCCGATAACTTGCCGCTTCAGAGGTTGTTCCCAGGTCAAGATCACCTACATCAACGAGCAGGATGTCAGTCGGTGTGACGATATCAGTGCAATGGGCGGCTGTCATGATCCAATTGGCAGAAATGATAGTACAAGTGCAGAAAACACCCAAATCCCCCCATCGTTTTATGTAGAGATTGCAACGCCACGGGATTTCGCCCAGGGCTGCGTTGGATCCACCGATGATCTTTGTATGTCTGATGGAAGGCTGCATCCAAAACAGGAAAATCTTGTTAATAATTACTGCGTTCCCTTTTTTGAGGTAAGATAACTTTATACCGTTCCGCACGAACAGCTAGGTTGTGGTTGGGTAGTGGAGGGTGGAGGGTCTGGCCTGGTTGTTGGCACGATAGTATTGTTGGCACCTGAACCTAATATAGGACATGTAATAAGTAATTCAAATTTTCATATTAGACAACCACAATCGAGGCGAATGGGCGACCTTGGCAAAGGCATTAGAGTCGATTGGGCTACGCAAAGCTAACGAGAATTAAATTCCATTGAACAATCATCGCGCGCAGTACCTATTTTGTTTGCTAAACTTGGCAAACGTAATCTGACGTCATCCAAAAATGTAATTTTTATCAGTTTTATAATCGTTACATGTTTTACCCACCCGATACTTTCTGTATCAAACAAAACAAGTTTTTTATTTTGTTCTATCCGCTTTTATCACTTTGAATAGGATTAAAAATATTTACAATATTTATAAAAACCGAAAGTTTGTTAATTGAAATAGTACAGGAACTATTTATCTAATACTAAAGAAAATGTTTCTCTTATAAAAGTTTTTATACCAAATGTTAATTTTTAATTGCTCTTTAATACGCATTCGAGGTTTGCATTTATCACACTTTAGGTTTCGCTGCCCTAAACAAACATATTACCCTTCCTCAATTTCTTATGCTCCCAAAAACACCATATCAAGGGCACCAAAATCTTCATCAATCTTGCAAACGCCGTCATGTCATGTTTCTAACCTGGACTCGACGCCGCCACCTTGTTCATGCAGAGAGGTCGCACGGTCACAGTTTCGCAATATTGTTGACTCCAGCCACCCTTGGCAAGATCAAAATGGAGGCAACTTGCAGTATTTTCCACTGTGATTGGTTCCCCATTTATCCAAAAATGCGGTCCAGTGAAGGTTTGTCCAGGTTTGGGAACAAGCTTCCCATCCTCCAGCCAACGCCATAGCCTTCCATCGCCAAGTTTATTCCCAGACAGCCAAAAGGACCCCCATTCTGCAAGGTATTCAAATTTCTTAGGAGAGGAGGGTCGCACATAGAGACTCTCTCTTGGTAATAAGATTTTAACAGATGAAAGATATATTTCAGCTTAATTATTTAGCCAAAGTTTTAGATTCACTGGGGGGTGGTTACGGAGATTTTTACCTTAAAATTCGGAAAAACAGGGAAAACCGGAGTCTCACCATTAGGGTATCGAAGGAGTATTGCAACCCGTAGAATACGAATATACATAGGTTTTGGAATCTAGGACCACCCCCTGAGATTCCAAACTCGAAGAAATGTTTTTAGTTTTTCATAGATAATGCAACGCAGATTTCCTATCCAATGCAGTAATTGCATAACTCAGGAGCCACCCAAAAGCAAGTTGAAAAACTTGCCCAAAGTTTCATTTGTTAAATTACAATATCTGTACAAAATCAGAGTCAGCAAAGCAAGTCCGTCCTCCTCAGATTCATAACGTAGTCCCGATTTATCAAATAATTAACTGATAATCAAATAATATTTATCAAACATGTGTACCGTTCGCTCGGACAACATCCTTGGCCCAGTTGGTGATCACCAGTTGGTCAGATGCACTTTCCACCGAGGCAAGTTGTAGCCCATAGCTTTTACAGAACTTCATTGCAGATGGCCAATTCATTGGCGTGTTTTGAGCAAAGAATTGCTTAACGTGGGATGGTCCGTTGGAGGTTCCGATCGGGGTCACCCTGGTCCCCAGATTTTGCCCGGAAACGAGGCATGCTACTGTTGAGAGAAAAAGAAAAATATTCATTCCACTATAATTCCCCATGTCTGGGCTGCAACCTGCCTCAAATTTTATACCGAATGCAGTAGAGAGATTTGTAGATATTTATACACTTTCAGCATCCGTTAGTCTGTTTGCGTTGCATATTTGCTTCAGCTCGCCATATGTCACTGGGTGTGCGTCATTTTGGTTTTTCAGGTACACAATCTATTTACCAGTCAAGTAGCATAAATTCACTATTAGAAAGCTGCTAAAGTCACGCTGCTACTGAGAATGGAGGTCTTCCAACGTATGCTCACAGATTTCGACAAAACTGTCGCCAATCGGTCACACAAATGATTAGTGTGAAATTTGCAAATGGCACTATCTGCCAATGCCCAGGTTTGGCGGAAATATTTGCATCCAAAGCGGGAAAAATACGCAGCAAATTTGGAAAATGTAAAATTTGCCAGCTTTGGGGGTACGTTTTCTCCTCTTTTTATGCAAATATCTCTGCTTACCTTGAGAATTGGAAGATAGTGCCATTTGCAAATTTCATACTAATTATATTTGTGATCGATTGACGCTAGTTTGGTCCAAATCTGTGCACACGTTGGGAGACCTCCATTGTTAGTTTGTGGGATTAAATTTGATGCCAGTTTGATATGTCCGAATTTGATACCAATTTCCAATAATATTTTGCCATTAAAAATGTTTCACCGTTATGTTAGAACTTTAATACAGAGTTACATATTATTGCACGCTATTAAGTACATACTTATCGCTACCGTCACAGATGAATACCGCTAGCTATTATTATTTTATTACCGGATTTATATGAGTGTATGACATTGAATAATCAAATGGTATTAAGTTGCAATCCGTTACAGATGCTTTAGTGCCTCATTCCGTAGCAATGCAAATTTACACAATTCCAGCAGCTAATTGCAAATATACATTGGATAATTCAATATATTTTTGTGTACATATCTGCTCTGCATATTTGCACTCCTAATACGTGAAAATCAATGCCAGAGCACAATCTAGAGTATTCGCCCTGGGAAGTGTTGATAAGTTTGTATGCAAATCAGGCCCGTACCGACGATGCTTCTAGGTGGAGCGCCTGCTCCAGGCCGGACGGCCCGATGGGCCGTACCGGCTGTCACTGTACACTAGATATTATTGACCTCCAGAACCAGTATCTGAATTAATGACTAGCAGGGGAACCTTAAGTACCGTCACACCTAAATTTCCTTCCGAATAGCCTTAATCGACAGATAATTTAGATTACATTTAGATTGTATTTATATTTAACATGCGGTGCAAAAGCACGTTTCGGCGATATTTTTGGTGAGAGCTAAACCAAAATGTTTATTTTTCTAATGCTTTTAACATAGCCAGCAGAATAGTGAATGAAGAAATGAAGTTTATCGACTATCGAAATATGTACAAAACGTCCGTAATTTATGCTTATTATGAATATGCAAAAAGTGATCCACATAATTTTAATTTTTTTGCAAATTGCAAAGTTTTGCAAATTACAATTAACGATTTTTTGCATTTTTAGGGCATTTTTATTTTTTTGAGTCAGGGCTTATAGAACCGGTCTGTCCGTCTGTCTGATTCACGATAACTCTGGTTAAGCTTATCCGATCGAGTTGGAATTTCGCACACGTGAAGTATGGGCCAAATGAGGAGTAAAGTTTGAAGATGGGCGAAATCGGTCAAGTGGTTGACCGGTGGGGGTCATCGGAGTGGGTGGGGTATTATGCACCAAAATTTCAAAATTGTAGTAGAAAGGCTAAATTTGACATGGACCTCCATAATGGTTTATAATGAAAGAATAAAAAATTTTGAAATTCAAATTTCGAGACAATTGGATTTTTTGCGAGTTTTTGAAATTTATTAAAATTATAAACTCTTTCAAATTTTTAATTTTTCAAAAAATAATGCATTTGGATTTTTAACAAGTCAAGTAAGTCATTCTGAAGAGACATGTTTTCGAATTTTTGGATTCGCGCTAAAATTCGAAAATTTACAGACTTTTTAAAAACCGAGGTTTTGGCTGAAAAATGTTTAAAAATTCGCGCCTCGCGGTCAAATTAGCGCATTAGGAAAAATGAAAAAATACGGGTATGCTTATTTTTTGCGGTGAACAAAATAAAATTGGTCCCAACCCGATCTGAGTTGTACACGTAAAAGACTTGCATTGTAAGTGCCGTAAGGTAAATATCTGATTAATACAAGTAGTTTCATGCATTTATCCATTACTTACTAGACAATACTATCGGTGTTTTGTCGATTTTTGTTTACTGGTCGTACTCGTCAAATTTAACTGGTGAAATTGTTAGTTACATGGTCTTTGCATGCAGCTCAAAATTTTAGGAGCAATAACTTAAGTTCTGAAATAAAAACAAATTATCGATATATTTCTCCAAACATTTTCTCCATGCTATTTTTTACAACGGCCGGACTAGGAGTTAACGCTCCAGGTCGTACAAATCCACGGTACGCCACTGATGCAAATAAATAATAGTTACGCTTTGTATCTATGTAAATACTTATGATACCAGATCTGAAACTGACAATGGAAGTCCCCCAACGTATGCTCACAGATTTGGATCAAACGATCGTCAATTGTGCGCAAATGTAATTAGTTTGAAATTTGCAAATGGAACTATCTGCCAGCTTGTTGTCATTTTGGTCGATGTATGTCCTCATCCGAGAAATTGTTGCATAAGTTGATATTTTAGGGAAACGTCGTCTAGTTTTAAACAATTTATTTGACTTAACACTGTCGTAAAACTTTAAATCTTTATCTTTTCTTCGAGATTATAATTATTATAAACTATTATTACTTTCAATCTCCCATTCCTGCGATGATGATTCTTCGGAAATTGTGTCGGTTTGAGCTGCACTGTCACCGTAAATGTCAATTTCATCGTCACTGGAAATTTCCAATGCATCGAGCGTTTCACATGTACTAGTTGAAAAATTAAGTAATTTTTTTAATAAAATCAGTCGTTCACTTGCTAAGTCGTTAAGATTTAAGCCACTGTCAATTATCCAGCGGGTACTCCAGCGGTGCCATATTTTAGTTTTATTAATTCTAGTAACAATTCGCACACTTTAATGATTTTCGCCATATTTTGAGTGGTAATTGCTAAGATGATTACTTAATTGAACAATTTTCAGAGAATTTTTAACAAAAGAGAAAGAGCAGATGACTAAAATAACAATAGGATTTAAGTATTTGGTGCGCAAACTGGGCAAACTGATCTTACCACTTCGCACAATGCCATCAACATGCATCAATTTTTTTCATTCACTTAACTAAATTTTCTTACAATTAATTAAATTTCAAGTAAACATAAGTTACTAAATTTATCAAACATAAGTTACTGATGGATTTCCTTGGGTCACACAGATAATAATAACCGTCACAGGTGGTTAATGTATATTGGGGGGCACGACCGCCCCCATCTCCACCCGCTCCCACTCTGCCTATTCCGCCCCCACTTTCGCCAACTTTGAAGACTATTAAAAAATTAGCAAATTGGTTTTGCAGAAAAATTTTTGCACTTTGCAATCAAAACATATCATGGTGCATACGAAAAGTTAAATTAGAACTCATTTTTCAACTATCATAGAAAAGGTATCCCTAGTTAGTGGAAACCAGTACTCCATTTCGAATTATAACATTTCGAATTATAGCCGGGTTGTCCGATTTCACGAAACCCGGTTATGAACCGTGTTTGACTTAAGAGAAAACCGGATCTACAATTTTCGAAAAAGGCTATTTCCTCAAAAACCCATTTCCACCGACTCCGATACAGGTTATCGATTTTTAACAATTTACCATTCACGTCTATAAATACTCAAAAGGACATTTTATCCAAGGAATATATTTTTTCAGACACGTCTGGGTTTCAGCTCTAGACGTATCATCCATGTCTAAACCAGAATATCATAAACTTGCGGTTTAAAGTAATTAAACGAAATGCCAAGTCTTCAATATGAAGACTATGTAGTAAACTATTTAGTATGTGATTCAAAAATATATACGAAACAAAACATTGGCACGGCTTTAAGCTCAACTTTAACGATTACGGTGCGGAAAACCAATTTAGTATAATTTTAAAATCGATAATAACGTGAATACCTAAAATTAACGAACTTTTTCTTGTCTAAATTAGTTGTGTGACACAACTTTTGAACCCATCAAATGAGTTTCATGCTTTGCGATACACCGGAAAATATGTGGTGCCCCTCAATAAATAAGGACACACTTTTAAAATGAAGTTTTGCCACCTACTTACATACATGCGCTCAAATGGAATAAATATTAATGATACCACAACAGTTTCGCGTTCTAGTACACTTGGTTCTGACTTTTTTCAGAGGTATCAATAGCTTTCTTATCGGTTTCCTCACTTGGACAATATTTAAGAAAGAAAACTAGGATAAATAAATAGTTCGAGACCAACCCTTCTACGCATTCAGTAATTAGCGTAGCATCGCCAGATTGCATATTGCACAAGATTTAGTGTTATTAGCAACAATCACAGCCACATCAACATATTGTACGATGACATAAACGTTCTGGTGAGGTTTAACGAACGCCTATTAGCTTATGGCTCTTGCCTATAGGCAGGAGAGGTAGGACAGGTATATTTTGACTACGCAGGTTGAGATAGGTTCTATTTGGACAGCTACAATTGCATAATACTACTTATCAGTAGCGTTAATTCAAATCACTGGCTTGGAGACAACACGTATCACTCGTCATCATGTACCGTTCCGGGATCTTTTAGCCCAGATAAGAGTCAGCTTCTGCCTTGTTCAGGCACTGACCATCCCCAAATAGACAACTATCCAGTACGCTGATATTGATTTACCAAAACATCTAGCCACTACCTAATTTCGAGTGGTACACGTTTGACCCATAATCAGGGAGCATCTGCTGGGAATCTTTCATTGTTAGTATAACACCGGTTGTTAAAGTTTTCCATATAAATCTTTATTTTCCCGGCGCTGAAATTAAAACAGTTTTGAAGAATACAGAGATGAAACAGTACTTGAGACTCCTTTGTAAGTTTGGAGTTTGCCGTAAAACTTGTCATAAAAAATATTAACTAAGATTGTGTTCCGTTTACCAGTTTGAATTTTGAAACAGCGAAACCAGTGGTTTTAAACCACACTATCCAACTTACAATAAAGACTTAGCATAAATCATATATTAACGGACGATTTATAAATAAGTGTATTTTTCAAAATTGGTAATCACAATTAGCATTGGAATTTACTCGTATGTTTACATTTGTACATATATTTATATAGGCTTCAAATTGTTTCTTAAGTCGGTAGTTACATAGGTAATTACTTAAATTGTCTACAGACACAGACATTATGAATAATTTATTGGACACGACGAACTGGTATAATCATAAATATTTAAAAACATTAATCAAATAAGTCATATAACAATAATCAACAATCAGGATGCATCAGTAACCTTTCAACGTTTAGATGCATAAACATTTAACGAGTTTAGGTCATAAATATAGATTCACATGTTAAGGAGTTGTCGTAAAATTTATCAGCAAAATCTATATTAAAATTGTAAAATAAACCTGGATGGCATAAAACCTATACGATATTACAGATATGATCAATTCCTGCAACTGAAAGCAATAGAAATTTTTACATGCATGAATGATGCTAACAACGCATTAGTTTTAGTGCAACCTTGCAAATGCACTGTTATTTGGTTGACCGATTTAATTATTTTAATTATCGATCATAACATTGGTGTGTGCTTCAATTTATAGAGTTTTCTTGATTGACAGTCTAAATAATTTCGTCGTTTGGAATAACCCGGATCGTATCTAAATATATCTGAGCAATAACTAGTTTGATATGTAGGACTATGCAAGAGAACATAGAGCACTGCATTCGTGTATTGGAATCACCAGTATGACGTGAAGAATATTTCGGAGCATTGTAGTCATAATACCCGTAGCGCATCAACATGTTGCACGATCACATAAACATTCTGAGATGGAGCTTGAAAGGACTATCGTTCATTCACTGCATCCCCATAGAATGGGACAATTCGGCCCAACGTGTCATCCGAATTAAGAAAAGAGGAAAGTTGGCGATTGCGAAAACAGTGCAAAACCTGCAACTCGGTTATCTAGGATTGATGACTTTAGTCCTTTACAAACAAAATGAGACGGGATGTTTGTACACCCTTCTTCCCAACATTTGCATGTGGCTGATTACTGTCACCTTATACTCCTGGGGGATGGGGTTCACATTAGCCTACAGAGTGGCAACGCTGCTCAATACAACGACGCGATTTGAGCAATGGCTCCAAAACACGTTTGAAGCGATGAACATTTTGCAAGAATCTCGCAGATCGATAACCAACAGGTACGTGTATTCATGCATTATTCTGCCATACTATAATTTTTGTAATTTCTTCACAAATAGGCAATTGTATCTACAAAATCCGATTTTCGCTCGTTTTTCGGCGATTAATTGATGTGCCACAAAAGTAAACGTTGTTCGCCGCAGTCTTGGATAGATTTCATTCTCACTGACTTTCTTGAAAATTTGTTTTTAAATTAAAGTGTGCTTAAGGAAATTTAAAAATTGACAAACTTAGTTTTGTCGATTTTAATCGAAGGTGGTAAACCGCTTTTAGGTTTTTTTTACATTTTTGGAGAATTCGAAGAAATGTGGTTTTTTCTTAAAGTGTTACCATGATTTTTAGGCACGATAACCTTATTTTTAAACACAGCAACCTAAAGGGTATTAAACAAGTTAAACGGCTTATCGATGAATTAGCAAGTGTGCGAAAATGTTATTTTATACATAATTTCACTCATTAACATCAACAATTAAACCCGTCGTGATCTTGTGTCCCTTAATTTTACTAAATAGGAATCAGCGTAACACAATTCTACGCAGAGTGTTGCCCTTCTTGAATATAATGGGCCCCTTGATGTTTGTCGCAAGGATGAGACGACTCCTTGGGAACCACTGTAATCCAGTCTACTTGGGATACTTGCTCGGATATTGTTCCAGTTGCCAGGAACATCTCGTTTCAAGGGATGATGCAGTGTAGAATCTGGCAAAATTCATGGTCTTGCCCGTCAGCGGGTATCACGCGATGGTCATGACTTGGAGAGGTTTCTTCTATCTGCTTAACGTTTCACTTGTTACCACTGGATGCACGCTGGACTATCTGGATATATTGGTGAGGTAATTTTCACACAGAGTTCCAGTGGCGTACCGTGGATTTGTACGACCTGGAGCGTTAACTCCTAGTCCGGCCGTTGTAAAAAATAGCATGGAAAAAATGTGTGGAGAAATATATCGATAATTTGTTTTTATTTCAGAACTTAAGTTATTGCTCCTAAAATTTTGAGCTGCATGCAAAGACCATGTAACTAACAATTTCACCAGTTAAATTTGACGAGTACGACCAGTAAACAAAAATCGACAAAACACCGATAGTATTGTCTAGTAAGTAATGGATAAATGCATGAAACTACTTGTATTAATCAGATATTTACCTTACGGCACTTACAATGCAAGTCTTTTACGTGTACAACTCAGATCGGGTTGGGACCAATTTTATTTTGTTCACCGCAAAAAATAAGCATACCCGTATTTTTTCATTTTTCCTAATGCGCTAATTTGACCGCGAGGCGCGAATTTTAAAACATTTTTCAGCCAAAACCTCGGTTTTTAAAAAGTCTGTAAATTTTCGAATTTTAGCGCGAATCCAAAAATTCGAAAACATGTCTCTTCAGAATGACTTACTTGACTTGTTAAAAATCCAAATGCATTATTTTTTGAAAAATTAAAAATTTGAAAGAGTTTATAATTTTAATAAATTTCAAAAACTCGCAAAAAATCCAATTGTCTCGAAATTTGAATTTCAAAATTTTTTGCCAGTTTTTGAAATTTATTAAAATTATAAACTCTTTCAAATTTTTAATTTTTCAAAAAATAATGCATTTGGATTTTTAACAAGTCAAGTAAGTCATTCTGAAGAGACATGTGTTCGAATTTTTGGATTCGCGCTAAAATTCGAAAATTTACAGAATTTTTAAAAAGCGTGGTTTTGGCTGAAAAATGTTTTAAAATTCGCGCCTAGCGCTCAAATTAGCGCATTAGGAAAAATGAAAAAATACGGGTATGCTTATTTTTTGTGATGAACAAAATAAAATTGGTCCCAACCCGATCTGAGTTGTACACGTAAAAGACTTGCATTGTTGGCCATTCTAAAATCATTAATTAATTCCTCAAAAGACATGGCTTGCGTGTATTCGTATTCAATTGATAGAGTAGCAAGATTACTTAATCTAGCTTGTGACATGGTTGAGCGTAAGTAGTTCTTAATTAGTTTAAGTTTCGAAAAGGAACGCTCATTAGTAGCCACGCTAACCGGAAGTGTAAGAAATATGCGTAGAGCGGTACGACAATTATTGAACTGTCCCATAAAATTGCAGGTCAGAATATTTAAGACGTCCAACGCCGTGGTCTTGTCCAATTTTTTGCATTCTGTGGGTAGAAACGGTGCAACGGCACTCTTTCTCGTGCGGATAGGCAATACATAAGTCCATGACAGCTTTAGCCAGCTCGTCTTTTGCAGTGGCTAATTTGTTACCACAAAGAATTTCAAAGGTTTTCGTCGAGCTATCAATTGCCTCAAATCTCTTCTCAATATCTTCGATAAGCATTTCCATGACTGGGTTGAAAAATTCTGCCCCAACTTTGTCAATGTTTCAATTTGACCAGTCTGCGGCTCCGAACGCTCTTCTTGGAATCTTTTGGGCCGTTGTCCTCTGGCCAATCGGTATTAAAATCCAGAGCTGGTTCCAATTCCCAGATCTTCAGCACAATTGGTTGCGGTCATCACACATTTGTTCTATCCATCCTTTCTATATTCGTGTAGCCAATTTAGGAGTCCCTGTATATGCTTGCCAGCTGTGTCCACGGATTGGTCCGCCTTTGCAGGGCCAGGCTGGTGAGCTAAATCCTTTCTAGGATGGAATTCCAAATTGTTGCCCCGAGAAGAAATTTAAAATTGTAAATTTGGGTAAAATGGGATTTTTGCATCAGCAACAGTCTGTATATTAGATTCCTCTGAATTTTGTAGCTCCAATAATGCTTCCACGACCCCATTAAAATCGTCCACTAATGCAGAAACTGCGTCGGATTTGGATGACCATCTGATAGCTGATTGTCCTTTAAGTGTTTTTCTTACGTTTTTCTTTAACACAGCCCACCTGGATGGGGAGCAGGAGAAAAACGTAAACAAATTTTGAATTTGTCCTAAAACGAGTTTGGCAGCCAATACATGCGACGCTGCATTTTGATCCACGAGATTAAGCGAATGGGCAGCACATGGAATGAACTTGGCGGCTGGATTTATTTCTTTGATTTCTTTGATTTGAATTTTTTGTGTTGTCATTTTTGCAAATTGCAAACTTTCTGCATATCTGAATTTCTGCAGATTGGAAATTGTAAATTTTTGCAGTTTTGTAGTTTTTTTTTAATTAAAATTTTTCATATTGAAAAGAACTGAGAAAATTTTCACCAAATTAAACTCAAAAGCCTACAGTGCAGCCTTCATTTAGCCCGAGTCAGGAAGTAATTTGACAAGTTGAGAACCTCCCACTACCCATAAGCAATCTCGCTACCAAATTTCAGATCGATATGACGATTTTGAAAAACAGTATGGGTCATCACCCAGGGCCCCTCCGGATGACAATTTTTGCAATTTTACTTTTTATTCTTTCATTATAAACCATTATGGAGCTCCATGTCAAATTTAGCCTTTCTACTACAATTTTGAAATTTTGGTGCATAATACCCCACCCACTCCGATGACCCCCACCGGTCAACCACTTGACCGATTTCGCCCATCTTCAAACTTTACTCCTCATTTGGCCCATACTTCACGTGTGCGAAATTCCAACTCGATCGGATAAGCTTAACCAGAGTTATCGTGAATCAGACAGACGGACAGACCGGTTCTATAAGCCCTGACTCAAAAAAATAAAAATGCCCTAAAAATGCAAAAAATCGTTAATTGTAATTTGCAAAACTTTGCAATTTGCAAAAAAATTAAAATTATGTGGATCACTTTTTGCATATTCATAATAAGCATAAATTACGGACGTTTTGTACATATTTCGATAGTCGATAAACTTCATTTCTTCATTCACTATTCTGCTGGCTATGTTAAAAGCATTAGAAAAATAAACATTTTGGTTTAGCTCTCACCAAAAATATCGCCGAAACGTGCTTTTGCACCGCATGTTAAATATAAATACAATCTAAATGTAATCTAAATTATCTGTCGATTAAGGCTATTCGGAAGGAAATTTAGGTGTGACGGTACTTAAGGTTCCCCTGCTAGTCATTAATTCAGATACTGGTTCTGGAGGTCAATAATATCTAGTGTACAGTGACAGCCGGTACGGCCCATCGGGCCGTCCGGCCTGGAGCAGGCGCTCCACCTAGAAGCATCGTCGGTACGGGCCTGCAGAGTTCTCACTTTGGGAATTTGTTACCCTGGAAGATTTCATTTTCTATGCTTTTATGAATATAAGTAGAAAATCATCGTCACTATTACTTTTTTTAAACGCACATTTTGATACGAAAATTGCTTCGTATAAAACCTTATGAGTTGTTAATAAATTAACCCATTATATGACAGAATGGCGAACCCTGGCTGTCATGTTGGCATCACCACCCGGATAAAATTACATATATCGATGCCTTCAAATTCTCCAACGGCAAGTGAATCAAACCCTGTCAACCCGCGTTATCCCGACGACCCTTATTTTTGCTCCGATTGTTCAAATATTCTGCACCTTCGTGGTAATCAAACTCCACGCAATCCTCCCCTCGTCGGAGTTATTTATGACCTACCCGCTCGTCATCTTCACAAATGTCATGGGTTGCATGGTCTTTGAAACTTTTGCGGCACAAATTTTCGTCAACTCGGGAAAGCTATATGCCGACTGGATGAAGGAGAGCGGGTTGACGAAGGAGAATCGGAGAAGAATTCGATCCTTACAACCGATGAGAATCAAAATCGGGAGTAACTTCATCGACCGGGGTACCGCTTTGGTCACGCAGGATTTTTGCATTAATCAGACAGTCAGCCTGCTTCTCATGCAGTTCTGAATTGCTAACCCTTGGCAAGAACAAGTTAAATGCCTTGCATTTAGAGTCAGTTTTCGGATTTTTTATATGTATCTGAAGTAGATATGCAGCAAATTATTTTCTCGTGTGTTTATTTTAAGCTCAAGTATTTTTTGAAAAAGATCGGTATTAAGGTACGAAGGCTCCATTTTGTTGCAAAAAATCAGTTCGCATAAATTTCCAAACTTAAATATTTACAGGAAGGTAATAAGTATGGATACTTGGGCAGATTAAAGTGGGTAAATAATCATAAACGGATCACAAATGGATCCACCTACATATGTTCGATTTAACTTATAGATTATATGATAAATAAATCGTTTAATGGCGTAAAATTAATGAGAACATGTTTCGAATTTATTTATTTATTTTTAAATGACAACAATTTCATCGACAAAAGAATTCCGTCGAATTCTTCACATTCCTTGCAGGGTAGAAGAACTAGCACATTTCCAATTTATCCAGAAATCATCTCACCATCCAAAACGGCATTTCGTCCAACAGTAGCCTTCATGACAGCCATAGGTGTTGGTCTAATAGCGATCCTCCATAGCGATGGTGACCTATGTAAAACCCAGTAAAACCCCTAAACCCCAACCTAGTAAATCCCGGCGTCGGAATACCCTGGCCAGCAAGAAAATAACTATTCAAGAATGAAAATGTTTCGCCGAAGAAGTCATAAAAAAAGTCAAAATTTAAGTTCAGTAGTTATAAACCCAGAACTATGACCAATCTAACGTCGTTTTAAGCGGTTAAAAAACTGCAATACTTTAAACGGCGTATTGCAGTTATAAAAATTCCTAAGACTTTGTGCCAAAATGTTTTTTTTTGCTATGAGGAGAACCTTGTAAATTATAAGTTGCTAAAATAACGAGACAATTAACGCAGTCATTGATAACTTTGCAAATTTGTAAAATAATTTTACAAACTTTTACCAACACAGAGATGCCCTTGATCTGAGTAAGTTTGCAAAAATTTGTAGGCGAATTTTCTTTCAAAATTCAAGAATGTGAAAATAAATATTTTTCATAAATACCTATCGTTTCTTAACTTTTTGTCAGAAATAAATAAATGATAATTATCAACACTTGAATTATCAAGCTTTATACATTTTATTACTATTTGATGTCCTCAAATACAGGGTGGTTAAGACGTCACACCGCAATAGAAAATTTTTTCACGGGAAAAATTCGTAAGTTTCCATTAGTTACCGAAATTTGGTCTCTTAAGTTCAAAATTTTAACAATTCTTTCATCATTGTTCCACCAGTTTTGATAATAATTAATAAAAAATTCAATCCCGAATCTTATAACTAGTGGACGTTTAGGGACTTTTCCCTTTGCAAAATTTTCCATTATAGAGTGACATTTGAACCACCCTGCTATTGCATGATAATTCGTCGAATGCAAACTTTATACTTAATTTGTGACAATCTACATGATTGAAGATCGGTTTTCCCGAATATGTTACGATGCACGTTACCTGGTCTTGATTGCGCACTTGAGAATTATGTAATGAACACTTTAGTCTCTGTTTGGTAGGCGGTGTGCAATAATTTGTGTTTTGCTTGGATTATACATAATTTAAGGCAAATTACTATTGTTTGTTTAAAAAATTTAGAAGACTAAAAAGTATGGAAATTATGAGGATGTGGTTACTCATTTGTTTTTGGAAACATAGATGCGCGGAAACTCATCCGGTATACTGGCCGCGGTCCACAATTTCGATTTTTTTTTTGTTCGAGTGGGCAAAGTGCCATTGCCACCGACTGTGTCCAAGTGCCAGTGGACAAAGTGTCTGTTAGATGGATTTATTTATTTATTTATTTATTTTTTGTTTTGTTTGGGGTGTCAGTGGTCGATGTATGCACCAATGTATGTATTCATGGGTGACTGACCCTGGTTGTGCCCACATACAATGTCGGTGTGAATCATTTGTTGGATACTAGCGGACAACGTGTGACTATGGTTCATCTATTAAAAACGCGTCATTTTATTATATATATACCGTAAAGGCTATATTTATAGCCGGGTCTTGAGCCAAACTTTGAAAAATTTAATAAGCTTGTCTATAATTATGACACTCCTTTAATGTCCGTTTTTAGATGCTTCAAGTTATGCATAACCGAAAAATAATTTACCCGGGTGTCTAATTATACCTGGTTTGAAATTATAGTCGGATTTGTGTCGGCTTTAGACCCGGGTATAAATAGAGTCTTTACGATACTACATGTTTTATTGATTTTCCTATTAACGGGCCTGGTGCTTGTTAACGGTTCAAAGTATTCAAAATGTTTTTAGTTTTGAAGATATGTGAAGAATTGCAGGAACGGCTTAAACTCAAAATTCATAAGAATTACAGCGTGCACCAAATAAGCTTGCAGAAAAGATGACGCATTTTTAATAAATGAACCATAACTGTGTACGAATTCCGTTGAGCAAAGTGTATGTCTCAAGCTCAAACGCGCATCTATCATCGAAACCATGCATGTCTTAAATATATAAGATACATCTGTATTTATGTTATGTAAATATACACATATAATATGTATATCTGTCTGACGCTTATCTAGTCAAATTACACTTACATAACTGACCACCTGGATCTAGGCATTTACCTCTCATGGCTCTCATAGATATTTCATACCATGCCCTAGTGGTTGGGTTGACATTGACACGCAATCATTTGACATTAATTGAAGCCCCGGCTACTGTTTAAGTTTTTACGGTAATTATCTTCCAGGTAAACCAACAAGAACTATTTTCCGAATTGTATTCTATATTTACATAGTAAACATCGAGATTAAATTTCTAAAAAATATGTCACTCGTATACTTTAATTGATCCACACTTACATCTGAAGACATCGGACCTCTCACATCCACGTATATATGTATATTACATAAATATTCTTCGAATCCGTAAAAATCCAATGAAAACAACATGCTCAAAAACATAAACGTGCAAATATCGCGTGACCTGGCGAGATCGATACCTAAATTAACAAGAATATTAGTTTTCAACTGATTTGCAAAACAACTTTTCATAACATATGAATAAGTTATAAGCTGATAAGTACTTATTCCGACAAACCTTGAAGTGTATCGATGTGCAGAATAACATTCATGTCTTACATACATACAAGGGTAGGTTCACGCCTGCTTGTCGTGTCCAGGGTATGCACGATGTTTATTATATACGAGGACCACACATGAGGGATATTCATTCATAGTTCCGTGTAATACTCATATTTGGCGTCCTACCGTGGCGACACCTTTGACAAATTTGAATGTTTTTATTTTTGAAACCTCCATAACTTTGGAAATCCTGGAAGGATTTTTAAAATTATGGACTAAAAAATCATGACAAAGAGTGCAACTTTAGTATATCATGAAGTTTTTCAAAAAAGTTACTTTTTGAAGTTTCTGAATTTCATTTTTCTTAGGATTGGAGAAAAACATTCTAAAAATACCTCAAAATTAAAACTTTTTTGTTTATAATGTTTTTTATTCAAATTTCAACTTTTGTAAACCTTTTAAGAATAAAATTTTGAAAATCCCTGGACTAAAGTGTTTTATCGAAGATGCAAATTTTTAAACTTGGCGATCGCCACCGAGCCGAATATGAGTTTTACACGGAAATATGAATTAAATATTAATCTTGGGTCCAAGCTGATTCTCATCAAACATATGTAGTGGGTACCCAGGACACGAGGGCTAGGCGAGAACCTTCCCTTGTAAGTCACCATTGCCTAAACGTCTTGGAGATATAGATGCATACATGCGACTTCAAAAAAGAGTTTATTATCAATTTGTCCTAGCTACGTGCATACTTACTTTGCAACTAAAAGTTTAAATCCGACACCGACGGAATACATAACTCAAACCTTCTCTACTTAATAATGTCTCTCTTGAACAGTCACCTCACCAATTTACCCCAATATCTAAACATCTTTCAATCCTGCGTCCTCCATCTGATCAACTATCAAAGTATCCATATTCCTCCCGTCCAATTTCCTATAATTTTATCCCGACATGAAGTCATATATCCCACAACCAAGAAGGCTAACGAACCAGGTGTATTTTTTCTAGAATTAACTGGCTCCCTACCTTTAACTTACAAAAATAATAATGTTTTAAACCCATCACAATTTGAGCGAGAGACTAAACGCAGACCGTGTAAATTAAAAATTACTGAGCAACAAAAGAAGTGGAATTGTTTAGCCAGATTTTACATATTTCCTCCAATGCTTTGGCCACAGCCGGATATCACCGAAGAAGACTTCACCTTGGTCGGTGATAAATACTTAACATATCCAGAGAGCTTAAATTGCTTTCCCCGACTCGGGTATCATATCCTAGTTCCGAAGCCTGTGGATACAAGAATGATTCCCCATTGGAACTATAACTTCAATCGGTTACTCGAAAAGAACGAACTGCTCGAAATAATCGTTGCAAAAGCGAAACACGATCCACCTGCATTAACGTAGGATCCGATAACTAATCGCCAAAACCGACATATTTTTAAATATTTCTTGGTTCTTGGAGCCTGTTTAAAATTCATTATGATAATCAGTAAGTTGATTAGTAGAATGACAGTAAGTTTTTAAAACATCTTCGAAAGGTTAGATGAGTTAAAATTATTCTGAAGGCTCCACCTTAATATTCCTTTTTTCCATGTGGGTCAAATGGTCTATGGTGCATTTTTTAAATCAATTTACACACTACAACTTGCAACCTTATGCAAATACAAATGTCTCGATCAAAGTTTTAAAACAAATTCCACCATCCGAGAAATTATTTATAATTGCGTTGGCGATGAGTCATCCAGTCCTTCCTTACAATATGGCTATGATAGTGACTCAACCCAAATCAAAATAACTCATTTGCTCGCTTGCTGCAGATATTGTTCCAGATTTTACCGTACCTTCTTCGAGATTAGGACGACAATCAGTGATAAGATTCATACACTTGCGGAAATTAAACACTTTACCAAAATTTTGAATAACCAATACTTTGCCGTTCCAATTTACGTTTCCATTGAAAATAAGTGGACAAAGCATCTGCAAAAGAGTGATCGAGAAGCAGTCAGGAAGACACAGTTGTTCCAAATATCGGAGAAAGGTGTAACTGGTACAGATCTTCTATTAGACCTCGTCACGGGGGGGTTAAATCGAAGCGAGACAATATATCATAACAGACTTGAGCGACACTGGGACCCCAATTGGATGGATGAAGAGATCATGGCTTTCTATCAAAGATTTACATATGATTTTGCCCAAGCTAACAAAATTATCTTCGACCGTGTAAGAACTTTATCTCCAAATATTATTACACATTCTCCATACGGCTACAGTTTAGTTACGGAAACTAAAAGGTACACAATTCGAAATTTAACACTAGATACCTGGAGAAAATCTGAATTATACTTTAACTAGTGGGCTACTTCTTAAGGCTGCCTGGGAGCCAGGCACAAAAATAATTTCTTAAAAATGATGTTTAGGCCTCATTTTTGGACAGAATGGAAAACGGATCGGTAATTCTGTGGAGAAACCCAGTCCCCACAAAATTACCGATCCGTTTTCCATTCTCTCCAAAAATGAGCCCTAAACATCATTTTTAAGAAATTCACTCTCCCAGGAACGGTTAAACACTAATTCTGGGGTATACTACAATCAAAAATAGAACAACAGAGTTTCTCCATGTGTAAAATAAAATATTCCATTTTCATGAAAGAAATTAAATTGATTTCAAGGTACACTTTCACCTCATGTGGGAAGCACACTAGCAGGAAGAATTTCTTAAATTTCTTCCTTGCGTTCGACATTATCACCTGGATTTTAATTTTAGTTGCCAACTTATCACTGGGATTTTTTCTGCGATTGATCATTGGTTGGGGACATTACGACAAACCAGTTTCCCATCCCCCTCAAACAAATCGCGTAAGGCGGCAAGGTGAATGTTTTGAGTACTTACCCTTAACATTTGCCGGATTCGAGCTTCAATTAGAACAGGGTACGGATTCACTGAGTAACCCAACCTTAAGGAAATATTGGAAGACGATTCTCCTAACGTTTCCGCACTTCTTGGCGACCATCGTTCTCACAAATGCTTTCAAAGGAGATAATGTTATTAATTTAATTGCACCCCCGGCAGATAAACCATTCACAAATTTCCGAGATGTGTACACCAACGGATTTGTGTTTTACTCAATACTTACCGAGTATAATTACCGTGGAGTGCAGTATGGTCCAGAATTTTACTTCATTAAGGACGGTCTACTCTGGCCGACGCAGACATACGTGTCAGAAATATCTCCAGACCAGTATGACGAAATTAGAAGCAGTATAGACTATAGTCTTGATAACATAAGGTCGTATGACACATTGGAAGAAATTATGCAAAATAATCAGGGTAAGGGATGCCCCAAAATTGCAATATTAGGTTGGACCGACCTTTATCTGTTGCAGGAGAAGCTCAATAATTTATACAGACTAAAGGCAGGGAAAAACAAGAATTCTGTCACACGTTCACGTTAGGGCGGCAAATTCTATTTACACAACTGCAAGGCTGGAAAATATCTCATGTCGTGCACGACACGGTGCGTCGCAGGGTCCAGGATATGAAACAGTTCGGCTTTCTGGATAAAATTTTGTGGTATCAGAATCAAAGCGAGTGGCTAAGTCGACGCGGTAGGATGGCGTCCCTCCCCCATGGGCAGGCTGATAAATATGATGGAGTCAGACTTGATACTAACATGAAAAATGTTTTTCTATATTTAGTTCTGCTTCAAGTTGGAATATTCATTGTAACCGGGGTGGCATTTATCACCACTAAATCATTTTCACGTTTGGTGGTTTATTTGGTAGTGACAAAAATTGGGGCGCGAAATTTGTAGATCTGCTAAAGAAGTAAGGGTAATCTTTTTATGGAAGATCAACCTAGGTTCGTGACTTAGGATTTCTACCGTAAAATTGGTTAAGCTGATAGACGATAATTAAAAAAAGGAATAATTCTCCTGATAGTTATCTAAGATATTAATTTTGAGAAGGGTAACCTAGCGATGTAGCCAGACATGGAATTTCGGAATTTAGCCAGCGACACGCCATCTGCCCAGCAGCATACGTACATATGTATGAAGTCATAAGCACTTTTGAATAACAATAACTACCGGAAATCTGTGGGCTGTATTTAAATTAGAGTGCCTTCGAATAAACGAACATTTTTTAATAGTTCCAAAGCTCACCGGTATCTGTAGAGCCTAGTAGCTACGACCGATTTTTCAAGTGAAAAAGTTTAGGGAAAGCAAGAATAAGAAACCTATGTACAGAAGTAACATTTTGATATTGGTCTGTAGAAACACCTTCATTTTGTAAAATTTTTAATCAAATTACAGTAATTACAGAGCAAGAGTAATGTATTTAATACAAAACGAAGAACCTGTCATTGCCAGCCTTTTTGAACTAAAACTCTAGTAGTGCATTGGCTGGGCTATCATACACTCCCAATAATTTTTTGACGATATTGTCACCGGCGGAGGTATTAAAGGGTTGTGATTTAACTTCTCCTCAGTTAGTTTTTACTATTCGAGCGGAGCTAAATTAAGCTGTAATTCATGAACCTGTTCATATTAAATTTTGAAAGTTTTACCATGAGTAGTGCAATTCGAAAGATAGATCGTGACCAAAATGTGGATCGAAAGTTATGGCAGCGGGTGCTTTTTGCGGATGGCGTGAAAACTCTCCATATTATGCAGATGTAGCAAATTTTAAGGAGTTTGAAGGACAAAATTCGACCTAAATACCTCGATAGCATAGGAAACAAGGATTTTTTGTCAAATGTTAGTTAGTAGTTTTCATGCAGGATAATGCTGCATCTCGCATGAAAAGAACGACCACGAAGCTAAATATAGGGCAATGCAAAACAGTATGAGGAAATGGGGTGTGGTCCGACAAAAATCCGGATGTGGGTGTTTTGGAGAACTAATGGCCTATGCGTAAGTCCGATATGCGTAAATATCCAAAACCACGCACAACAAAGGAGCTACCGTTAAAGTTCATGAAAAGTTAAATTCCATACAAAAAACCACTTTAAATAAATTAGCATAGAACTTTAAGCAAAGGGTTTAGGACAAGGTTATCGTGGGTGATCGAAAGGGTATATTTGGAGAAAAAATTTGGTTCGTTGCGTGTAACAGTTTTGAGAAACACGCTCTCGTTTTTTAGCTGGAGCAAGTGGAGAGAAATTAAATCACAACCCTTTATGCAATTGTGCGAAAACCAGTAACATCAACCAATTAGACTTTTCAGCAAGAATGAGAACATTACTATTTGTAACTCATGAGGTTAAAGAAAATAATGTACACAATTATATGTATATGTAACATCTTGTATTAAGTTGAGGAATATGGGTGATGGGTAATTATTATCAATATTAATATTAATAGAATAAAAATTATTTAGTTGATTAGGTTATAAGATGTAGGTTATGGGGTCTGCCACCCCTTACTCAATTTCTGCTATGCAATATAATAAACATCGTAATGTTTATATCTTCCGTGGGCTTATGGCCGGAGGGGAGATTAGTTTCAATAAATAAATAAATCAATCAATCAATTACAAGAAATATGATAATCTCTAGATTATTAAACTATTTAGCTTGAATGCCTCACCTTTCAAAATGTACGTCTCGAAATCCAGGAGGGCATGAATCACTCGGATCGGCGCCATGTCCAAGGAATAATTCCATTTGATACCCGACGCCACAAAGTACAGCATACAGATAATGACGCCTTGAAACTTCCCATTCTCACGTTCAGAAAAACTTCCCTCACATTTTCAGAAAAAGTGAGGTTATGTATGTACAGAACTGGGAATTCGAAAGATGCGAAGACGACGGTTAAGTTTCCGAAGGCGTCCAGTGTTTGGGTCATACTGGTACGGGACAGCGCTTAAAATTTGACAAATTTCGAGCTGATTTTTCAGCCGGTATGAGTGGAACATTTTGTTGGAAGGGGAAAATTATAATGGGACCAAGTTCGAGCAACTGTCTGAGTGCAACTTGGTTCGTTTTTCGACGGAGGTGATAAGATAATGGTGATTTGTGTGGGATAAGAAGGGTACATTTCACATGGATATTTATAGAGGAGCAATAATGAAAACCGGAATCTCGAGGGCCACAAAAAAATTTGATTTTGTTAATATTTGCATAGTTGGTAGAGCTGATTTTTGTGAGTACAGCGGTACCAATACTTTGGTTCAATTTCGCCCCTTCCCCCGGGGGGAGGGGCTCAAAGTCGGAAAAATTGTAAACGGGGCAGCGGATTTCTCCATGATGGATAAAGATATCGAAATGCTACTTTCACCAAAAGTTTCCTATTTGTTTTCTCTACAACCCGAATCGAGCGTTTTTTGAAATTCGAAAAATAAAATTTTCAAAAAATAACAGAAAATTTTGTCTCATATCACCCCATAAATGGGGTATCGTTGGAAAGGTCTCGGCAAGTGGATTCAGAAAATATATACTTTGTGGGGTCTGGGACCACCCCCTGCAAACATAGGGCCAGACGAATATTTTTGAGTTTTTCCCATTCGAGCTTCCGTATTAGCTCCCAATCTACTGCTGTGTTAAATTCTGGACATCCGCAGATTTTCGTTCTTTGCCCTCTAGACTTGCAGGGGGTGGTCCCAGACCCCACAAAGTATATATTTTCTGAATCCATTTGACCTTTCCAGCGATACCCCATTTACGGGGTGATATGAGACATGAAATTTTCATCCAAAATTTTCTGTTATTTTTTGAAAATTTTATTTTTCGAATTTCAAAAAACGCTCGATTCGGGTTGTAGAGAAAACAAATAGGAAACTTTTGGTGAAAGTAGCATTTTGATATCTTTATCCATCATGGAGAAATCCGCTGCCCCGTTTACAATTTTTGCGACTTTGGGCCCCTCCCCCCGGGGGAAGGGGCGGAGTTGAACCAAACGATTGGTACCGCTGTACTCACAAAAATCACCTCTACCAACTATGCAAATATTAACAAAATCAAATTTTTTTGTGGCCCTCGAGATTCCGGTTTTCATTATTGCTACTTTATAATGAGGGAAATGTTGGACATTTTAGCTGCTACTTTTACTTAAATATTTATTCGCTAATCTTAAATGATAGCTTAATTAAGAGGCTTCGATGGCAGTTAAGAATTCATAACGCCGTAATTTGATCTTTATCCTGGGAAGTTAGAGATATGACGGGCATTGCACCATTGTGCTGGAAATGTTATGATAAATAATTGAGTAACAGTAATGTAAACAGGAATTCGAAAGACAGAAAAAAAGTTAATTTTGTTAAGATTTTCAGTTTGTAGAGACAATTTTTGTGAGTGCAACTGTGCCAATACTTTGGTTCAACTTGGCCCCTTGCTCCAGGGGGAAGAGCCGAAAGTCGCAAAAACTGAAAACTGGGACACAGGTTTCCACATGATGGAAAAAATATCGAGATGCTACTCTCACTAAAAGATTCCTATTGTTTTCTCTACAACACGAATCGAGCGTTTTTGGAAATTAGAACAACAATTTTAAAAAAAGTACTTATAATTTTATAAGTGTGTGATACCCTGGATGGATTAATGGTCGATTTTCACTATAGCTAGAAATGTTAGAAAGAAATGTTAGAAATACTAAAAACTTGAAATAAAATTGAAATTATAATTGGTAGCAATCACGTTTAGCCAAGTACAAAATCCACATCGTACCTAAGGAAAACTTGCCTAATACATACATCCTATTAAATACTAGAGAGGTTAAGTAACGACCTCACATGTGCGTCTGCTTGATATACAGGGTGGCTTAAATGTCAGGTTACAATGGAAAATTTTTAAATGGGAAAAACACGTAAATTTCCACTAGTTACGGATTTGGGATTGAGATTGTTATTAATTCTTATCAAAACTTATGCAACACTGATGACAAAATTCTTAAAATATTGAATTTCAAAGCAGAGTTGAGTCGGATCCGTGTTTTCAGAAATCCGATACGATCCGTTTTTCGGATTAAAAAAAATATCCGACCCGATCCGTTTTTAGGATTAGAAAAATATCCGATCCGATCCAATCCGTTTTTCGGATTATCAAAAATATCCGATTTAATCCGTTTTTTGGATTTAAAAAGCACGGATTATGCAATAAATCCGACAAAGTTGAGTTGGATCTACAATTTCAGAGATCCGATCCGATCCGTTGTTAAGATTTTTCAAAATATCCGATCCGATCCGTTTTTTTGGATTCTCAAAAATATCCGATCCGTTTTTTGGATTGAAAAAAATCCGATCCAATCGGATCGGATCTGGCTACAGATTATCCGAAAAAACGGAGACCCGACTCAAATCTGTTTCAGAGGCAAAATACCGGTAACTAATGGAGATTTGCGAATTTTTCCCATTGACAAATTTGCCATTGTAACCTGACATGTAAACCACCCTGTAAATATTTCTTTAATTATTTTCCACTGTCGACAAAGCGTCTGTTTAATCTGTGCCAAAAATTGCGAAACGTTCCTCCGCGGATGACAATTTGTCTCCAAATTGTTTAGAGTGCATTTACACAGTATGCACTATTATATCTATGTCTGTATGTATGTGTAAATATTCATAGGATTCATGGTGAAGGCTTCACTACTCTTCCATCGATTAAAAATTGACGTATAAATATATGTAAAGATAAGACCGAATATTGGTGATGATCAGAGCATGAACTTGACATAGGTATGCACAACTTACCTAATGATCACAATTTCTGCGCATTTTGTTGTGTTAAGATAACAATCCGTCACACAACCAGTTTATGAATCATTCATGTTACATGAATCATGTATATATGCACACTCTAAATAATTTGGTGAATAATTGTTTCACACTCGCTTAGCAGTTTATTGATGCCGACTTTATGTACCATGCAGTTGAGAAGAACATGTCAAGTCCATGGTTTTCAAACTAATTAGTTTGCCAAAATTATCCTTAAATGAAACAAGTAACCTGAAATTCTCTTATGTTTAAAGGACAAAGTAACTGATACACAGTGTTTCGGTTCTTGCGGGTTTTTCTCATTTTCTGCACTGCAAAGCAAGAAATGCAAGAAATGCAAGGTGCAAGAAATGCAAGGAAGTGCAAGAAACATAGCGCCATCTAACGACGCGCCATCAGAACTATGGCGGCGGGATGGAGTTTCTTGCACTTTCTTGCGGGGAAAAATAGCTGCAAAAAATCAATTTCTTGCGGTTATTTCTTGCAGGTGGTTACTCGCACCCGAAACACAGCTGAAACATTTTTGAGCATTTTTGAAAATATCGAAACCCAAAAAGACGGTAGGATAAAGTAAAAGTTTTCCTGAAAGAGTTATATATTTCTACCTAATTATAAAATATAATACGAACTGTGTAAAAAAAGAGCCGAACTATGCTTCGAATTTTTCCACACTTTTAGATTGCATGCAATCTAAATAAAAATAAGTAAAATTTACTCAAGGTTGAGTAAAAAAAAAAAAGAGGATGACACAACCAAAAGGTAAAATTTACTCAACAATTTGCAAAATCTGTCCACCCGTTGGAGAAATTTTACACAAATTTAGCCAAATTTTGCAAATTGTTGAGTAAATTTTACCTTTTGGTTGCGTCATCCTCTTTTTTTACTCAACCTTGAGTAAGTTTTACTTATTTTTGTTTAGAGTGCGTCCTGCTCTAGGATTTGAACTTCAAACTCCCAGTCATTAAACCTTTATGTGTAAACGTTATCTCTGCCGCTTATCAATTATGGGATTATGGGCAGATGTATGTACATACCTGGGTAAGCTACCTCTTTATTGCAACGCCTATTGTACACAATTGTTATTTAGCAGGTTTACCTCCCAGTTTTACCGTTCTACATATTCATCAAACGTCAAGTATTAAGCTGCTCTTAACCTTACGACTAAAATATTTAATCCAAACCAAAATCTTTATAAACTTGCAAGGACGACGATCAAGTACGAAATACTAGATGAGAAGCAAGGTACATAAACAAACCATTCATTTGATTTGATTTATTCACATCAAGCTTAATGTAAAAAAATCTTGTTACGCTTGGCGGCTAACAGAAAAAAGTTTTATAAATATTTTTGTCACGTGTATAAGAATTTAAGTGAAAAATATAATTGATAATTGTGATTTATTCATTTCACTCCAAATTACCAACACGAATTACTTGAAATTTGACAAAATTGTAGACTTGTCACGCCCCTCGGGTCGACTAAAACCGACCGCCCGCTCCGACCAAGGCGGACATTCGTTCCATAAGTACCACCACCTGGAAGGCCAAGATACCGAGACGTTTAACCCAATCACCTTAGAAACATGCGGAACAGATCTCGTACAATCTACCCTGGTTCACAAGACGACATCCGCATCGTTCCAAAACACGGTGGACCACGACGTCAAGATATTTTCAATTTATTCCGCCGGAACCCATGCTCGGACCTTGTTGAAGAAAAAATTGCCAAAAAAGGGACGCAAACATGCTGTCGATACTTACTCGGCGAAATATTAATTCCGTTCGGAACAGGGATCGTTGTGGCAATTGGGATCATTTCTGTGCAGATTTTAAGTGTTATGGCATTCTGCCCCAAAAAGTATCCCTGTCCTGTTGGAATTGCAGTATGGGCGGGAACTTGTGGCCTGTTTGTGGGCCGTATGGTTTATTGTAACGAACCCGGGCTTTTTTACAAGACCTGTTTCAAACGCCAAGAAAATCGAGTTTCTTTTCAACCTGGTCGTAATCCTTGCTTACATTAGCTTCTTTATTCTTGGGTATTGTTTGATGGATTTTTTTGGAAACTTGGGTGCCCGCGGGATTTTGTGGAATTTAGGGTACTTATTTGTACTGCCGGGTTTGTCATCAATATCTGGATTCGGGGTTTACCTTTTGGCCTTCGTCATTGTTGATCGTGCAGTATGAGTGGGGTTGACAGGGTTGGGGAGGATACATTGCTGAATCTTTAGTAAAAATTAAAATCTATTTTGATCCATGTATTTAAAGGTACACTCAATGTAATAAACATTACTAGGGAATAAGCCCGTCTCCCCCCGGGCGACGGGCTTACTTTAGATTTTCGTGAAAATTAAGTACATAATTGCACAGAATTATTTTTGAATTGCATCTTATCTTATACTAGCCTATAAGCCCGTCTTAAAGACGGGGCCATACTTCAAATTAAACTTTGCTATAGACCTTTTATGATTGCTCAATTGGAAAGTCTTTATATCGTTGCTAACAAATTTTTTTAACGTTGCTAAGGAACTTTTTAACGGTGCTAAGGAATTTTTTTAACGTTTCTAAGGATTTTTTGTCTCATTGCGGTTATGCATTGTTCGTTATAATCATAATTATAATCATAATCATAGTCATAATCATAGTCATAATCATTCTGAAAATGATACTTAAATCATAATCATTCTGAAAATGATACTTAAATCATAATCATACTGAAAATGATACTGAAAATCACAATCATACTGAAAATGATACCGAAAATCATAATCAAAATGCAATTCCGTTCCCTGATTGGTGTAGCTGGACTCCCAACAGCCAATCAGAACGCTGGAATATCACGGAAAATTTCACGGGAGGGACTTTTGGAAATTATAATATAGATTATGTATAAGCTGGAAATGTCGGTTGGCAAAGGAAGTGAAACTTTCTCCACTTTCACTTCCGTCACGGAAAATTACTTTCACTTCCGTTGCAGACAAACATTTCCAGCTTATAATATAGATAACTATCGGTATCCAAATTATCACCATTCGGAATCGCAATTGTTGCCAAGGCGGTTAAGTCATACATATATTGACACTGAGGGTGTTGATTGGACAAATTATTGTTTTCAGTGTCTAAATAGTGTAGATATGTACCGTGCAGAGTTCGTATCTAGTTGTTGTGTGTAATTACTTAATTTGGATATTTAAGTTGGGGACAATATAATTGATCATGCTTTCATTAATTACTTATTATCCGTTTGTTTCTTACACATAACATATATTAAATGTAATACGTATGTATACATATTTATGTACAGGGTGTTAATAAAGTCCGATCCCATTTTTCCTGTAAAAAAGTGAAGGCTAGTATAAAAAAAACTACCCGTGATACTTAGAAAAAATGTTCGACATATTTACCTTAGTATTTGGTCTTGTTACCATTTACTTTAACCATGCCCTCAACTCTTTGTTTAAGGCTCTGTGCTAACTTTTCCAATGTGCCTCTGGAAATCGAATTCCATACATCTTGAACTTTTTTTTACTAGCTCTTCCCTCGTCCGGGGTTGTGGCTCTTTGTATACATTTTCCTTGAGTATGGACCACTGGTTCTTCAGGGGATTCAAATCTGGGCCGTTAGCGGCCCACACCCCCTTGCTCCAGACCGTTGAAACTTGCGTCTTGATGAGACTCAAACTCGCTTTTGCTGTATGGGCTATAGCACCATCCTGCATGAAAACTATTTTTCTTTCATTCGGAAATATTTCCTTGTTCCCCATGCTATCGAAATAGATAGGTAATATTTTTTCCATATAATGCTTTGCATTGACTGATTTGCCTTTTGGTATGATATGTAGAGGGGTCACGCAACGTGCACAAAATCCACCCGCTACCATAACTTTAAGCCCGAATTTTGGGATCGCTCTTGATGGTACATCCGAGTTGTTTTCTGTCCTGTAACGAAGATTTTGTTGGTTCAATTTTGGATATAGTTCAATAATAGATTCGTCAGTCCAAAGGATGTGACTGCGCAATTCTTCACCAAGTCTTTTTTCACTCAAATGGGCACTTTTCTGAAGGAGTTCTTCAAATTTCAGACGGTCATCGATATATTTTTGTGACATGAGAGGTTTTTTTGGTTAGTTTGTAAGCTGTGTGACCCCACTTCGTAGTTTTCACAAATTTTTGCACGGTCACACAGTTAATTTGCTTCTTCTTCTCTTTATAGCGTTTTGAGTCATTTAACTCCCTTGCTCAATTACGTAATGAACTACCGGTTTTCTTGCAAAGTCTGTTTTTAATCATTCTTTTTGTGGTAGGTGACACCTTTCTGGGTCGCCCTGGTCGCTTTTTGTCGTGGACAAAATTTTTATTCTTCCATTTCCAAACAGTTCTGCGGCTGCAGCCCAATTTTTGCACAATTTCTGTAGGTTTAAGCCCCTGCTGATGCAATGTTTGTATCTCAACGCTAAGATGCTCATGACTTACACGTTTAGTTGTTCCTCCCATGGTAAAAATTTGAAATAAATAACTTCACTGGTTCAAAAGTTCCAGCTGAATTTGTAACAACCACGCTCCAAAAAATGCATGGGATCGGACTTTATTAACACCCTTTATTAGACAAAGAGTCGATAAAGGTTCATAACCTTATCACTGATTCCCACTTAAATATTACACATCTACCTTATCTCAATGGTTTATCAATTACTCGATTATCAAGTGCAAGATTGGGCATACATATGTAAATAATTTCAGAAACATTTTCTAATTATTTATTTGTGCATTTTCTAAGAGCATGCACAAATGTGTGCTACTGCCAAGAGATAAGCGTGGTAAAATTATTAATAAAATTATTATAAATATCTACACGAATTCAATTACTTCTCAAAATCACTGGACCGACAATATAAATGTTCAGTTTGGGTATGAAAACTATAATTGGTTAATAATTAATTCACGAGTTTATTTAAGTTACTTCAAGTTTTGAACATATGCACATTTTTTTGTATGCACATTAGACGAGTTTTCATGAAACTTTGCTTTGTTTCGTGGAGTAATTTTGAGACTCTTTTTACGCACGAGTTTGACTTCAGCTGCTCAACTTTGTATGTATTCACTCAATTTTGTAAAAATAAAACTTTCCAAAAATAAAACTTGGGGCTGGATTTTCCCATCTACAAATTTAATTTAGAAACAATTAACGTCTTCTCAAGGGTAAAGTATTTATTTTTCGTACATAATTTGCAAGGAATTGGATACACGATTAATCGTGATTTTATCCTGAGTCTATTTGATTTGCCTATAAAATTAATTGTAAATCACACATTTTTACTAAAATTACACGATTAACTTTGCTATGCATAAGTTAATCTAGCTAAACTTGAATTATCTTCAAAATTAATTGTAAATTGCCTTTTTTTTAAAATAATTTCTAGACTAAATCGACATGTCCATGTGCCTCTTGTGTTTACAAATTATCGAAAAGGCTACGAAACCCCGGAAAAAAATCAGAATCGAAACAGTCTTCAAATTGCTGACGGTGTGTCATCACAATTCCAAATTTTCAACCCCTGAATTTGAGGGTGACGAGATGTGCGACTTTTGCAACGATTGTTATCCATTTTTCATCAAAATGGAAGAAATTAAGAGGCAAATTGCACTTCTGGAGGGGGAAATTTTGACGAAAATTTTGGATACTTCGTCCTCCTCCTCCCAGCCAAGAATTACAGGGAGGGAGAAAATTCTACAAATTCGCGACATGTTGCTAGAATTGACAGGTTACACGTTTTTAATTTAATTTTTGACGTTTTACATATTGGTTTTTTTCAATTAAACAGGACAAAATGTGGAACATTATGGGACAAATGTTGGTGCAGGTTGGGCACTTTTGAAAATTTAGTTGGTTAACAATTACTATGCAGAGAAGGCCAAATTACTTGGTCCAAGGACAGTATTTTGATCTCGGTTGTTGCGCCGTGGGTTGGATTTTTGAAGGTGTTACACCCACAAAAATGCGAAAATCTACAACAGTCATATGAAATTTCAGGTTTAGTGAGGAAAAAAATTAAGTTTTTATCGGTGTTCAGTTAGTCTACTTTTAGAAAATCGTTGTAAGAAATTGTACTTGGATACGGATTAATTTCGTATGACTAGGGTGACCATCCGTCCCGGTTTAGCCGGGACATGTCCCGCTTTTCAAACCCTGTCCCGGCGTCCCGAAAATGTCCCGGTTTTTTAAATCGTCGAGAAAAATTAAATTATTTCACTTTTTCATCAAAATATTGATGAAAAAGTACATTTTAGTACATAAATACTAGTGACATACATGTAATATTCATTTAATTTTCTTTCCTGGCCCATTCCCAAAATTCGGTGATATCTGAATCACCAAGCACTAGATATTATGGCAAAATTTTTCGCCAAGCACTAGATATTATGGCAAAATTTTTCGCCAAGCACTAGATATTATGGCAAAATTTTTTGGCCAAAAAATGTCCCGGTTTTAGTCAGGACAAATATGGTCACCCTACGTATGACGGTTGCATTCTGCATGCAGATTCTCGCCTTTTTGTGGGTTTAACACACCCGAAAATCCAAGCCATGGCAAGAAGAACGGAGATCCATATACTGTACTTACTAGGGATACTTTCGAGGTGATAGTCGGGTCCAGGGTACCAACTATGTTTTTTAAAATCTGCTAGGACCCTAGATGAATGGTCCATTCTTAGTTCCGTGTGAAACTCATATTTGGCGTCGTGCCGTGGCGCCAAATTCGGCAAATTTGAGTGTTTTTAATTTTGAAACCGCCAAAACTTTTGAAATCCTGGACGGATTTTAAAAATATTTGGCGAAAATCATGAGAAGGAGTTCAACCTTTGTATTCCATGAAATTGTTTCCAAAATTATCACTTTTAACTTTTCGCAAAATTTTGTAATTTTCTTATAAATGGGGGTCGTCGAAAGAATGCTAAAAATTTCTCCAAAATTATAATTTCCTTATTTTTTACTCGAAATCCTAAAATTTCGACTTTTGTGATCCTTTTAAGTATAAAATTTTGAAAATCCGACAAACTGCAAAAACTATGGTGGTTTGAAATTGGTCGAAAATGCAAAATTTTAAGTTTGGCGCCACGCTATGGCGAAAAATATGAGTTTTACACGGAACTAAGAATGGATCTTTCATCTAGGGTCCTAGTAGATTATAAAAAATATTGTGAGTACCCTGGACACGACTATCACCTCGAAAGTATCCCTAGTTAGACCAAATAATTTGGCCACCAACTTCCTAGTAAATTAGGACAAAATGCAGGAAATTTGGTACCAGACGACGACGAGGTTCAAGTCAAGGTAGAGGAAGAAGACCGGGGGGACCTCGGGGATGACCTCGGGGACCAACTATTTTACGACCATGACTATTCCGACCGCGAGCCTAGAATTGTAAAATCAGAGCAAGATTTAGACAACGCAGAAACTGATTTTTGTATCATTCCTACCCCTCAAACAAACTTGACACAACGTAAAGAAAATCCTAAATGGTATGTGCGACAATGACAAATGTTTGCTCATAATTTGTAATTAATTAGCTTATGAATTACCAATATTGCGCATGCAAGTAAGAAATATTGGGGGTCCTCAGACACACGAAAAAATCGTTCGAATTTCGCTTAGTTTTTCGCTTACTCCCTGATAAGCGAGCTCTGGGGTAAGCGACCAGAAACTCAACTCAGAAGTAGGGTTAGGGTCGCTTAGCTAAAGGCGGAACAAAATTTTAGAATTTTCATAATTTTTGCCATGCTATCGATAAGCGAAAATCGAAACGACGATTTTTTCGTGTGTCTGAGGAGGCCCATTATGATATGGACTATTAGCTAACTATAAATCTGTATACTTATAGCACCACGAAACGCAAAAGGGAATCAGAAACAAGTACGGAACGGGATAAACTGCAGCCCAAAAGTCGACCAATCCCTGATGTGCCAGCCCCAATCGGATCTTGTGTTATTCCCTCTCCACCAATGAACTTAACCAAAGGCAAACAAATTCCCAAACGGTATGAATCCATGAACTTGAAGTATTTACATAGATTCATAATTTGTAATTATTTAATTACCTTATTTACAATATTGCATATTGATTTAACACATATGAATCGTACCGATTAAATACTTTACAATGTAGGTCTCTCAACGTGTGTTCAAACGATCACAAGTTTGAAATTTGCGAATGACCATATCTCCCAATGGGAATGTCTGGCAGAGATATTTGCATCCGAATAGGTGCAAATTTGGAAAGTTTAAAAGTTGTGAAATATGTATATAGCGCACTTTCTCCTCTTCAGTGCAAATATCATAACCCGGCCAAACCTTGGGGGATAGTACCATTTGCAAGTTTCAGACTAAATTTGTCATCGGTTGACACTAATTTGACCCAAATCTGTGAGCATACGTCGGGAGACCTCCATTGTTAGTATGGATTAACAGGGTTGCAGAAATCTTATCTCTCCTTCAAAAATCTCATCTCACTGAGATACAATGAGAAATAGTGAGACATGGGAAATATGAGATATAGTGAGATTTATGAGCCATGCACTAGCATAGCGTCAGCTAGCGGAGGGGGTTATGAACTACAAGTTTATCTCATCATTTCTCACATTTCTCACTCTGCCCGAACCGAGATGATTGATATAAACCATTAAATCTCACTGACAATGGAGGTCTCCCAACGTACGCTCACAGATTTGGACCAAATTAGTGTCAATCGATCACAAATGTAATCAGTATGAAATTTGCAAATGGAACTATCTTCCAATGCACAGGCTTGGCGGAGATATTTGTATCCAAAGCAGGAAAAACGCGCAGCAAATTTGGAAAATGATGAACTTGTCAGCATTGTGGGTGCGTTTTCTGTTCGTTTTGTCCAAATATCTCCGCCAAACCTGCGCATTGGCAAATAGTTCCATTTGCAAATTTCATACTGATTACATTTGTGATCGATTGACACTAATTTGGTCCAAATCGGTGAGCATACGTTGGGAGACCTCCATTGTCAGTGATATATATCACTGATAACCCTGATTTGCATACGCCTAGCACCACGAAACGCAAGAGAGAAGATTCTCCAACAAGAACAATTTCGGAAGGGGATAAACCGCAGTCCGATCCGCAATCACCCCTCATAAACAAACAATCCGGTCCCCCCTCAGGGGTCGGAAGTCTTATCGCTTCCCCAAAAACGTCCAATCCAACGTCTTACTCTGGAAAATCTACGCCTACGAATTTGACTCCCTCCTCCTCCACTGTCCACAAATGTCCCGTGTGTCCCAAATTATTCACGAATGAGTCTGCCCTTACCTCGCATGCGACCTACTGCTACCCCATCCCCTGCCTCGCACCCTCCTGCAGCGCCATATTTGGTTCGAGGAAAGCGCGGGACGCCCACGTGAAGACGACACACGAAGGCCTGGCCTCTTTCCAGTGTCGAATTTGCAAAACCAAACACTGGCAGCTGTACGACCTCGCGACGCACATGGTGATGCGGCACGAAAACGGGGAGAAGAAATTGGCCTGCGGTAAATGTGATAAGCGCTTCTGTCTCGAGGAAAACTTGGCGCGACATGTGAACCTGCACGAGGTCGAGGGGGCGAAACCGTTCGTTTGCGACTTGTGTGATAACCGGTTTGAAAGCGAGACACGTCTTAAGACACATTTGGCGTCGGCAATGCACTCGAACCCGTTCAATTGTACGGAATGCAAGCAATGGTTCAAGACCAGGGTGAAACTGGAAAGGTAAGTACTTATTTGGTTTTTCTTACGATGCGATGGTGTGAAGTGTAACACTCCGAATTGGTTGAAATTTAAGAAGACTTATTTTATTAAATCTTAGTACGTGGGTGTTTTATTATTAATTTTCAAAAGGTATGTTCCGCACTGTTTCTGACCAAACTTTTGATGAAATAACAAACTTCAAATACTTTTAGGATGCTGTGATTTTTTTCAGTTCTGTAGGTTAACATTAACACTAGCAATAACTCATTAAAATTTACCTCGAAAATATGCCAAAATTTACGACTTGATTTCATTATCATCCGAAAACCGTTTTCCCCTGATGTTTTTCTTTAAGTTTCGAAACGAATAATAATCACTAAGGGACAAGTCTGGACTGCACGGGGCGTGGTTTGTGCAGGTAAAGCGATTTTCGTCTGCACTAACCCTCGCAAAAAGCCAGGTATTAGGTGGCGCGTTGTCGTCTAAAAAAAGGCCAACTCTTTATTTTGACCCCACGTTTCTTTTCAACCGGAGGACGCAGCTCCTTCAGGGTTCCTGGATACACGGCCCCATTTATTGCAGTATTTCCAGCAATAAATTTTATAAGGAGGGGACCTATCCTTGAAAATGGTCATCATCAATTTTTTTGTCAGATTTTTGCACTTTTCAATTCACGGGCGGTGGCAACCCCTCGTGCTTCCAATGAGGGAATTATTATTTGGTCACCGGGTCATAATAGTAAACTCAGGTACCATATTTAGCTAATAAAATATTGAGCAGGTTCAAGTCTTCATTTAATAGGTTAAAATTTGCATTGCAAAAGTCGACTCGATCCTGTTCGTGAGATGCCGAAAGCAATTTTGGTACCCAACGGACGGAAACCATTTTCATACCTAAGTCTTCAGTTAACATGGAACAAATTGCTGGTTTTGGAACACCCATCTCATCTGCTATATAGGACAGTTTCAATCGCGGATCTCTCATTATTGGTTCCTCTAGTTTCCGGAGCCTTTCTGTGGAAGAAGCGGATTTTGAGCGTCCTTGCGACTTTTTGCCCGAGACCTCGTTTCGCCATCATTAAAAATTATTGACCCAATTGAATTTGTGTTTTGTGTTGGGCAGTTTTCATTGTACATTTTAAGCATTCAACCATAAATCTGCGACACGTATTGCCCATCCAGCATTAAAAATTAAATCACACTACGATATTTAATTTGCAAATCTAGCATTTTTTCCGTCGAGGTAAAGTTTGCCGATTTATTGCTAGTGTTTATGTTAACCCACAGAGTTGAAAAAAATCACAGCCTCCTAAATGTATTTGAAGTTTGTTATTTCATCACAATTTTGGTCAGAAACAGTGCGGAACATACCTTTTGAAAATTAATAATAAAACACCTACGTATATGGTGTATTCGCAGAGTATGTGTGAAAAAAATATGAAATATGGCTGAAATTTTGGAATTACATATGTGGCCCAAGTCAGTTTAAGCAACGTTTCTTGAGGCAGTTTGTGCGATGGTTGGAATTTGAGAAAATTTTTGGGGTCAAAGTTCAAAAAATGGGCGGTTTTGAGGAGCGGATGAAGGAGACCCCAGTCCCATTACCTTGAAATCGCGCGTTGTTCAACTTTGACCTCAAATATTTTGACTAATTCGAACCATCGCACAAACTGCCTGAAACGTTGGTTGTACTGATTTGGACCACCATCATTTTAAAATTTCAGCCAAATTGGAGGGTTACACTTCATTTCATCGCATTGTTAGATCAGTGGCGGCGGAAGCCGGGGTGGGGGACAGGTTTATATTTATATTATCCCGTCAGAAATTCAATCTTTCTCGTGTCACCAAGCTCATCCGATCCCTATCTCGCAATGCTAATGCCCCCAACTTCCGCCGCTACTGATCACATACTCTAGGATTACTCCGGCGTGTCACTTGATTTGAATGTTTTCAAGCGTTGGCGAGGTGGAAAGATATATTTAAAGTAGGAGGGGCACTGATCAGGAATCCGAGGATTACGATTGGATCGGATCATGTACACTTTTTCGCACACTCTTGGCAAACTGGTGAAGTCATACACATATACACTCCGTGATGGTATTGATTTGGTGTTAATGTCTCCCCGGGTTGATAATAGTTTGATTCCAAGTGGTGAGTTTTCATTAGAGGTGAGCTGGATCGTCATTTTTTGAGATCCAATCCGTCCAAATCCATTTCACCCAAAAAATTTCGCATCCAATCCATCCAAATCCATTTGGCCCAAAAAATTTGAGATCCAACCCATCCAAATCCAATTCACCCAAAATTTTTCAGATCCAATCCATCCAAATCCATTTGGCCCAAAAAATTTCAGATCCAATCCATCCAAATCCATTTGGCATAAAAAATTTCAGATCCAATTCATCCAAATCCAGTTGGATCGGATCAGGGCATGGATTATCCAAAGAGTTATATATATAAACTCATGGTTCGGAATAGATCTGATTAGACTGTATATGTGTCACAGTGTGTGCCATGCAACAAAAGTATGGCCCAGTTACTGTTAGATCGAAATTAAAAGATCACTTCCTGATATTATTTATGGTGATGAAATTGGGTTAAATTTAATGCACCACCGAATTAGTTGAAACTTGCCACAATTTTTAGCCGAATTTGCCACTGGATGAAAGTTTTCCAACTTTGGCCTTTTTAGCCACTAACTTAAATGGTGGTTACCACAAAATTAGATGAACTGCCATTAAGATATTGGATGACGTTAAATTTGGATATAGGATACAAATACAATGCACAACTTAACTCTCTAAATAATTATAATTTAATTATCCGGATATGTGTACATATATTTGCACAGCATATGCAACACACATATTAACTGACGTATATATTACCTTTGATATTATCTTAGGAATCAGCCAAAGTGTAAAAGACGAAATTGTTAAATTAGTAGAGTGGGGACTACTAAAACTAATGATTCTGACCGAGTTACGCATAATTGTCTCAACAGCTCAACAACTCAACTAAAAAGCTTTTTGGCCTATCATCGCTCACAAACCATCCACCAATTGTTTCCCTTGGAGGCCTCCAGGCACTGGCAAGCAACAATTCACAGATCACAAGTATCATTGATAAATCTGTAGTCCACTCAATGTTTAATTATAAGCACAAATGCTTTGGCATACTAGTGTCAACTTCAAGATTATTGACAATTACTGAGATGACTCGTTTGTCATCTCCTATATGTTAAGTCAAACCAAAGATTGATCGGAGCAGAGAGACCCTGCATATAAAAACCACAAAATATTTGTACAATTTCCAAATATTTACCTCAGACCGATGCTTTCAATTGGAATAATTCAAAGCCAAGCACCAGGTATAATACATCTAAAGATGAACCCAACGTTAGGCATTATTTTGCCTCTGTTTCACGCCAACCTTCTTTGAAAGAGGATGGTGTAAGAAGAAAATTTACAAATTGCGGATTACATTGCGGGTGAATACGGACAAGTCATCAACAATTTTCGATTCCTGCGTCGCCAGCGTCACAAGATTATGGATGGTTCACACCAATCAATGGACTAATTCTACATGTTCACGTCCCGCGTGTAAGAACACGTTTGGCATATAATTGGCTTAGCAATCCAGAATACGCTTTAGATGTTGGTCGACCGGAAGCTAAAAACGTTCCATTGGGTGAAAAAGCGCTCATTGTTATTTCAGTTGCATTTTAAAACGATATAGGGAAATAATTATAAATAAGTAACTCATAGTATTGTAAATTGTGCATTGTTTTTGTAACCTATATCCATATTTAACGTCATCAAATATCTTAATGGCAGCTCATCTAATTTTGTGGTATACACCATCTAAGTTGGTGGCTAAAAAGGCCAAAGTTAGAAAAATTTCATCCAGTGGCAAATTCGGCTAAAAATTGTGGCAAGTTTCAACTAATTCGGTGGTGCATTAAATTTAGCCCGACGAAATTTATCAATTTCGACCAAATCCAATCCACCCAGATCCAATCCATCCAAATCCAATTCACCCAAAATTTTTTAGATCCAATCCATCCAAATCCATTCGGCCGAAAAAATTTCAGATCAAATCCATCCAAATCCATTTGGCCCAAAAAATTTCAGATCCAATCCATCCAAATCCAGTTGGATTGGATCGGGCCATGCATTATCCAAAAAATGGAAATCTAGCTCACCTCTAGTTTTCATCACCACAACGGTGTAAATTTTTCGCTATGCGGTGTTGCCCGTTATCACTGCTCCGGTTAAGTCATATATGCACTCCGTTTGGTGATGATTCAATTAAGTTCAATACCATTTTGCTAAGAGTGCAGAAATCTCACTTGCCGTTCACAAATCTCATCTCACAATGGAGGCGCAAACCATGTTCAGCCAAGATAATTTTTTGACCTTATTAGTTTGAAAGAGCAGGTCTTTACAAACAACATTTGGATCGGCAATTGGGCAGATGCGCAAATTTCAGCACGTTATGGGCGCCGCAAGTTTGCAAAAACGCAGGATTTTTCGGGCAATGCCCAGCGGGAGCTAGACTTCGTGCGTTTTTGCGCACTTGCGGCGCCCATAACGTGCTGAAATTTGCGCATCTGCCCAAGTTCCGAACCAAATGTTGTTTGTAAAGACTTGCTCTTTCAAACTAATAAGGTCAAAAAATTATCTTCGCTGAACATGGTTTGCGCCTCCATTGTCAGTGAGAAATAGTGAGATTTATGAGAAATAGTGAGATATGAGAAATATGTGATTTATGAGAAATATCCTGTCGCCATCTAGCAGATTGCAATAAACTTGAGGGAATACGTGAATTTTCGATTAAAGAAATTTAGTTCATAATAATTTTCAAGTCGAAAAAATTGCGCATCAAATCATAAGAAATTCATTTTCATTCACTATCATAACATGAATGAAAATGAACAGGTATGATGATAAGCGTCTAACCTAACTTGATTTTCCCGCCTATTCCAGCCACCTGAGGTCCCACACGAAGCCAAGAACTGAGCAATGTCCTCACTGTGACTACAAAGCGGAGAAAAAGTACATCCTGTCCGTCCACGTGGCACGCGTCCACCCTTCCGGACCTGCCCGGCAGATTTGTCACATATGTGGGAAAGGGTTTCATCACCACGTGGACCTCAAGAACCACCTCGCCCGTCATCGTCAAAACGACGAGAAGTTCAAAAATGTGGAATGTGACACGCACATGCATGGCCAGGACGCCATCCTTTGTGAGGAATGGTAACTACATTTTTTCAGATAATGGGCATACTCACGACAACTTATTTCGCATCGCGACTCATTTAGCAAACTTGCCAAGATCAAAATATGTATTTGTGTCCCGGGGAGATTCGCAAAATATGACTTGGCAAATCTATTAACGTGCATTTGTATGCGGGGTTAGAGTTTGAATTGATGTGTCTCAACCTTCCCTTCTTCCATGTATTCAAATGGCGATTTTGAAACCTATTTATCTTCCTTGGTTTTGTACAATATGGTGATTTTAATGCACGTAAAAATCGCTAATTTTTATGTTTGCAAAGTTAGGAGTCTAGAATTTTGATTTTTTTCTTAAATGAGAAAATATTTAGTTTTACCGATTATTTTTCATCTATGTCACATCTATGTCCTCATGCAAGAAGAAAATCAAAATTGTATAGTCGTAACTTTGTAAATCTAAAAATTATCGATTTTTAGGTGCATTAAAATCTTCATATTGTAAAAAAACCACGGAGATGAATAAGTTTCAAAATCGCCATTTGAATATATGGAAGAAGGGAAAGATGAGACACAATAAACCGTAGTAACGTTAGAAGTAGCTCACCCTGTCATGATGATTAGACAGAACTTTGCATCAAAGGTGCGGAATAAGCCGGCAAAATAGATCATAAATCGTATATATTCTTGCACCCATGGTGCAACAAAAACGGCTAGCCGCAGCACCATTACTGCAGCATTAGCGACAATCCGGGATACATAATTTTGAAAACTTTGTCAAAATTGTATGATCATTTCTCCCGGATATTTTGCACTATTGGTGCGTTTTGCATCCCTTCTCCCAATTATTTCGCATCATTTTGTGTCACCGATTATTAGATACTAACACTGCTATTAATTTATCAAAAATACACCTGGTACATTTTAATTAGCATCAATTGATACAAAAAGGTCGTTAACAGACAGAGGGACGGACGGACGGACAAGAGGAACTCAATAGCTCTCGTGCTACGCAGGGTGAGCTAATAATTCAAATTAAAAATCGGCATACTGGGGCATAAAATGCCACCTTAAAAACACCTACCTATTTTGACCCTGTTTCCATGGATTTCTGTAATTTCTCTTGATGGAGAAGTTGTGGTTGCGTTTGCGAAATGAGAACATGCCCATTTGCTGGGTAAATTTGCGAAAAAAATCCCAAGGTTTTCCAGCAAAATTTTTGCGAAATCTCGTAAATTATGTTGATGTGCTTAATTTAGCGAGATATGCGAAAGTTGACGTGAGTACGCTCAATAAATTTTGTAAAAGGCATACATAATTAGGACGTTTTAATTCTGAATAAGCGGAACAACTTTAACAAATCCGGAGGAACTTGAAACCCACAAGAAAGTCCATACGGTTGAAAAAAGGCACAAATGTGAGGTAAAATTTCGAATGAAATAATCTAGAATGTAAAAACTTAATTTTAACGTTTGTACATTTTGGAAAAATATAAATAGGTGTGTACTGTCCTCGCATTTAGGCGGTGCACCCTAAAATAACGCGTCAAAATATGCAAATGAGGTTCACATCCCAAATGCTGGGATAATAGTCAGTTTTTGTAATTTTAATTTTTGTCAAAATTAGCGACTAATTAAAATTATCGTCAAGGACCATTTGTGTATTCGTACATATTATAAGTATGCCAAAATCGGCTCTTAAAGTTACCATTAATGAAATTTATGAACAACTCTTCTTCAAATTTTTTGAAATTGTATGTAGTACCAGAAAAATTAAAAATATGCAAGAAAACTGAGAATCTTTTATTTCGAAATTGTATGTACCATAAATAAGAAAGAGTAAAATTTACTCAAGGTTGTGTAAAAAAGAGGATGACACAACCAAAAGGTTACATAAATTGGTCCAAAGTTGTGCAAAATTTGTCGAAAGTTGTGTCAAATTTAAATTTTGTACAAAGTTGGACTAATTTTACCTTCTAATTGTGTCATCCTCTTTTTTACCAAACCCTGAATAAATTTTACTCTTTTTTATTTCATTCTAAAATAATTTTTTACAAGATAATTTTTAATTGATAATTTTTGTAATTATGTGGGAAATTTCATTTTCGTTTCTAAAATTGTACTTGTTCTTAGGTTTGTGGGGCTGGTTTTCTCAACACGATGAGTCTCAAGACCCACATAAGAAGTCACGCGGGTGTGGGCCCATTTCTCTGCCCCCACTGCGATCAGACTTTCAAATCGAGGGGGAAGAGGAACTGGCATGTCAAGCTTAGCCACCCACCAGGGGTTTGTACCACCCCTCCCCCCAGAAATCCCAGAAGACAGTTGGGGAACAAACAAGTAGAAGTTATCCACAATGAAATGACACCTAAATCAGAGCTGTTTAATTAGTCACATTTCTAATTTATTAGTAATTGGTAATTTGCAAGAAAATATTTTGTCTAATTAATTGGTAATTAGAAATTAAACAGAAGTTGCTAACTAATTAGCTAATTAATTGAAATATTTACCAATTGATTTATTGATTTTAGTGATTTTATAATTAATTAGCAATTAGAATTAGCTTTGGTAGTATTAATTAGGTATGGAATTAGCGCACGTACCAATAGACGTATGTATGTATTAATGGTCATTTTCCATATACTGATCAATGTTAGAAAGTGGATTTATCGTGTTTTTTGTTCTTGATCGATCCAACTACCCGTCGAAACCGTAAGACCTATCTGAGTAACAATAATGAAAACCGGAATCACTTCACACAAAGCAAAATTTGATTTGGATAAGATTCTCAGCGTTTGTAGAGCTGATTTTTATGAGTTCAACGGCACCAATAATTTGGAATTACTCCGCCCCCTCGCTGAGTGGGAGGAGCCCAAAGTTGGAAAAATTCGCTCCGTCTGCGATTTTTAGCGCAAAGGCGGGTCAATATTTTTGAAAACGGTTTTCACCAAAAGTTTCCTAATTTTGTTCCCTACAACCGTTTTTGACCGTTTTCTGAAATTCTTTAAAAGAACTTTTATGATGTGGACCTTAAAGGTAAAATAGGTCAAATCTCACATTACCCCATAAATGGGGTATCACTGGAAAGATCTCGGCGGGAGGATTCGGAATATATATACTTTGTCTGGTGTATGACCACTCCCTGATGTTCCAGACACAGAAGAATATTTTTAAGTTCTAGCCTATGTATTGCTGTGTTAGCTCCCAATCTACCGCTGTGGTAAGTTCTGGATGCACGAAATCGTGACATTTGTTTTGCGAATTTCAAAAAACGGTCAAAAACGGTTGTAGGGAACAAAATTAGGAAACTTTTGGTGAAGACCGCTTTCAAAAATATTGACCCGCCTTTGCGCTAAAAATCGCAGACGTAGCGAATTTTTCCAACATTGGGGTCCTCCCACTCAGCGAGGGGGCGGAGTAATTCCAAATAATTGGTGCCGTTGAACTCATACAAATTAGCTCTACAAACGCTGAGAATCTTATACAAATCAAATTTTGCTTTGTGTGAAGTGATTCCGGTTTTCATTATTGTTACTCATGTATGCCTCAGGAAAGTTAAAGATGATATTTGTTAAAAATTATTTAAAAAATAACAATACTTTTACCAAAGAAAGTAAAAACGAGGTAGTACATAAATATTTATTTCAATTAAAAAGTACAGTCATCAATAATTTTAAAACAAACAATTCCCAGAGCGACCATTTACAAACTTTTGAACTATTATGACGAACATAATGACGTTGATTGTTATCCAATTTATGAAAAAATTATAAAAAATTGAAAAAAATTTCAAATCAGAAAGTGGAGAAAGTCAGAAAAACGTTTTGCACGAATGACTGGCGGAAGCTGCAGCTAAAGCACTCAAAATTCCCAGGAAAAATTCTCAAAATTCCCTATACAGCATTAAAATTATGTATCTACGCTTTAACGCTTGCATAATGCAAAAAGTGCCTGAATACAATAAAGTTCAAGGTCTGACGTTAAAAGTAGGTCTGAATATGTGCAAAAAATTGTTCCGCCATGAAATCGGAGGGTTACACTTCACCCCATCGCATTGTAAGTTTGTTTAAAACTGAACTATGATATAAAATTTAATATAAAATATAATATAGCTATTTAAAAAATACTTCCCTTTTTCAAATTCACTGTTCTATTACCTGGAGTACCTTGCGTGGACGCTCAATTTCAAAATGCACATCGCCAAATAAGTCAAAGCATTTGGTAATTCATTCCACGAGTTTTTCGTCAATAAAAAGGTATACACGAGATATGAGGCCAGCATTAAAAGAGCAAATTCCAGTCCAATCCCGTCTCTAGCTACAGCAAGCAAATAAGTGGAGCCTTCCTCTTGTGGGAGTCCAGTGATAAAACTAAGTCCTTCCGGTATTAGGGCGACGGTGGGTGTCGAGATCTCAGCTCTGTCCAAAGTCAACGTTAGCCATGGAGTGATGTGACAATCTTGATGAGAAGATTCCCGTCCATCTCCCTGTCGTGGGGTCCTTTTTCCCATAAGAGTCGAATATTACGGGGGTCAGCGTGACATTCAGTTTCATGCAGAGAGACAATACTGGTGCTAAAACATAGTGTTTATCAGTCCCGTGTTTTCTGAAATATACATATATATTTTCAGGTAGAACGAAATCTTTAAGTATTTGATAAAATCGCTAGGTGGCCTGAGTCAAACCGACAACCTTTCATTCTGATCACTAATCGGTTTCCACTTCTCCACAAAGCCCTGTGAATGGCTGGTGTAGTTTTTCTTATCCTACCGATTAGTGATCAGAACGAAGGGTTGTCGGTTTAATTCAGGCCACCTCACGATTTTTTTTCAAATGCTTGGTTCAATTGGCTTCTCAAGATGAAAATGAGTTTCCTTCTAATCTTCCTCACCACTCTGTACAGAGACTATCAAAAGCTTGATAACTACCGGACCGAAGGCTTGTATAGTTTCGTCTTACCATAGAAATTGAGACTTACATATGTTCCCCAACTAGGGCTGCAAAATGCCAAGCGACCAACCACATAATTTTTGCTTTGTGAAAATTTGTACGATCGAAATTACACGAAGTTGTTGTGAATTTTTTTTCAAATTCAATTTTCTGAGAATTTGTTTATCTGATATCAACATAATTCATGCGACAATGAAGCGCAAAATCGTTTAGCCAGCTAATACCATCATTATTATTATCTCCAGCATTTTTAGGAAAATAATAGAAATAAGCTGTTCTTATTAAAAGGTCTAAACTTGGACCGGACGTCACTGGAAATTGGGAACTTGAGGAAAGGATTACGGTGCACTTTACATTTTTTTATTTCTGCGACTATTGCGTCTGTAAAAAGTTTTGACTTGTTAGTTTCTTCGTCCAAAATTAGTGAACTTGAAAGATGAGAGGATTTAAAACTATCAGTGGTGAATTTGAAATGCTTCCCCATCCTTATAGCTAAACAGGGTGAAAGTTGCTTTAAATTATTTACAAGCTTCTCCAGCTGAGAAAGAATACTGGGAACTAAAACTAAGAGAATGATGAAGGATAAACTTCTTTTCATTGTTTTTTCCCAAATTTGGGTTTTCCGACCTACAAAATGTAGGTCTGAGGTCTTTTAAGGCTTTAGAATGCGTTCAACGTAAGCCAATTAAGGCTCCTTACGTATCTAAACAAATGTATCCGTATATATCCGTATTTATTCATATATCTACATAAATTTATCCGTAAGTTAACATTGAAGTACGTGTTTGTTTATAGTCCGCAAAAACTCAAGTGATATTGACGACTTGGGTTTTAAAATAGTTATAAATAACCAGTCAGACCTGAAACTAAGACCTTTAAAATTTCTCAATTCTAACCAACGTCACGTAAACATAAAATATTTAAAAGATATCGACCTAAGTCTCGGAAAAATAGATACAGGATGTATTGCTTCAACACGAACAATTTTTTGAACCTGTGTATAGATATTTACATATTATGTATGTATTAGGCGCTGTAATTTAGAATTTGGCGATTTGTAGACGCAATAGCCCAGTATATGTGTATAAAATCTGTTGCGTGATTCATTTCCTGAAAAAGGTAAAGAATGAAAATTTTTTTCATTTTATTAACTGCTCATTAAATTTGATGGAAAAATTTTTGGCTTTGATCAAGCACACAATAAATAAACTAATTCTTTAAAAAAAACTTAGGTGAGGCTTGCTTAAAAGGAGAAAACAAGATGTTATCATCGTGTAGTAACATAATATGCTAAATCAATGTTCATCTCATGATTTATAATTTTCGGTAAACAGAACAGCAAAATATATGCGCTCGGGACCATTTGCCTCGCCGTGGGCCGTGATTAATTGAATACAAATATGCCATCTTACATAAATATTAAAATTTTGCTATAATTAAACTTTGTTAATTTGTGATTTAGAAATCTTTGAATATATTTCTAAACTCCGTTTCACGTTACTTGATTTGGTCACATGGAGTACATTACCCGAACGATCCGAATTATTTTATTATTTGAGACCTGTAATTTTCATTTTGGCGTTTAAATTATTCAATTTCGTATGATTTTTACGCCAAAATAAAAATATGTGGTGTCAAATAATAAAATAATTCGGCTCATTCGGCTAATGTAATGTAATGTACTCAAGGCGGGGAACTCAAGTAACTTGAAACAGAGTTTAGAATAGGTCTACATTTTAAAAATTCATGTTGTGCTATTGCATGTAATATTGTATATTATAAATTAACCTATACGCTTGGTAAATATGATCAGAAATCGATTATGGATAACAAAATTAACCAAAAAGTCATGTATTGTTCCATCTATATTATAATTTCGAAAAGTCCGTCCCGTCAAATTTTCCGTGACATTCCTGCATTCTGATTGGTTGCCGGCTTCCTGGTTCCACCAACGGATATGATTTCGGCGTTATGATTTAGGTTATGATTTCGGTTATGATTTCGGTTATGATTTGGGTTATGATTTGGGTTATGATTTGGGTTATGATTTAGGTTATGATTTAGGTTATGATTTGGGTTATGATTTGGGTTATCATTTCGGTTATAATTTCGGTTATGATTTCGGTTATGATTTCTGTTATGATTTGGGCTATGATTTAGGTTATGATTTGGGTTATGATTTCTGTTATGATTTGGGCTATGATTTAGGTTATGATTTGGGTTATCATTTCGGTTATAATTTCGGTTATGATTTCGGTAATGATGTCTGTTATGATTTGGGCTATGATTTAGGTTATGATTTGGGTTATGATTTCTGTTATGATTTGGGCTATGATTTAGGTTATGATTTGGGTTATGATTTCAGTTATGATTTGGGTTATGATTTGGGTTATGATTTGGGTTATCATTTGGGTTATAATTTCGGTTATCATTTCGGTTATGATTTCGGTTATGATTTCGGTTATGATTCCGGTTATGATTTGGGTTATGAATTGGGTTATGATTTCGGTTATGATTTCGGTTATGATTTAGGTTACGATTTGGGTTATGATTTGGGTTATGATTTGGGTTATCATTTCGGTTATAATTTCGGTTATCATTTCGGTTATGATTTCGGTTATGATTTCGGTTATGATTCCGGTTATGATTTCGGTTATGATTTCTGTTATGATTTCTGTTATCATTTGGGTTATCATTTCGGTTATAATTTCGGTTATGATTTCCGTTATGATTTCTGTTATGATTTGGGCTATGATTTAGGCTAGAATTTGGGTTATGATTTGGGTTATGATTTGGGTTATGATTTGGGTTATGATTTGGGTTATGATTTGGGTTATCATTTCGGTTATAATTTCGGTTATGATTTCGGTTATGATTTCGGTTATGATTTCGGTTATGATTTCGGTTATGATTTCGGTTATGATTTCTGTTATGATTTGGGCTATGATTTAGGTTATGATTTGGGTTATGATTTCGGTTAAAATTTGGGTTATGATTTGGGTTATGATTTGGGTTATGATTTGGGTTATCATTTCGGTTATAATTTCGGTTATCATTTCGGTTATGATTTCGGTTATGATTTCGGTTATGATTCCGGTTATGATTTCGGTTATGATTTCTGTTATCATTTGGGTTATCATTTCGGTTATAATTTCGGTTATAATTTCGGTTATGATTTCTGTTATGATTTGGGCTATGATTTAGGTTATGATTTGGGTTATGATTTGGGTTATGATTTCGGTTATGATTTAGGTTATGATTTGGGTTATGATTTGGGTTATTATTTGGGTTATCATTTCGGTTATAATTTCGGTTATCATTTCGGTTATGATTTCGGTTATGATTTCGGTTATGATTCCGGTTATGATTTCGGTTATGATTTCTGTTATCATTTGGGTTATAATTTCGGTTGTAATTTCGGTTATGATTTCGGTTATGATTTCTGTTATGATTTGGGTTATCATTTCGGTTATAATTTCGGTTATCATTTCGGTTATGATTTCGGTTATGATTTCGGTTATGATTCCGGTTATGATTTCGGTTATGATTTCTGTTATCATTTGGGTTATAATTTCGGTTATGATTTCGGTTATGATTTCGGTTATGATTTCTGTTATGATTTGGGTTATCATTTCGGTTATAATTTCGGTTATCATTTCGGTTATTATTTCGGTTATGATTTCGGTTATGATTCCGGTTATGATTTCGGTTATGATTTCTGTTATCATTTGGGTTATAATTTCGGTTATGATTTCGGTTATGATTTCGGTTATGATTTCGGTTATGATTTCGGTTATGAGTTTGGTTATGGGCAACCAGGAAAAAATTCTTAGCAAATTAAAAAAATCGCTTATTACGTTAAAAAAACGTTACGTTAAAAAAATTCTGGGCAACCTACAAAATTTGCCAAGGGGCGTCAAAAAAATTTTTCAGCAACCTTAAGGAAATTCGTTAACAAAGTAAAAAAAATCCTTAGCAGCGTCAAAAAAATTCCCTAGCAACGTTAAAAAATTCCTTAGCAACGTTAAAAAAATTCCTTAGAAACGTTAAAAAAATTCCTTAGCAACGTTCAAAAATTCTCTACAAATTTTTTCACACACATACTCCGCGATACAACTTATACTATGAAATAAAAATTCCTTCGAGTAAAAATTCCCTTGGCGACATAAAAAAATTGCTTAGCAGCGTTAAAAAAAATCCTTGGCAATGTTAAGAAATTCTTGGCAAGGTTAAAAAATTCGTTAGCAACGTTAAAAAAATTCCCTAGCAACGTTAAAAAAAATTATTCGCAACGGTAACAAAATTCCTTAGTAATGTTAAAAAAATTCCTTAACTACTTTGAAAGAATTCCTAAGGAAAGTGACAACCTGAATGAAGGAATGTCGTGGAAAGTCTCACGAAACAGCCTCTTCGATGTTTTAATACATGTAGATGTTTTTTAACCTCAAATTATAATTTGGTTATAATTAGTACATCGCCCAAGTTATGTGGTGCTTTCATCTAATGATTTTGGTGTGTTGATTTAAAACTTGATGTGGACCGTCTTTAAGACGGGCTTATAGGCTAGTTCGATATATTTGCCGCATGTTTGTAACAAATTCTCTGAACACTAATAAATTTTAAAATTATTTTAATTCACAAAAGGGCCCACGGCGAGGCAAATGGTCCCAAACGCAAATATTTTGCTGTTCTGTTTACCGAAAATTATAAATCATGAGATGAACATTGATTTAGCATATTATGTTACTACACGATGATAACATCTTGTTTTCTCCTTTTAAGCAAGCCTCACCTAAGTTTTTTTTAAAGAATTAGTTTATTTTTTGTTTTTAAGTCTCTTTACGTTGTCACCAATAATAATAATAGATACCAAATTAAATCTAATCAATACCACTTTGGTAGTCAATTTTTATACTGGATTTCTGAAAGTGCATACATACAGGTTTACATACAGATCTTGCATCTTTCTATTGTGCTTGTTGCTAATAGAAACATGGATTTATCATAAGTAATGAAGAACCATTATAATTAACGTATGTACTGTAACTGGTTGCAGATGCTACCAAGAAAAGTTTTTCATTTCTTACCCGATTTCGCTCGGATTTGTTTTAAATGACGCGTTATAGATTTTTGCACATGAAAATCAGGGTCTCGCACTAGCATTGCATGGTAAAAGTGAATTTGCCAGCCATTTGAAAGTTTAGAATCGATTTTAAATGGGTTAAAAGAAGATTGTCATGTCTCTAGACCTGACGGGCATCATCTACCCAGCAAGGTCTGCACGATTGCCTTTTACACCATTTTGATACGATTAGCCGTTTTGCCACAATCTTTGGCAGAAAATTTGGAGGGGGGGTCTGTTTGCATACTAAGGCTTCGCCGTAACCATGCACTTTTTCATGTGATCATGGTTACTATGCCTCACCTAAGAAAAACCACCCAAAATTTGTTAACTTTTTCCATAATTTTCTCATACTGCTTTACACAAAAAAAGTGAGAATTTTTGTGTAAAAATGAATTTATACGTAACAATAGTTTTATATTTTCCATGTTTATTAATTTTTCAGGTACAGAAGACATTTACTAATAAAATGTGACTGGGTTAGGTCAAGCAAGGGTTATCGTTTTAACCAGAAAGTTGAACCACTCCAACCTATGGGTTTTTTGTCACTATGCTCAAAATTGGAAAAATAAACTAAAATCATTAAGGATTTATGCAAGATTTAGATCGTTCATTGTTAGGCGATACTACCTCTGTATTTTTTTGGTGCGATCGATTTGACATCGTCCAGAATCATGCCAGGCGTTTTATGATATCATAACTACATATGTAGTTATTTGAGAGGAATGCATTACTCATATTGGTTCTGCCTTGCTTATTTAAATATTTAAACTTTTAGTTAGGGCAGCAACAGATGGGTGTTTGGAAAGGGTGGCTTGCAACCTAAATTCCAATTTTACAACGTGGCGGCAAGGCAATGTCATACATAAAAATATCTATAAATATTTTACAAAAATATCTTGATAATGATCATGATAATAATAATATTTTATTATACTGATTTAAATGACCATGAGATACAGGTAAAAATGATTTAGACTAAAGAAGGTGGCTCTAGCTTAACATTTGACTACAAATAAGCAATATGCCATATTTCAACAGTTTACATCCTACCTAATCCATTACTACTACCGTCTTTGATTGACGTCAAATCAATAATTTTAACATAATGAACCTTCAAAACAATTCTCAACTGCGCAGTCAAAATTCAGTGGGGAGAAGCAGTAATGTCAGTAAATTTAGAACATTAACTAACAAATCAAATTAAATTAAATTGACCAATTTGTAACCAATTGGAATTTTTATCAAATTATAAAATGGTTGGGCGTATGCGTGTCTAGTTATTAATAATATTGGACATGCGAGCCGACAGTTACGCGAACGCGTTCACGTAACTGTCGGCTGCCCAATAAATAAGTTTTTAAATGTTTTAAACTCATAAATTAGTTAGTCGGAAGGGTCTAATAAAATTCAAAGAGTAAGAAAAATCGAATAAAATTTGACATTTAATGTTTTAATGGGAAATTAAAATACGCCTGAAAAGATTTTCTCGACTAAAAATTTTAAATTAAAATAATGAAATTCGTAGATATTCGCAATAGTGGATACTTTAAATTAAATACTTGTGTTGATCTTAGACAATATACTTCAGCTTCATTTTGTTTATTGATTTTGGTTACGTAAATCAAGATGTTAACGGGGCATTATAGTTGGCTCTGGCCGCTCTATCAGCCAATACAGTCTCTCGCTCAATATTTCTCCCGTATGTTACCCCATGCATTATTTTTTGCACAGGTTTTTGATCTTGTAATTCGAAAACCGAGATTAAATGTGCACTAAAAATGTGAAATATGTTGGATTATAACTATTGATAGTCGGGCAACAAGGGAGCAGGCCCTTTAAAGAATTGATATGCTACTTTTATTTATATTAAATGCCGAATATCAATTTCCATCAAAATTTTGTTTCCTCTCGAGTTCGTCATTTAATATAAATAAAAGTAGCAAATCAATTCCTTAAAGGGCCTGCTCCCTTGTTGCCCGACTATCAATAGTTATAATTCAACAAATTTCACATTTTTGAGTGCACATTTAATCTCGGTATAAGAATGACAAGGTCAAGACATTGCATTTTTTCCTGATTCGTCTCAACTTGTCATAGAGTATGCGTGGTGGGAAGCCACCACCACACATACTTTTTCCACTGGAAACCACTAAAAACATAAACAACGCCAGATGATATTTGCAGTTTTTTGCAAAAAATTCAAAATTCCCACCGAAACTTGTGAACTTTATACCCCACCGAGTTCGTCAGTTTCGCCACTATGTGATTTATGAGGATTGGTTTAACATAAAATATAGTCAACTCTTAACTTACTCACTGAAGTGCTATAAATCAGCCCTTTAAGCTTTGCATGTGCACCTTTGACTCGTCGTGCTAACTGTTGAACAGATTTTAGCATCGGTTTGACTACTCTTCTAAAAACATTGACACGATAGAAATAACTTACGGAGGCTACATGTACCCCAATTGTTAGGAGAAGCATACCAAGGAGAATAACAAACACGACTGAAATTGCCCGTGAGAGATTTAGTGTCTCAAGACGGCCAGGACGATGCATTTTACTCAGAATGGCTTTAGTGTGATTTTTATTTTGTGTGGAGGAGCTTTTTGAAAACAAGACCTGTTTGACCAGTTCCTGTTTGAATTTGTAGCATCCACGGCAGCGATCCTTCGTCCCAGATTCGAAAAACCCTGGTTTCTTAGATGGAAACCTTTCTGTCTTTGGAGAATTGGACGTTTTCCCATAAAGAATTTTATCCAGTAGTAGTTTCTGTAAAACATAAAATACAAATATTCATATTATACGCACATTTTTTAAAGATCCCCTCAATCTCAATGATAAATTGACACATGTTTTACCAACCTTGACAAATACGAAAACTTTTCAATCACTCGTTCAGCATCACTCGTTCGAATCACTCGTTTATCCCCAGAAGCGGCGATAGACACTACGGAGGCTGGAACTCGCCAGTTGATACTTTCTTTATCTTCCAACCCATCCGGAACAAATTCACGGTCATGTGGATGCATGAGGTTAAATGTTAGCATGTCCACGTAGGAATCTGGGAGTTCCTGCAAAAAAGCAATAAATTTCATGATGATATAACTCATGTATAGATATTATTCAAGTAAACCGATAAATATTTTACTGGGCTCTTGACGAAACCCGGAGACTAGATGGCGTCCCGTCTAAAAAGCAGATCAATATGTCTCTCCGTTGAATACTTGTATAACGCTTTCCAAAATTTGGTAACGAAATGGCCAGCATTCTTCAGTATCTGCGGGGTTAACTTTTTAACGCTATGTTCATCTATGTAGTATAACAGTTCAATATACGAAAATATATGATCTGGTGGAGATAGCAGGGGAAACTCCATGTCCAGGTCGAACTTTCGTAAGGCATGTTCCTCATAAAATGTGGCGTTAACCCATACATTTCTTGGACATGGGTCCAATCCAGTAACCTGATTGTGATTTTGATAGTTACAATTTGGTTTCACCAAATCTTCGAAATAGCTGACACTAATTTTGTTTAGTGGGGCACAAACGTAATTAAGCAGAACTCCTAGATAACCTAAAGGGGTAGCATTATTTTTTTATTAATCTGCGGTAACAACGCATAATCTCGCGTACTTAATACAGCCATGGTAATAAGTTTGTTACCAAGAGTATGATTTTCTTTGGGTAAATACATTAACTAAAATTGTGATAGTAAGTAAAAAATTTATTACGATTCGGTAGCAAACTTACTGCCATTCAAATGTAGTTATTAATTGTTTGTAAACCTTGCGTGAAAATGATGGAAAGCAAAAACCAGGATCCTAATCCAATCCGTAGAACAAGTCTTGCCTCTACTCCACGAGGGATATTGTAGGATTGCCCAACTAGGCTGGACACTACCAGCGTCCAGGCTGAGATCATTTGCTCAGCATATATTTCTCGAACGTATATTGCTAACAGGAATGCTAGCACGGTAGCAGTGAAGAGAAGACCAATCCACAGAGTGTTTTGAGAAGGTGTCCTCTTGTCCTCTTGTTGTCCTCTTGATACTTGTCCCTCCTATCCTGCCCAGTGCGTAGGCGTCAAAATTCCGGCCCTGGTGAAATTAAAAAATCCCAACCCCCTTCCAGCTTCTCATAATTTGTATTGAGGAACTTTAAAAAGGCTAACAATAAGCAAAGTTTATTATAAACTGTTTTTGACAAATTTTTTATTGTAGACCTGAATGCCTATTCTACATACTGAATCTTACATATTTTCGCAAAAGTATAAATCATTTCGGAAAAATGATTTTTTGAGTTTAATGTCATTCAATTGATGCATACTAAATAAGATTAGTTAGTTCTCACCCCATACTTAGCTTACGGTCGTTAGTTTAGAAGGTTTAAATGGTCTTTAGTATCGAAAATGATCTTTCATTCCAACCAACTGAAACTCTATGTAACCGCCAAAAATACGAGTTAGCGTGTCTTCACACTCACAATAAGTATTTACGTAGAATCGAGCTGATTGCGTATTTATCTTATCACAAAATACCTGTTCCATCTGCTGCTTTGAACCCCACACAAAACTCTCATTGTTTAATTCTTCATTTTATAAATATGTACAAAACCTGAATAACAAAACATATCCCTCAAGAAATTCTAGTCAATTGAAACGGTCAGAAATTATTTTAAACTATTGTTGATTTGGCAGAAAATAATAAATATGCTGGCATTGACTCTTCAAACTCTTCAAAAACTGGCTTCAACCATGGTTCAAATCAAAGTGACTGCTGTTCAAATTTTACAAGAAGCTTTCCGAACATAGACCAGGTAAAGACTAACATTTGGGCACCTAAACTTCAGTGCATATTGACAAGAATTGGTATACAAGAAGCAAAAGTTGACGTTCAGAATGTAATATTGTCACACTGATGGGCTTAGCATCATTTGAACATTTAAACGCTTCCTTAAGGAAGCAACACTACAACTTGGAAAAACTGCGTGAAAATTTTGACACAAAACTTCAGAAACAAAACTAAATTATTCGTTAAAAGGGTGTAATTTTTTCCATGCATTGTATTAGACAGATAATAAGTGTTTAGTAATTTACAGATGCGAGAGTTTCAGTTTTCACGTAACACTAGTTACTTGGCGATTTTTTTTTCATTCAGTTTTTCGCATCATTTAAATACGTAAGCTATGTATGTATGTGTAGGAAAAGTTTCAGTAAATTCATAATTTGTTCAGACCCTGGCCCGGGCCCTTCGGGGCCCGGCCCTGGTGCCGCTCACCACCCACCACCCGCACGCGGAGGCCATGATCCTGCATGTATGCAAGAGCCGTGAGCTAATACCGCGTACGTTAAACCCTACCTTTTTTAGTCTGCAAAATAAAGTCAATTCATAGAATTTTGACTGTACGAATTGACGAAAAACATGTTCATATGTTTGGTAATGTACTATCTTTTCACAGATTTAGAACATAGATTACTATAAGCCATGCAGAAGTGTTTATATTTATCAATCCAAAAAATTAATTGACTGAATTCTTCTCAAGAAACTAAGTCGTCTTTAGGTTTTGTGTAGAATACATTTCCATACCTGAAACTACTGTGAGTATCACCATATATCATTGGAAGTATGGTTTCGTCCTGACTCCAGAACAACGGGTAGTGAATAATGGTTATATTAGACCCACAGAATAATCCTGTCTCGCCCACGTCAGTGTTTATTGGGAATTTCTTTAACACATCACCTCCACAACCCGACGTAACATAGGGCATCGTATTGAAAGAATGTCTGATCATAATTGCTTTCACCGGAGCTAAGATGCTCATCGTCTTGATTAACTTTTTAACGATCGAGAGTCTCCTAATACTTCCCTCAAGCCAAAAAATACCCAGTACTCCAAACTTTATAATGCCAACAGGAATAAATGTGACGAAGTATAGGACTGTGACAACGCTGCAATGTGGACAAACAAAGGTAATACTGGAATATGCATTGCAATCTTGTATTTTCTTAAGTTCAACTATAAACAGTGTTGTTTGAATTGTTTTAATTGTAGTGTGCCTCTGACGACCTTTGTTAGGCATGTGTATATTGATTGTATCAATCTTAATCTTCCTCGTGTAAAAAATATGGGTTGGAAATTTCTTTCCAGATTCAGGAATATGGCTGGTTAACCAAAATATGATGAAGGGTCCTTTAAAATATGTTGGGTCGTCATCCAGCTTCATCCGAATCAAGTCTCTTGCCGAATTGACGGCATGCAAAAGTTTTTCTGATTGGGGAAATTCTAGATTTTTAGATCCTTCTAACCGAGGGGACAAAACTAGTATTACAATCATGCTTAGAATGGCGGATGCTCTCAAACGATTCGCTGCGAGGCTGGGGAGATCGTTAAAAACTGTTGAGTTTGCTATCTTATAGAACGTGTTTGGCGATTGGATTTGAAACTCTGGGGGAAAATTTATTTCTAGATTTTGCTGATCGGTAACAATATGAATATGGTTTCCGGCTGTAACGACGCTAATTTCGGATAGTAATGCCATAAGTTCCGTCATCTTGGACGGTTGAAGATCACGTTATTACTTGTACGCATATAATAAATATTTGTCGTACTATGTATTCAGTGGTAATTCAGTCCTACATATGTATTTTCTAAACCACCTGCACTGTTAGAAATAAGGTTACGGTTATAACCAAAAAGTAGACTTATGTGACTCTACCGCTGTTTATATCACCAACTGGTTATAAATTTATTAGCTCTGGTGACAATTTAATTCCAAGATGGTGAAACTTTATAATTAGTCGGTGACAATTGTAACCTATCGATGACAAACTTTTAACCACGGTGGTAGAGTCACATACATTTACGTTTTGGTGATAATCGTAACCCCATTGCTAAGAGTGTACACGGCATAATTTGAAGCGGATACACGTGCTTCAAACTTTATACAAATTCAGTCATTACCTTGGATTCTGGGAAAGTTCAGTTGCAAACTCCATACATAAACCTGTTATTATGTTTTTAAGTGTTAACCATGTGTATTGTGTCGATTGTCAAAAACAACTTTATGACACGCTACATACATAAAACTTTTGCAAGCCTTTCAAAAGTATTTAACCCATACAGGTTGGTTACAAAATATGGTAATAAGAGTACTAATTTGTTTCCAAAATTTACTTAAAATAAAAAAAACAAAATCGAGTTTTGGACTGGCCAAAATCGTTTACTAGAATCGGCAGAAGTCGGCTGCCGCGACGCCGATGGGGTTTGACGCGCCACGGCCGACGCGAAAAGGCGCGCCAGCGCCAAAATTAAGCCGCCGATTTATATTCAAATGTGATGAATTTTCTAGTATTGATGTTTTTAAATTTTTGAACTTGCAAGTTTTTAATATTCAATTGTAAGCCAACCTCTTAACTCTCATTCATCTGACTGATTACGATAGCGAATGGTAGTGAATAAAAATGCATTTCCTTCCATTTGAATGAAAATGAGTGAAAGACTCAGCCATTTCAGATGAATAACTGTGAATGAAAAGATTTCTCACTCCTTTCATTTGTCACCATATGTTTAATAAGTACAGAGGGGTGGGACAGAAGAAGGAGCCACTTTGCCTAAATTTATTCCGGCCTTATTATTCGTTTGTGAAGTTTGGTAATTGGTTCAGTGTGAAGCCCTTTAGTTTATCTAACGAGCCTCAGTCGCTTTTTCCAACCAGTCATGACCTTTGACACAATTTTCAGAGTGATTCTGCACCACTCGTCCTGAACACTTTTCCAAAGTGCATCAAAACGCACGCGTTTTCCTTTCAAGAAGGCTCTGTTTTAAGTACTCGAATCCAAAAAAAACATCGGATTGATATCAGAGGAACTAACGAGAGTTTCTATAGTAGGAATAATTGTTATACCCAAACTTTTTTTAAAATCCTTCGTGTAGGCTGATATTTTGTGAGAAATAAGTTGGGATGAGAGCATGATCTCGGGATTTCCTACGAGTCACTTGCTGTAGGTCATTGTGAATGACTCTAGAAATGTTCTCCTACTAACGTTTAACATTTTCGCCATGCAACTTTTAGTTGGTGGATTTACCGTTTTGGCGAAAAATTGATTTTCCGGATAAACTTTTTGGTTCAAGCGGATCTTGGGTATCCTTTCCGTGGGGGTGGAGCTCTAACCGCTTTTTCCCTCCGCTTGATTCCAACGTTTTTAAGTACATTAGAAACGTACTTTCGATCGACGATAAATCCATTTGCAGCAAATTTTCTAACAACGGCTCTCTGGCTCAGTATGTCTTTGGAAAACACTTTAATGCGTGCCTCGCACTCTGGGGGGTGCTGCAGGGGCATTTTTAACCGTAGGGAAAATCTGAATAGTGCTAAATTTTCGTTAACTATCTGGGTATGACATATGCAAATTTTGAAAATGCCGCGACTGTGCATCACACGCCACCCCTAAAATTCAAGTGGCTCCTTCTTCTGTCCCACCCCTGTACATGGGACGAAGCCAGAAATGAAACCAGATGAAGTGAAATGAAATGAATTTGAAAGGAAATGACTGAGTGTGAACGAAAATTTTCAGCCATACGTATATAAATCGGGATGACTGACTTCTGAATGAAAACTAAATTTTTGAACAGGTTAATGTAAAGAATGAATGAATTTAGACGAGACATTTCTACGGTTTTCAGGAATAACAGGTAATTTTATTTGAAAATTGCAAGCTTTCAATGACTCATTGCCATCTCGATCAGGCAAATGTAATGAATTATGAATGAATAATTATGAATGAATAATTGTAAATGAATTATGAATGAATAATTATGAATTAATTAATTTTAGTTCAGATGAACCGGATTGTCACCATGGGTTATGTAAGAAGAAGAAATAGCAGTATTAGAATGGTGACGGCTAGCTGGAACGATATTGTATTGGTGCCCTTGGCGTGCCTACAAGCAAGGTCTTGATCAAACTCCCCTTTCGAACTATATCTTGTGCGTTGATTGCCTAAATAAAATTAATAACACTCAATAAATTTGAAAGTATTTATATATTAAATTATAGTTTGGTCATTTAAATTAGAGACTTGCAACAGTTTGAAAATTTTCAAATTTACCACAACGTGTTGTGGTAAATTTGAAAAAATATTTATGTTGAAAACCAAAAAAGGGTCGATCAAAAATTGTATGGCAATAAAAAAAAGATTATTATTTGTTATCAAATAATTCATTGTGTGCAATTTGTAAACTTTGGAATTAATTATTGCAAAAATATACGAACGGGTTTTTGGTATTTTTAATCTTAATTAGTTGCTATACTGGGCAAAATTTCAAAATTCAAAAAAGTCTTAAATTCAATTGACCAAACTGTAGTGAAATATACACTGTAAACAATATTATGTAAAATTCAGTGGCGTAAATAAGTCAGGCAAGAGCTAGGGGCTCCGCGAATTCGAGGGCCCCAAGTGTTGCAAACGCAGTAAATACATAACGTCGTTATTTTATTAGTTCAATAAATTCCTAATGAACGTGTTTAATTGATTTTAAGCTTTTCTACTGTTTTTCAAGTTTAATAAGTCTCTTTTAAAAGTTTAAAAATATTCGGGTATAAAATACCTAAGGGTCATAAAGTTATTTGAAAAAAAGTATTAAAAAAAGCTTGATATTTTCCTCGATAAAGAAAAAAAATCTATTTCGTTTCGAATTTTGTAACGTATGTAAATAAAATATTTCGATTGCTAAAGTCTGATAAAAAGAGATCAGCATGGGAAGCTTTTTAAGCAATTCTTGGTAATTTGCCCACGGGCCCACAAAATTAAGTTGGGCCATGGGTAAAATTTACTTAAGGTTGAGTAAAATAGGTTGCTGTGGGATCCTCAATTTTATTCAACCTTAAGTAACGTTAAACAATTTCAACATTTCGAAAATTTTGACAATTTCGACGACTTCGACATTTTAATTTCGACAGTTCTGGAATGATTTAATTGTCGCGAATTGCTTTGTTTTATTTGCGATATTTTGTAAACTATGGAAAAATAATTTTACCCAGAGGACGAGTACGGCGAAGATTATCTCCCTTTCGACCTCTGACACGGACGGGTCTCCCCAGCGGGGTAACGTGATCTCGATTTCTTCAAAGTTCAGAGACCCTCGGGAAACCGTGTAGACAGTTACCTTTCCTGTGGCGACAACTTCCTTGGCACGATTTCGAATCTGTGAATGCACAAGGTGTTGATTTAATTCGTCCCGATTGTTTTTAAAAATTTGCGAAAATCAGTATAAAGTCATAAGAGTTAAGGGAGGGATGAAGAAGATTTTTAATCTAAATATGTAAAGTGTGTTGATTTAATTCGTCCCACTTATTTTTTTCAAATTTATAAAATTAGCACAAAGCCAAAGGAAAAGGGAGGGTGGGGTTGCTCAAAAAACATTTACGAATTTTTTCATTAAAAAATTAAAGGACGTCCCCTAACCAGGGTTTTGTAATCAAGGTTTAAACGAATTACCGTAATCGACTTATCTTGCGAGGTTATCCCCTCCGCGGTAAACCTCGGGGATTGTTCGGAATCCGAAGTGAGGCCAATTTTGGCCGCATTAGCGACATCGTAAGAAGCAATAAGCCACCCGACATGAGCAGCCGAGCTCGGGCTGGTGAATTCGATCCGTTTTCCCTTTTTCTAAAGAAATTGTCATATTTTTGAAGATTTCCAGCATTTAAGGTGAAGATATGGATTAAGGGTTTCTCCCAACAGCCCCTCAGTATACAAGCAGAAGCCATATCTGAAATTGACCCCCTCGTGTTTTTCTTCAACCTTTTGTCTTAAACAACCCCAAAAAATAAGAGCTTTTGGTCCTTTTTGAGGAAAAATATAACGATCAAAAGCCTCATGTTTTAAGGCTGATTAGGAATAAATGCTTATAAGAAACACGAGGAGGCCAATTTCAGATATGGATTTTGCTTCCAAGGCATACTTATGTCGGAGGTTAGGCAACGTTAGACAGACGGACAGACAGAATTTTCGCATAAAGTTGCTAAGCTACTTAGTAAAGTAATGTGTATGTTTGTACATCTTTACAGCAGCCAGACTTGTGATAATGGAAACTTAGTTGTTCCACGAATCCGGATTGTTCCTTATTTCCAATCGTGATCCTTGTCCTTTGGGGTAAGAAAGGCAAACAGCAACACGCAAACCCTCCCCCGGATCGGACGGGTGTCAGGAAATGGAACCGGATGTGCATCTGTACTCCCCGGGGTGGGGATTGGCGTGATCTTCACGACATCCTCACAACAGCTAAATGCTGCAAATTTAATGTTGCCACTGTTAGGTTGCTACTGTGTATGTAAGACCAACGCATTTAAAACTCACTATAATTTATGTACACAATGCATTTAGTAAATTAATTTAACAATATTCCAAGAACTATTACCTGGGTAAGTGACTTTAAACTGATGGGCGCGTCCAAGCATGCCGCTTCCACCCGACGGACCAATTTTGAAGGAGTCACTGTACGTGAAAGCTTAGCCCGGAGGTTGGTCACTCCCATCGAAATCTGGCATTTTTTAAAAGCTGAATTTGATCTCTGTGAACAGTGGCAAGGTTGAATTAGTTGTGATGAATGCGAAGCTGATGAGGAAAGTGATATTAATAAATGGGAATTTGGCCGAATCAATCGTGTGTGATTAGGTCAGGGTTTGAATTTACCTTGTCAATGTGATAAGAATTAATTATATTTATGTTTGATCAATCGTTATCATGCATTTATTTATGAAGAATGGGAACGCAACCCATGTTCAGCCCAGATTATTTGTTGTTTGACGGATCACCTTAAATTTATTTAGTTAGTGTGGACCTGGGCAGATGTGCAAAATTTTCGGGCGCCGCAAGTTCGAGAAAGGGCTAGGTTTTCGAGCGGAATGCAGATAAAGAATCATTTTATGGTTTTGGGTAAAAAAAAATCAAGCAAAATTACATAATGATTTATTCCAAATTCTTCCCAAGATGAACACATTTCTAAAACGAAGAATTGGCGAAGAGTTTGATAAAATTCAAAAACACTGACTGAACGATCCATAATTTAAAATAATAAAATTATGGATCACTCTTAAAAACCCAACCGATTTTTCTCATCGGAAAAAAATGGTGAAAATCGACTCAAGCGACAGTTGTCTACCTTCCGCTAAAACCTACGGAAAATTGTTTACCCTCTTGAAATTTTACTAGCTTCCTGAAGTGCTGATTAAAAGGTGAATTAAATTATTAGAAATAAACATATTGAATTGTTGGACTAGTACATAATCATATACTCGTTCTCCACAATTGTTTTTGCATACTCCATTTAATCTTATCAAAACAATGATCGCTTATGTAATCACTAATGTATATTGATATAATTTTAATTACAAATAATTGAGCCAATATTTTTAGCAGAAAATGACACTTTTGTTCTCGTTTCTTTTTTGTAATAAACGGCGTTGTATGCTATACGGTCAGAGTGACAGAGTTGGGAACTAATCCGGATTATCCAATGTTAAAAGATAGAGGGATTAGGGATTGGGATTGACCATTTAAACACATTAACTAATCCGGATTAGTTCCCAACTCTGAGAATGATTGGCCTCGTGGTGATGCAAAGCAAAGCCATCAACTCGTGTTCCAATAATGAGGGGACGAGAGATTAAAAGATATGCTCATAGGGCTTGTTTTTCACTTTTAGCAGCGCCTCACCTAAGCAAGCTTTTTTAAAAATTAAATTATGGTTGTTGTGGGTGATATGGGTTATAGAATAATAATAATTTGAGAATTTTGGGGTGATTTGAGATTTTGGGGGAAATTTTAGATTTGGGGAAATACGAGATTGTGGGAAATTTGAGATTATGAGAATATTTGAGATTTTGGAGGTTTTTGGAGATTTTAAGCAAATTTGAGATTTGGGGATATACGAGATTGTGGGAAATTTGAGATTTTGGGGAAATATGAGATTTGGGGAAATTTGAGATTTCGGGAAATTTGAAATTTTTGTGAAATTTAAGCTTTTGGAGTGATTTGAAATTTTGGGGGTGCGACTGCGCCCGATTTGTATTGCGACTACAGCTGACTTGCACCTCATGTAAAATTGAGACGCAAGATCTGCACATTTGTACGCCGGCAGTTTTTCAGTCTTGCTCATTCGCACGTTCAATCACTCTCTTCTCTTTCCAGCTGGAATATTTATTTTGTTTCGCTTTCGTTAATTAACTAAAGGTAAGAAATATATTTACTAATTTCTCATTTTAATAATTCTTAAATAGTTCTGAAACCTTAATTTAGTGTACAAGTTGGTGGAGCTTGTTTGGGGACTTCATAATTAAGTGTAAGAATTATTATTTAATTATCGAGATTTTCATTCCTTTTTAAATGTCGTAATCAGTTTTTCAGTATTCAAAAAACTTGACTTGTTAAAACTTTTGCGTGTTTCATTACTAAATAAGTAATGTGAAATATTTTAGTGTTTAATTAATAACAAATTTGTTTTTCAATGTTGCAGGCACTCTTAACAAACATTATTTATTTGCGATTCAACAAGCTCAATTTTCATTCCACCATGACCACGAAAAAGTTGAAGCAACGCTTGCGCAATATTTCTCTTCGCGACAATGGTAAATATTTAAGGAATTAAACTTAAATAAAGTGTAATTATACAGTATTTTAATTAGAATTAACGTACGTTTTTATTCCCAGGAACCGAGGCGGGTTTGGTGGACGATCTTTTTGGCGTTGACAACAACAATTTTGATGATAGAAGCCATGCAACAGGTCAAAAAAAGAAGAGGAAAGTCAAAATCGACGATATTCCAGAGCCGGTAGGAATTTGTTTTCATATTATCTAAAATAAAATTATCTAAATTTTGAAAATGGAATGGAAAACTAATCTACATTATATTTCATTTCACTTTTAACTTTTTCGTAGGTCCTTGCAAAGATTTTTGAATTCTTGAAAGGTACACAAATCTATTATCTAAGTTTAAATTCCTAAAATTTTACTACTAAATCAACCCCAATTTATATAATTCGTTCATTTGATACATAGAACCCGACTTAAAATCTCTTCGCTCCGTCTCAAAATTAATATCACGCCCTGCCACCCAAATATTTCGAAACATCCACACCCCCATCATTATCAGCTCGGAAATGAAGATTTTCGCCTTTAAAGAAGACCTCGACCGCAGCTCTGATTTCCCATTTACCCGATTCAAACTAATCCTTCAACCGATCCCACGCCATATGCTGATCTCCTTCACGTCGCGGTATGAAGAATACATAAAATACTTGAGCATCGAAACCCCTTCCGAAGGATGTCAACGCCTCGTCTGGAAACTTACCGGTGTGATTCAGGAACTCATGGATATTGAAGAGCTAGAAATTATGTTCCCCTCCTTCAGCTCTTTTGATTATACGAATTTACAATTCGAAAACGATTTTGACCTCGCTTCCCTCAAAATCTTGTCAATTTCGTTCGCCTCGAATGGTTTCTGCCCGTTCAGTTCGGACTTAACGTTAAGTATCTTGGAGCATGCGGAGGATCTGGAAAAACTTCGGGTTAAATTACCCGAACCGAAAGATAAGCTTGTGGAAACGGTCGAACTGCGCAGAGTTCTCGAAGCGGCTGCAGGAATTCCGAAAATTTCTCTGATTTTGAAGATCGACACGAACAATAATGTTCTTTTGGGGACAATTTCGCAAGCAATGGAGTCGCAAGGGAACACAAATATTAGAAGTGTGACATTCCTTTTAGGCAAGTGGGTTACGGAGTATCAAGAAATTGCGAAATTGCTTCGTTCCGGGGAAGGAATGTTGATTGGAGTGCAGATTTTTAGACGGGTTAAAATGGGGGAAAAGTTCTGTTCTGGAAGTTCGGGAATATTGCGGTTACCGGGGATGAGTAAGTTGAAATTTCTGGAGGTGGATTCATACCGGATTCCGATAAGAAAAATAGAAAAAGGACAATTCCCGGAGCTGATCTCGCTCTCGCTGCACATGCGCTTTGGAAATGAAGAATTTTACTGGGGCAGCGTTCTCCATCCGGTGGAAAGGCTGAAGCTGCAGTTTCATGAGACGTCCATTATGGCGGTGGAAATTCCGGAGGTGTACTTGGATAATTTGGTGTCGAGTCAGCTGAAGAGATTAGAGCTGGTTAATCCTCCTCCAGGGCAGCTTAGTTTCATGTCGGGATGGGGAGGGAGCATCGAGACGTTGATCATTTCATCGCCCAAGGACGACCCGACTTATTCGGAGGAAAAGGTTTTGTATCAATTGAGAGGTGTGACTGAACGAAAGAGGGAAAGAGGATTTTCTAATCGGCAATCCGGCCTGTTGAAGCTGCATCGTAAGAAATTTATTTATTTATTGTGCAAAATTTATTAAGTACTTTCTTACAATGGAACCTTTTTTTCAAGCTACACCTGAATCGACAAGCGAGTTATGTCAAAAAAATCAGGCCAAAAAATAGGAGTCACGTGACACTTATCTTTCTGCTGAATGGCCCCTTTGAAGAAAAATATTGACGGTTAAGTTCAATTTTTGAGCAAATTTTTCTCTTGGATTTTCCTCCAAACAGGGAGGAGTACGAACTCTGACCCGCAATATTTTTTCTTCAAAGGGGACATTCAACGAAAAGATGAGTGTCACGTGACTCATGATTTTTGCCTTGATTTTTTGAGATAACTCGATAGTTGATCCCTGTGTAGCTTGAAAAAGGTTCCATTAATTGTTAGTAAATTGGGAACTAATATGCGGAAATGTATTTATTTTTCTGTTAAGGTTTAAGGAAACTACATCTCTTCATTCCGATTGATGAAGCAATGGCTGATTATTTGTGTGATTTGGACCCTCTTTACGAACTCGTGGTGGATGATTCGAAGGTATGTATATTTTGTTAAATTATTCATATAATTTTGTATTATTAACTACACTCTTAAAAAATTCAATAACCGTTGGTATTGATACGTGACTCTACCGCGTGGTATTGATCCGGTATTGAATTAATACTACGTGGTAAAAACTTTAATACCAGTTAGTATTAAAATTTTTACCATGAGGTATAATTTCAATACCGGTTGTATACCAATATGGTATAACCGTTTTATACCAAGGCGGTAGAGTCACGTATCAATACCGTTAGGCTTTTTTCAATACTTTTCAATACTTTTTCAATACTTTTCAATACTTTTTTCAATACAATAAAGTTTCTAAGAGCGTACCTGTTTTTGACTAAATATTTATTGTTCTTCATTGATCACAGATTTGTCGGGAATCGATTCAACGATTAAGAAGCAATCACAACATCTACATCTCTCGGCCAGGTTGTGACAGTCTGGAATAATTTATTCTTTCCTGGTGTATGCAGAACGACAGATAATCAACTATTAATTACTTTAAAGTGTGATTTAGAGTTACTATAAAAATGAACTGAAAAAAAAACTGAATAGTCTGAAAAAGTCCGGCCATCTTTAATAAATTACGCTTATTATTATCAATCAAACTATGCTAACTGAGCTTTGAATAGTAGTTACCCTAATGTAAAGATAATTTAGAAAAACTAGGATTTACAAATATCTATGTATGTATTTCTGCGATTCAACGAAATTTCACAGATATTCTTCCATGCTGAGGAAGAAGTAAATTGATAATAAATTATTAAAAGTGGTGGTATACATAAATGCAAATAATGTTCTACTATATGGTAATTTTTATGAAGGGGTAGCGAAAATGCTACCCGTTACCCGACCGGCTACCCGCAGCACAGCTACCCGTTACCCGCTACCCGTTATGAGAATTAGGTTAAAAACTAACCAAACTTCAGAATAAATATGATTTGATCAATTATTTGTTCATTTGGGTTGATATGTACTTTGAGATAGTGCTATCTATGCAAGTAACGCATGCCAGAATTTTCTCGTTGATGTCAAACTCGTTATTTTTGAAACCAACATTTTTGGCTTACATTGGATAGTTTTTTAAGCTATACTGATTTATGTATATAAAAAAATTAAGCCAAAAAATATTAATTATGTACATGACACTTATTTTTCCGTTGAATGACCCGTTTAAAGGAAACTATTAGGGGAGAGAACCATGGTTTTTGTCCAGTGGAGGAAAAGATACGGAACATTTTGAAATGGAAAAATAATAAATTGACGCTTTTGTGGGTAAATGGACTAACTTGCTGCTAACTTTCCTTGTGAACTGAGTTATGACGAAAATTAAATAAAAACTGAACTACCCGTTACCCGTGCGGGTAGTTCTCGCTACCCGCACGGTGCAGGGTAGGCATTGCCTAGGGGCCCCCAACCCGTGGGGGCCCCGTAGCTGCCCCGAATTTTTTAAAATTGTTTACATGTCGAGCAGTGGAGAAGCTAGGCGCAAGCGTTGCAGAAGATCATTAAAAAATCTGAACTAGTTCTAATTCTGCCAAACTTTATTTTATAATTTTCAGTTTAAAAATGCTGGGATGGTAGTCACACTAGTCACCACTATGACATTGGCTAATTATTTTTCTATAGGCTTTGCGCGCATCTCCGAACTTTATCAATAGTTTTAAATATTTTAAATATAGCTAAATGAACCCGATAAGACGAGGAAATGACACAAATCTTTTAACTCAATTAGTCGTACAGCAATTGCAAAAACTGAAACTCAATGCAATGACGCCAGGGGCCTCGCTCCGATTTTGAAGAAACAATAATAATTGAATAACCTTGGATAAATAATTAAAGACGTGTTTAATGATTTTTCATAGTTTTCAGTTTAAACGAAATTATGACAGAATCTATGCGTGAGAATTTCCATGTTTGCCGTGATATCTTTCTCTCTCGCGAGAAAAATACACATTGTCGTTTATGTAATCCATCATAATTTCGCTTAAACTTAAAATGTGTCATTGTTTTCAAACCAGTTTTTTTTTGTAAACTGATATCCATTAACACTCGAATAAAGGTTGAATTGAATTGAATGCATGGTGTTTTTCCGTGTCACCTAACATGATGTGCCTTTTTCGATTTTGACCAGACAAATTTCAAATTGATCACACAAGGAAATATGCCGTATTTTACCATTTTCCTCAAGGCACGCATTTTCACCATGTTTTCACATGGCGGAATTTTTGAAAAAAATTTTCATCAAAAATAATGAATTTTCAAAATGTTGTAAATTTCCTAATTTTTATCCGATTTCAAAAATGGAAGAACATTTTTGCACAGAATTACATTAATTCATGCTAAATTTGAACTTACAAGAAATTTCAATTTTTCAAAATTTATTGTTTGTTACTCTAAAAGTTTTTAGAAAAGTATTTCTACACTTTTATGTAGTGATGGTAATCCGTAACTGATCCTATCCTAGGATCGTTAAAACTCGGATAGGATCGGATTTTCACACGGATCGGATAGAGGATCCGAGGATCAGACAATCCGATCCGATCCTAACCGATGAGATCCTAGGATCACACAGGATCCTCGGATCATCCGATGTAAACTCGTTTCACATTTGGTGAGTTCATCACATGGCGTACATTACCCGAACGAGCCGAATTATGTTATTATTCTACACCAGTTATTTTTATTTTGGCGTTGAAATCATACTAAATTGAATAATTTGAACGCCAAAATAAAAATAACTGGTGTAAAATAATAGGATAATTCGGCTCATTCGGGTAATGTACGCCATGTGATGAACTCACCAAAAACCGTTCCAATAAATAAAGAAAAGCAGCTGGTAAAGTATTTCCATAGTTAGACACAAGGTGTCTCACACATATCATCCGCGGATATCCTACGATCGGATCGCATCGGATTTCGAGTAGAACCGGGAGCCGATCCGATCCTAAAGCGAGCAAATCCGATCCTATCCTACGGATCGGTTAATTTAGGATACGGATTACCATCCCTACTTTAATGGAAGTAATTTTGAGTTCTTGGAGGCATCATGGAAGTTTTATGGAATCATTTTTATTTTCTTTCGGGTTTAAAATAGCATCAAAACTGCAAAATTTATAACGTTATGAGAAATCCTAATTTTGACTGAAAATGTATGAAAAATTCATAAAACAGCGTCTTGATGAAAAAGCTAAAGAACGTTAGTTTAAGTGTGCGAGCAAATTTAAAACCGGAAAAAACGATTGATTTCCACTTATTTATGATGGACTCTGTAAGCGAGAATCTGTATTTTTGTCCCTCGCAGGAAAAAATTCGGGATAAAAACGGAAATTCTCGCTCATGGATTCCGTAAATTGAGCATTATGAAAAATCCTGAAACACGTGTTTAATTATTTACCCAGGCTTTCCTAATTAGCAAGGTTTCGTCAAAATTGGAGCGAGACCGCTTGAATCTTCCCATTGTGCGTGTAATCTGCCAGTTCTACATTCAATTGTTGAAATCGTGATATTTTTGAAACGATATTTTAATTAAACCCTTGTCGTTTAACCAAACAGCACACAATTACCTTGCACTGAATCAAATTTATGTTTGCCAAAAAACTACAAAATTTTCCTATTTTCATAAGTCTCGTCAAATCGGTCAGGGACAGGGGCCCCCAGCGAACCTGTGCCTACCGGCCCCAAATTTATAGTTCCGCTAGTGCCCGCACCAGCAAGAATCGTGCGGATATGCGGGTAACGGGTGCCCGACCCGCTTTCCACGGCAACCCTTACCACTGTGGAACCTTATGAAGGAAATTTCAAAAACTGAGAGCATAAATGTACTTTTCTTTGTTCAAATCTGGCCATAGACACGTGTGAGCGTGGCAACGTGTTCAGTGTTCGTCTCAATTTCCGAGTCGGTGGTGGTGGTGGTCTGCCATTCGTCTTCTCCTCACCCGCCAGTCCACAGTGGAGAAAACGGAATTGTCCTTCTCGGTTAAATTTAATTTACAGTTAATCTTTCTGTCCGAGTCGCCAATTGAAGTTTCAGCAGTTTACTATTCGTTGTTAATTACTCGGTAAGTTTAAAGTCTGATTAAAAGTATTTTTAATTGTTGTAATTCAAAATGTAAGTAGAAATGGGGTGATTTTGATTGTTTACTATTTGTTGTTAATTATTTATTACTCGGTAAGTTTAAAGTTGGATTAAAGGTATATTTAATTACTGGAGTAACTAATTAATACGGGTTGATTTTGAAGTCAAAAGTATAATGGCAAGCGAGATAATTTTGATTTGATAATTGGATTAATAATTGATGATTTGTAATTAATTGTACATTTATTTAGTTGTAATTAATTATTTGTTTTATTATTAAACAGGTGTGGAAAGAGGTAAAAAAATGGATCGTGGCAAGTCTGACGAGCAGGGGATGGCGACAACGTCCTCCAGGAGACGATCGGACAGGAAGAAACGTTCCCAGAACGATGAGAATGACGAAAATAAACAGGGTGGCGGAGATAAGGCAGCAGAAAAGGGAAAACTTGGACGGGTAAGAATAAATACTTAAATAAGTTAAGAAAGAGTAGATAAGATCATTATTTTCAATTTAAATTGCGTGTTTTTTGAAACCTTGGAACATTTATAAACTTCATAAAACAATTTTTTTACATTCACCTGCTTAACAGGGCCAAGATCAGGGTTCGGAAAACCCCGGGGTTTTTGTAGAAAAACCCAACCCCGTGGGTTTTTCCGGGGTTTTTGGGGTTTTTGTGGGTGTTTGTGGATTTTGGGGCAGGTTGAACCAGAATTCCTAAAATTATATATTAAAGAAAAACGAATTTAATATACAATTTTAACATGGAATTTTAACCGTTATCATTGATTTGGACTGTTACATCGAAAATTCATGTTTGACATGTAAACCTGGAAATATGCAATGATACTTGGAATTCAAGTCTCAAATGAAAATTCTCGAAATTTAAAAATGAAGCAGAAAAGTTAATTAGCATTGATCTACGTTGTAGTTTAAGGGATTTCGTTCCAATCTGCCTCAAAATCCTACAAAAACCCCGGAAAAACCCACAAAAACCAGCAAAAACCCCATTAAGCATTAGGGTTTTTCCGGAGATTTGATACCCCAAAAACCCACAAAAACCACAAAAACCCGGGGTAGCGAACCCTGGCCAAGATATCGTTGGTTCCTGACCCTTTTTGCATTACGAAGGTTACGAACGTGGTCCCCTCTCCTTCGTGACAAAAAAGAAGATTTTATTGTATCTAAAAATCGATAATTTTTACCTTTTGCAAAATTAGCAGGTTAGAATTTTGGTGGAAATATGTACCTCCGTCTTGCGCACTACAGTATTTTTCATCTATTTTATTTCTATTTTGACATAAAAATCCAAAATTCTAACCTCCTAAGTGTGATAATTTAAAAAAATATCGATTTTTAGCTGAAATGAAATCCTCATTTAAAAGAAACGCGCAGAAATGAAGAGGTTTTTTCAAAGACACACAAATTTCAATTTTCGAAACCCGCATACAATGGGACCTTAAGTAATTGTGGATCATTTTTCTAGAAGGAAACTCCTGCCAAGTTGACGGGATTTGATCGTGGTCTCGCTCCCGATAAGATCATTGGAGCGACGGACTCGAGCGGAGAGTTGAAATTTCTCATGAAATGGGAGGGATCGGATGAAGCGGATCTGGTTCCGGCACGAATCGCCAACACCAAGTGTCCTCAGGTCGTGATCACCTTTAGGACAACTCGCTTGGCACATGGCGCAGAACGAGAAGAAGAAAGAAATTCCAGAGTAAAAAAATTCAGTCTGCACGTTTAAAAATGGACTCGAATCTCTTAAAAATACACCAAAATCTCTTTAAAATACTCTTAAAACTCTTTAAAATGTAATGTTTCCCTTTTGAAAAGTAAATGCAAAAAGTAAATTGTTGTCAAGTATTGCTATTCTAATTGGCGTAACTTATTAATTTTGAAATAATTGCTTTTACTCAAGGGGAGATCCATAAATTATGTCCCAGAAATACCATTATTATTAAAACTCAACCCACCGGAACTCAACGCTTATTAAAGCCTCATACCGTACAATTTGGTGCTTTGTTCCATTAAACTTATACATAGACATACATACGTCGGATATGAATGAAAAATGACTTTTACCATTTATTGACCTACAGTGGCCAAACTTTCTCAGAATGTTTACGGTCACTAGTAGATCACGTAGGTCAAAGCATGTTTTCACATATTTGTCATATTTTCCGGTTTTAGGACATATTCATATTCCAGATCATATTTCAGACTTTTTTAGTTCATTTTATCATTTTTGGTCAAATTCTAAGATCTGGCAACTAAATCGACAAAAAATGACAAAATATTCAGTTTTCTCGCAATGGTTCGTTGTGAGAAACTTGCAAAAATTTACATTCAATTTCGCCTAAGGTGATTTAATTCGCTGGGAATGAATTAAATCACCCCAGAACTTGTTTTAGGCACTCAAATGGCTAAAAATTGAGTATCACAAGAAAAAAAATATAAAAAAATTAAACAAAAAAGGTTAAATATTAAGTCATTTTTATGGTCATATTTTGGGAACTTTTAAGGTCAATTTTCATTCATATTTTGAGGTTTTATCGGTCATTCATATCCGATGTCTGTACATAGATGCCCATCAATTATACCTCTATCCTTACCCAATCCTGTTAACCTCTTAACGACGAAGTACACACATTTGTGTAATATTTTATTTTCCCTTGAAAACGTTATACACAAATGTATGTACTGCATAAATTTCCCTGACACCGAAATTTCTCAAAAATAAAAATATTTCTTTAGTATTTTGTGGAAAATTCGAAAGTAAATAAGAGTGTATATTTTTTGGTATTTTTTTCAAACATTTTGGAATTTTCCCTCTACCGACCAATGTTAAAAAGTGGATTTTTCGGGTTTTTGGTCAAAAACTCAAAACTTGGAGACTGCCTGAAAATTTTAATTGGTGCAATTATGAAATTAACATCGTACCGAAGGGAACTTTTATTAAAAAATCAGTAATGTCAAATAGGTTAAGTATGCATATTTAGGTAATATTGATTAATTAGTTGATAAACACTAATTACACTCAGCTTATAAAATATGTATAATAACTTAACTCATAAAATTATGACACGAGTAACAAATTTATGGTTTGAATCAAACAAAAATTCTGCACTACCAACGTGGTCAACCTATCGACAAAATTATTCCCAAATTTGACCCTGATCGGACTACACGATGCGACCAATCGTCTCTCCAACTTGCCCCGAATATCTCCCTTCTTGTCCTCCAGATATTTACAGCTCCTCCCAAAAATTTGTCCGGATCCCGTGAACGTCACGATATTCACGAGAAACACGTTAGTAAAAAGTAATCCCAGCAGGATCCCCTCAAAGGACGAGATTTTCTCGTGAAATCGGATAAACACGAATCCCGCCATGATTTGAAAGGTCGGAAATATTGTCGCCAAGACGGGGAATATTCCGGATCAGATTGCGCAATTTAAGAGATTCTCAAATACTTGAAGGTTTTTATAACTTTGTAAAACCCGGTTACCCGATTTGAAGCAATTAAAAGCAATTTAAAACTCTTTTCCATATTTATCTAGAAGCAGAGTGAGACTCGGATTCTGGTGGGTATCCACCACCACCGCTGACTGTCGTTGCGACAGTGCCGTGTGGTGGTCGTCCCACTTCTCATTCTCTGCAAATTGTTCACCGGGATTATAAATTCCAAAAAGGTTAAGTTTTAAATTTGGGGCGAATTTGTAATTCAGATATCCAAAATTTAAATATGTCTTATTTTCTCATTAGTGACAATAGTTTGTTACGGCTCTTGTAAAAATAAGCCCCTCCCCCAGAAACTTTGACCCCAAAAACCTCATGGTTCCCACACTTTGCAGTCTGACAACAAAAGCTTAGAATGTTCATCTTTGGAAGGAGAAAAATCTGGCATCAGGTTGTCAGACTACAAAGTGTGGGAACCATGACTTTTTTGAGGATTTGTATGTAGGTAAAAAAACCGCCAATTTTCAAATTTTGAAACTCTCGGTGCATGAAAATGTTCCTATTCAAGGGGGAATTAGAATGTCAAATACAAGTTGATGTCTAATTTTTACTGTACGGGGTGTACATTGACTTTCTCATTTTTCCAAATTTTATTCCCCCATTTTTGAAGGGGGGTTAGATGAACGTATTTCAAAAATTGTCATGTTATATGTATCCTTGCACCCGGAATTCAATTGTCAATTTTTCTTATCAAATTCGGTGAAATCGACGCGAAAAGGATTTGTACAGTACACTCGGCCTTGCAACATGTTGCTATTTATTACTTATTTCGCGCAGAGAATTGGCGGACTATTCTGCTGAAAAACTTTATGTAATGTGGCATAAAAGATTTATCCATAATTATGCATATAGTTTTGTGCAGACATAAATACATGGTAGTGGCATGTGTTGACCCAGGTTTGCATTACTTTGCATAAGCCTGGACACAGGTATTATCCGGGGTGGGGAGGCCAAATCCTCTCCTACCAATTTTAAGAATTGTACAGTCTTAAGTGTCGTCGAGAACACAAAATAATTATTTTAAACAGATATATGACCTTTTCGTGATAATGAAAATTTGCATGACATGATAATATGATTTTATGTATTGATTTGAGACAGGAGTCCAGTAGAGAAATTTGAACGGGGCTCCAGTATGTCGCGAGATAATTGGAGTTTTGTCCAATTTTATCTCCTCTCTTTGTATTTTTATCTAAAGTTTGACCTCTCCTCTCCTCCTCTTTTAATTAAATTAAATTCAAGGTGTTAATTTGTGATTGGTGGAGAGGAGGAGAAGAGGGTGGCCCCTTTTGTAAAAGTAGCGTGCTTTTGTGTGATATTCTCTTAAAAATTTTGTGAAAAGAACAGTGTCTCTTCAACTCTACACATAACAACACGTATTATTCCCCTCGTCTCTCTTAACACTCATCAAATTTGTAATTAATGCTCTTTGTGTGACGAATAAAACGACACTACCAACCCAGTAACTAATTGTGACCACGTCGCCCTTATTTACAGTTTTACGGTCACACCACGCCATCGAGTTACACAAAAAGTCACACAAACATAAAAACATACAGTCCTCCAATTTACGAGACATTAAGGCTGAAATTGGTGAATTGAAAATTCATATATTTATGATGGATCTCAAACTTCATGCACGGCAATTATGCATGCTGTTCCCCAAAACATTACATATTTCCTTCATTGATCGTGATATTCAGTTGCTTTTCATGGTATGCTGATAAATAAATATACGATGCATCTTCTAAATGTTTCATTTAGTGCATATGCACACTCAAAATAAGGTAGTAATGAATCATTACCATGCGGAATGACTATGTGGCTCTACCACGTCGGTTACGATTTGTCGTAGAATGGTAATAATAAGTTCAGGGAAATTCAAACTTAATACATAATAGTATTCTCACTTCCTTAATATTTGGTAATGAATTTGAATTTCCCCGAAATTATTATCACCATTTCTACGACAAATCGTAACCGACGTGGTAGAGCCACATAGTCATTCCGCATGGTAATGATTCATTACTACCTTATTTTGAGTGCATATGCCCACATTTGGATCACGAGAGGAAAGAATTTGTTGAAGAACCATAAGACCGGATGAAGTTCAAGGAAAGATTTTTTAGTTTTGGGTGAAAAATAAAGTGAGTAATATGGATACCGTAAAAACTCAAATAGTAGCCGGGGGCTACTATTTAAAAAATCGATGGATGGGACCCGGCTACCAGGCCCGTACCGACGATGCTTCTAGGTGGAGCGCTGGCTCCAGGCCGTACGGCCCGAAGGGCCGTACCGGCATGCCCTATACACTGGATATAATTGTCCTATCACACGGCGCAAGATAAATGCATATTAAGCGTGGGAAAATGTATGGCAGACGTGCTTCAATTGCGAGGCCGGATGTCCCTAGTCAACAATTTAACAATTTTGAACCCGAGTTTGCTCTTGTGGGGATTGACTTTCAGCTAATGACAACGTTGATATGTGTCATACAAAATATAGCATTACAATTTCAGACCTACGTCCACGAATTCATAATCTCGTGTAACGTTTGATTTCAAGAAATGAGATAGAGGACTCCGTGATTAGCAATTGAGACTCGAGGGGTTTGTAAGTAGGGCATCCAAAATTGGTTTCCCCGATTTCGTAGATGTTAAAATCGGTGTTTAATTTAACGGAAACCTAGTTTTACAATTTTCCAACAACCGGTTTTGTGAAAACCCGGTGTCACAATCTTCCGAGAAACCGATTTTTACAAACTTCGAAACCGGTTTTCGTTTTTTAATAAAATAAACTTTTTGAAGAGCTAATGTTTTCTGGTTCGAATTGTCGAGATAAGAATTACGTACTGAGAGTCAGGCACGTTGGTGAAAACGTTTTTGAGGTTGAATAACCCCGGAACGGTTTGTCGTAGCGGGTCAAAATTTTGAACAGAGGAGCATGTTATCCTCAGGTAGGTGTGTGCAAAAATTCAACTCTCTACTTTCAAAACTGCCTCCCCCACAGCCCCCAGAAGTTGAGTAACTAATTTCAACTCTTTCAAAACTCCGTCAAAAAAATCGTTCTCCACAGAATTTTTTTTTGTTTTCAAGTATCTGAACCCAAAGAAGTCCATTTGACTTACATCGAGGGATTGTACAGATATTTCACTATTCGAAGTGATTTTTATCTCCAATATAGGTTCAAGGTCATTTGCATAATCTTCGGTCAACTTTGCCATCTTCTAAGACGCTCCGTCATGATGAAAAATCACATTAATTATTTTTTACCGTGCAATTTAGCAAAATACTATTCTATAACTGGTTTCAATACACGGTCCATACAATACTTTGCAGATACTTTCACTTTTTGGGGGACTTTGGTAAGTGGGAGGACACTACGACCCGACATTGCACTCACCATCATAAACTGTTTAAAGAAGTTCTCCTTACAAAGAAGCACCAATTTGCGTGAATTGTTTTCGGCATTTGTCGTGTAGTAAGCTCTTCGAACCTAATGAGTAACTTGTAGAGAAATTAGTGCTTCGTGAAATGTCACCAATAACTCACTCTGATTTCTTCACAGAAAATTCGAAAAAATTTTTTTGTAAACACGGGCGCGATTTTTTCCCTGCTTTCCGGTCAGCTGATGCACACGACTATTCCTACGAAGTCGTTTCTTCAAAATGTTAATTTCTCTTTTCACTGAACGCTTAGACACCCCAACCTTACGGGAAATTTCCTTTTGGGTCGGTGGATTGTCTTTTGAGGTCAAGAGGTCACTTTTCCTATGCACCGTCGGAATTAACACTTTTTTTGCCTTCTTTCAGGAGGTGGTGGTTGCCCTCTACTCAAAATTTATCGCTTTTCACCTATATTTTTCAATACCTTATTGATTCTAGATTTCGATACCGTTTTCCATTCACTTTTAACATGTTTTGTTATTTGGCTGTACGACGACTTAAGTTTGCAAAGAGTTTTTATGACTATTTAGTTTTTATTCACCTTCTGGGGACTGTGGGGGAGGCATTTTTGAAAGTAGAGAGTTGGTTTTTTGCACACAACTATTTGAGTATAACATGCTCCTCTGTTCAAAACTTGGACCGGCTGCGACAAACCGTTCCGGGGTTATTCAACCTCAAAAACGTTTTCACCAACGTGCCTGACTCTCAGTAGTTGTGCTGTAGTCCCTTATTCCCAAGTTTACATTTAATTCTGATTTTGCATTCTTTGATTAATATATTTGCCAACTTTCTACAACTTGCAATAAAACCGATTTTAAAAATCGGTTTAAACTGGTTTGTGCAAAGAATCGAACACCATTTGCAAACTTCGATTACTCGAAAACCGGTTTCACCACAATTTGAAAAATCCGAACAATCGGAAAACCGATTTTTTAAAAACTTCCGATTTTGGACGCACTATTTGTTAGGCTAGCACATTTTCTCTTGTTAATTGGACGGAATTTAGTTAGAACTTAAACCTATTTTGTGCCCAGGACGGATTTTTGGCATGAAAAACTTTTAAAGTTTTTTGCTAATAAGCATAGCATAGCAAAAACTAGGACGATAAACTTATCGCTTTACAGTTTCTTTGAAGAAATACTCCCGTTTGGTTCAAATTGTAGATATAAATATATACCAAGATATAAATTTGAAGTACGAAAACATTGATTCCTCAAGGAACAAGTACATACATACATGGGCCTAAACAGTCATGGGAAGCCTCGCAGTTTGTGTGGCCCGAAGCCTCGGCTCTTTTTAAAGATTTTGAGGTCGAGGCCTATATTTTGAAACTAGAGAGGCCGAGAGTCTCGGCCCGAGACCGGCCTCGCTAAGGAGTCAGATTCCGGATGTGAGGCCGTGAGATCGTTGGCCTCACTTAAATGGAGAGGCCGATCTCGCTGAGGCCTCCGAGCTTCCGAGGCCCAGGCTTAAATTGTGAGGTCAAGACCTTGAGCTTTCTGGGATTGCGAGGTCGTAGACCTCACTTTATTCTTCGAAAGGCCTTGTGAGGTTGCACATCACTAGGCCTTTTTTCCGACCTTCATGACTGTTTCCCTCCTATTCTGGGAAAAAGAGTTTTGAATGAAAAAAAACCTACGTAAAATGGCTAAATGTCTAAGATAAAGTTTGAATTTGTAATATCTAAAGAGTTAGAATCGATTCAGATCAACTCACTATGCAATTGAAACTAGCATAAATTAAGTTCTTTAACATCAAAACTTCATGATTTCAATAGTTTTATCATAAAACCCCATTTTATCTAGTGTATGGTAAGGCCCCGTACGGCCCTCCGGGCCGTACGGCCTGGAACCCATTATCCAGTCAAATCCACCTTTGTCGCGGCACTGACTAATACTCTTTCGAAATCAGTAATCAGATATTATATTTCCATTGGGGGAGATGTGAGAAAAATATCTTGAAAACTAAAAGTGAAAATTAACGCGTCAAAATTGTGCGTCCAGTTGCATTTATTTTCAGATATATCATGGTAAATTCATTTTCTCGTCGAAATAACTTTACAAATATGACCTACAAAAATTATTATACTAAATTTGATCCAAACTATTGATTTCATTTGGTCGCAAAAAAATCCCAACTGCAATAAGTGATCATATAATTTCCAACTTGAAATCGAGGTCAAAATGTGTGTTTCCGCGAACGACAATTAAAAGAAAAATACAAATTTGCAAATACAACACGTCAAATAATCCTAGGAACCTAAAAAAGAACTCCCTGCGTTCAGAACAAACTAGGAAGGGCTTGTAAAGAATCGTATCACAAAAGTATTTGGAGAGGAAGATGGAATTAAAATCATGATTTTCAGCCTCAATACTAGCGGCTGAAGTCGATACTATGTTTCCCAAATACGTTACTCCTAGTACCCTCAAAAACACCAGAAACGAAAAAAATCTTTCGGCCAAGTCCTGCAGTTTCGAAGCCAGTAATTTCATAATTGGACACAAACCAAATTTATAACCTAAGTACTTTCAGGTTGGGATAAGATTTTACTATTTTATCGCTTCATTTTGATATCTTCGAATTCGATATAGTCCATTGGATCGAAATACATTAAACTTCGACTAACTAGTATATAAAACATCGTCCCGAATAATATTCTCGTTAGGAAAATGTACCACAGCAAACTTGACTCATTTTGTGGCGTTATGTTCGGAGATTATGAGCTTCGAAACTGCTGGACGTCGCCGAAAGATTTTTTTCGTTTCTGGTGTTTTTGATGGTACTAGGAGTATTTGGGAAACATAGTATCAACTTCAGCCGCTAGTATTGAGGCTGAAAATCATGATTTTAATTCCATCTTCCTCTCCAATATGCGACATATTTTTGTGATACGATTCTTTACAAGCCCTTCCTAGTTTGTTCTGAACGCAGGCAGTTTTTTTAGGTTCCTAGGGTGATTTGACGTGTTGTATTTGCAAATTTGTATTTTTCGTTTAATTGTCGTTCGCAGAAACACCCATTTTGACCTCGATTTCAAGTTGGAAATTATTTTATCACTTATTGCGGTTGGAATTTTTTTGCGACCAAATGAAATCAATAGTTTGGATCAAATTGAGTATAATAATGTTTGCAGGTCATATTTATAAAGTTATCTCGACGAGAAAATTAATTTACCCTGATATATTTATATTATAATTTCGAGAAGTCCGTCCCGTGAAATTTTCCGTGACATTCCTGCATTCTGATTGGCTGCCGGCTTGCTGGCTCCACCAATCACAGCACGGCTATAATTATGGTTAAAATTTGAGTTACAACATCTGGTACAACAATTGGTACAACATTTGGTACAACAATTGGTACAACATTTGGATCAACAATTGGTACAACAATTGGTACAACATTTGGTACAACAATTGGTACAACAATAGTTACAACATTTGGCACAACAATTGGTACAACATTTGGTATAACATTTGGCACAACAATTGGTACAACATTTGGTATAACATTTGGTACAACAATTGGTACAACAATTGGTACAACAATTGGTACAACAATTGGTACAACAATTGGTACAACAATTGGTACAACAATTGGTACAACAATTGGTACAACAATTGGTACAACATTTGGTACAACAATTGGTACAACATTTGGTATAACAATTGGTACAATAATTGGTACACCAATTGGTACAACAATTGGTACAACATTTGGTACAACAATTGGTACAACAATTGGTACAACATTTGGTACAACAATTGGTACAACAATTGGTACAACAATTGGTACAACATTTGGTACAACAATAGGTACAACAATTTGTACAACATCTGGTAAAACGTTAAAAAATGCTTAGCAACGTTAAAAAAATTCCTTGGCAACGTTAAAACAATTCCTTAGGAACATTTTAAAAAATTAGCGTGGCAACGTTAAAAAATTCCTCAGATTTGATTTGATTTATTTTCAGAAACATTTTTAAAAAATCCCTTTGCAATGTTAAAACAATTCCTTACGAACATTTTAAAAAATTTCCTTAGCAACGATAAAAAAAATTCCCTAGCAATGTTAAAAAAACTGCTTATCAACGTTAAAAAAATTCATTAGCAACGTTAAAAAAATTACTTAACAACGTTAAAAAAATTCCTTGGCAACGTTAAAAAAATTCCTTAGCAATGTTAAAAAAAATGCTTAGCAACGTTAAAAAAATTCCTTAGCAACGTTAAAAAAATTACTTAGCAACGTTAAAAAAATTTCCTTAGCAGCGGTAAAAATATTCCTTAGCAACGTTAAAAAATCTCCTTAGCAACGTTAAAAAAATTCCTAAGCAACGTTAAAAAAATTCCTTGGCAACGTTAAAACAATTCCTTAAAAAAAAACTCCGTTTTTTGAGGTTTCAGAACTGATTCTAAGGAACCCATGTAGGAGAGATTATTATCATAAGTGGGGTATATGACTGGCTGGAAAAGGCAATAGCAATCACCAACGTGTGATCATTGACCGGTCGCTCTGCCAGATACAAATTGAGATTAGGGATGCGACGGCTGCACTTAATTTTTGCATACATGCGTTTTGAAAGATGGATATAGAGGCCTATGTAGATGTTACTTAATTTTACCACACATTTTGAAGCAAGGTGCACACAATGTCATAATGACTAGATATTTTACACAAGTTTTGAAAAGGCCGGACTCAATATGTGCTCTAGGCCGTCCCAATCCAAGGAACGCCTCTGCCGGCTACTATTTGGGCAAGGTCACTATTAAAAAAATTAGGAAGAGATGCGCGGCTACTATTTGATCACGGATATTACTTTTGTTTCCAAAATCAAGTTCAAAGTAAATTTTAATAACAGCACTAATTTCTCTCTTAGAATCGTAATCGATGCCAATATTATTGTTTAGGCCTGTTAGTAATAAATTTCTTCGTTGAGCCGAATTTCGGATTCTCTTCGATTTTGTGTAACTGTGCGATTAAGTTTAATTATACTTGAATTACTTATGTAAATGAGCTGGCTAGGAGATATCTGGTTGAACGTTGGAACTTGATCAACGGCTATAACTCGAATAAGGCTACTATTTGGACGGGGCTACTATTTGAGCAAGGCTATTATTTGAGCAGGGCTACTAATTGGGCAAGGCTACTATTTGGGCAAGGTCACTATTTATAAAATTATGAAAAAATGCAGGGCTACTATTTGAACACGGCTAATATTTGAGCAACGGCTACTATTTGAGTTTTTACGGTATGTAGCCAGGGCTTCATTTAAAGTAATTGGTGTTATTTTCCATACAAATTGAAAGTTCTGGGTTTAATTTTGATTTCAAAGTGAATGATGTATTTATCTTTAGCACATTTTGTTGAACCCAAATTGAGTCGACATGAATTTAAGTATGCAATTAGAGTGGAATAAAATTTAGACGGGTCTCTATAAGTTTAGCCGGATTTATGACCCCACCGAGCTTTGGATTTTAGCCCCGGCTATAAATAGAAAATATTCTCGGTATTGCACGATATTTTTGTTTTTTAAGGAAAATTTTACTAAATTATTTCATCCTGCTCAGGTTAAGCATATTTAACACGAGTATGATGAGCAACCTACATAAGTAAGTAAAACATCCAGCAACTCTTTTGACGATGGGCGTTCCACTGGAAACGAATAAAACCCAATTTTTGGACCTTTGTCTCCTCATTCTTGCTCAGGAAATTGGACGATAGTGTGGAATATTTGTGCCACATACTTTTCGTACATAGATTTCGTGGAAAGGAATAAATACTTTACAAAATTATTTACGATGTCCGTCATCACGGTTGCCTTGTAAGTGGACATCTACTCTAATAAAGTGTTAGTATGATCCCTGGGTCCGTCTTCGCAATGCAAATTGCCCCATACAGTAGACAAAGAAGGAAGCGGAGCAACCACTGCATGCATGCACTGCACTGCATGAATAAATGAATACATGAACATGTACACCCCACATACATACATCACTCATCAATAGTGGTTATCATGATAAGTGAACACTATTAATTAATTATTTTAGTTTGAGAAACTCTACCCACAGCGAGTGGCATGTCAATTCGAATGTATTTTTGACACTGAATCACACGCCGTCAATGGTTTTGACCTGCGAGGCCCCCGTGACCTCGCCGTGACTGTGGTGTCCAAATCTGGCTTATTCGTGATGTCGCATATCAATTCGAATGTATTTTTGACGCTGAATCCGAATCCGTCAATAGCTTGGCGTTAATTGTAGAAGTTAACGGGGTTTATGGAACTTAACGGGAGCGTGAAGCGTGGGAATTTAAATAGTTAGCTATGCAGTTACTCCCACGCGACGGGAATTTAAGAAATTAGCTATTCAACTACTCCCACAGGGGGGAATCAAATTTTACTGTGACCAGGTTAATTAAAATGCAGTATGACTTGGGCAAACCCTCAGTCTGATGTATGTATGTAGTATGACAAAGTCTCCACTGGGAATTATTTAAAATATAGTATGACGGATTTTTCGCTTTGGGCACACCCCCCACTGGAACTCTAGAACCCGGCCTTGGCCGGGCTATACGCTAGTTTCTTAATATTTATACACATATCATAATTAATGGTCAGCTAATTTGGGTCTAATCCATATAAATCATTGCAATTAAATTTGTGCGAATATCCAATACGTAAAAACGAAAGTTTCAGAGACGCCAAATATTTAAATTGAGTTTGTTAAGATTATAGGGGAAAAAATTAAGAATCTTTTGGTTATTGTACACTCTAAGTAAAAATGAGTAAAATTCACTCAAGGTTTGTTAAAGAAGGGGAGGACATAACCAAAAGATCAAATTTACCAAACGTTGTGCAAAATTTGTGCAAAGTTAGAAAATTTGCTCAACCTTGGGTAAATTTTATTTTTGATTGTGTCATCCTCTTTTTAAACAACCTTAAGTGAATTTTACTCATATATGAATATTGGACTGAATATTTAGAGTGTAACATTTTGCAATTGTTTTTCGCCATCGCTAAATTCGCGTCCCCCTTTTCCGGTCGGCCCCTTCCCCCTTGGGTTCAGTTAGGTCGCACCGTTGCACGTGCAAAAAATCAGCTCTAACAAAATTAATTTTTGCACGGTTTGCGGTTTCTAATGTATGTGCAAAATTGACCAATTGTTTACTTGACTTCGTAGATTAGCCACTTTCACCTTAGGAGATTCCGGCTCACCCCTTTCTCTTCAAGAGCCCCTATCAACTCTGGATTCCTTCCATCTCCAAATAGGTGGATTGAATGGGTTGGAATTGGCCGACTTAAAAATTCTCGCCAAACCAGTGGAAAACAGCGTTCGTTCCGAATTCGGTGCCTGGTCGGGAAATTGGGTCGTCCAGGTGGCAAAAGGAGACGAATCTGAGAGGATGAGGCTCCTCGCGACGCCCCCTTTAAAACATGCCGCCCCGTTTCTCGCCTGCATTAAGACGTGGGGCTACCAAATCACGTTTTACCAAAGTTACCAAGAAAAACAAGAGTTCCTTCAGCAAGGCTGTATTTCAACCGAGATGACGCCGTCCATCGTGCATTCCTGGAGTTTAGAGAGGAATTGATTTTGGTTTAAGAATTTTTAAAAATTCTCAAAATTTTCCGAAATTGTCAAAATTTTGTTTGTTCATTTTCAGTAACTGGAGTTGGTTTAGCATAAAATTCGTGTAGGTTGGGTAAATATATACATTTTATTTACAAAATGTTCATGAAATTGTTACAGCGTTTCTTTCGATAGTTTTTAGATATTTAATAAAATCAGTTAAATAAATCTAAGAGTTTTGCCAAAATTCTTAACATGATCGAAACTATGAATATGTACAAAACAGGAGATTCTTCGTGGGTCGCATTTAATGGCGACCCTAAGTGACTGAATGGGATACCCTAACAGGTCGAAAAAAATAGCTAATAACTGAATCTCGACCCTAAAGTTCTGATAGTTAAAAATCGTTGATTTACATCATTTTTTAGGTAATTAAATCTCGATTATCATTTATTAAGATCATTTCTCAGAATTGATCCTTAAATTAATGAAAAAATTCAACAACAAGGGCTCTCTTGCATTTCTTTGGGCTCCCTGGTCCACGTTTTAACCCAAGAGGTACATTTTTGCAAGTATCAGAGATATTAAAATTAAAATCTCTGTAGATGTATGCTAGTCTGGTTAAATGCTCACAAACATGCTGTTTTTTTAATACTTATTTATTTGACAATTGCATAGAGAAATCAACTAATTTGATTCTTGTCCTTTTGTCTGTGCGTACGGATTACATACACTCCAAATAAAAATAAGTAAAATTTAATCAAGTTTGAGTAAAAAAAAGTGGATGACACAACCAAAAGGTAAAATTTATCCAATCGTTGTGCAAAATTTGTCCAAAGTTATGTATGTAAAATGTCCAGCGGGTGGGTAAATTTTGCACAAAGTTGGTTTAACTTTTGGTACTGTCATCCTCTTTTTTACTCAAATTTGAGTAAATTGTATTTATTTTTATTTAGTGTGTATAATTTAGTTGAATAAAATATTTTGGGAAATTAGGGTAAAGTTTAAGATAAATAAGGATGGTTATTGGCAAGTTAGAGAAGGCCATTCAGTCCACCGTAGGGTTTAGTTCTTAGGGTAACCCATTCAGTCACTTAGGGTTACCATTAATATTTGCCCATTCTTCGGGAACAATGTGTTTCCTCCGAGATGACGCCGTCCATCGTGCATTCCTGGATTTTGGAGAGGAATTGATTTTATTCACGAACATACAGATATTTGGTTTAAGAATTTTTAAAAACTCTCAAAATTTTCCGAAATTGTCAAAATTTTGTTTCTTCATTAAATAATGGTTGAGCATAAAATTCGTGTAGGTTGGGTAAATATATACATTTTATTTACAAAATTTTCATGAAATTGTTACAGCGTTTTTTTCGGTAGTTTTTAGATATTTAAATAATAAAATCAGTTAAATAAATCTAAGAGTTTTGCCAAAATTCTTAACATGATCGAAACTATGAATATGTCACAAAACAGGAGATTTTTCGGGAACACCGTGTTTCCAGCGAGATGCCGCCGTCCATCGTGCATTCCTGGATTTCGGAGGGAAATAATTGACCCTATTCAATTTTTGGTAAAATTTTAGTTTTAGAATTTCCCCGATTTTGGAGAGGAATTGATTTCATCTAAGTATTTTTGATTTCAGAATTTTCCTGAATTGCGATAACCTGGTTTGTTCATAAACTAAGCAAAGTTGATTGAAAATAAAATGTGTGTATGTAGGTTAGTTATACACATTTTTCATATTTGCAAAATTGCAATTGTTAAATCGTTGTTGGTCGTGCATGATTAGATATTTAATAAAATTTGTAAAGTTGGTTGAGCATGAAAACTGTATTTTATTTTCGTTATTGAGCTACCAAATCACGTTTTAGCAAAGTTATCAAGAAAAACTAGGTTTTTCGGGAAAGCTGGAACGCTTCAAGTGATATGACGCCGTTCACCGTGCATTCCTGGAGAGGAATAGTTGACTTTGTCCATTTCTGGGACATTTTAACCCTTTAAACTGTAACGAAGATAACTGTCGTTTTATAAGAAATGGTTTAATTCAGGAGTACGACAAAAGTCGTCCTAAAAAATCGTGGTCATGGCGCGGAAGGACGACAATTGTCGTTTCTAGGAGGTCATTGATTTTCACCATTTTCTCTCCGCGGCCTGAAATTTGTTGCAATTTTGAGGCATTTCTCCTATGCCAACACAATGCTAAATTTGAAGATTTTCTTCCCAAAAATTTGCATATTTCCCTATACAACTCAATGTTAAATTTTTGATTTTTCAGTTTTTCGAGTTTTATTAAAAACTCCTGAATTTCTCCTCCCGCGCGATGACTACAACATACTTATCCACAGAGCGAAATAATCCAAAATTATCGGAAACAATTCCACGAGCACTTTTTTAATGAAATTTTTGCGTACTCCGAGTTGTTGAGGGTGAAGGCCAAACATATAAAAAAATTGACGAGCCACGCCCACTTTGGGTGTGGTTTTTTCCTGGTAGGGTTAGAACCAAATGGCATATCAAAAGTTGTAGCTCATGCGATGGTACATCTGCAGTAAAAATTTCATCTAAATCCGTTCACAAACAACAAAGATATCCAATGGCGAAACTCGGCGACAGTCAAAATGCGACGACTTTAGGGGCGTGGTTCTCCGAAAGGGGCAAGTACAATACTCTGAAAATTATTGTAAATTGTAGTCCCCACTGATCTTAACGAATTCAAAGAAAAACGGAGATCTTGATTCTGCCCCTTTCCAAGCTATAAGCCCGGGAACATTGGGAACATTCATGGCGAAATTGTCCAAAAAGGGTGAAATTTGACATGTCGTATCGCAGTAAAAATCGATATCTAGCTTCAGCCAGGTCTAAAAAGTGCGTCGCAGGTGAAATTGACCCATGTCGTCAGGGAAGCATGTCGACGTGTCGAAATTTCGACATGGAGCTAGAGAGGTGAAATTTAAAACTAATACTCCCCTGCCCTCCAAAGTACATATGCAAACACTTTTGATCATGTCGACACGCCATTTCGATAGAAATCGACCTTTTAATGTCCAACTTTGAAAATGTAGATATTGGTTTCAAACTCAAAACTCGTGCTCCACAACTTAAGATACCAACATGTAAATTAATTTTGACTCATGTTGACGACTTATTCTTGCGACAAATCATGTCGAAAGTTTAAAAATGGTTTCTTCCATTGGAATAAACAAAAGCATTTCTCCGTAGTACAATATACTAATAAGTATATTGTATACGTTTAAGTTTTTCGGGTTTAACCAGTTAAGCTACTCATCAACACGACATCGCCGCTGCAAGAGTAAAAACTGGCGTATACCGCTTCAACAGGTAAATGACCCAACCACTGTAAAATTATTAATTTATTAATTTATTTTGTGCATTTGTAGTAATCTGGTACGAATATGAACGCAAGGGGACAAGAATTTCCCCAATCTCTTTCTTACGCTGCCATGGGCGAATTTATCAGGAACTGATCTGGACATTATAAATATTACTATATTCTTCAGTTAGGATCAATATCTCTTCGGAGACCACTCTCACGGATGGACATCTGCAAACGAGTACCACTTGCGAGGACCGCCGTGATGCCAAGCGCTTTAGACGTCATGGGCTGGGACACCGTGTCAATCATCAAGACACCGTGTCGACCCTCAGCGAGTCCGCCTCGCTATAAGGGCGGCCCCCAAGGCACAACTTATACAAGTTTACGCCGCGGTGCATCTTATCGGACTAGATCAGCCATCAGCTAGGCTTTTCAGTTCGAGATCGCAATACCGCCCAGCTGAGCTGGAAGTGACATGAAGAGCTCTGGGTCCATCTGAGGTAATTCTCAGAGTAGGTGGCTCACGGCCCGGGTTTCATTTCCAGTTCAACTGGAGCCGCCTCAGGGAAGTTGTGCACTTGTGGTGAAACATTTTTTATATTAAAAAAATGATTCATGACACCATGTGAACCATCAAGACACCGTGTCAACTGGCGTCAAAGGGCGAAGAGCCCAATCCTGTTAGGATTCCTTGCGGGAGGACCGGGAAGAGGCCCCAGACCTGTTAAATAAACCCCGGTTCCGTTTGTACCCCAAGGAGGAGCAGGCAGGTCTGAGCTATGGTCCCGGGCACATAAACATTACGGGCCGGAAAACGTGTAGATTTTGTGAGTAATAGAAACAAGTTAACTCTAACACTTTATAATCCACAGGGGTGGTTCCCCTTCAAGGACACTGTGAGAGCTTGTTACAAATTGTAAGCCCTTGTCTCGTTAGGTGTTGTGGATTTTTCGCAAAAATGGAAGACGAACGAGGTGTGGAAGAGAGTGAAGAGATCGGCGGGGTAACACAACCGTTTGTAGGGATGGAGATGAGCTCTAACGAACCCATGAATAGTTCCATAGGCGGCCATTCTTCTACTAATGATTGCAGTTCAACAGCAATGGGTAGCATTCAAAAATCAGCACTTGTTGACATATTTAAGTCAGGTGACCTTGACTTTTGCTGCAAAGCGATCAAGAAAATCGTTGGTGCATCAATGAAACCGAACCTCTCAGATGAAGAAGAGCAAAAGTTTAGAGATCTAGTCTGCAATGAAAAGTCGACATTTAAAGCTCTTTGGCAAAAAGCTAATAGAATGACTGATCGCTTTACACAAAGACATGGGACGTACCTTCAGTCGACCTTTGATCTTCCTACCGAACTTCGAGCTACCTCTGGAATGGGCGTTGTGGGAAGACCTGCAGTAGAATATTCTGCTTTGGGCGTCCGACGTAAAAGAACAAAAGAGAAGGAACTGTCTGAGCTTCTCATTGACGAGCCCAGAGATAAAATACTCAAGTCTGTGACGCGTGCTCTTGAAGGAGATGATCCAAAGGACAAAGACTTACGGGCGATAATAAAAGAACTTTTGAAGAGCCCTACCCGTCCATCAAAAATTCGAGAAAAGCTGAAAGCTGCTACACCATCGCCAATGTCGATTGAAGAAGCCGTATCATTAATGATAGATTCCCGGATGCCTGTCAGTACGTATGAAATGCTTAAGAGATCGGCCGACGCGCATGACTTTTCCCTGTATCCTCCGTACTACTTGTTGCGCAAATACAGGAAGGACTTCTGTAGACCAGCAGAACAGTTGGAATTGTCAGACACATTAGCTTCAGTTTCTTTGCAAGCCTTGCTTGATCATACGGTGGATCGAATTTTCAAACTTCAACAAGAACCACTTTTACAATTTGCAGAAAAATTGAAGAATTCTACCCTCAAACTGCAGTTAATAGCTTCGTGGGGATTTGACGGCAGCACAGGTCAATCCCAATATAAGCAAAGATTAAATGCTAATGAGAATGCGACTGATTCAGGCATATTTGTTACTACCATGATTCCTCTACAGTTGCAAACTGAGGAAGGTAAAATAGTTTGGAGGAATCAGGCTCCCCAATCTGTAAGATTTTGTAGACCACTAAGAATCCAATTCCTAAAGGAAACTGAAGATTCTATTCATGCTGAACGAAATTGGGTTGACTCTCAAATACGAAATCTGGTAGCCCACTCCATAACGGAGAGCGGCATTTCGGCCTCAATTAAATATTCCCTTCATTTGACAGTCATTGATGGAAAGGTTTTAAGCATTTTGTCTGGAGCTTCTTCGCATCAAGTGTGCCCAATTTGTGGTGCAACTCCATCGGAGTTTAACGTTTTAAACCGCCCATTGAAACCGATTCCTGATTGCAATCTCCAGTATGGAATAAGCCCACTTCACGCCTGGATTCGCTTCCTCGAATTTTGCCTACACCTTAGCTACAGAAATGTAGACGGAATTAAAACATGGCGTGTGAAAGGTGGAGATAAAAACCCTCAATTGAACGAAAGAAAGCGGAAGATTCAGGAAGCGTTGTGGGAGAAACTTTCTCTAAGGGTTGACTTTCCAAAACCTGGAGGTGCAGGTTCATCCAATGATGGAAATACGGCAAGAAGAGCCTTCAGTATTGAAAATCAAGTGGTATTCGCCGAGATCCTCGGAATAGAGTTGTGGCTAGTGCAAGATTTGCATGTAATCTTGTGTGTAATCTCGTCGTCTCTTCCGGTTGATTCTAAGAAATTTGGCGAATTTTGTCGACCACTTGCTGATAGGTATGTTAAAGCTTATCCATGGTTTTATATGCCAGCCACCCTCCACAAGATATTAATCCATGGGGAACAGATTATTTCTCGATCTGCTTTGCCAATGGGAATGTTGAGTGAACAGGCTGGAGAGTCCAGAAATAAACTGTATCGACAAGACCGTGAGATGCATGCTCGTAAAACAAGTCGGAAAGAAAACTTGTTAGATGTCTTCAATCGGGCTATGGACTCTTCCGATCCATTCATTTCTGAACTTTCTATGAGTCAAAGGCGAGAAAAGAGTAAGAAATTGCCACTGCCATCGGCAGCCATTGCCCTTCTTCAGGCTCCAGACGACCCGAATCCTGAACTTCCTGCCAGGCAACTCTATTCAGAGGAAGATGACGATTCTGAAATTGAATCTTTTAAGGAAGTTGACGGAGCTTTGGATGATGTTGAACTTGTTACTGAACAAATTGAAGCAGACGAATAAACTTCTATATTTTTGTTCTTGGTCAAATGAAGACTAGTGGGCCGATTACCACTTTAAAAACAGGGACCTTCGGGTCGGATATTACAGCTGTGTCCCTGATGAGGCCAGAGCAGGCCGAAACCCGAAAAACATTGCTCTATTTAATACAATGGAAGTATATTGTACTACGGAGAAATGCTTTTGTTTATTCCAATGGAAGAAACCATTTTTAAACTTTCGACATGATTTGTCGCAAGAATAAGTCGTCAACATGAGTCAAAATTAATTTACATGTTGGTATCTTAAGTTGTGGAGCACGAGTTTTGAGTTTGAAACCAATATCTACATTTTCAAAGTTGGACATTAAAAGGTCGATTTCTATCGAAATGGCGTGTCGACATGATCAAAAGTGTTTGCATATGTACTTTGGAGGGCAGGGGAGTATTAGTTTTAAATTTCACCTCTCTAGCTCCATGTCGAAATTTCGACACGTCGACATGCTTCCCTGACGACATGGGTCAATTTCACCTGCGACGCACTTTTTAGACCTGGCTGAAGCTAGATATCGATTTTTACTGCGATACGACATGTCAAATTTCACCCTTTTTGGACAATTTCGCCATGAATGTTCCCAATGTTCCCGGGCTTATAGCTTGGAAAGGGGCAGAATCAAGATCTCCGTTTTTCTTTGAATTCGTTAAGATCAGTGGGGACTACAATTTACAATAATTTTCAGAGTATTGTACTTGCCCCTTTCGGAGAACCACGCCCCTAAAGTCGTCGCATTTTGACTGTCGCCGAGTTTCGCCATTGGATATCTTTGTTGTTTGTGAACGGATTTAGATGAAATTTTTACTGCAGATGTACCATCGCATGAGCTACAACTTTTGATATGCCATTTGGTTCTAACCCTACCAGGAAAAAACCACACCCAAAGTGGGCGTGGCTCGTCAATTTTTTTATATGTTTGGCCTTCACCCTCAACAACTCGGAGTACGCAAAAATTTCATTAAAAAAGTGCTCGTGGAATTGTTTCCGATAATTTTGGATTATTTCGCTCTGTGTTATCGTGTCCCCGATTTAATGCATTTTCTTCTCGTTAATCATACACTTTAAAGAGTTAATTTCAAAATTTTGTTGGGTCTTAAACTAGAGGCGATAATTTTATTGCCAATAAACTTTTTTACAAAATTTCCATAGATAAAACTATTTCAATACTTTTTGAAGGTGTTTAACTTTGTCAGGAATTTTGACTCGGTATGGGATTAAGTTTCTTAAATTTATATAATTATTTATATTTATTCATATATGTAGTATGAGGGGGAGAATTAAATAATGAGGGTATTCAAATTATGTTCCCAGCGCAACATAATTTTTTCGAAATTGCGAATTTTGCGAAGCAACGAAGTGAAGATATTTGGCAAATGACAGTTCGTAAAAATTCGATGTATGAAATTTCAAAAATTTTAAAAGGCAAAACTTTGGTAACTAAGGTGGTGTTTATACTTCACGTCATCGTCACGTCCTCCTCCAAATGCGATTTTTTGATTGGCTAAAAGAAATTATCACTACGACAATTAAAAATTTTAACCAATCAAAAAATCGGATTTGGAGGAGGACGTGACGATGACGTGAAGCATAAACGCACCTTAATGGAGATTTATGGACTTCCCATTTCAAGATTGACCATATTTGTAAAAAAATATTTTGCCAACCAAATACAAGCCTCGGAGATGGGCAAGTTGGCAAATTGATTTTCAAGCCAAATTTTTTTTGCGAACTTTATTTGTTTGCGAACGTTGCTAACGATGCGAACTCAAAATGAATACCCTTAATAAAGTGGCCATATTTAAATATATTTACATAAAATATGTGTAGACATGTATGTAAATATATGTGTACCGAATTTGAATATACAGGGTGGTTTAAATGTCACGCTACAATGGAAAATTTTTCAATGGGAAAATCCCCTAAATCTCCATTAGTTACAAAATTTTGGATTGAGATTTTTATAATTATTTTCAAAACTGATGACGAAATTCTTAAAATGTTGAATTTTAGAGACAAAATTTCCGTAACTAATGGAAATTTACGAATTTTTCCCATCAAAACATTTTCCATTGTAGCGTGACATTTTAACCACCCTGTATGTAGACAGGAAAGTAATCTTTGTTACAATTTGCTACAAACTTAACTCATTAGGCACAGTTTTAATAGTTTTTTTCTCCGGACTTGCCAATTTCCCAAGAAATTTAGTGTAATAGAATATAACGAAATTTATGTAGGTTGGGATTTATGTATTGACTAAAATCACGCTATTAGCGTTAGTTCCTAAATATACATCAGTAGCCGATTCGTTTATGAACTACTTTTCCTCATGTTTTGTCCGCTCTTTGAAACTGAATCAGCACAATCAAGTTGGTCAGCAGAGTTCCCACAATCTAAAACAAGACAGAATAATTTAAACGATTGCTTTTTGACCATTTCCCATTAACGTAACATAATATTTGCAATAGTGTTTAACCCACTGGTGGAATTAAGCCGAGATTAACTCTGAAATAATCTGTATCCAGCCAAATCCTGCTCAGTCTCGGATTACTTCGGCTGAAATGGTCCACCCCACACAATTTTCCGGCATTTTCGTACCCCTTAATAAAGTCCCCACTCGCAATTTCGAGCTGGGAGCCCTTTTTACAAATCATAAAAACGAGGTAGAGATACACCAGAACGGTGAAAAAGTCGGACAGCAACCCCCTCATGTTGGGGAAAGGTTCAGAAACGAATGAGGCGACGGAATAAGCGCAAATTATTATCCGGGTGATGCTATGCGCCATATCGATGACGAGACATGTGCCGAAAAGTCGAATGAATGAGTACACGTGCTCGCTTAGGAGAGAGTATAATTTGAGTCTGGTTTCGAGCATGGTGAATGGAGGGGTGCTTAAGCTGGATAATATTTCGAGATACCAGTTGAGAAAGAAGGCGAGTTGAAAAGGGAAGATGACTTGGATGTAGCCCAAAGTCGAGGGGATGACGGCGTGAAATAGGGAAAACGACGCTGGAAAGAGAATTGATAAAAAATTTATATACAATTTTGATATCAGGTTATTTTAACTCGTAATAAATTTGACATATGCATCGTAACGTATTAAATTTTCATTCATGCATGTATTTACATATATGTATACGATCCGTAGTAAAAATTTGAAGAGTTTTCTTATAGAAATTTAGCCTGATTTTAAGCAAATATGTGTGAGGCCCGATCTCGTGTAAAATTTGGCCAAAGTTTTCCTCGAAATACGAATATACATACATGGGTACATTATGCAGAAAAATTTGCACATGAAACTATGAACATGGGCAGAGCCATGCATAAAAAATTGTCCATATTCGGTTATGCAGAACAATACTCGTAGACATGTATATTTTGTAGTATGCAATCTGCATCATGTTTCTGTCGATTACTGCAAAAATCTATTTAAACCATTGATTCTACTTGATTTGGATATTTATAAGTACCTGAGGCTGGAATTGAAGAGTGTCCTTCCCACATGTCCACGATGAACGCTAGGCAGAGTAACACAATCGCAGTAAATTCTATCCTTAATCGACTTTCAAATCTGTTTCGTATTGAAACAGAGACAAATTTTGTCTCATCGGTAGTATTTTCTGATGTTGGACTAAATTGTGAAAACTGTTCTAGCAAGGAGTTGAATTCGTCATAAAAAAGGGAGAGTTCGTCCCTACTGGAAAATATGGTTAGCCGAACGAAGACAATGGTGACGATGTGAACCGTCCCTTTAAGCAAGAGACTGAAATAGAACGTCTCCGAGGATAAGAGTTGACTGCTTTCGGGGGCTCGATAATGCACGTGGTCTAACCTGTTCAAAAATATTTATTTATTCAAATTTCATTCAGGTTAAAAATAGAGAAAAATTGAACCTTCGTTATTCACTCATTTAAAAGTTTAAAGGAAATTCATTATTCAATTTTTAAGCATGGGGAGAAGAACGGATAATGAATAATATTATTCATTCATTGCTGATGAGTATGAGATAAATGTTTATCCAATATTACGAATAAGAAAATTGTTCACTTATTACTCATTAAGTATTGAATAATGAATATCTGCATAAATAATGGATTAATTCCCTATTGAATAAATGAATGTGAACAGGAATTAACGTGTTCTAACCTTGCATGCCAGATAAAAATAACGATGTTACAAAATCCAAATAAAATAAATAGCAAAGATAGAACAATTGGAACGTATTTTTTCAAAAAAGTTGAGCTCGTATTATTCGCCACTGGAATAGGAAAATATCCCAAAAACTGTGACATTCTTAATATTTTTGTATCCATTTTAAGGGATCTGGCAGCTCCGGGGAGTTTCTTCATTTTGTCGTCAGCCTTGCAAACCCAGAATATGTGTCAAAGTTGGCGATATTGAAATTGGCAATTTTATACCTAGTAATTTGCAAATTGCTAGTTATTTATGGGACAAATTTACACCTGTATGCGGTCCAATTAGGCAAATGCATTTAAGTGATTTGAAGAGAAATTCGATATACAGAAATGTGACATTTATGCAATTCTAAGTAGAAGCATTTAATCTTATTAATGCAGCATTATGTAAATGTGTAGGTGTATGTAAATTTCATTGCATGGTACACAGTCGTCGATGATTAGTTTATTTAATTAGATTAATCTTATTTTAGTAAAAATAGTGTAATAGTTATAAATAAGGTGACAAATAATTTCTGACTTTGTTTCATGAGGTTGGTATATCTGTAACTTTTATTGACAGATTTCGTATAAAAAAAAACTAGATGCTTCTCTTAACTATCGTGGAAATTTAATTAAATTACGAATAAATTTATTAAAGTGACAACATATAGATACAAATATGCTAGTTTCACAAAATAGTCATGAGAATTACTTAACAATAAATACAGGATAAACGATTAAATTTATATTTTAAGTTTAATTAATCTGTAGAAAGTGAAATACTCGAAACTAATGACAGAAACTCCTTAGCGTCGATTTATGAATTATCTATGTATTTATATAAAAAAGTGGCATTGTTTCTAATCAGCATGAGCGAAATCAAAAGATCAAATAAATACTACATGAAATTAATACAGTTGACATCATTACATATTTACTGCTGAATTAATTTACAAAATTGTTTTGTAAATACTGACCGTGGTAACTTGAAAGCACGGAGTAAAAATTTTCCCACAATTATTACAATTGTGCAATTAGATTTTGGCAATACGTAGGCTAAAAGTTGAATACATTACAAAGAATTGAACTTAACAAACATTGACGATGGAAAGCGAGCAGTCCACTTTTCATCTGAAACCAGGTCACGCACATATTCAAAATATATTTAGTAGATTTCCAGTAAGTCTGGAAATCTCGAACCTCGCTTAAGAAATGACAGTTTGAGCTCGCTCTGTACACACATTATCGTACATATATAACCTCATCACTCACAAAATCTTTACCTCGTCTGACGGAAACTACTGGAACTAAAAATGCATCTTTCGGATCTCAATTATTTATTGTACGTCTAATTATTTGTGAGCATTTTGATTAACCTCATCTTCGTCTATTATCAACTAAGCAAAGAGTGCAAGAACCTATTTTCCCTCCAGGTCGTAAGAAGTGCAATTTCGATGTTATGCTTTTAAATCGCCACCGAGTTCTGCTGGTAGAGCCCGGCCGTCCGTTAAATTTTATGCAGCTTTAACAATACTCAAAATCCCTCCCACAGAAGCGTCTATTTGCCATTCATCCTTTCACACAACTAGATTTTTTCCTTAGCAAATGACACCCGAAGCATAACCCAGCGATCGCAAAAAATCTCCGTAGTAACGCTATGGCCATGTCATTTTACACACTTTCTAAAAAGTTAAAGTTGACAAATCTTATTTCACGCGTGTATAAAATACATAAACCTTCAGATTTAATATATTTTGCGAAAAATAATCAGCTAAAATAACAGCGAATTATAATTTCGAACAAGGGGAAAATCTGGAATGATTAGAGCAACTCGCGTAATTTTGCGAAGAAGACTACCAGCAGAATTGCAAAATAGGCACAACCTATGCTTAATCAGATTAATTGTGTATGTATTTCCGAGCCTCTATCTACTCACTAGGGTAGTTCAAAAGGCGGACTTTCCAGGTAAATTGCTCGTTTTAATGAAAGTCAGACCATATAAGGATACCGTTTACATCTTCTGAATGATTTTAAACGAGCTCCAAGTTATTGCACAAGTAAAATAAAATAGAATTCTAGATTTCAAAAATTGTGGAAACTGAAACAGGTAAAGTTATCAGGGAAAATTGTTTTGAAGCATGCATGTGATCATCAGCTAAAATAGAAAATAGGTAAACCTATTCGCGTAATTAGCCAGTTTTGAAAAATAAAATTAGATATCGATCCAGTTATTAGTATAGGCGTGCTACGTACATACTAGGGTATGCAAAATGTTTTATTTTGGAGGAAAATCTCTAAAACCGGAATAATTGAAAATCGCTCTTAAAAAATCTTCCTCCCCATGCTGCCACATTATTTTCTACGATACCGATTTGCAGCCGGGTTTGAAGATTTGCTAGACACTCGAAATTTTAGTTTTTAAAGTCAAACTCTGTTCCTCCTCTATTTGTTTATAATTTCTCTATGTATAAGAGGCGATAGTTCGAAATGCTCCCGAGTCTGGTCCAGATCAAGGAAACTCGAAACTTGAATCTGTTCGCGTCTACAGCAAACACGGGAAATACTATCAGATATTTTTCAGGGTGCTGCATTTCACGTTTGGAATTTGCAGTGCAGGAAAACTCACTGTACTTAGCAATACGGAAGGAATTGTGGACCTCTAAATTTACATGTTGTCACATTAAAAATAATTATCTACAATGGTTAAATTGAGAGAAATCATTAAATTTTACGCACATAGAATTTTGACACATAGTGTACCCTTAACAAGGTGACTCTTACATATTAACAATTTTTGATGTGCTACAATGACATCCAAAATCTTATTTGCAATTGTTTGGAAAAAATCAGGTTTTTCTCGGAAATTGTTTACACCCGGAATACTCTTAAACCTGGTTTTCACAATCTTTCGGGTATGCCTTTCATCTATATGCATCTTTTTCTCTGTAATGATTTTCCAAGCCCTCTGCAAAAATATTTGCACTAAAATATTTTAAAGTAGAATACTCCAGGAGTTAAGGGTCTTACTAACGGTTGGCTAGTGCTGGATATGGTTCAGTACTTAATGATACGCATATATAATTTGTGTCAAAAGCTCTTATCATTATAAAATTGCAATTTGCATATGCATATTTACAAACCACAAATAAGCTAGAGTTGATTGTTAAAGGTACTGGTTTTCGAGGAAATGCTACTCATTACCGTTTAATTAGCATTTTTAAAATCTATCTAACTAAAAATTAATATCTCGTAGCACACCAGCAATTCAAACCATATTCTAACCCAGATTAAATAGTTGACAAGTATTGTACAATACGTTTATGTAAAATCATGGGTGACTCCAATCTCGAACATGGTTCAGATCAAGGAAACTCGAACGTGAAGCTGTTCGCATTTTGTATCGGAAAAATTTCTTTATGGAATTCATACATATATGATTTTGTAAAACTAAATTAAACAAAATCCTGTAATTCTGTTTGATTACCAGCAGATTGACATATTCAATAAGTAGTTGAGTTTAGTTCGTTACTTGCTTATTAAAGTCGAGTCGAAGTAAATAATTAAATAGTACTCAAGTAAGCAATGTTTTCTAATTTCTTATTTATTTAATAGGAAGCATTAAATCCTAAAAATGATTTATTCTTTGCCCCAGAGTATCACCTTATCTACCGTTTGCAGTACATCCCTTTTGAAGATATTAAACATTTGATCGCAGATCGTCTTGATCGCAAAATAGACACTCCTAAAAGTTGACACATGTTATGTCCCACCATTTAAAATAAATACAAATCGAGTTTTTTAAAAATTACGGTAACCAATGGCTTAAAATCATGCGTGATTGTAATTTGGAAACATAAGATGGAAACATTAGATCAGCAAATCCGGTAGAACTGATGCTTAAAGTTTCTGGAATATGTACATATATATGGGAAATGCTACTCATTACCGTTGAATTAGCATTTTAATATCTACCCAACGAACAATTAATTAGTGGTTAACACAGATCGTGCCACAGTCTATGATTTGACGTATTTATTAATATCTACTTTATACGGTTAGATATCATTTAAAAGCCGATTTGAATTTTATGTTGAACAACGGATAATACCAAATCCGATTTTAAAAACATATTTTTTAAAATTAACTGTAATTTTAAATCCGCTAATTATTTTAATCATGTGTACATAATTTATTTGTCACAAATGGGCAAAAAACGACAATTTTCTTAAACATTGTTCCCAAACTTTTGACACTGGTTACGTTTTTTGGTTAGTTGCTTTAATCTTTGATTACTGGAATGGGTGGGCCATAAATGTATCGTCCATCCACTAAAGACTAAAGATGAGTTTCTTGGATGAGAAAATATTCTTGATTGGGAGTCAATGCAGCGAAGGGCTACCCGGCTTCCCCGGATTTCGGGGTTAGCCTTCATGGATATTAAACACTGCAATGGGCGAATTTCTGTCATATTATACTCTTTGGGTTATCTAAGGATTATAATATTCAACATTCTGATCAAATCGGCTAAATTTGCTTAGAAGGTGGGCAAGTTTTTTTTAAATTAAATGTTGGCTAACTTGTCTTCAAAATTCCATATTTTCCGAGTAGTTTCTATGAATTGTAGATACTCATTTAGAATCACTTACATTAAAATTTTTACAATTTTACCGCAAAAAGCGGATGGGCGTGAAAAATTAAATTTTTTCACGCGGCCAATTAATGCAACTAGAAGTCTGATAAAATATCAAATTCATTAGTTTATTCCTGTCACGTTATTCGCTCAGTAATTTTTGAAGCAGAAAAAGAATGCCCAGTCCGGCCCATGCCTATGCCCACGTGGGCTGGTCTGGGCAGGGCATGCCCGAAAAACTCGGACTACACGGGTGTGACTACGATTGATCGTGTCACACGATCAATACCCGGCCTGGTCCAGGGTGCACTTATCATGACCGTATCCAAGTCCTGGAGATGGTTCATTATTTTAGAATCCTCGTCAATATAATCGACCAGAACTTGCTGGAAATAAGTCCCCAGTTGATATTGGGTATGCTGGATGGCTGCCAGCTTTACACATCATTTTCCACTTACGGAGATAATTCACAATTGTGAACCTTGGATTCTATTCGGGGATTTAATTTGTCACATTATACATAAATGCTGGCGAGAGTCTATAAACAGGTGAGTATCGTTTGTAAATTTTGGCTTTATGCATATACATATACCTGCGTACTTACATACGTACCGATCTTCTATGGTTATTTATGGATATGCTTGGAAATAACAATTCCAATCATTTGACTATAATTCATTCGAAAATTGAAAGTATTTCAGTCGAGTTACACACTTTTAGTTAGTCTTACCATGTCTAACAGTGTGCACACTGTTAAAAGCTGAGAAATATTATTTTACCCTGGTATAAAATAAAGTTCTAGACTTAATAAAGATTGCGCAAAATATCTACGTAAACACCTAGAATAATGGCGGATTAAAATTTTAAAATTTAAAAGATGCATATGCACGCACGGAGTTTAGATTTGCAGATGGGAATTCAGTTTTCGATTTTTCGTAGCGGTAGTAATTTTAAACCTGTAACCTTTCTTTGTTAAAAAATACCGTGGCCGTGAGGAAAATCGTGCACGGCAGTCGATAATATAGATAATTTTTCATTTGTGACATGTCACACTAGTTAAAAAATGTCGCAAAAATAAATAACAAATGTATATCTACGAGGTATCCACGACTTAGGAAGACAACCCTTCACCGACAGAATCACCGATTTCGATGCCCTTTGGATATGTTGTAGCACTAGGTGAGTTGAGCAAAAGTGAAGAAGGATTTTATTCCATGGCCCCATTTGCGCCCGCCACACCCACTCAAAGAGGAATCCCACTCCAAACTGGTCGCATTAAAAAATTCACCAAAAATCCATTTTTAATGATAATTTGATAATTTTTGCACCTTTTTGATCCCAGATAGTTGTTTTATCATATCCGACATGAATTTCAATTTTTTTAATGTTTTGAATATTTTCGAAAATTTCGTGGATTTCGAAAAAATCAAAATTTCAAAAAAGTTGAGTTTGCTATTGGATATGATAAAGCAACTATCTAAGGTCACAAAAATGCTTAAATTGTGAAAATCCGACCAAAATTGGATTTTTGGTGATTTTTTTAATGAACCAAAACAGGGTATTTTCGCACCTTTGAGTGGGTGTGGCGGGCGCAAATGGGGCCATGGAATAAAATCCTTCTTCACTTTTGCTAGACTCACCTAGGACTACAACATATCCAAAGGGCATCAAGATCGGTCATTCTGTCGGTGAAGGGTTGTCCTCCTTAGCATCGTGGGCATGAAAAGTTACATTTTTTCGCTATAGAATCAGCATAATTCTTAATTTGAGAGAAACCGATAAATTTTATAGTTTTTTGACACAGGTTGGTTAACTAAAAAGGTCACAAGTGATTCGTAATATTTGCCTGATACCTTTACATACCGTAGCTTCAGTCTCAAATAATTAACTCGTACAAGCTACAATTTGTACGGGAAAGGGTGGTTTGACTACACATCTCATCGATTTACTCGTATTGATCTCATCAGGCACTAAATGCTTGACTTCGTTTGTCTTGGATTTCAATTATGTATATATCAGATTATTTGTGAGCATTTGGATGACGTTGATTTTGACCTACTTACTACCAAATCGGGAAAGGGCACGAGAAATTATTTTCCATGTCAGTGGTTAGAAATGCCGTAACGAAGTTATTCTGGTTTTACACTTGCGACTATTTACAAAGCCCGTTCTACTGGGAACACCCGTTCGTCTACATCAGCGTTTACACGTAAATTCTTTCACTTTACGTCATAAATCGCATATTGTGGTCATTTTGGTATAGGTGGGAACCCTGGATTCAACCGGCACCTCGGAGGTTTCCCTTGTAAGATCACACTCGATAGAAATCAGCAAATTGGATATCGTGACGAGCTTTCAAACATTTTCAATCGAAATCGTGCCCAATCTTGGTTTTCAGTTTAGTGTTCTGTTCTGTTCCTATTATTATTTATCATCAGATGGATAAAATCTTAATCGTTTCAACTATTTAATTTCATAAGTAACAGTTTCTTTGTTTGTTTAAAGGATCTCACAGCATGTTAAAACAGATGTATGTAGACAGGCTTCACATTCACGTCAATATGAATGTGAAACATGGAACTTCACTGCAATGAAATGTCAGTTAAAGCAGTATAACCGGTACGTGCAACAAGGGAATCCGAACCTTGTTTTTGTAAGGAAAATTGCTAAAATCTCAAAAATCTTAACCGGTTTTTCAAAATCATACGATTTTGAATGTTATCTGTATCGCCAACCTTATTTTTGAAGTCAGGCTTTGTTCCAAATGGTATTTCTATACTGTATGAATATTTCTAACAATGGTTTCCAATATTTCTCAGTGGTCTCCTCCCATTGTTTTATTCAAGGTTTTCAAGTGCTTGAGATCTAATTAAATTGTCCCAAAGGAAAGTTTATAGTAACAAAAATAAGAATTTTTTGCAGGATAAAACTCGAATTCAATGTTAAACTTATTGGCTTTTGGGAAATTCTACTCATTACCGTTGAATTGGCAATTAAAAATTAGTTAATGGTTCGGACAGATCGTACATAGATTTATAAGTCTATGATTTGACGTGTTTTGTTATCCACTTTATGTATAGGGTTAGAAAAATAAATATGTATCTTCTAACTAGGTATACTATTTAGGTGGGTGGAGAGTTCAGATATCCGACTATATGCAAATATTGCACATTATATCAGTTTGAGACAATATGTAAAAATTTCCGTGTTAAAATCACTTTTGAAAAAGTAATGAGGATTTTAATGACGCAAGTCTACGAAATTTCTCAATGCTTTAGCAAAGGTGAAATTTTTGCTTTTGACCTTTACCGACTACACTATCTCTCCACCTCTGGCGGTGACATTGTTTCGCTCCGGTTCTAATTATTGTTCAAAACAACCGTCCATAATGGACAAAATGGACAAAAAGTAAAAGGGGCTAAAATGTTAAAATTTCTTTAGGTATCACTATTTGTTGCAAATAATTGCTAAGATATGCAATCTCCCATTATTTATGAGAATTTTGAAGTGTAATACAGCATTATTCGGAAAATTTCGTAATTTCTCATAAAAAAACATATTTAAGCAAGAAATTCCAAATTATGCCATATAAATGCTCAAAACAACAAGAAGAGTGAAATATATGTGCCTAGATTTGCAGAAAAATGTAACAATGAAATTGCAACATTTTGCCAATTTTCTATTTTGGACACTTTTTGTTCATTTCGGACATTTTTGACGGCTGTTTTGGACAATGATTAGAACCGTAGCGAAACAATAACTCCGCCAGAAGTGAAGAGAGAGTGTAATCCGTAAAGGTCAAAAGCAAAAATTTCACCTTCGTAAAAGCATTGAGAAAATTCCTAGAATTGCGTCACTAAAATCGTCATTACTTTTTCAAAAGTGATTTTAACACGGACATTTTTGCATATTGTTTCATACCGATATAGTGTGCAATAGTTGCATATAGTCGGATATCTGAACTCTCCACCCACCTAAATAGTATACCTAGTAAGAGCAAATTTGAATTTGAGAACAACGGATAATACCAAATCCGTTCTGTGGACTATTTTAATTTGAAATTCTCGAATTATTTTGACCGGACGTGATTCATTTGTCATAACTTGGCAAGTACATTTTGCAATAGTTTTATCAAACGTTCTTCCCGAATTTTCGACACTGGTCAAAAGGTCTAGCCACCCACTAAAAACTTGATGAGTTTCTCGTTGGAAGCAACTGAAAAAGTTTATAATGGACTAGGAATGGAGCGAAGGGGTCATGGTTTACTCGTATTCCCAGAATTCGGTTTTAGCCTTCGTGGATATTCTACAGTATGCAATGGGCGAATTTGAATTACCTTAAAATACCTTAAAATACCTTACCTTAAAATCCATGGTTTACCCAAGGATTATAGTATGCATTTAAGATTGTTTAAGATTACATAACTCTACAAAATTTACGTAAAAGGTGGGCAAGTTTTGCAAAAATAAAACGATGATTTTCTTGGTAAATTTTTCAACAAAATTCCATATTTTTCGAGATGTTTCTACACGAATTTCTTTTTCTATGCGAACTCTCCAACAGAGTCGATATGGTTGACATTGTTTGCAATTCCGATTCGTGTCCTGTCCTAAGACTACAAATTCCCTAAGTAGTATACGTTTTCTCATTGGAACTAACCATTTTTGCCTACAAGGCTCCGACGCTGACATCATGTCACACATATGTATGCACCGGGCTTGGTCCAGGTTGCACTTATCACGACCGTATCCAAGTCCTGGAGATGGTTCATTATTTTTAGAAAACTCATCAATACGATCGACCAGAACTTGCTGGAAATAACCACACTTTGGTAGTGGGTATGCTGGACGTCTTGCAGATTTACACATCCTTTTCCACGTATGGCGATAAGCTACAATTGTGAACCTTGGATTCTATTCGGGGATTTTCTTTGCCACATTATCATTTCGCTGTAATCTACAAACAGGTGAGTTGTACGTACGCATCAATCTTCCTTGGATAGTTAAACATAGGTTTGAAAATAACAGTTTCAATTATCTGGCTATATGGAATTCATTCGAATTCATTCTTTATATTTCATCCGAAACTATTTTTGCAATATCGTCACCTTATTTACTAACGGTTGATATATGTATGCCTAGCTAATTAGTTGGTCTCAAAGTGGTTTTTTGTCATTAAAAATTACCATTTTTTAACAGACGAGAATTGATTGCAATCCCTAAATTAAGTAGTTAATTTATGGAACATCCGACTCGTTACCTTTGAGTCAGCACAAATTCCTATGAGTTAAATTTGCTTGTGTCACTAAACTAATTAAAAACACGATTTTATGTGGAAGAAAGAGGGAAAAAATGTTAAGAAAAAGAATTTTTAAGAAACAGGGAAAATGTCAAATCCCATTTGTAAAAATGGAATTATATAAATATATAATTTCCTTCATCTACTCTCTCTTTTCTAATTTTGCAATCGATCTAACTATTTTCAACCAAACTAACTTTTCTTATCTGGACCATAAATAATTCCCCAGTTACTTGTAGCACTTTTGCCGAATGACGCAAAATAATTTCTACCCTAATTTTGACTCATTTCTCGGGAAAATACTGTCCATTCCTTGCAGCATTTTCTTATTCTACGTATGTAACTCTGTTTACTAAACTGCAGCAACAGCTTTTTCTATTTGAGTTGATAGTTTTTACGTATTCTGCAATGTCCACTTTACACATCTAGGCAAATATTAAAGCCTAGTTGCACAGCTGCAGATAGGTTGACGGTCCTCAATAAAATTTTTCTAGCAAGGCGACTTTCTAAACAAATTTGGGACCTTTCTAACTTTCAATCTGAAATTTAGACTTTTGGATCGCTAAAATTACAAAATCTGGACAAAAGCTTGTTTAACTTCCCTTGTGGAATGTACATATGTATTGAACCGCAATACACTGGGTGAGCCCAACAAGTAATTTCAACCCTCATTTCGAGGTAACTGAAACATTTTAGCCAGAGACAGACCATGCAAGGATACCGTTTACATTTTCTGAACGTTCACACTAACTCCAACAAGTTACTGCAGACGTAAAATAAAGTAAAATTCGGGAATAAAAGAAATTGGAGACTGATTAATCCAAGTCGTTGAGAAAAATATGTAGTTTCGAAACGAGTGTACATCCATCAGGCAGAAAGGAAAGAAGCTTTAGCGGCGAATTTTGGAAATATAAAATCACAAATTGCTCTCACATATTGGCGGTCGGCCAATTAGGTACATAAGTACACGTGTTATTAGGGCATCCAAAATTGCTAAAACCGGAATAATTAGAGACGGTTTTTTTTTCATCTTCCGGTTTTGAATGACCTAGGTGGTGTAACTTTGTCCTTGATGCTTCAAATTCGAAGAGGGTTTAAGATGTGCAAAATATTATGCATTTTTGATTTTTGAAGTCACGCCCTGTTGCCTCTTCACGCTAGAAGTTTGGGTAGCCATGGTTCGAAATATTTGTGGCGTAATTTCCCCTCATTGTTTTGCATTTTCCAACCAAACTCCTTTAAACACTATACATACTTGTATTGAAAGTGATACATAAAACTAAATTTGAGTCAAGAACAGGAGATTGAACGTTACATTCAAACCGAAGGTTGGAAATTTTCAATAAAAATTTTTGCTGTCACCTTAGCAGGTTTTTAAACACGTGCTTGACACGGTTCCCTGATTAAATACTTTGACTTAAAAGAAGTTTTTTGTCAGGAAAAATTACAATTTTTTCATTGACTAGGATTCATTTGGCTCCCTAAATTGTTAAACTTAAATATGAGAAGTGTGACTCGGTACTGTTGAGTTAGCATGCCCAAAAATTTTTTAATGGTTCGCATGGACCTATATATGTACAAAAGTACCAGAAACTCCTCTGAATTTAAATATTTTTCATAATTTGTTCCCTAATTATGTGAAAACTCAGTAATCCAAGAATAGTAGAAAAATTAGAAAAATGTATGTGCATATGTATCTAGATGAGTTATTATTTAGTCTTAAATATTTTATCCAATAGTGTATATAGATACACCCTCTTAAAAGTTGATAAATATTCTACAATATAGTAAGATCACGGGTAACTGCAGTCTCTAACTTGGTCCAGATCAAGGAAAGTCGAACGTGAAGCTGTTCGCCAAAAGGTGAAATAAGACTACATATTATTCCTGATGCTACATTTCTAGGTTGGAATTATGAGTGAAAGAAAATTCATCAAACAGTATGGAAGGTATCGTGGACCTTAAAATGTACATACGCCACGTTAATATTACGCTAATACGTAATATTTAAGTTTACAATATCTACAGTCTTAAATACGTACATATAAGTAGCTCGAGGTACAAGGTACAATTTGTACGGGAGAGTTTGGTTTGGCTAATCGAATTCGTATAGGATCTCGTCAGCCACTAAATACTTGACCTCATGACGGAAATCATGTACGGGAACTTAAAATTCATAGATTTCAATTATTTGTCGAACATACATATATCAAATTATTTGTGGATTACTCTCATCTTCCCCTATTGCCAACTTAGCAAAGGGCGCGAGAAGCTATTTTCCCTCAAAAGTGCCGTGATGGAGTTAATCTTAGTTTACACCTACGCGCTTAAAATGCAGTCACGGCTGGCAGAGCTGGGCGTGACTGCCATTTGGATGCTGTAGTACGGAAAAGAATACTTTGGAGGATTCTCTAATTTTAACTTTTTCTTATACTCTAGCTTTAACTTGGACTAAAACTTTATTCGCTAAAATTGGAAAAATCGGTCTAATCTAAAACCTGATTTTGAGAAAGTTTTAAAATCGGAAATCTTTAAAGTAGAATTGTTCATGTCTGTTTATCTTAAAATTACTTAATGTTTTGAATGGATCCACATACATATATAAACAGGTAACAACAGTTCTGATTTTCATAATGGAAGTGGTTTTCATGACTTTGCATCACTAATTAAAAATGCGGTTTTAAAAGGATTTTATTTAGAAAAATGGAAAATACCAAATCCCATTTGTTAAGATGTTAACCTTCGTAATTTTATACGTATAGTAGGCGAAATGTTGTAACTAATAGTGAAATCTTTACCACAGAATTGTGTTAGATACTTTACACATTCGCCATTTCTGATAAATGCATACATATCCGAAGTTATAATTTAATTTGTTCATACTGCAAATTGATTTAACTCGGGAAGAGGATATTGTAAAAAGTTTAAAAACTTTACTTCACACGTGGTATATTTAATTCGAGACTACACAAATTGGTGAAACAAATCAATTAAAATTATGGCTGATCCAACATATATAATTTTGAAACAGGTGAACATAAGGGAAAAGTCGAGGCTCGGGCTATTTATTTTATTGGAAAATATAAAAACCAAAATAGGATATTTGGTGGTAGGATAGGTTTCACTGGTAACCACGTGATTTCCACATGATAAAATCGAATACATCGCTTTAAATCGGCGGGAAAAATGGATATCTCTGCGTGAACACTAGATTAGACTTGAACGTATTTTCCCCGGGACTTTTCAGGACTCCTTTTCACGACACGAAGTCTACATTTGGTTAATTCGCGGGTTTTTCAAGCTAATCAATAATAATTTCTCGGTAGTTACACGTGTCCCTAAAGCATCTAAAAACACGTTTTCCTATTTTTTAATCGGAAAACCCTGATTTTCTTTTAATTTGCTATACCAATACTAATCTTGTTTGCAACAAGAAAAACCAAAACTGGTGTTCCTAATGAAAATTGCCAAAACCATCAAAATCGCCCGATTTTGAATGTTTTTATACTTGGACTCAGACCCTGTTACTAATTTTATTTCTAAACTGTACAAATATTGCTAGCGATTTGATAACAAATATTTCTCAGTAATCAAAATATTTATAATAAAAAATACAATTTTTTTAAGGATAAAACTTGAACTGATTGTCAAATTTGCAGGTTTCTGGGAAATGCTACTCATTACCGTTGAATTAGCATTGGTCACATCTACGTATCTACCCACCTAAAATTTAATTACTGGTCCGTTTGGATTGTATGTATCACAACAAAGGTATGATTTAATGTATTTGTAAAAAAATTTTATCAATCAGGGTTCAGAAAACTCCAAGGTTTTAACAAAAAATTGCAACCCAGGGGTTTTAATTGGTTTCACATGGGTAAATAGCGACATGTCCTCTAATCTTGCCTTGCATAACCCTCATTACTAATGAGTCATTAGTATACGAATCAGAGCAGGATTAGCAAACTTATGTACATTGTACAGGGTATTCCGACCCCGGGTTTTACTGGGTTGGGGTTTAGGGGTTTCATTGGGTTTTACTGGGTCGTAAATTAATAAAACCCAGCGGGTTTTACTATGTTAAAGGGGTTTTACTTGGGTTTTACTGGGTTTTACTCGGGTTTTACTCAGTTTTCTCTAAAATTAAAATAGATAAATCAGTAGAATCAGTTTGCAGGTGCATATCTAAATCGAATTAAGTACTCTGATTAATATCCGGTAAATTTCTATATTTATTTCGAATTTTTGTTTATGATCTAAAAATCAGAATTTACTGCTTAACTTGGAATTTGATCAAATTCGTATTTGTCTTGTGTTCCTGGCATTTTGAATTGAAGTTTTATCGTAAATCTTGATAAAATTCATTAATGTAACAAATTGACGTAACATTGTAAGATTGATTGCTTCACCCCAAACATTGAGTAAAACCCAGTAAAACACAGTAAAACCCCAAAACCCAGTAAAACCCAGTAAAACACAGTAAAACCCCGGGGTAGTTGTTTTCAGAGTAAAACCCCGGGTTTTTCCGAACCCTGATTATTCTATGCACCTTCTGGACTCTGTGTGCAAAATCTCTAGCAGCGAAAGTGTACTCAACCCCCCAAAAAAGTCGATAAAGTTGAGCTAGTTTATCCAATTCGTAAGTAAGTACTTATGTACATATGCTGTCCCGCGACTATCAGTTATTAAATTTCCTAGTTCACGTTTTCTCACTGGGACTGGCTACATATTTTTACCTACACGCTGTGACTACGATGCATCATGTGCCGCATACCCGGCTTGGTCCAAGGTGCACTTATCATGACCGTGTCCAAGTGATGGAGATGATGCACTATTTTATCACACTCGTCATTACAATTAACCAGAACTTGCTGGAAATAACAGGGTTTTGGTAGTGCTTATTCTGAACGTCTGGTATATAGATTTACGCATCTTTTTTTCAATTACGGGGACAATCTGCAATTGTCAACCTTGGATTCTAATCGGGGAGCTTTTTTTACATTATTTTCGTCACATTTTCTTTACTGGCTGTAATCTACAAACAGGTGAGTTGAGCATACGCTCCAATCTTCCGTGGATTATGTTTGTGTTTGGAAATTATCGTCAGTTATGTTTGGAAATTATTTATCAGCTTCATTTGTCTAGCTATAATTCATTCCAAATTCATTATATTTCATCCGAAATTTTGTTTGCAATATCGTCACCTTACTAACGGTTGACACATGTCCTGCAAACTAATTTGCCTCAAAGGAATTTTTGCCATAAAAAATTACAATTTTTATGTAACAGACGGGAATTGATTTCGATCCCTAAATTGGTTAACTTATAGGAAATCCGACTCGTTACCGTTGAGTCAGCACAAATTCGGATGATTTAATGCGTTTTTCATTGCTTGTGTCACTAAGCTAACTAACTAAAAATACAGTTTTATGTAAGAAGAACTTAAGAAAATGGGAAAATACCAAATCCCATTTGTAAATGAAATATCTTAACCTTCATAATTTAATATCGCTACATTACCCTAAAGGACGTATTTAGTTCCTTCGTTTCAAATAATTAGGTAAATACTGACAATTTTCAAAATCTGACATCCGGTTCACAATGCTGATTTTCATATTTACCTAAATAGCACAGTTTCAGTGTCAATTTTTTCTGTCAGACTTTATGGAATAATCATGCTTTCCTTGTACAATATTCTTCTTTTCGTCTACTCTCTCTTTTTTCATTTCTCAATCGATCTAACTATTTTCAACCAAACTAATTCCTTTTCTTTTCTGGACCATAAATAATTCCGGAGTTACTTGTAGCACATTTGTCGAATGACGAAAAATAATGTGTGCCCTACTTTTGACTCATTTTTGGCAAAATATTATCTATTCCTTGCAGCATTTTCTTATTCTACATAGCTCTATTCACAAAAGTGCAACAGCAGCTTTTTCCACTTAAGTTGGCCTTTTTATATACAGAAGTATTCTGCAATGTACACATGATCTAAGGGAACCGTATTGAAGCCTAGTTGCACGGAGGCAGATAGGTTGGCTATCCTCAAAATTTCTGGTAAGAAGAATATCTTGCAAAATTTCGCATAATTTTTCGACTTTCCTAACTTTCCGTCTGGTGTGAGGACTTGTGGATAACTAGAATTGCAAAATTGGGACAAAATATTTTTCTATTAATTGAGCCTTCTAGGGTTCATTCAACTCATATTTGTTTAACGGGTGGCGACAATTACGACATTTCAGACTATTTAGCTGCAGCTTTTAACACTTTAATTTTACGAAAATTGAACTACCTAACGAAAAATGAGGTAGTCTCGTTATTGGCCAGTCTCAAAAACGAAATTAAGCATTTATTGTGTATTGTTAATGCATAGATAAAATTTCAGGTGCAAGCAAAACAGGTACCCATACCTAATTTAAATCCGCTTGTATATCAAGGTCTAGACTATAGATTAGTTCAAAAATTATGCCCACTCGAATTTTTGATGTGCTACAAGGACATTCAAAATCCTGTTTTATGTAAGTTTTATTTAAGTTTATTTGATGCTAAAAACCGGAATAATCTTAAATCGGGGTTTTGTGCATAATTTCCCGGGTACAAGGTTCATCTGCAATCTTAATCGCTACGCTTCATGTTCCGGTCTTGAAGATATTCCAAGCACTCTGCATTTCTATTTTAAAATCAGAGTTATCAAAGATAACTCAAATCAAAGTTAAGAAAATTTATTTTTTAATATGCTTCCAATTTTTTCGCCCCTTTCTGCTTGAGAATAGGCATAAAGTTGCCGATACGGCAAATTCAACCTACGCACTACAGAATCCGTTCAATTAGAGATACTAAAACTTTCCTGGAAGATGGATCACTTTGGAGGACCTGGCACTCGGGTCTGAATGGTGATTTGCATATTGACTTAATCACCTAAATTGCACAGTTTCAGTAAAAAAAATGGGATATAATTAACGACCCCCCTAATATTAAGGTTTTTTAAGCGCGAGAAGCTATTTTCCCTGAAAAGTGCCATAGTGGAGTTACTTTGGGTTTACACCTGCGCGCTTGGAATGCGCTCACGGCTGGCGGGGGATTTGGATGTTGTACTATGGAAAATAATATTTACTTTGGTGGATTCTTGAATTTTAATTTTGCCTTAAATTTTACCTTCAACTTGATTACATTCGGAGTAAAACTGGATTCACTAAAATTAGAGAAACCGGTCTAATTGAGAACATGGTTTCTAAAAATTTTGAAAATCGAGTCTTTAAATTAGCATTTTTCATCTCTGTTTAACTATCTGAAAATTATTTCATGGTTTGCACGGATCTGCACAAGTTTAGATATACCTCAAATTCTTCCGATTTAATGCAGTTTGCATTGTTTGTATCACTAATTAATAATACATTTATAACAGGATCTTAGAGAAACGGAAAATACCAAATCGCATTTGTAAATTTCTTAACCTTCGTAATTTTATTCGTAGTAAAGTTAAAAGCAGTACAAAAATCTTTACCACAGACTTTTGACTCTATCCTTTCTGACAAATGAATCATACCTAGGGCTGACAAATCCGGATACTCCGAATTCGAAAAATCCGGATTTTTCGGATTTAGGATACTTCGAAATCCGGATTTCATTTAGAGACGAATCCGGATTTCCCTAACTTAAAGATTCATATTTATTTACGACGTAAAGATTCAAATCTTGGCGAGAAGTGTAAATTTAAAAAAATTAGCATTCTATTCATTCAAAATATAGTTAGTTTATCATATCCGACATCAAACTCACTTATTTGAAATTCTACATTTTTTTCAGTTTCTCATGAACTGAGAAAAACGCCCAGAAATTACTTGCATCGTCAGAAAATTTTCAGAAATATTGAAACTTTTAAAAAAGCTGAGATTGCAATTGAAATTAATTATTCTACTATCTGACGTCTATCTGGTTCGTGCAAATATGTACGAAGGAAAAAAATAATAGCAATAAACAATTCAAATCCGGATTTAAATCCGGATTTGGGTCCCAAGAAAAACGGATAATCCGAAATCCGGATTTGAAAATTGTGAACGGACTTGTCAGCCTTAATCATACCTTATAGAAATTACAATTCAATTTTTAGCTTTTTTCCCTGTCAGTGGCCAGAAGTGCCGTAACGAAATTATTCTGGTTTTACACCTTCGCCTTCGCCTATTATTTATAATGCCCTTGCCGCTGGAAGTCACCGATCGTATTTTACTATTAATGCATATATTACTACATATCGATGTAGTAATTTCAAACCTGCATGTCACGCTTCTTAAAAAAATATTGAACATGTGTACGAAGTTTCTTACGAAATTTCGAAATTGTTTTGCCCCAGCTGCCAAGGAGAGGTATAAACTTGCCATTATTACTGCGAAAATTTAACCCACATACATACTCACTACAGAATCGGTTGAGTTAGAAATACTGAAACTTTTTTGGGAGATGGATCACTTTGGAGGAACTGACACCCGGTTCTCAAATCTGATTTGTATATTTACCCAAAATGAACAGTTTCAGTATCAATTTTGTACATCAGACTTCAAGGAATAATAATGCTTCCTTGTTTAATATTCTTCCCTTCATTTACCCTCTCTTTTTTAATTTTACAATCGATCTCACCCTATTTAATGAAACTGCGTAGCTCCTCTTATCCGGACCGTAAATAAATCGGGATTTATGCTTGGCATTTTGCTGGTCGAATGACGCAAATAATACTTGCACTACTTTTTCTTAAAATATGTATGTAAATCTGTTCACTAAACTGCGGTGGCAGCTTTTTCCGATTGGGTTGGTCTTTTTTACGTATTCTACAATGTCTACATATCTACTCACGTAAAAATTAATTACTAGTTCTAGTTGGCAGGGAATGATCATAATACATGTAAGATCTGATGCATTTTTCATGTACATATAGAAATGCAGCAAAATTAATTTTATGTATGCAAATGGAACATTGTATCAAAAAACCCAATGATTTAATAAATAAAATTATAACCCAGGGGTTGTAATGGGCTTGATATATGGGTAAATAGAGACAGGTTCTCTAATCTACCTCGCTCTCAGTATCTACATACTGAGGATGAGGGGCAAACTTTGGGTAACTCATTTATGTAACTATTACACTAAATAGCCTGGGAAAGGAAATTCTCTTTGCATTTGATGATTTGAAATTATGCTAGCTTGGTCACCGCCTGTGCCTTCATCTCCGTTTGGAATCTAAGGTCGCCTACCTGGACATCCTCAAACTTTTCTGGACCAAATATCGCTTTGGTAAAGTCAAAATGACGTCGTTGGTAAGTAAATTTTCAAAGATAACCTTATAAATATTATGCAATTAATGACCACCGTAATTAGTCATATTTTTCCCGAACCATATTATTTCAAGGATTAGCAGCAACGTTTCTGAACTACTTTACTCCATAGTTTTCCATCTATAACTATGGAATTTACGGTTTTCGACGAAGCGAGTTTTTCATATATGTATCGAATAAATAATTTGACAAGAGCTAAGCACCAGAAAGCAAAAGAGAATGTATGGGGCTGTTCTCGTAAATTTGCCAATTTCGAAAACGAAATTAGGTATTTAATTGCGTGTTCATCCTAGATAAAATTTCTCGTGTAGGCAAAATTTACATAAATTTGCGTGAATATCAGCGGTTAGACTAGTCCAAAAATTATGCCGATTTGAACTATTTTTGATGTGCTAGAATGTTTTCCCACTTTGTCGAAAAGCTAGTTTTTTAAATTGCTAAAAACCGGAATAATCTTAAACGGGTTTTTAAAATCTTCCGAGTGTGAATTTCAGCTACGTCTTTTTATCTGCGCTTCACGTTCGAAGCCGGGTTTGAAATTTTTCCGAGTATTCTGCTTTGTTACATATTTTTGAAGTCAGCCACTTTCCCCAATTTCATGGTTTCCCACTAAAGTGCTCCAAATGCTTGAGATGGTTCATCAATTAAGAACATTGTGCCAGACGGATTTTAGTCTTGAAAAAAAATAGTTTGTTAATATTCAAATGAAAAAAAAATCAGGAATGAATTTTTAAAGTTTTACGGGAAACGCTATTCATTACCGTTGAATTAGCATTTTTAATATCTACCTAGCTGAACTAAGGAGTAGAAGGTCACTACTTGTCGGGCCCCGATTTCGATCTCCTTTGGATATGTTGTAGTACTACATGAGTGTAGAAAAAGTGAAGGAGGGTTAGACTCCATGAGCCCATTTACGCCCGCCACACCCCCTCAAAGGCGCCCAAACCCCCAGAGTTGCCGAACTAAAATCATCGCCAAAAATCGAGTTTTGGTCAGATTTTCAAGAAATTTGCATTTTTGTGATCCCAGATAGTTGCTCTATCATATCCAATAGCAAACTCAATTTTTTTGAAATTTCGAATTTTTTCAATACATACCCTTGGTCAGAAAATCTTCGAAAATATTGAAAATTTCAAAAAAGTTGAGTTTGCTATTGGATATGATAGAGCAACTATCTGGGATCACAAAAATGCAAATTTCTTGAAAATCTGACCAAAACTCGATTTTTGGCGATGATTTTAGTTCGGCAACTCTGGGGGTTTGGGCGCCTTTGAGGGGGTGTGGCGGGCGTAAATGGGCTCGTGGAGTCTAACCCTCCTTCACTTTTTCTACACTCATGTAGTACTACAACATATCCAAAGGAGATCGAAATCGGGGCCCGACAAGTAGTGACCTTCTACTCCTAAATCTTAACTAATGGTTCAGATACATCGTGCCACAGTAACTCTAAGATTTGACTTATTCTAGTAAATACTTTATAGGATTACATGTGCATCCGGTTTTAGAAGAAGATTTGAATTTTAGAAAAACGAATATATGTAAAATACCAAATCTGATTCGTAAATCAGCTTCGTAATTTTAAATAGTCGAATTAGTTTGAAAGGGTGTAATTCATTTGTCATAAATACAAAGGTAGGTAAATAATGACAATTTTATGAAGCCTCGTTACGGAAATATTTGAATTACTGAATTAACTTTTTTTTTAATTAACTCTGACTTGTAGACCTATATATGTAAATTAGATTCCTCTCATCTTGATTTACTGACAACTCAGTAAGAGCGCGATAAGTTATTTTCCCTCCCGGAAGTCAAAAGTGCGGTAACGAGTTATTCTGGTTTTATCCCTGGGGCTATAATGCACTCTCTGCTGGCAGGTCAATTTGAAAGCTGTCCTACGGAAAAGACTACTTTGGTGGATTCCTGAATTTTAATTTTACCTAACATTTTAGCTTTAACTTGATTACGTTCGGAGTAAAATCGAATTCACCAAAATTAGAGCAGAAATCTTGACCAGAACTTTCCAGGTCATTGAATCCTTTTCGCGACATTCAGTTTGCATTTTCTAATGAGTTCGTTAATTGGCGAGTTTTTCCTGATAATCAAGAATTTTTCTCGGCAGTTACATATGTACATGTCCGATTACACGTGCTGCTATGGTATGGCGTCTAAAATCGTGTTTTCCCATTTCTGACGGACAATCCGATTTTTTTGCAAATTTGTAAGACCCGAAGATACAAACTTATTTATAACAAGATAACCCAAAACTGTTGCTTCTCCGGAAAATCGCTGAAACCAGTATCATTTAAAACTATGTAGTTTTATATCCGGTTTCAAACCCAGAAATCATCTGATTTTGAACCCTACACGAGTCCACAGCTACATACTTATATTTTTGAAGTCAGACTCTGTTTCAACTTGTAGTTATCTAAACTGTACAAATATTGATGGCGATGGATCAAAATATTTCTCAGTAGTCTCGACCACTGTTTAATTCAGGGTGGAGGAATGCTTGAAAAAGGGTTCACTATTTAATTAAATTCTGCAAGAGGAAGGTTTATATTTAAGCATGTATGTAACCAAAAAGCTTGAATTGTATCTTAAACTTGCTGGTTTCTGGTAAATGCTATTCAATACCGTTGAATTAGCACTTAACATGTGTATGTATGTATGTACTGATACGATATCCATTTCAGGGAATCATAATACTTTCCTTCCTCAATATTCTTTCCTTCATTTACACTCTAGTTTTCCATTTTACTATCGATCAAACTATTTTCAACCAAGCTATCTTATAGGACTGCCAATGAGTTCGAGTCAACTCATATGACTCATTGAGTTAGTGAGTTGAGTTGAGTTTGAGTCGAGAGTATAACTCGACTCACTTTGAAATGAGTGAGTTGAAAAATAATGAGTTTGAGTTGAGTTACGGAAAATTAGTTCGAGTTGACTCATGAGTCAACTCATTAAGGATTTTTTTTACTGCCAGTTTGTCCATTTCGAGGTTTTCACCTTGATGAAAGCAAGCTACTAAATCTCTAGTCAGCGATTTGTGATAAAATTATTCACATTTTTCGATTCTTCACACTTGCAATCTCGTGAATCACTTTCTCTCCAAATATTTCAAGATTGGATTTGCTGGGCCGGTTGAAATAAAAAATGGGAAAATGTGTAATTGTCAAAAAATTTTGAATGAAAAATTAAACTGTTAAATACACATACTAAGCTGTCCTCTCCATACCCGTCGTCATCATATACCGATTTATTGATTAGCTTATCGAAATGAACACAACAATTTTGTAAATTTTAGTCTTCTATAGGAAATCATCAAATTTGTAATTGGTGACCACCAATATCGCTCTCAACGGAAATTTTATTTAAAAATCGTACGTTCAACGAGATTTTAACCCCGTTTGAACGTATTTAGTTAAATAAATATTTTACTCTAAAAAAGGTGAGTCGACTCATATGATATGAGTTGAGTTTGAGTCGTTAACATTTGAGTTGAGTCGAGTTTGAGTTGAGACTAATTTGAGTCGAGTTGAGTTTGAGTCGGTGATTTTTCTTATTGAGTTGAGTTGAGTTAACCCTCAACTCAGCTCAACTCAACTCATTGGCAGTCCTACTATCTTATCTACCACAATTTTGGACTTCTTTTTAATATTTTTTGTCGAATTACGAATGTATCTGCCCTTCTTTTATTTACTCCTGAATAACACGTGCTTCACACATAGCTCGCTTGTCAATTTGTCGCAATTGAGGTTTTTAGTGGCAAAAATACAATTTTTGAATACGGCAAAATTGATTTTTATATAAAAATCTGACCTGGTGACCAGGAAATAAATACTGCTCATTATGTATGACAACAGGTGGGTGGTAAACAGCCCACGGAATTAAAATTAATAAGTTTCCTGCTCGACTTAAATCTAAACTGGACGCCGAGTTTGTGAAGGGCCATACATAGATTACCCGGGTTACAAAAGGGAACGTCGGGTTTCAGACTTTTCTTGGATATCACGCAATGTACAATGCGGGGATTCCAATCACATTACGAACCTAGGTTTAACCAGTGCTGAATCGCTAAAATCAGGCTAAGAGAACAACGCGAGTAAACTATCGTGGAAAGGAGAATTTTGTAAGAATTTTAAAAATAGAAACATACATTTTACAACAAAGTCCCGTGTTTTCATAATATGTAGCATGTTCCCCTAAAGTTTTATGAATCTGTTCAATTGGATTAGCGTCAGTTTAGTTTTTTTCAAAATTTCGGAGTAAAAGGCGTGTAAAATTACACTTTTTCACGCCAACATCTAATAAGTGTTAATGTGCAATAAAATATATATGTTTCACGTTCAGATATTCTTGCCACATCAGGAGCCGGATGCGTGAAAAATTTTGTATCCAGCTTTTGATGCATAGAAACGAGGGCTTGAAATGTATGCAACTTAACCATTTTATGTACTTACACTCTAAGAAATTTTATCACCAGCGCGGTGGTCATATGTGACTCTACCGGCAGGTGGCAGAAGACCACCGGAGGGTGGATGCCCATCACCAGCTTAGTGATGATCAATCACCGTGCGGTGGTGCAGTTGTCACCGTTCGGTGGTTGCAGCTGTCACCATTCCGGTAGAGTCACATATGACCACCGCGCGGTGATAGTTATCACCAGGTTTCTTAGAGTGTAAGTAAGTATTGTAAATACGATCTCTAACTATTCGTAGATAATCAGATGGGAGGAATTCTCTATTTATGTAAATTCTGTCCATTTTAAAATTATTGTAAAATTTAATTATTATCTTTAATTGCGTGTGAAGTCTTCCGGTTTGAATCTCATATCGTTCCAGGTCGATTGATGTGCTCGGAATTCATGAACGTACCAATTTTGGTGATGGAGACGCTGAAAAAATGATGTTGCGCTCTCGATCAGGAAAATCTTGGCTGCTGAAAATGTAAAATAAATGTAATTGACATATTTGTAAAGTTTAACCTAAAAACATTAACAATTCAGGTTTCAATTTTACCCAATATATTTATATTGGGTAATTGTTTTAACAATTCCTATGTAAGAAATGATAGCAAATTCGAGTAAATTACCAAACTATGCAGGATTTTAGATTTTAGACAAATATATAACTTTCAAGTTTTTTTGCTAAACATATTTGGCATGTTTTGATCTATGAAAACTTTTGTAGAGACATATGCATTTTAAGCCTTCACTTATTCAGTAAAAATATATACACATGTTTTCATGGTATTATTTAAAAATTCGAGTCTGTACAAAATATGTGAACAATATAGTAAAAATTAGTAAGCACTTACATGCATAGTTGTACATACATAAGTATTTTGTACTCTTTGTCGGAATGCATATTTCCAGATGATCTCGGTCTGTAAAAGTTTGCACAACAAAAAATAAACAAAATAATTGGAATTACTTCATTTAAACCAACTTCACATTCTCGATTAACTTGTTAAATTTGCATACATAACTGCATTTTGCTTAAAAATATTGGTAAATAAATATTTGTACCAAACACATTAGTTTTTTACATAAATTTATACCTTTGAGTCGCACATCGTCACAGACTAGAATGCACTTGGGTCACGAAAAAGCGAATAATTTAACGAAAAAATCCCATGAGAAAAGTGAAGAAGGGAATTAAATCTCAAAGTATTTATTTTTTCAAAATTCGGTTTGGCCTGGGTCTAATGTTTGCTTAACGATTGGCTATTTATTTATGTTATAAATTAATTTAGAATTGGAATACTTTGGCTTCTTCGTCCCTCCATCCGATCCGTCGGATAGGGTTGGACTGAGGAGCATCGAAGCCAGGATGAACATAACTTTGTTCATGATGAAAGAATTGGGAAAGAATTGAGCACAAAATAAAAAAAAGTCATAAAATCATAAAGTTCCCATAAAATGCACAAAACTAATTATACTCGAGACAATGTAAGGCAAAACATTTATTCATCGAGACACCCGTGAGTTTATACACATTCTTACATATATACATTTATGTATGGATACTGAAAAAACTAATTGCACACCACACTCTTAAAAATAATGTAACCCTTTCGAAAAACAAATTCACTCTGAATTCGAAATTATGTAAGTAAATTATAAATACATACATACATATGTATGTACTAAATCTTTGTAGAGTAATGTTGACCTGATAAAGAGTTTACTCTGCGTTTACTTAATTCAATATTGAGAATAAATTTACTTCTCAAAACGGTTGCACCATTTTCAAGGGTGGGTTTCTACATGAATGGCAAAGAGGACATATGTATTTATTGCTGTACTTACTAGGAACAAATGTTATATTTAGTAATAAAATGATGCCTCTAACGCCCATGTCGGCATGCTGGGTTAATTAATGGTTTAAACCTATGTAAGTATTTTTGGGAATTATTCAGAAGCCGAAAACAATTACGGTTCCCCTTGTAAAACAGTAGACATAAAAATCTATTTAAGCATAGAACAAAATGGATTTTTCGTCAGTTGTATTGCTTCCAAATCTTTACTCGTCTCAATTGTAGGGGTTAGCTTACAAAGGAATGGGTCATGCGTAAAGGATGGGCTTGATTTTCGAATTAATGCCATCACCCGTAAATATGTACGTTGGACCAATTTTATAAGTAACTGAATAATAAGAAAGATCTCATGAGCAACCCAACAAATTGATGACATCCCTTACGCAAGGTCCCTAGCGAAGCACCTGCATGAATTCTATTCTTCTTTTTCCAGCTACCCCATTTCATTTTACTGGAAAATCTTGTATCTTTTTATTTTATTATTCGCGAATGGTGAGGTAGGAGCAGTAAACTTGTGAGATGTGTGCCACACACAATTCTTCGAAAAGTAACCTTTTTAATCAATGTTGCAAAATTAACCTGGAAATAATTGGCAAGTTGGTGGGCTTGGATAGGAAATGAATTTGCTAATTTACCCGTTTTTCCCGATCATCGGCATGTTTCGTTTTCTAATGATACGCAAAATGTTGTCGAGCATGTAACAAATTTTAAACATCAAGGAGGGCATTCATAAATTATGAAAAATATCATTCTTATATTTTCCATGTTATTTATGTGTACTGAATTCTTATCTGAATAATGACCACCGTCGACAAATAGTCTGGGTTTCAATCCGTTCTCTACATATGTACATATGCCTGGTGATTTTTTAAAGACAAAAGCAGCACAAACTTACATATGTTATCATTGCCATATTTACTTAATCTGATTAATTTGTGGAGCGATAGTGACATACAAAGTACGATTGTGCAATTCAATACGTAGACATGAATGGGACATGATTATCAGTACATAAATATGTACGTAAGTCATGATTTATGAGTGCACCTGGAATTGTGTACGTGATCTCGATCTCAACACAAGACACAAATTTGTCTCCCGGCTAGACCTGCGATTATTCATTTTACAAAATTTTAACTTAGGACTCGATGATTTATCGGCAAAATCGTGAAAAGCAGTAAATCATTGCATAGTCTGCTAATTTATTTTAAAATTCTGCACGACGAATTTGAAGAACAGGTCATTCCCAATTTAAAAAAAATATACTCCATCCTTTTTAACTTTGTAAACGAGGAAATCTCACGTTAAAAGAACGTTCAGAAACATTGGAACTGACTTAAAAACTCACCGTTATTCAATTAATCAGCTAACTGATTACAAATTCGTCGTCCAGAATTGAGATAGAATTCCCACAGCCGAGAAATTACTACGTAATTTTGGTGTAGAGCCATTGAGTCCTACCTTAAATAATTTGTAAAGCTTTATAATTGGAATTTAAACAAAATTCATAAAAATTTGTTAAAGAATCTGGTAAGATGCACCTCTGGAAAAGAATAGTTTTCATCGGGATCGGATTTTTTGAGTCGCTTACAGTCACCGGAATTATCTTTGGGTGGCCCGCACTCGTCCATGTGTTTCAACTGGAAGGGATTTTTTCCCATTTTTGCCTTGAAGACGCCAAATCTCAGGGCGAATATAATACTAATGGGACCGAATTCGCAAACACGAGTGATACTAATTCTTCAATTATAATCGTAAGGTCATAACTTCTCAAATTAAATACATAATTTAATTAAATTGTAACGATAAATTTTCATGCGACAATTAAGCGATGTCCTCGGCAAGATAACATGTTTGGACTTTTGTACTCGTTGATGATTGCGATGTATGGAATACCAAGTGCTTTAGTCGGGTTTTCACTGGATTATGCAGGATTACGGTTTACCCGAGTTACGAGCGGGTAAGAAGTTTTATGCATAATTTTGAAATAGAATTTACATAAGTGTGTTTGGTAATTGTTTTTTCATCTTAAACGACAGAGCTATGATGATTGGGGGATTTATTTGGGTCGGATTAGCCACTGCAGGTTAATTTATTGTACCTACTAATTTAACTGTCCAATGAAACCGTAATTTTCCCCGACCAAAATTATTCATTTTTAAAATCCCACTTGAATAGACCAATAGATTAATTTATTCGGCATATAAGGTCATGCAAATACCCAACAAATTAATTTATTGAGCATACAATTTTATAAAAATACCCAACAACTTAATTTATTAGGCATTAAATCTAATAAATATACCCACATAAATGTTTAAATTTCCAAAAACAAAGTCATGAAGTTGGCCAAGAAAAATACTTATCTTAAAGTAGAATTAAAATTACGATATGCATTTTATTTCTGATTAGCTTAAGAATTTATATTACAAATTTCAAATTGGCAGCGAATCCCTGGATGGTGTGGCCTGGCATGTTGTTAATTTCATTTGGATCTAACGGAATGCGTTTGAGCTCGCTTCAATGCGGAAATGCCTGGCCGGCAAAACGTTCCACTATAATGTTTTGCTACACATCTGCTCATGCAGCATCAACCCTGGTGTTCCTCATGTTTCAAGTAATTCGAATACAAATTTGTTATATGAAAAATGGAAACAAATACAAAATAGTTTTTTAATTTCCTAAATAAATTTGACCCAATTATTTCTTAGTACGCCAACGCTGCAGGGATATCGCTACGTTCCACTTCATTCGTAATGTCTGCCGTTTGCGGGATAACATTAATTTCGTCCTTCATCCTACCGAAAATGAAGGTTGAATACCAGCCAAAATTGTCCCTCGGAAATAATGAAGTTAACGACGCTGACAATAATTCCATCCCCTTAAATAAAATCAACACGGACACTGAAGAGTCTAAAGGTAACCAGAGTCCCTCTGGGAAGGAGCCTGATGTCAAAATTCCACTAGGTCTGTCCATCAAAACGATGTCCTTCGTTTTCCACAATGTCTGGCTGGTCAACATCTACATGACGCGATTTTACGTGACGAGCTTCAACACGTGGGCCTGGAAGACGACGGACGATCCAAACCAGAGTATGTAACTGAATATGTCCTTTTAATTCTTGCCGTTATTGTACCTGTCTAAAAAAAATTGGCTAAAATTATCTACGTTCAACAATTTACATTCAATATTTTCAGTTGCTTTTTACAACTCATTTTCTGGAATATGTCTCATAATCTCGCCCTTCATAAATCCCATTGGTGGACTGATAACGGATTTTATGACGAAACGAGCTGACAAAAGTATATTGCAAAACGTTAAAGTTCTATAATGAGGAAAACATTGCTTCAAAATTATTTTGGGGTGCATGACTATTTATTTTTAGAGAATGACCCTATCGAAAGATTGGCTGCAAAATTTCGCGCACCCGCTTTTGTCCTTACATTGGCGAGTGCATTGACCTTAGCGGTTTACATTTGCAAAATATCCTACTCGCCAAACGCCGTGTATGTTTCGATCGTTCTGATATCAATTGTGAGGCCCATTTCGATCGCGAGTTTGTACTCGTACGTCCAATTGCGGTAAATAATTTGTAAAAATTTGCATTTAAGTATATGTTATTGCTTACACTGATTTACATAGTCAATAGAGACTGAATAAATTATTCATTCATTATTCAAAAAGTTTATGAATAATGAATGAATAATCTTCATTTATTCATTTATTATTCAAAAACTTTGTGAATAATGAGTGCATAATTTTTTTCTTAATTTTTGAATTTCTGTAAACGTTTTGTACTCCATTTAAGGTTTTATCCAGAGCATTTCAACCGACTGACGGGAATTTCCTACACCATAATTTCCATCGTAGGTCTTCTTCAGTACCCACAATATTTATGGTTATTCAAATCTGAAGAGTCTTATCTTTGGGTGAGATAATTTTTATTGATAAGTTTCCAAATTTTTTAGAAATGATGTTTAATTCAAAAATATATATTTAATATGTAGGCAAGTTACACCTTCTGCTTCATGATCCTATTGACCTTTATTAGTCCGGGACATTTATTGGTTACCTCGCTTACACGAAAATTTGCAGCGAAAGAAATACGAAATCGGAAATAAGTTCAGTAGCACGTGTTAAAATTTGGAAAAATAAATATGTAAAAAGAAACGTGGTTGTGTACATATATTTAAATTCTACAAATAATATAGTTTTGCAATTATTTTCACGAAGATTTACTTATTATGTGAATAAGGACGGAAATTCTTTCCAATTTATGTCTTAAAATTTATAATTAGAAAGATAAAAAATCAACTAACCTCTTGGGAAATGGTTGGAAATAGTTCTTTAAATAAATTTATGTAAAAAATATATTCTTTCGAACACAGGAAAAAGTAATATATTCATAAATAATGGTTCTCTGTATGTGTTGAGCATTTGCATTTTGTAGTTTCTATGGCTTATTGCATTTTAAAAATTTTAGTTAAAGTGGGTTATGCAGAGAGAAAAGGGTTAATGAGTTTTTGTAAGTTTTTTAAGTATGCAAAACAAACCAAACAAAGACAAAACTAAAACAAACTGCAAAAACACTTTTGGTTGGCTTGCGTTTGAACCAATTTCGAGGGGAAACTAGTCAAGAAGCTTTTAAAAATCGAACAGATTTAATTCATGATTTTGTTTTAAATCCTTAAATACTGCTCAAGCCTTTCTACTTTTGAGTAACCAAACAATCAATCGTGCCGATCTTCAATCAATGCGTTCTATAAAATTGTCAAGCATTTATTTTTTTAGTTTGGGGCATAATGAGGACAAACCAATATATTGATTCCAGAATACGGACAAAAAACATTTGACACAAAAAATCTGTATTAAGAACATGGTTAACAAAATGACAGCAATTTCTTTTCTATTTCCAAAGGTTTTGTTGAAACCTAGTGACAATTTCATTTTGTTATGATTGGGTGGTAAACTTTTCAGTATTGCGTCTTATTAAAAAACCCCACCAAACGTTTTGGGCGATTTGACCTGATAAACAGGTTGGTGTTCCGAAAACAACTTCCATTGCGAAAATTACAAACAATTATACCTGGAATTTTACGCAACTATTTAATTCCTGTATTTAAGTGTAAATTATTTTATCGTGCAGCATGAACATACCAAACTTACTTCCGCTGCTTTTCGTGTGGCATGAGTCAGGGCGCATAAACTTTTTGTTGTCCGTGGTTTCTCTTAAGGGGGTGATGCAGGGATGAGCATTTTTTCATAAAAATAAAAAAATTAAAAGTTCGGGAATTGCATGCAATTTCCCCATGAATTTGGTTGTCAACCGAATTTTACAAATGATAATATTCTGCACCACGGGCTTCACCCGACCCATATGGCCCCCACCGGTTATCTACTTGACGGATCTTATCAATCGTCGAACTTTATTCCTCATCTTCAGAGATGAAGACCAAGATAAGATTTATTTATTTCATTTCTAATATGTGGTTGACAACCAAATTCATGTGAAAATTGCATACAATTCCCGAACTTTTAATTTTTTAATTTTTATGAAAAAATGCTCATCCCTGCATCACCCCCTTAAGAGAAACCACGGACAACAAAAAGTTTATGCGCCCTGGGCATGAGTGGTAGGAAAAGCTTTCTCTTTAAATGCATATGCATATTTTTTCCACCAATAAAATTTTTCATGACCAAAAGTTTCAAGCTTTGCACTTCTTGCACATATAATTTTTTTGCTCAATTATACTGACGTGCTGCTCTCATCTATATGTCGAAGTAGGCCAATTGGCCAACCCTGTTACGACACTTCCATTGAATATTGCCAAATAACCCATACATATATCTTACCGTTCTAGCTATAATAATCGTCCGTCTTGATGAAGGACATAATTGGGGAGAATTTTAACCGTGCTAGATTTTTTTTGTATTCAATAGTAGCATCTTGAGTTGCAAACTCTGCGAAACAAGTCGTCGAATCTCTACTAAAGACCTTTAAGTTATAAATTGATTTACAGCAAAAAAATTGTATAGACTCTTGCTCTCCTGAATAAAACAATTATTCCAACTAAAGTATTTATATCACCTTGTTAAAGATGATTTTCTCGGCTTTGATACTAATTTATAGCTTCTGCCACACATGTTCCAAGGCACACAGAACACCGTTCTTGCTCCCCGACTGCACAACTCAGAATTTTGTTCTTAGGACGAATAAGGATTTCTTCGATGCAGCCTCTAATCAGTCTAATCTTCGAGCCCCCGGGACCATATTTTATACTTGTTTTAATCGTGACAAAATAGTGTTAGAGACCAATTCGAAAAATAGTTACGATGTTCATCAAGATGGAACTCATCTACGGTATAAACTGTGCTGGGTCTTGATTTTCTACTTTGACAGTCTACCCGTAACTAAATAATTTAAATGGGTTCAGGGACTTCGTAAAACATAACGTTCTTAGATACTTTAACATGGTGTCTAATAGATTTATAGGTACCATTCAAACATTGATAAAATCACGAAATCCTAAAAACCTGTACACGATACTTGTAACCCAAACTATCCACGATAAATTCACATTGTTAACTTTTCTAAGAAGGAATTTACCTGAAATGGTGGTAGTGTTTAGCTTAATAGGATCTACAAAAGAAATTTGCTGGTTTGTATCTAGTAAGTCGTATCTCTGTACACAGACAATTCATTCAGCATCAAATTTTGGCTCCACTCTACAAAATATTGCCATTTCTATGGAGTGGTATTACTATCGAAAAGATGATCTTCAATATTCAGAAAAAGAAATGCTGCTCAAATTCGGATCGAAAAATAGCAAACCGTTTGACACAGTTGAAATAATTGATTGCATAGTTTATACAATAACTCGAACAATTAACGCTTCGCTGTACAATGTAACGCCGAAGTTACACCGGATAATGTTTAAAGATGGGGGCGACTGCGATATGAAAAGTAACTTTACTTATTGTCCAACTCCACATATAAGGTATGTAAATCCAATATACAAACGGAAACAAAGTGACAATTAACGGGAAAAAAATATATGTACTTCCAGGTTTCAGAGAAGGCATCATCTCGGAACACAGTTGACCGATCCTACAATTATTTTAACAGGATTTGCTAGATATAACTTTCTTACCTGCTTTTCTGAAGAAAAAGTGAGCTTTTCGTTCTACTCGGCTCCGTTTCAAGGTCTGGTTTGGACCGGTATTCTGTTAGGGTTTGTTACGGTTGCCGCACTCACCGATTTGTATGCAAGGAGAATGGCGGAGAATCAAAATTCAATCCCTACTTCTACTACGTCGGAACAATCTTTGTTCAATACTCAACAATTCCGGAAACCTTGTCGAAATCTAATTCATTTCGAATAAATAACGGGGTGTGGGCAATCTGCTCCACTATCTTAGTTAACTGTTATATCGGACTAGCAATTACAAGCTTGAATTCTCCACTAGGTAAAATGATTCCAAATGATTTCGCTACAATTTTCTGTGCAAAACGGATTCCACGTGATGAAGAGAAATCTCCGGGCAGAACACTGTTGAGATCACGGAATCATTTATTACACATTCACCACCTTAAGCAGCTTGGAACCTTAAAACCTCCTAAATACCAACCGTATTGTTTCAGTTTGCTTTCAGCACCAACTCAGAGAGATATCCCGGTTGCATACTTCGCACATTTTTATGCCTTGAATAATATCTTCAGATCTTTTGCAATTACGGGGAATTACAACGCGAGATGGGTTAATGAAATTTTGTACAATATGATGGATACCAAAATCAGATTCTATCCTATTGAATTTAAAAAATATGTTGGTAAGGAATCGTTAATTATGTACATATATGTTTAGGAAATTAGTATTATTAGTTATTCCTACACTTTGTAAGTCAGCGACGCTTCGTAGCGAAACAATGACACCGTAATCGGGGGGTCTGGTTGGCCAATTTTGGCTGTATTTTTATCAGGTGATATCTAAGTAGTAGGGTTAAAAGTATTTATTATATTTAGTATAGAAAAATGATCACTTATAAACGGTCTTAATTTAATTAGGATTATTAATTCACTTTTTTCAGATAATCAAAGTCACCAGCTTCCGGATACTGACATTTACTCAGCCATCGAAGAAGAAATCGTGACATGTGGGAAATCAATCCTATATGCCGATAGAACGGAACTGATGACCCAATTAAAATACTATAAGAAAAATTATCACTGGATAAAATTTAATCAACTTACCAAGCAAACCTCCATCCCTGGGGATGTATTCGGTAGGGAGTTTGAAACCACACGAGATTCTCCAGTGGTTAAAAGTTTTGTGGCACTCTTAGAATCTGAAATTTATAAAATATTGAATGAATTCTGGGCTAAAAATGAATTTCAGAAGCAGTGAAACAAGACGAAAATTATTAGACAGAGATTACTTGAGCAAAACCACATTAGTTTTGGAATTAGTGCGATTAAATTGGGGGGAAGTATTCAAACCGTGTTTATGATTTGGGCAGGGCTACTAGTTCTAGCTGGGACTTACTTTGTTTGTGAATTTTTTTTCGCCTTCAGAACTTAACATATTTTTGCAACAAATCGGCCAAGAGTCATTAAAGAAATAAAAAATCAATACTAGCTGTTCTGCTTTTAGTAATAAATATTTTATGTTATATTAAATATTAGCATATTAAACCCTTACAAAATTTTAGATAGCGGCAGATTTTCGTGCTTTGCCCTCTAGACATGCAGGGGGTGGTCCCAGACCCCACTATATATATGCTGAATCCAATTGCCCAGACCTTTCCAACGATACCCCATTTATGGGGACATGCAATTTTCATCCAAAATTTTTGTTATTTTTTGAAAATTTTGTTTTTCGAATTTCAAAAAACGCTCGATTCGGGTTGTAGAGAAAAAAATTAGGAATCTTTTGGCGAAAGTAGCATTTCGATATCTTTATCCATCATGAAGAAATCCGTTTCCCCGTTTACAGGTTTTGCGACTTTCGACCACTCCCCCTGGGGCAAGGGGAGGAGTTGAAAGAAAGTATTGATACCGTTGTACTCACAAGAATCACCCCTACGAACTGTGCAAATGTTAACAAGATTAATTTTTTGTCTTTAAAAATTTCGGTTTAATTATTGCTGCTGATGAAAATCAGACCAACTGTGCAACAAACCCTGTTTCCATATTCATCGAGAGAAAGTGAGAAACTCAGATTCTGGTGGGTATCCACCACCACTGCGTACTGTGACTTCACAGTGCCGTATGGTGGTCTTGATTGGATATCATCAGTATAAATTCAAAGGAGCGATAGTTTTAATTTGGGCCGATTTTAATAACTTCGGTAATTATAATTATCAATATATCATTTTTGTCATAAGCGGCCATAAGTTTGTTACGGCACTTGCCGTATAGACCACTCCCTCAGAAACTTTGACCCCAAAAAACTCAGTGTTCCCACACTTTTACTTCGGACAACAAAAGGTGAAAATATAGCTCTTCTCAGGTAGAAAAATCTGGCATCAGGTTGTCAGAAGTAAAAGTGTGGGAACAATGAGTTTTTTAATGATTTCTGTGTATGAAGAAAAACCGCCAATTTTCAAATTTTGAAACTTTTTATGCATCAAAATGTTCGTAGACGTGGGGAAATTAGAATGGCAAATGCAACCTGTAGTCTAATTTTTGTTTTACCCAGTGTGCATTGAGTTTCTCATTTTTTCAAATTTCCTTCTCAAATTTATGAAAAGGGGGTGGGTGCATGTAATTTAAAAATAGCCATACTACATTCATCCTTGCACCCCAATTTGCAATTTTTCTTATCAAATTCGGTGAAATCGACGCGAAAAGGGTTTGCACAGTTGGCTCAGCCTGTACCTGCTCTGGAATGGTGATGGAATGACCAAATGATGACGAATGATGGTATAATAATGTTTCTGGATAATTGCTCTGCAAAAACTTGAAACTATTTTATCTAGGTACAGAATAATGTTCGAGATACAAGAATTTTATAATCTGTTAATATGTAATTAATTTTTGCATTATAAGAAATCTGCCTATATATTTATTTATTATCCACATTTTCGTCTTCCATTCCTGCATAAATTTTACTCCCTCCGAGAGAAGGTGGTATTTGATCAAGTTCAAAATCCGTACTTAAAGACTTCCTCAAAAGTTGCGTGTTCTTCCCGTAGACTTGAATGTTCCGCCGGATTTCTTCAGAGAATGCAGCCTTGCCAATGTTGCCGAACACGTTGAATGAGAGAGGAGCTAAATTAAAGCGGAAGAAGGACAAATATTATTGTAGAAAAACAATTAAGGGTTCGATAAAAAATTGAGGGTTCACCCAGATAACACAGATCTGCAACTTCTCAAGGAAATCTGCCAAGTTTGAATCCAATTCATTGATACAGAATCCGTAGAGAATTGGCAAAGTTATGTTATCTGGGCAATGATCATTTTGTGCATAATATTCCAAAAAATTTGTATCATTTTTTTGTAACATATGACATTATGATTTTGAATTTTAATCCAATTTCTTCAAAACTATGTAGAGGGTGGTTTACATGTCAGGTAACAATGGAACATTTTTCAATTGGAAAAATTAGCAAATCTTCATTAGTTATCGAAATTTTGCCTCTGAAATTCAATATTTTAAAAATTTTGTGATCCATAAGTTTTGATAAAAATGAATACAAATCTCAATTTCAAATTCGTAACTAATAGAAAGTTACGAATTTTTCCCACTGACAAACTTTCCATTGTAACCTGACATTTAAACCACCCTGTATATAAATATGGCAAATATCGAGCCCAAGTTAATTTGAATATGGAGTACTTCTCCTAAAGTTAGTCATCGTTTTTGGCCATGGTTAAGTAGTTTTTTATTTACAACTTTGACTTTCCAAATAATGATAAGTCTCTTACCGTTAGCAACGATGATTTTGTCGACACATTCGGGATAATTTTGGACGAAATTGATTATATTTTGCACGAACATTGTGACGCCTGGAGATTGAAAATATTTATTTATTTATTTAAGGAGCCACTTGCTAATTTTGAAAATTGCAACTTACATGCGACACAGGAATTTTGCTGAATAATGAGTCCATGCAGATTTACGAGGAGATGTCCACGCGTGACATTTTTATACCTTTCCGTAAAATCCAGTCCCAACTTGCACCCTGATTCGAACGCGTGTTCATAGAAGCGGACCAATTGGTCATATTTGCCTTGTATGATTAATCTCCTGGCATCGTGGTTTCTCGTTTCTATCAACATGACTACGATATTCCGTCAGTTTTAGGTATACCTTAAAAATAATGTTACCCTTTCGAACAGTAAATGGGCTCTAAATTAAGTAAATTATACAAAATCTGGAATAAACTTTACCCTTTATTGAGTTAATCTTACTCTGTGTGTAAAGGGTGGTTTAAATGTGACGTTGCAATGACAAATTTTTCAATTGGGAAAAATTTGTAAATCTCCTTTAGTTACGGATTTGGGATTGAGATTTTTCTTAATTTTTATCAAAACTTATGGAACACTGATGACAAAATTCTTAAAATATTAAATTTCAAAGGCAAAATTTCAATAACTAATGGGGATTTGCGGATTTTCCCCATTGAAAAAGTTTTCATTGTAACCTGACATTTAAACCACCCTGTATTTAGTATAGTTCACTTTAATTACCTATGGTTCAAAGTGCTCTTATAATTTAAGGGTTTACATGATTTCTAAGAGGGTACATACATACAATTTTTAAAGTGGAAACAGCGATTATTCTTGAAACTTACAAGGTCGCCCGAGTTTATCCCTCCCATCTAGGTAAAACCGTATGTCGTCATCTAAAAATTCCGATTTCAGGTCTAAATCATCAATTCCACGCTCTTTTCTCCACTCCAAGTGCTGAAAATTGGTAAAAAGTCGTGCATAAAATTTATTTTTGGCTTGATTAAGTCACTTTTTACCCACCCACCTGAAATAGTCTCTCTTCCGCCGCAACTATGTGGAAATTGCTGGCTGAAAAATTATCACAAAAATTGATCAAATATTCAAGGGTGCACACTCTTAAAAATAATGTTGTCCTTTTGTACGCAAAGTTAATGAAATTTCAATCCTAAATTAATTTAATACATTTTCAATTCAATATTAGGCAAACTGGACTAAATCCAGACTAACAATGCGATGGTTTGAAGTGTAATCTTCCGATTTGGTTGAAATTTTGAAATTACGTGGTCCATGTCAATACAACCAACGTTTCTTGAGGCAGTTTGTGCGATGGTAGGAATTTGGTAAAGTATTTATTTATTTTAACGTTGAAAAATGTTCAATTTTTAACACGAGAAGAGATCTGAAGTTGAGTTTGCTTCCTCCGCTTGGTAAAAATCGCCCATTTGTCCGACTTTGACCTGAAATAGTTTTACAAATTCTGACCATCACACAAACTGCCTCAAGAAACGTTGGTTGTATTGACATGGACCACACAATTTCAAAATTTCAACCAAATAGGAGGGTTTCACTTCACACCATCGCATTGTAAGTTTTATTCTTTATGAAGTTAGCGTTAATCTGGATTTCATATAGTACAGTTTACCTGATATTGAATTCAGAGTGAGTGAACTTGTTAGAAGTGTTACATTATTTTTAAGAGTATCACCGCAATGGGTGGGATGCTAGGGGAATTACTTGTTTAATTCTGATATATAATGTTTGGACAAATTTCTTACTTCGCAACCACTTGACGAGATACATTTCTGATTTCATGTAATCCTGCGGCATTTTGTCAACTACTTTAGCACGGAACTGGAAATTTAATGAGGTGTGATTCCTGTAGTCGTTCTCAATTGTTTTTAGTTACTCCATATAAAAATTTACCTTGTCCAAGAGAAACTTCTGATCCAACGTGAGGGTGACATCCTTTTCAAAAGTTGAACCCGCAATGAGTGAAATGGTAATTAAAATTACGACGAAACAGAAAATTACAAATTTCTTAGGTGGCATTGTAAAAATATTCCTGCTTAATAAATAATTACACGTTTCACTCTTTTCAATAGTTAGAACAAGTTCTTAAGTCTTTAATTATGGTTAACGGTGTGCGTTATTTTACTGATTATTTGTATTAGAATTTTTTGACAAAGCAAATAAAATAATTGGGAGAATAAAAGAATAAAGTACCAAGCCAGAGAGTAATATGTAAAATGTACAACCAAGTTAAGCTTTTAAGGTTTATCAAAGCTTAAAAGCTTAATCAAGGAAAGGATAGAAAAAATGAGGACCAAATTTTCAACCCAACCTATTAACCACGTAAATCAAGACGCGGAAGAAAAATCACCAAGAATAATCTTACCATACATGAGATCACTGACACACCGGATAACTGCATACCTACGAAACAAACTAAATTGCCAATTTGGATACTTAACTGGAAAGAAGATGAAACAAATCATTTGCTCATACAAGGAGAATCCACCACCCGATAAAGTAGGAATATATAAAATTAAATGCTCTTGTCCCTCCATATATATAGGTGAGACGAGCCGCCCGCTTAACCAACGCGTAAAAGAACATCAGAAAACCAGAAAAGAATCAGCGGTGGCACTTCACATCATGGAGAATCCCAACCACAATATCAGCCAAGACTCAGCAAGTCTAATTCTACCCGAGCGTCGAAATTTTCACAGAAAATTTCTTGAAAGTCTGTACATACGTAAAACCTCTGACGCCATGAATCAAGACCACGGCATGAACCTGAATCCAATCTGGTCTTCACTAATGTTACCCTTGATCAAGCGCCCCTGACAACTATACCGTTTTTTGAATAACAAAATAATGTTTGATTAGTATTGTGAGTGAAATCAATTCTTGTTTTCTCGATTTCCAATTTTGTCCCTGAAGATGATACTAGTGTGTATCGAAAGCTAGGAATAAATATATCTACATAAAAACAACCATGTCGCCCGATAACTCTAATTCTAACTTTTAAGGTTTCTTTCTGAATGTGACCACGTGCCCAAGGACGAGTGTAAACCTGACCAGATAATTACAAAACCAGCCAGAATGTAAACCTGGATACGAACTTGTGTACAGGGTGGTTAAAATGTCAGGCTACAATGGAAAATTTTTAGATGGGAAAAATTCGTAAATTTTCATTAGTTACCGAAATTTTGCTTCTAAAATTCAACATTTTAATAATTTTGTCATCAATTTTGGTAATAATTATAAAAATCTCAATCCCAAATCTTGTAGCTAATGGAGATTTAGAGACTTTTCCAATTTGAAAAATTTTAAATTGTGGAGTGACAATTATACCACCCTGTACATATACATAGATATATTTCCAAAACAATGTGCAGTTTTAATCTAGTTCAATATATAAGTAAATACTTAATTGCATACATTGTTAACTTTTATGAGAAAGTGGGGTGTACCATAGGTGCGCAGCTTCCAACAGCTTCCGCCTCCGGCGTCCGCTTCCGAACAAAGTTGCGTGCTTCCAGCTTCCAGTGCTTCCGCTTCCGACCAAAATTTTCGCTTCCAGCTTCCAGTGCTTCCGCTTCCGACCAAAAATCGCGCTTCCGACGTCCGGAAGCTGCTTCCGATAGCCCCTACAACATTGCTTCCGAGAGCCTCCGGCGTCCGCTTCCGACCAAAATTTCGTGCTTCCAGCTTCCAGTACTTCAGCTTCCGACCAAAATTTTCGCTTCCAGCTTCCAGTGCTTCCGCTTCCGACCAAAGTTTGTGCTTCCGACTTCCAGCGCCTCCGCTTCCGACTAAAAATCGCCGCTTCCGACGTCCAGAAGCTGCTTCCGACTTCCGGAAGTCGGAAGCTGCGCACCTATGCGACCTATCCTATCCTACCTATCCTATCAGAGTACACCCGGTGTACTCTGTGGCTGGTCAGTCCAGTCGAGTCGGCCAGCACTCAAAGTATTTATGCATGTACATAGTACACAGCATTTGTATGCGGCCAGGATTACTGAATTTTTGTACATGCAGCGAATAATGTAAAATTGAATTGTAACAAACCTTGATGTTGTGAGAAATATTCCCATTGTATTTATTATACTTTAAAGGAGATATTTAATTGTATGAATATGTATGTGGGATAAGCGAGCATGATGTTGATATATTATTATTGACACGGAATGTTATCTGATCCGCCGTCTTCCATCGTTTGGCTACGTATTGAGCTTAAGCGTCCTATTATTTCAGCATTCGATACCTTATCTGTTATATTTTAAATTTATCAACATTATATATGTATGAATTGAATAGTTTCTATTATTTATTACTTAAGTCGTACCTATGTACATAAATAATTGTGTCGTTTGTGGAAGATAATGGCTGTATTATTGTGAATTAGTAATTCTTAAGACATTTGAATAAATAAACAAAACTTGACACTTGCACGATGCATATGCTAATAAATTTATGAGTATCTGTTTCTTACGGAGTGTATCTACGTGCTGTTAAGTTCCATTCAACTTGATTGCACTTGGTACGCTTTGTAGCTGTAAACATTGAAAAGATAGGAGCCATATCTTTGCACAAATTTGCATACATAGCCTGTCACATCTGCATACGAGTTCTAAATACTTCACCAGTTTGCACAAAATCGCTTACGTGACCGTTCTGGCATTGTTTGCATGAAATTCAGCTACATAAAACGATGCATGTTTTCATTCAGCATCACACAGGGAGATCTACTTTGTGCTAAATTTTAAAAAATAGTAAATTTCCTAAGAAAATATTTTTTTACACGATCAAATCGACACTTTTTCAGTCAATTTTTCTCGTAAATTTCGTCCTAAGTGGTCATCTCTCACTGGCGATTCTCATCAATCCCGACACTTTTTTAAACTCTCAGCTCGTCAAGGGTTTGTGGGGGCATGGTACGGATATCCACGATCGTTTTGAAGGTGGTTGGGTGGAGAATAAGTCGCGAAATTTGCAGCCGACGCACATCTGTCGGGCCAAGTTGGGTCAAGTGAGTATAATTCCTGGCGAGTTGTTTAACGAGACGTGCTACATTTCCGGAAATCCAACATTAGCCAACGGCGGAACGGGAGTGAGGGCTTTCACAGAAAATTATGAGATTCTTCTTAAAATGGAGGACGTGCTATACGACTGGATCGAGTTTGACGGGAACAAGGGCACCGTGCCGAGGGGAGCACTTATAGGGGGAATTGGATCACATTATGAACCCATTTTGGTATGTTTTAAATAGAATTTTAAGTAGTATACAGGGTGGGTTAAATGTCAGGTTACAATGGAAAATTATTCAATGAGGAAAATTCGAAAATCTTCATTAGTTACTGAAATTTTGCCTCTGAAATTCAATATTTTAAGAATTTTGTCATCAGTGTTCGATAAGTTCTGATAAAAATTAATAAGAATCTCAATCCCAATTCCGTAACTAATGGAAATTTACGAATTTTTCCTATTGAATAAATTTCTATTGTAACCTGACATTTAAACCATACTGTGTTTGGTTGGGAAATAAATTGGGAAGGTACTCGGAAATTTATATTGGGAAATTTATCAGAAAATGTGTACAGGGAAAATGTTATGGCGCAATTATTGGGAGAATGGAGAGAAATAAAATTTTAAAAAACCTATTATGAAAAATCTGTTTATACAGTTAAAAAAATAGATTTAAAATTTTAATTATCGAAATTTGTCCCTTTTTTAAGGTTTGTCGCAAATTTATTTACGGAAAAGGAAACAATCTTCATAAATCGATGGCCGTGCTGGGAAACTTTTCTCCGAAAGTGGGCAAATGTTTTTACGAAATGCAGGTTAAAGCTGACACGATGAAGTGGGATGTGAGTTTTACAACGGAAAAGTTTGAGCTGCTTGTCTCAAAGGTAGGTAAATATATAAATAAATATTTTTTTAAAATTAAAAAAAAATTATAATTTATGAGGCAATTGCCAATTATGTAAATTTGTGTCCCACTTATAGGGAAAATGGAAGGAGCCATGTGGAAAAGATGTAGAAGATCTCAAAGAAACTGAATGACATATTTACATATTTACATATTTTTTTTATGATACTGTTAATTTTTTTTACATGTGTACACATTGATATTTTTTTAACGTAAACTTTAACTTATAACTTATTTAATTGTACACTCAATAAAATGAAATTGGTCCGGTAATGATTTAATACCAGATGCCTAAGAGTGGGCATTACGGCATATGTATTTAGGAAGCAGAGAATGGATTTATATGTATTAACACGTGAAAGATTAAAGTTTCGTGAATTTAATTATTCGGAGATAAAATCACCTTGTTTGAGCTGCGCTTCTGCGGTCAATGACGTCAAACTAATACCGGTTCATATATTTAAATATGTATTTGAACACATGCCTGGCTACATTTAAATTTCTATTGTGCAGAGTATTTAGTAAGTGCAGTTTGTCTAGTCGTTTGACGTCATTGAAGTATGCATTATTGTTTGTAAATAAATAGTTGCACACTGACAAGATAGTTAGACAGATATACAAACACATGTACCCACATTATACATACACATGTAGACCAGTACAAGTACTTTAAGTACACTGAACCTGATTTGCTTACGTGAGGTGGCCCCCGTTTTTACATGACATTCTTCCTTTAACCGGCTATAAAATGAGGCAAGTCTTCATTTTGGTTCAGACAAGGACCATTCAGGATTAAATAGTCCTCAGTTAAAGATGCTCAGCCATTTTGGTTTTAAAAAAAACTTTACATACATTTTAAAATGTATTTTAAATACATTTTAAATATATTTAGTCACCATGAAAACAATTATTTCAATTCTTTCTGTAACCTTCATCTTGAGGGATCATTTCTGCTCTTGGAATTTTTGTTGGTTTTTGTCGAATCTGACCATTGGAATGTTATAACATTATTGTATTAGTTGTGACTGTGTCAGAGTGGCGAGACGTATGTAGCATTGACCGACAGGTTGTATTTGTTTGTTTGTACAATGTAATACCACATCATATGCATTGCACAATAACACGGTTAAAACCTGCATTGCAGCCTTATATATGTATGTAGCCCGAGGAAGGGTTATAAATAATTCGATCGTTTCTTTGTTGCTATGAAAGAGCTTGTAAGGTTCAAAATGTGACCTCATCCTCAAACTCGATCTCTCATGCATATTTTCTGGATACATATGTTCAAAATTTCTAGTCGATCGAAAGTTTTACCACAGTAATCGAGAGACACGCACACATCGAATACCTTGACAATAACATTACTCTTGACCTCGTCACACAAGACTCGTTGGAAAAGCAATGGTTTTGTGTCAAAAATAACAAACCTGTGCGACATGACAAGTTAAGTACAATCTTGGTTTTGATGCAGCAAATCGTCCACCTGACGGGTCCACTCAAAGAGTGTGAGGTGTGCACCTTGGAAGGGGGGTAGCCCCAAGGGGGGGGGAAGCGGTGGCTTTGGGTGCCGCTCGTAGCTGAAATAAAGTATGGCATACAATTTATGCCTTTCTATCTCGCTTCGTGGCTAATTAAAGATCATGCATATCGTCAATAATTAAAATTCTGACTTCGCAGAAGACTATCGTGGATGACTTGGCAAACACGCAACGATCAGAGACGTCTTCATTTGGCTTAGAAGTGTCTGATAAAAGCGTGTATCACGCAAGGAGCTAAATCGGTGAAGTTTTCGCGAGTTTGTGAGTTTGTTGGCTAAAGTAATGCACGAATAAAATTTTAATTAGGCAAATACCATTAGTTGGAGGTTGGGTTGGATTCTAAGTATTTTCACAGAAATCTAATATTTATTGACTAGTTCATAAGCCTGTCCAAGGACCGGCCTCGATAAGACGGTGTAGTTAATTATTGACTAAACCAAGATATGTTCTATGTAATGGCGACGGCTTCGCTGACCCGCCTACACAGTTATTATCTACCATATACAATTTCATAATCATTCTTTGATCTCAACGAGGTGTGCACTCCAGAAGGTGGTGGTTTATTATAGCTCAATTGCAACCCCTTTGCAAAATTTGAGCGCGATCGGATGATTCCGAAAAATCAGTATGGATGAGCCAGCAGGGTAGCTTCACTTCAAACTATACCATCCGAGGTCATTACCCAATCCCGTTTCAAATTTCAGTTGAATTTTGAAAAATCAGTGTGAATTACAGTGTGGATTGTTTGGTTGCTCGAGATAATATATTTTTCAATTTCACTTCGTATTTTTTCCGTTCAAAGCCATTAACAAACAGTATATCAATTTTTAACCCGGATCTTTAAAAGACTTTAAAAAATCGGCGTGGGCGAGCCAACAGGGTCATTCCTGATTAAGATTTTCTTCATCGCATTTCATTCTAAGTCATTGACCATCCCGGTTCAAAGCTTCAACTATCTAGATCGAACGATGTCGAAAAATCAGTGTAGGTGATCCTACAGGGTCGCTTTAATTGGAGAATTCTCCGATTTCACTTCATTTTCCATCACCCAAAGTCATTTTCCTCTCCCCTACCAAATTTCAGCTTGATCAGATCAAAGTGAAGATTTTGTCCTTTTATCACTACGAGCTACAAATGCTAATACTTCTTTTTACAAAATTTTAGAAAAAATGGATTAAAATTTTTTCATTGTCACAATATGTTAGCATTTTTTGACAAAATTTTATCAAAATGCTTCAGAGTGAATGAATAAAAGGATAACTATGGGATTTTATAAACGAGATCTTTGTCATATCCATTTGGCGATAAATACATTTATTATTCAGCAATATGTATATGTTATTCCTTATAGGGAATTCAATACGTATTCCACAAATTATGACCTATAGGACGATCTAGATAAAACTCAGCAAGCTATGAGTGCATGTCCTTCCAAGACGGGACTTTAACTAATCTGCATCGCATTCTGAAATTTACATAGATCGAATAAAAAATCACTACATAAATTTTAAGTATATGAATTATACTGATTGCTGTAAAAATTGTCCAAAATGACAGTCGTTTTAATTTTCATATCCTTTATTAGCCAATACATTGTTTGGTGTCAAGATATCCGTTTAAAGTATGATGTCCTCTTACCATCAAATTTTCTGGAACTTGCTGAAACTTCAGACGTTCAGGTGATACACGACGGAATTCCATCAGGATTCTTTTCCTTCATTCAGGGTCACTTTACTCCTATGACAACAGTCAATTTATTAGTCATTCATAGTCCTTCGGAAGTTTCAACTCTACAAATATTTCCCTCACATTTGTCTTCGATGTTATGAAAGGTCGCCCTGGTCCGACGAAAATAAGCATCTGGATTGCAAAGTCACTTATACCAATACAAGACGAGCAACATGTACACATTGAAAATTGGAAACTTGTGTCTGCCCATCAGTACGGATTTCTTTGCACGCTTTGCGATCACAATAAAATTGAGAGACATCGCTGGAATTTTATTCATTCGCTCATAAACGTGTATAACATCGTTCCAACAAGATTTGAGATACTGAACTTATTGCCGAGGTTTCATTTGGTCAACGATTGCGGACACTTTTTCATTGTCCATGTATCTCATGAAGACGTTCAGATCTACGTAAGAGGAATTGTGAAGGTGTCCAGTGTCGAGGATTATACCTGTAAAACTTTAGACGATCAAAGTACACTGCTAGATTATGGGAAGCTCAGAGGTCCGCCGAAAACATGGGATGCCACTTTTTGGTCGAGTGAAGTCAAATTTAAGACTGTGAAACAAATACCAAGACCTGACATGAATCCATTCGATCTTGATTCCCCCCATCCTATAGATTTCTATATGGCGGTTGCTGTAGTAACGACAGGAACCAATTCGACAATATCTATAAATTATTCTGGCCCACATATCTTTGTGGAAATTCATTACGGGTTTGGTACTGGTGTTGATCGAGAATTAGCTAATATAATTGGAGATAAATTTCTAACTTGCTATTCAGAAGAGTATCTAAGTTTTGACTTCTACATTGCTCCGTTCAAAATGAACCTATGGCTCGGGTTGGGAATTAGTTTGGTAATTACTTGCATTATCTTCATTGCCTACACGTACATTAAGCATGGACGAGTCTTGTTTTCAGTGTCATTTTCGTTTATTTCCTTGCTATTTGACGATTTTACCTGTATTCCGCGCGTAATTGAAAATCAGTTATTTTACCGTATCATATTCAGTGTATGGGGACCGGTTGCTGTTTTGGTCATAAACTGTTATAGTGGCCTCATCGTGACAGAACTTAACGCACCACTTGAATCAGTACGACCAGAAGTGGCTGAAGATCTTATATGTGAAAATCGGCACATAGTTGATAACTATGTCGAAGACAGCATTTCCAATTTTCTTAAAAAGGTGCCATTCGATAGATATATTGCATATTGGGGCAATTTAGATACGTGTTTAAGTGAATTCTTTTGTCTAACGCCGCCGTTCAAAAATTAGTATGCCTCTAATAGGTGTTACAGCATATTTTCCGCCTCTTTTCGTGGTTCAGACGGTATTGGATCGTATCAAGGGTATACTGCGTACGCAAACACCTACAAGCAGCTAATTCATTACGACATCCCAAACAATATGACCTTTGAAAATTTAACCAGAGGAGACGTACTAGAATTGCTTCTCACAGACCCCGTTCACAGCGTGCTCCCGAAAGGGTACAACCCTAAAAGACACAACTATTCTGAACCTGAATTACAAGCCTTAGTCGAGAAGGATATTATAAATTGCAAAGAAAAAAGTGCTTATATGGCGCCCACTGAGATGGTTTGGGCTGAGAGGGATTTCTTAAGTCGAAGCTATCCATCCAAGAAATTTCACGTTGGGAGTACTAGCTGGATACCGGCGAGAAATGGCTGGTTATTTCAACAAGTGGCAGGAAGTACTACGTCCAGTGGTGTATCTGTTGTGCACAGAAATTTTCAAGCATTTGTTGCATCAGGGATTTATTTAAGATTAAGAGAAGAATTTCTGAGAACCTTGTCGCACAGACGGGTGGCAAACGATACGGGTCAAATAGTTTCAAAAATTGCGATTGATGGGCGAATCAGGACAGTTTTTATTGTATGTGGGGGACTGTTAGGTTTTGCATTTGTAGCTGTAATAATTGAGGGGTATAAGTATGAATATGATTTTATTTGTAAAGCGTGCGTAAGGCTAATATAGTTTCTTGAAAAATCTTATAATTTCTTGCATGATCAGGTGACTAAGAATAGAAAAATAAAGGGGAAACGCAAACGAAAAAAACGTTCATCGATAAAGTGTATCCGAGACCGTTATCCTACCAACCTATTGTTCTGCTGCAAGGGCAAATCCTTTAGTCTTCACTAGAATATTATATCACTTGTGATTCAGCAACATATATGTACAAATGAATGGATCATGGGTTAAGGATGTGCTCCATTTTCGAATTCTTGTAATCACTCGTAAGTAAATACGTGTGACCAATGTTATAACTTACTGAATAATAGGATAGGGCTTACCTCTACCTCAGCAAATTGATGACATTGACTTACGCACGATCGAAAGCGAAGCATCTACATGCATTCTATTCGTCTTTCTGCTACCCCATTTCATTTTACTGCAAAATTCTCTATGTTTTTATGTTATTCCTCTCGAATCGCGAGGTGGGGGCAGTAAATTTGTAAAATACGAGCCATATACATTTATTCGAAGAATTACCATTTTAAAATATATAGTTACTAAATATCAGCTTGGAAATAAATATGTATACAAGATAATGCGATCAGATAGAAAAAAAATGTTAGTTTGTCTAATTAATATTGCCCGATTATCAGCATATTTTGTTTCCCAAATGATGCACAATGTTTTAAAAATTGGGCAGGACACTTCAATTTTATACAAAATGTGATTCGAATATTTCACACGTTATTTAAAGAATGCTTATCTGTATAACTAACAGCGTCGACAAATAGTATGGGTTTCAATCCCTGCTGTGGGGGCCGTACATACATAAAGCATGTGATCAATTTTCGGGAAATTTTGGCACTACCCCTCCCCGTGTTTGGGGCTGTACGTCCCATGATATAATTAACGTGGGAAGGATAAGATGCCTTGATCCTTATCCCTCTCAAATCGATCACATCCTTTTTGCACAGTCCCTGAGTATAGATGGTAATTTTTTTAAATGACAACTGGAGCACGAACTGGGTTTACATATGTATCATTGTCATATTTACTTAATCTGATTAATTTACCAGGAGATTACATAATTCAATACGTAGACCGAAATGAATGGGGCATGACTATCAGTTATGATTATTAATCATGATTTGTGACTGGAATCGTGTACGTGATCTCGCTCGCAAACATTGTCTGCAATTTTAATACATTTTGCAAAGACACCCAAAACAAAAATTTGGCATGTGTAACCATGTTTACTTAAAGTTATACAAAAATATGTAAAATTGTACTGAAGAATCATCTTGAATCCACCAAAATGCACCTCTGGAAGAGAATAGTTTTCATCGGGATCGGATTTTTTGAATCGCTTACTGTCACCGGACTCCGGTGACTGGAGTAATCTTCGGGTGGCCCGCACTCGTCCAAGCGAGAAGGATGAAGAGAAGGATGAAACTGGGAAGACTGCCCCAACTCCAACTTCTCCTCCTAGCGTGAGGGTAAGCCTTAAAGAGTAAAATATTCAAATTTATTTGTCAGTTCCTTACGAAATTATTTTTGGGCACATAATTCTATTTTCAGAGGAGGACCCTATCGAAAGGTTGGCGGCAAAATTTCGCTCATCCGTTTTTGTCCTGACATTAGCGAGTGCATTGACCTTAGCGGTTTATATTTGCAAAATATCCTACTCGCCAAACGCAGTGTACGATTCAATCGTTCTGATCTCAATTGTGAGACCGATTTCGATCGCGAGTTTGTACTCGTACGTCCAATTATGGTAACCAGTTTGTAAAAAATGAACTTAAGCCTAACTGTTTACGTTGTCTTATTCAATGAATATATTATTCATTCGTTCACCAAAAATAATGATTGGATAATTGCTTAATAATTTGTTCAAAATTTTTAAACGTACCTATTGAATAAATATTTAGTTTATTCTTCATATTCATTAATGAAGAATGAGTGAATAATTTTATTCAACATTTTGTAGCAAGTACTTAATAAATGTATTAAGAAATCGTTGCAAGAAGGGAAACTTAAGATGAAATGAAAAGAAAATGAACAATGAATATTGATTTTCAAATTATTTATGAATCAATGAATATGGAATGAGTATTTTTTCCAATTTTAAAACATTTACTGGGCGAATTTTGAATTTTCAAATATTTTTTGATCTGTTATATGAATACTTACAAATTTACTTACTTCAATGTTTTGTATTTATATTAAGTTTCTATCCGGAGCATTTCAACCGACTGATGGAAATTTCCTACACCATAATTTCCATCGTTGGTCTTCTTCAGTACCCGCAATATTTGTGGTTATTCAAATCTGAAGAGTCTTACGTTCGGGTAAGATTATTTTTATTGATGAGTTTCCAAATTTTACAGAAATGATGCTTAATTAAAAAATATATATGTTTGTAGGCAATTTATACCTTCTGCTTCATGATTCTATTGACATTTGTAAGTCCGGGACATTTATTGGTTACCTCGCTTACACGAAAATATGCAGTGAGAGAAATACGAAAACGAAAATTAGTTCAGTAGCACGTGTTAAAATTTTGAAAAATAAATTTGATAGAAAGAAATACCAATAAATAAGATTTAATATTTCAGAATCATTCTGAAATACTGTGCAAACTTTTCTAGTTTTGAGTAAATCGGATAATAAATCGTGCCGATTTCCAGTGAATGCGTTCCGTAATTGACAAGCATTATTTTTTTGCATACTTAATAATAATTATACCCGATGAAAAGTAAATTCTAGCTAATTGTGTACAATTTGTGATAATTATAAGTATGTACCTAAATAGATAATTATATATGTATCCGTTAAAAATTTTGTAAAACTACCCCTCTTCCGTTCAAAGCTGTTGGTAGACTCCAATCAGTACTGTTTCCACCCACAAATCAGGTCAGGTTTATATTTTTTTAATGCTGTCATATATTTACATATTTCTCCATGTTAAGTTCGTGAGAATTAAAATTATTCATTGGCGTAAATTGGTAATAATACATGTTGGAGGATTGGCATGTACATAAGTATGCACCCTGAGAATCTTAATACCTGTAATAAATAGGTTAGTCTCCGTTATCTGTATGTATGGTACATATGACCACGTAGACATTTACGTAAATGCATATTATCGATATTATCTGAACTAAATTGCGGATAAGCATTGTGAGCTTACCCAGAACAATCTACGTAGCTTACAAAAAGCATGAAGCAACCTTTCACTTGGAGCTGCATAGTAAGTCTTTCTGGTTACCAATTTTTTCCTTAGGGACGGATGAGCCCGACCTTCGATGGACTTTAAAGGTGTGACAAAAATCTAAGTGTTAGAGTTGCTTAATCCCTTCAGAATTATAACACAAAATTTCCCTTGAAAAAGATAGTGAAATTGATTTTTTGATACGCTTATCTAGTCCATGTAGTTTACCTTAATCATGCTTAATGCAGAAAATATACATATCTATGCACATGGGTAAATATATTTACCTTGTAATAAAAATTGCTGCTTTCCTTCAAACGCGTCTCACTCTTAAAAATAGTGTAACCCTAATATATAGAATAATTGGAGTCTTAATTGCATATTACATATATATATATAGGTATGATTCGGAGTAGGCTTTGCACTTTATCAAGTTTACAATACTCCGGATTTGGTATATGATACATATATCCCAAACCAGAGTAAACTATGGTTCACCCAACATGGAATTAGGAGCACAGTTATTTATCTAGAGGGTAACATAATTTTTAAATGTGTAGTGGCTACAAAGTCACATCATTATTTTTAAGAGTGTAATGCTACAGGATCACATAACTGTGGTCCCATATACCATCAATTACAACGTAGATAAGAGAATTTCCAGAGACGCATTTACTGTCATGATTATGATAAATGGTTGGTTTAAACTTTCATAATTTGCATGAATAAATACTGATAAACCGTAATGCAAATAAAGATAAAGCCTGTGTCTTGCTCAATTTTAACTGAACTGTGGTTGCGATTTGGCACAATTTATTTGCTGGAAGTGAAGCAAGACCAATAATTTTTAATAAGTTGATTTGTTTGAATTTTTCGGCTTTAAAATATTTAAACAAGTTTCAAATCAGGTTTAATGGGTGACACTGACGTTGACGCGGTCGTCATTGACAATGGGTCTGGAATGTGTAAGGCTGGATTTGCTGGAGACGACGCTCCACGAGCCGTATTTCCAACTATTGTTGGCCGACCACGTCATCAGGTGGGTGTTCATGGGAGATCAGGAATTGTCTATGTAACTTGAAGAAATATTAATCATTTGGGTTCTCCGATGTTTTTAGGGATCCAGTGCGGCAGGTTTGACTGATTATTTGGATTATTTGGTCATAGTGTTTGGAAGTCACTAGGCAAAAGTTTGCAGTTATGTATTTTCTTTCAAGTCTGTTAAATCCTTAAGGGAGTTCTTTTTGTAATATTGACACTCGCAGAAATAAGGCCACTCTTTTGCATAAAGATACAGTATGAGTTATAAAGTGATTAAAACATGTCAACTTTAAACTTAACGAGGAGTAACGATTACCCAGGAATCTGCGTGATCTTCCTTACTTGCTAGAGTGGATTTAGTTTTGAAAAGAATACAATTATTTTTAAGAGAACTAGCTACATAAATTGCCATGAAAGTGAAAGATGATTTTAATAAAGTCTATGTAGATAATCATCCAGAGAGAAAGAATTGAGGTTCTGCTTGGATCTTAATTATTAAAGCTAAATTCTTTTCTAACTTGCACAGAATACGTGGGGGATGAAGCTCAAGCGAAGAGGGGAATGTTGACTTTAAAGTATCCAATTGAGCATGGAGTTGTGACAAATTGGGTAAGTGCGAATTCTTTGTGATGGACACTTTGACATTTAGGACATTTTGCTTGATGAAAATTGTGCATTGAGGAATGTTACATATTTTTGGATAGGATGATATGGAGACAATATGGAGTTACACGTTTGAAAATGAGCTCCGCGTGGCTTCCGATGAGCATCCCGTCCTCCTTACCGAGGCTGCTAAGAATCCCAAGATCAATCGTGAGAAGTTGACACAAATAATGTTTGAGACATTTAATTTACCGTAAGTAAATATATGTAGGGGTAATCGACAGTTGAATAGGTTTTTGCAAGCTTGCTAGTATATCAATCTACGCATTTGCTGATTTGCATAAGTTGAAACGCTGAAACTTTTAAAATTTAAAGTTTATGTTTACAGCCAATATAAAACAAAATTTTGGTTCTGCTATATGAAACAATCTCTAATGGATTCGTCTTTGACTTCATTTTTATACAGAGCAATTTACTTATCGAATCAAGGAGTGCTTTCTGTCTACGCGGCTGGCCGAACGAATGGTATTGTACTAGATTGTGGTGACGGAGTCACACAAGCAGTCCCTGTATACGATGGGTATGCAGTTACCCATGCAATGCATCGATCCGACTTTGCGGGCCGCGATTTGACGGATTACTTAGCGAGGATGCTCACTGAGAATGGATACTCGTACTTTAGCTCAATCGGGAAAAGAGAAATCGCTCGAGATCTTAAAGAACGTTTATGTTATATTGCGGTTGATTTTGATCAGGAAACCAGAATGTCGACAAGCTCGCTTGAGAAGCCGTACGAACTTCCAGATGGTGAACTCATAACCATTGGGGAGGAAAGATTCCGCACATCTGAATCGCTTTTCAAGCCTGGTTTGTTGGGACTGTCAGTTGGTGGAATTCAAGAAATGGTTTATAACTCGGTGCTAAAGTGCGACCCTGATATCCGAAAGGTAGTTTAGTAGTTGGGTATTTTATGATGAATGGCGTTTACGTTTATAACTAAACTTTGCCATTTTTGTATAGGAGTTGTACCAGCATATTATATTGTCTGGAGGTACGTCAATGTTGCCCGGATTTGCTGACCGTCTCAAGAACGAGATCGTGGAATTGGCACCGAAATCTATGAAAGTCAGGATAAAGGCTCCAGAGGAGCGTAAATATTCTGCCTGGATTGGAGGATCAATTCTTGGTTCGTTGGAGACTTTCAAAAACATGTGGATCTCGAGGGCCGAGTATGATGAAGCTGGGCCGGCTATTGTAAACACAAAATGTGCCTAAACTTGTGCATTATTTGGTTGTAATTGAAAATTTATCACATTACATTTTGATGTAACTCATGAAATATATTGATTCATTGATTTATTCATTAATAAATAACTGGATAGTATAATTGAAATAAGAAAAACGAACTATTTATGATATTTCATTAACAATTATCTCTATGGTAAGCAAATTAATTACATTAATTGAATTGCATTTTATGGATAATTAATTAAGTAAACTTCATTCAATTTCTTATTAATTATAATTGAAAATTTAATTGTTGCTACAGATGTCAAAAATAATTGTTGATGAATAGTTTGCAGGGTAAAAAATGATGGAGGATATTATACCTGGGGGCGTACAGACGAAAATCATATCCTTTTTAACCTTGATTTTAAAACATTGTTTGCCAGTTGGTAGGGTTTAATCGTCAATTTCAGAAGTTTAGACATTATATTTGTAATACATATATTTTATAATCTAAATGAGTATTATACATTGAAACTCACAGCGTGAAATAAGTATTGGCTGTCATATATTTAATTTATGGCAGTGAAGTACGTGTTGATTAGTTTCATTAATGTTGTACAGTTGCCATAGTTATTGTCGGTGTTCCATGATATAAGTTTCATACAATTGTCATGGATAAACCCTTTGGCATACTTGACATAGTTTAAGCCCCCTCCAGTTCTGCCTGGATAGCTCTAACAGAAGTGATCAAATCACACACCTCGTAAACTGAGACAGCAACCAAGATCACCATGGTAATGGCCTCATAAACTTCAAATGGGACTTTTGACTCCAGAGTGTACATGATCCACCACAAAATGACTTCATCCAAAAAGAGAATAATTTGAATTCCGACCCAAACTTTATCCATCCTTTTCCTCAATTCCTATAAAACCAGTGAAATAAAAAGATATATAAAGCATAATTACGGCAATTATTTTAATTTTTTGCTATTTATTACATAGTCCCACGTGTATGAGTTGATTAACACCGCGCTGGCGGAAGCATGAGCCGAGAAATCGGCAAAGATAATAGCGAAAAAGAAAATCCAAGCCCATCCCCCGAATTTTAGGTGTTGCAGCTAAAAATGAAATTTGTCATGTTAGTCAACACGTAGTTGGCCAGTGGTCAGTTATGCTCTTACCATGAAAATGAAGACACCCAATTTTCCAAAACTTAATAACTTTGAACAACTGTATGAGACCATTTTTGTTAATTTGCTTAGAAACAGATAATAGCGTGTAATGGATAGTGTTGGCAGATTGAGAAGTGGAGCACATGAGGTACATAGATAAATAGGTTAGATTAAGAAAGTTCACCTTATGCTCCGGGTGACCATGGTTATCGGTAGTGTCGAACGATTTGACCAGAAAACCCGGGTAAGAAGTACTTACACGTCCTCCACACACGCTTTGATTTATTGGCATTTATGTTCAATGAGGAAAGTAAAAGTGTATTTGAGCATTATGGAATTGGGCGTATTCACGTCAAATATTTGCATATTTGCATGAGCGTCACTCAAGCAAATGTTAATTTGAGTACTTTCCACATTAAGTGAAGTACATACCTATGTCAATTACAGATATGAATAAGGCAAGCGACAAATTCTTATGTAAATGTAAAAGAATATTGTAATGATTAGTTTTACTATATGTTGAACTATTTGATGGTGTATTTATGCATCATACTAGAAAATTGAGGTTTTTGATAAAACTAAATACCCATTTTTAGCAACAAATTTCACCAAGTGCTTCTGATGGACATTTGCAAAACCGCTGTACAGTTTTTGAAAAATATAATATGATTAATATTTATTTTGGCAAATATTGCGTTACACCTTACACATGTTTAGAATAATAACACTGCAGATACCCATTACGAAGGAATGCGTCATCACGATAAGAAATAAGATATTGTTGTGACCAGTATTCCCGTACTAAATCGGCTCCTTTCTCACCAATCATGATGGCAGGTGCGTTCGTGTTGCCATTCACAATTTCAGGCGCGATTGATAAATCTATCACTCGAAGATTTTGAGTCTTCAACACCCTACGAAATTAGACAAATTATTATAATAGATAAGTATTTAATACAGAGAATAATTTATGCATTGACCAATGATACGTTGTAAAACAAGGACAAATTTTGCAATGAAAGATTATCGTGGAAAGTATTATATTAGCATGCAAGTAATAGCTCCAAACTCACATCATCGGCATGCCTGTTTGTATACATATAAATATGTATCCATACCTTAACTTCGAGTCAACGACTGATTTTGAATCGTCCCGCGGTCCCATTCGGCAAGTACCCACCTTTCACAAAAATTATGTAACTGAAGGAAGAAACAATAAACATAATAATAATTTTATTTGACTAACCGGGTGATACAATGTGAATGCAGTATGTCGGATGTAGCACGCAAAATACGAATCGCTTCTAGCAGGGAATGACTCACATCCCGGAAAGTTTGGCAAGTCGACAAATTTCGCGTCAAGTCTTTTAAATGATTCCGTTTCCTCGGAGACCTTCAGGGTAAATTTTAACCCTTGAAAAGCAAACAAATTATTTTGCGAGGATCTGGTTACGTCAAAAAAATTTGATTTTGTCACCTTCCACGAGGGCTTTAACGTCTTGTGGGTTTTCCAAATACTTCGGGTCAATTAAGGGTGGGGTTTCCCAATTTTTGTCCTTCAGTTGAATTTGACCCACACTTTTTGGTCGGACGAGGGTGATGATCAGACCAAATGCGTCCAGTTCTTTTCCATCGAGGGATTCCATATAGCGAGAAGTCAATGTTTCATTGTACAACGTGGTTTTTGAGTAATCAGACATAAATTCTGGGTAGAATCCAAATCCCATAAAGTAGACTTGAAGATCCGGCCAGCTTTTGTTGGGGATTTGGCTACTTGAAATAAACCCTTGGGCGAGAATGCCTCCAGGTGAGGTGAGTGGGCCTAATTAGTTATCACAAGTTGTTACATTCTTAAAAATACTGTAATAAAAAGTAACTAGAGTCTGAATTATATATTAAGTAAACGATAGAATGTATATCCAAGGAGACGTTAACTTGATAAGATCAAAATTTACACTGGATTTCACGTAAAATGCAGAGTGCCTTTACTTTTTGACCGATAACATTATTTTTATGAATGTTTTTATAAGTACTTATTCTACTTCATGAATATTTTATTTATGATATGATTTATGTAAATATCTGTTTAAACACGTATACCTAAATATGTAAATGTGTGAAACAAGCTTACCATACCCGTTGACAACGTAATCGAGAATAGTGCGAAGGCCGAAATCTCTAGTTGGAACTGTCGATATTGTATCGTTGATAAGAAATGGGAAGAGACTCGTGGTGATGTGATCCTTTAAATTCTGCCCGACTGGGAGGTCAACTTTAGGTTTTATCTAGCAAGATTATTGCTAAATTTGAGTTATTTCTTAAATTCAGAGGTTACAGTTAGCGATTGTAAGACATTTAAATATTTTTCCAATCTCAGAATTTGTACGACTGGACTATCACCATCCGGTGGTAATACGTTTGTGACTCTACCGCGTGGCAAGGATACGCTATCATCAATACGGTGCAAATTGTGATAAAGTACCTTTACAGAATTTAAGTGTGCCTTTGGCCCTATTCCAGAAAGCATAAGCAGTTTTGGCGAGTCGACAGAACCCTCGCAAATTATGACCTCTTTACTCGCTCTGGCAAAACGTTTCTTTCCATGTCGCATATAAAAAACGCCCTCGGCCCGATTGTTAGAGTCCAGTTTAATCTAGTGGGACACAAATTGTGTAGAATTCAATTTGTACCGGGGAAAATGTAACAAATAAGATTACCTTTGTTGCAATCGAGTATCGAGAAATAACCAAGTTTTTGCGGTGCTGGAAATTTTCCAGAAAAGCTTTCCACGTGCTGTGCCTACTTCCATGTTTTTGCGTGACTTCGGCATCACCGAACCCTGCCAATTTTTAACAAAGTCGTTTTTTACCAAATGTTTAGATGCATTATTATTGAGCAGTTTTACCAACTTGCTGCCCTCCATTCGTGTCAACTTCTTTGTAACCGAGTTCATGGACGGCATCCATAAAATATTTTGCGAGTGGGGACTCATACCGTTTCCGCTCGACGTGCAAATACCCGTAGGGCGTTTGGCCGTAGTGTTTTTCTGTAAACAAAACAGAAACATTTAAGTCATTGTGGACCACTTCACGTGTAATGTTCACGGTTGAGAGAAAGGTCTTATTCGAAACTGGAACATGCCCGAACAGAAAAAAAGTGTGTCGAATTGTGCTGTTATTTATAAAAACACGATGCATATTATATTTTTCATAATCTTTTTTTTAAATAATTCTCAATTCTCCAGATAATAATAGTTTTTTTTTCTGCCGAACTTTTACACACACTGAACATGAACTATACACTCTAAAAAATCCGGTAATAAATTCTTAATACCTCGTATTACCGCCTGTGGGGTAACATTAGGTATTACCGGTAGTATGGTCACGCTTTACTACCATTTCTTCCACCAAGTTGTAGCAAACACTACCAGCCTGGTTAAGTTGGGAGTCACAATTCTCCACCACCGCGGCAAGGCTGTATTTAGTTTCATGCCAACATTGGGTTGTTACTGTGCAGTAATAGTAGTATCTACCAGCACGGTAGAGTCATATATGTTTCCAGCGTGGTAATAAAATATTTTAGAGTGTTATGTTTATACATAAAGAGGATCCACTATCGAGCTGGACTGACGAAATAAAATGCTCAGAACTTTTTACACAGTTAATGTAATTTCAAAAAAACTGCATATGTTTATTACCAAAGTGTCTGGATTGCCATACAGTTAAAATTTTAATGATTCAATTCCGCCATCTGCTACAGATTGTATTTTCTTCTTCCGATTTCGCATTAAATTTCGCCCATAGACTGCACCTACTTCCAAGCTGATTTTCTTCCATCTGTTCTTAAATTTTCTAAAGGTGTCTGGGGTTTCTGAAAGTTTAGAATATTTGGATTTAGTCAGCGCCCAGAACTTCTCAATTGGTCGCAGTTGAGGAACATTTGGTGGGTTTTCATTTTTTGGCACAAATTCAATATTTTTCCAATTTAGGTAGTCCGTGACCTTTTTGGCGTAATGAGAAGTTGCGAGGTCAGGCCAAAACAAAACTTTGTCGTTTTTATGATATTTGTTAATAAACGATTCCAATCCCCCCTGAATGCATGACTTAAGATAAACCTCCTGGTTTACAGTACCCTCCAAAATGACGGGATCGGAAACATGGCCGGCGCTGGAGATGCATTGCCAAATTAGATATTTTTTTGGGAATTTGTCTTTCTTCCGGATTTTGTCTTCATATTTTACGTCAGAGGGGTCCGAGGAATGGTAAAAATGCCTTCCGGGAAGATTTGAAGGGTCGACGGTGGCGTAGGTCTCATCGTCCATGATGACCACTTTTCCCCGAATCTTCTTCAACAACTTCTTGCAGCACGCTTGAATCCTTTCCTTTTGTGTTGCTTTGTAATTTGGTGCCGGTTTTTTTGTCCTGGCTTTAATCCCTAGTTTATGGACTTTGATTTTGCTCAGATAGCTTTTTGAAATTTTGACCTTATTTGCCGCTGCAGCCGTTGTCGTTGATGGATGATTTTTTTTATCCGATTTTTGACTCTTGTCGTCGCTAGCTTTACAGGTCGACCAGTAGGGACTTTGAATTTGACGTCACTGGATTCCCCGTACTTTTTTAGGTGATAGTAGACGCTGGATTTAGGAATACCTTCTTGTTTGAAAAATTGCCACGTAGTTTTGGAATCACTGTTTGCTCTATTTTTATGAAACTTAATCACTCTTTTTCCAAACTCTTGCCTTTCAACCCAAGTTTTTCGAGTTTTAGCCATGACTGGATAATTGGTGACATATATCAATGGAAAGCTTATAAGTTGGTCTACTCAAAAACAATTATCTCGAAAAATAATTTCGCTGTGTTCCCGCCTAGCGCGCCTTTACGGGGCAGTCCAACTCGATAGTGGATGATCTTTACAATTTTGCAAAATTTTGCATAAATAACTCTGCATAAAGTTTTGTGCAAAAAATTCATGAAAATTTGTGCAGGAAAAGTGCTTAAATTTTTACTCGAATGTGAAATAAGTTATTGAGAATTCGTAATTTATCAAGGCCTTCTTTTTGCCTCACCATTCTCTTTGTAAGCTCCATTATAGTCCAACGATTTTTTAAAGTACGGCAGCAAATTATTGTAGTTCCAGCCCGAGTCGTTAGTCAGGTTGGCCCAATTGTCGTAGTCGAACGGACTGCCGCGAATGTACAGCATGTAGTTTAGGTTACTCGTCCCCCCAAGCGCTCGTCCACGTGGCCAGAAAGATTTCTGCAAAGTAAAATTATGCAGTCATGCATATTAAGAAAGAATGACATATTTTTAAAACTACCGTATGAAAATTTCGACGCCTTTCCTGGGGAAAATTGGCAATTATGCATAAATTATATATATGTATGTATTATTCTCTAGGAGAGCGATATGTGCGTAAACCATGAAGAATGCATAATTATGAAGAAGCGTTTTCGCAGGTTCAGGTTTTTGAACGATCGAGAAAACCACTAATGTATGCAGCATTCTGCAGATTCCTACATATGTACACACGAGGTTAATATATACATAACAGATTTTTCTAAAAATTGGGTTTGGTTTTTTATGAAAATATACTATGTATGTATAAATAAATCAAAGTAAGAATTTTAAAAAGAATCACAAAATTTGTCTTTGCCATGTCGAGGAGAGACAGGTCAAGTTTAAATATGTACGTTAATACAGTTTGGTCATTTGAATTAGAGACTCTTTTGGTAAATTTTAAAATTTTCTGGTAACTAAGAAAAATTTTTAAAAAACCTAAAAAGAGCTATTCACAAATTATATGCCAGTCAAAAAATACATTTGTCATCAAATAAATCATTGCATTAACCTACGAATGGCTCTTCGCGAATTTTAATTTTAATTAGTTGCTATCCTGGAAAAAATTGCAAAATGCAAAAAGAGTCTCTAATTCAAATGACCAAACTGTAGTTATGTAAGTGTAGAAATTTAATGTGGGATTTGTGGTCAAAATTCTCCAAATTTTATTTACCTTGTCTTTCATCGCTTGATTGGAAAGTTTCTGAGGGACGGTTTTATAGTTCCAGCTATTTTCTGGAAGGATGAAATTCTCCGGAGTGAGGAGAGGAATGGAAGTGAACGGACTTGGATCTCCGCCCGCTTCGAGGAGTAAAATTTTATTGTTTTTAGAAAGTCGGTTCGCCACCACGCTCCCCGCTGAGCCGGCACCCACTAGAAAATACAGTCAAATTAGTACAACTCTGGTTCATAGAAGAATTGATGCATCTGTATTGGCAGATTTTTTAATTAAAGTTACAACGATACGTATGTTACCATTTTTCGAAGGCATATTCACTGCGATTAAATAAGATTACAAAGATGAATACTTGACGAGGCACGGATTTTTAATCTCACGTTACCCCTCTATTCAATGTCCCCAGATACATGTAAATTTCTAAAATAAATTCATGAGTCTTGAGATAAATGCACATTCTCATACATACTTTTACGTTGAACTAGAAAACTATGGATCTACAAAATTGCTAATTCATTTAGTATTTTTGTCAAAATTAATTTCTGCATAATCCGAATTAACTATTTCTTCAAGTCCATATTTTTGAACTTATTTTTACTAAAAGTTCACAATTTACACGTTAAAGTATCATAGGTTGCATTTATGTCAAAACTGTCTGTAAACTTGTAAGTATAAAATATTAAATGTACAAATTTTAAGCACACGGTTATCGCAGGGTCCGTGTTACACATGTATGCAATTTCGCAAAAATTATTGCAAGATAAAACTGCAATTACTACATATAATCTACGAAATAGTCATAGGATGTATTACCACGTGGTGTACCTAATCCTAAGAATAAACACCCAATACGGTTGCACAAAGTCACCAAGATAAGCGCATAAAAATGTTCTTATTAGCATAACCGCCGCCGGTAATAATACATTTTAACGAGTATATCTTACATACCCACGATGAAGTCGAACACTTCATCGGGTGGTGGAGGTCCGAAGTAGTAATCCCAATATTCGTAATACCGATAGATCAACGGGGTCAAAATTTGGGTAGATATCACCAAAATTATGAGAGGCAGAAGAAACAAAAATTTCAGTATCATGATCACTTCTCGGTTCCCAAGTTTCAACTAAAATGTTGAAAACGGGTTAGTTTAAATAAATAAATGAAGACATCCATGCAGTCAATAAATAATCATGTTGGGGGCCGTGCATAAATTGTTGACGGGATTTGTGCTGGGTTAAATTCTGTCATAGGCTGACAGAAATAATTGAATCCATCCTTTACGCAGGGATCGTCCGTGTTTATCTTCACGTTGAATCAAGGTCGACTGGATTTTTGACCGATTGTGTTATGCTGCATAAGTGCAAAGTTTTGGGTAGATTTTTTGGTGGTAACGTATTATTCATCTACCTGAAGTGATGTTGAGATATGTACCTGGGAAACATAATGATTTTGACCTGTAAAACTGGAAAGCGATCGTGCATCAGGCATGTGATGCATTTTAGGATAATTTTGACCCACACTTATTTATTTGACTTATTTATGAGCCGCATGTTATAAATAATTAATATGCGGACGATAAGATGCATTAACAGCTACTCAAATCGATCACATGACTTTTGCACCGTCCCAAAACGACTCAAAGTAGAATACGGTCGGGGACGGTGAGATGTTTAATTTGTGGGTAATATTTTTATGTTGAAGCTGTTCAGTGAAAATTACATACATAAATTATCACTCGGATATTTTTGCATGCTTCAATTATGCAAGGTAAGAAGTGTGTAAGGAGTTTTAACACAATGCAAAACAAAGTTGTGAAATTGTGGCTGAGAATATGTCGAAGAAAGGGGGTTAAATTCTCCTCAAAATAGAATTAGAATCACGTGTGTTTAAATTTCTATCCTTATTTTTGTATTTGTATACATATGACGATATGTATTTATTTTGCATGAAAGAAACCTTAACGAATATCTCTACCTTGCATGACTGCGTTAAAGGTTTACCAAGCAAATTTAGATTTTCTTAGGTAGCATTTTTACCTCCGATTTTATGACCTGGAACAGGTTTCAATGTTTACATGAAATTTGATTATATGCGACGCACACATTAAACGCATGAATGCATACATATGTATGTATATGTTTAGCATTATGAAACAGATTGAGCAGAGAGGGAGAGAATGAGGGTGAAGTCATGACAACCCTACTTTCTCCGACTTTCTCCATCAAATTAGTCGCTAAACGGGTGGTGGTGAGGAGGGTGATCTCCCCTGTGGGTTGAGGAGCTGAATATGTAGGTGCAACAACAACTCGATCCCGAGAGGGACGACGTATGCACACTCTTAAAAATAATGTCACCCATTTAATAGGTTAATTCAGTCTGAATTGTGTTAGATGTAAACTATACAAAATCCAGAGTAATGTGGACTCGATAAGGAGGAAAATGTACTAAGGATTTTGTTTAGTTTGCTTAATAAAAAACTGAAATTAAAGTTGCCCTTTGAAAGACTGACATGATTTTTAAGAGTGAACATCCCACAAATGTCATTATAAAGATGGTAATTTATTGACAGGAAGCTTAATTTATTGATCCATGAGAGGGAAAGAGGAGGAAATGGGGGAGAGAAGAACCCGGGTATTCTTTGCCTCTGAGTCTATCAACATCTTGACAAGATTTGGATCTACATATGCACCTTTTGTGTGCATTTTGCGCGACAAATTTCGCTAAGAATTTGATGTCATTCGAAATCTGTGCACTTTTTTAAAATAAATTCTCCCAAGCTAAAAAGAGATATACATATTTATAAAAAACAGATTAGTATAAATGTATTGAATGCAAAATGGATATTGGACAACTTTCACTTGTCTTTTTCTAACACAATTTTATTTTACAAAATCGACCAGAAAATTTAACCATCTACAAATTAGGATTTCTATAATTGTCATGCGTTACAGATGTCAAAAACAGATACATAAGTTGGTCATGGGATTTTTTAGGATTAATTTTATGTATAAGATAATTAAGACGGTAAATGGCCAATTTTAGTCTATATGACAATGTCATGCTAATTGTTTTGAGTGTATCGGTTTGTATCTACATATTTGGATTTTACTCTAGTGCAATAAGTATTTACAAAAATTAAGCTTAGTAACATAAAATTACTTAGTCACGAAATGAAGTACTTTTTATAAGTTATTGTCTAAAAGAGGAGTTTGTACTTCTTCAACTAACAATTAGATTAAGAGTAAAATTGGATTTATTTTATTAAATATTTAAGAGTTTAAATGTTAGTAGAATTTTAAATTCACACCTTGAAATTTTAGTTTTTATGAAATCCTTAACTAATTTTTGACTTGAATGTACATTCCGGGGTCATTAAATAAATCACATTTCTTGACGAATTGATAATGAAGAAAAACTAGCTATATGTTCGCATAAAATTACATAAAATTAGTCGCACATTCTAAGCAATTCATAAATACTTCCTGAAAAAAATAAGAGTAAACAATTCATGTAGGATTAAATTTGACCAAATTTTGGAAAATATTCCAACTGGTGAAGAAAGAAGGGTGCACAAAATTTCATACTTGAATAATTTTGTAAAAAGCACTTATTTGGTAAAGTTATGTAAATTATATTGGACATACACTCTCAATAATTTTTTGACAATATTGTTACCGGCGGAGATACTATGCAATTCTACCGTGTGGTAACACTATAGTAACAAATTGTCTTCTGTGGGTAAGAAATTGCCTCCGGTATCGGTAATATTTTTATTACCTGAGCGTTGACATTGGGGACGGAGCAGGATTTAGCCTCTGTATATATGTTACCCTTCGGTGATAAGTTATTACCGGAGCGGTAGAGTTGCATAGTACCTCCGCCGGTAACAATATCATCAAAAAATTATTTAGAGTGCATATATGTGCATAATTTATAAAATATTCCAAATTGTGGTGAAAAATGGGTAGAAAAAATCTCGTAATTAGATTACTAATATGAAAAATCCAAACTTATCTTGTTATGTTGCAAATAAACGTTATACAAATAAACTTGATATATATATATATATATTTTTAAATGTACGTATTCTAACTTGTGGGTTAAAACGGGGTTGCAAAAATGAGAAAAAATGTGTATTTCACTACATATACATGTATATATATGTATGTCCAAATGACCGTTTCACTAACCTTTTCCATATCAGGTAAGCGTTTCAGTAGGTATAATTTTTTTTATAAGTGTTAACAGGTGCGATTTGTATTGTTTTGGTTTTCTAGGTACTCAAGATTACAGGTGGGTTAACAGGTAATAGAGTTCCGAGCAGTCAGTTTACGTATTAATTATTTAAATACGTACTTATTTACATATCTCAATAATTATCCAACATACAGGTATTCCTGGCAGTCAGCTTAAGTATGTACTAATCTGAATAATTAATGCAGTTCCAAGTATTTCGGTTCCATCGTCGTCCAGGCGGAATTCTGATTGATTGTCTCGGTTGAGAGGATATTTTGCATAAATTTAAATATTTACACTATACTTAATTGATATATTCATTAGAATTAATTAACGAAAAATCAATTTACATATGTAACAGGAAAAGTTTATAAATAAACGTAGTTGTATAGCTAAGACAGTTATATTAGGTTTAAATATAATATTAATTAAATCTAATTACTAATTATGTTTGCAATATTTTACAATAAAAAGTCTGAATACAATTAAATCGCACAATTGAGGACGTCTAATTTCCTAGGAAACAATAGTCAGGTGTGTGGGATTAATTAATAGTTAAAATTATTATTAATTAATTAGTTAATTAAGGGTTATGGAGAGTTAATTGTTGATAACTATATATGTATAGATGCATGTATTACCATAAATATTTACACAAGTTCTATGCGCCTTCACCTGCAACGGAATATTCCAACTCCGGTTAGAATAAATCTAATAAATAAGTTTGATCCAATGTGGACGAAATTGTATGTACATGGCTCAGTTCAGAATTTTTTAGAGGGTTTTTAGAGTACAGAAGTGCATATATTTTGATTAACAATTATGATTAGTTATGACTATTAATAATTAATTAACAATAATTCCCAAGTATAATAATTACATTAGTAAGTACGTATTTTATAATTTGTGTTAGTTTGTCATACCCTTTTAGAATTTTGTGTCGCGCACGTTTAAGTGAATACTATGCATGTGTAAATTTGCAAAATATAATTTGTGTTAATTTGTTACGTGTTTAATCCAGATTGCTTTGTACCTTGTTTGCATCTTGTAGATAGTTTAATGATTTATGTATGTAGTTGTAAATAAATAATTGTCCGTGTTTACTTGTGAGATTTGTGAAGGTTTTGGTGTAGTTGTGGGATAAATATTTTTAACGGGGAACTTTATGTAAGTTTCGTTTATACGAATGTTATGTATATGATACAATATTTTTAACTGTAAGAACCAGATTGACATTACATTTCCCAGGTGGGTAATAAATTGTTAATTATGTATGTGCATGAAGAAATATATATGGAATATGCATCTACATAGTGGGGTCATAAGTTCTCGTGAATGCATTTCCGGTAATAAATCCCAAAGTATTAGAGCCATCTGTTCAAAATTTTTATGGATTAACAAGGTATTAATATTGTTTAGAAATCATAACTTCTTTGTCAAGATTGCGTCCACGGGCAATTAGACAAGACATAACTCGTGACGGCCACAGGTCGATCGTGGTACGCGCCAATTTTCGTGCCAAAAGTATTTCAGACTTTTCACCGTTGGCAAAAAATTTAATAGAAAAAAAGGCCAGATATTTGTTGTACAGAAGTCTGACATCCGTTTAAGTATGCGGAAGTCAATACGAAGTCATCACCGTGGTGTGAATGGGAGCAAGTTGGCTGGAAAAATGAAATCTCTGTTTTTTACCGCAAAGGGTACAAGTTGAAGCCAAGAATTATTTTCAGAGTGTCCTAGAGACAAACGCTAATAACCTGAACCCTGGACCCTCCGAAAATCGCCATTGGACCTTTCAACAAGACTCTGCTCATGCGCAAGGTGCAAAATTGTCCAAAACTGGCTTCAGACGAATTTTCATGACTTTTTTTCATCCGTAGAACGGTGCTCAGTATCTGCAGACCTTAATCCCCTAAATTATGACTGGTGGTCAAAATTATAGGTACAAAAATGCTCTAAATTTCACCCAAGTGTGGAAGGGCTGAGGTCGCACTTACTGAAGATCTGGCGCTTTTCCCAGGAAATCCGTGAGTGCCGCGATCGAGCAGTTTTCGCCACGACTTATGTCTTGTGTACAAGCCCGTGGAGGAAATTGTGAAAACGAAGTTATGATTTCTAAACAAGATTAATACCTTGTTCATCCACAAAAATTTCTATCAGATAGCTCTAATACTTTGGGCTTTATCACCGGAAATGCATTCACGGGAACTTATGGTCGGACTATGTAAATATATACATACAAATTTATAACTTTTTGGTGAATATATAGTTATATATAATTTACGTTGGAATTTAAGGGATTATAAATGTGATCAGAATATAAATCGTTATACACATATTTCTGTATTTAGTTTTGTCAAGTCCTCAACATCTTCATAGTAAAAGAATTAACAAAAATAAAAAAAACACGATAAAATATAAAAATATACAAGACAAAGGAAATAGAAAGGCAACCAGAAATTTAATTTGGAAAGTATTAATGTGAGAAAAAAGCATTTTGAATTAGTTGGTTCGATTTACGTAAAAATATAAAAAAGGAAGAAAATTGCATTTAATGATTTTTGACGTGAATACAACCATTCAAAGAAATGAATAAAAATAAATATAAATATATTGCATTAATACGTCCAAATAGCATGGTAGTAAACTTTGTATAGTTTGCTTTACTACAAATTTCCACAACATTTACTTTTCAAAGAGGAGAACTTTACCTTTAAATGCGTGCAAAAATATTAAGCTAACACATTGAAATATTGTCCATGTCGAGTCAGGATTATAGTTGGATTTTGAATCGTGGTATTAGTGGATTTAGTGGATGGATATAAACGAGCTCAAATGGTAGGATTGTGCATGTTAAAAGTTAGTTCTCTTGAGTATAATAAATAGATTCTTCAGCTTATTTAGTACTGGACTTTTGTTTTGTTCCAAGCTGAAAATTTATGCACAGTTTGGGAACTTATTTTACTGATTAGATCAATATCTTAAGATTAGAGTGAACTTATTTAAAAGTGCCTGATTTTGTACAAACATATTTACTGAGGAACTCCAGTCGTTTGAGGATGAATGAACCTGGGGTAGAAATTTGTAGGACGTCTTGGGAAGAAATCTAGAAAACGGTTGAAAGTTGTGAGTTCAAATTCAAATGTATTTCTCAAATTTAATGAAATAATGTATGAAATGAATAATATACGAATTAATTCAATGCTATTATAGGAATAGTTTGGTGTTACCTTTGTGACGTGACTTTTATAGGCCATTTGCATTACGTAAGTATGGGATTGTCGTAACTCATAGCTTAGTTTGAGCCCTGTCGTAATAATAAGTAGAAAAATTGGTTACATCGATTTTGTCTCCTGTTAGTAAGCTTGAGAATTCTACCTAAAGAATTTTCTACCGTTCAAAAATAATTCAATAATCTAATCTGAACTTTGTATTGGAATAAGATTAAATTGTCAGATTCCAGTAGACATTACCTAACTGTTTCGCAGGGTCGTGGTCTTGCTACAATTTTTGGCGATATGCTAGCGGGAATCTTCCGAATGTTTGTAGGGACAGAAAAATAAACCTTACTAGGATGTAATGCTATTTGAACAATTATCAGGACGTAAACGTCAGCCGAATATGGTCAACGAGTTGTTCCTGGGTGGGCTGATGAGTTACGGTAAGTGAACGGCAAAACATATCAAAAAATCTGTATTATAAAATCTATGTAATTGTCCTTTATTTCTTAGTACTACGGCCCATAGCCATGCCGGGATAAATTAAATTCTAAATTATTACTTCAACTAGTTGCATTAGCCTCACTTACGTTTTCCTACTTAAGTAGGCCCATGGCATGGATCGGGGGGTCGCTGGAAGAAAAACAGCCGTGTTGCCCACGTGATGCACATTAAGATGATGCCGAAGTAGGGGATCTCCTTCCTCAATTTGTAATATTTTCCCTTCCTTTTCTTCTTTTTCTTCTTCTTCGTTGTCTTCTTCTTCTTCTTACCATGGGATTCATCCCACTCTTGTCTGAAGCCACCAATCGCAATGTAGTAGTGTACCGCTACGACAATTGATAGTATGATGACGAAGAACCAGGTGGTTGCAAAAGGATGATGGTACATCCAGGTTCCCAGGAAGTCTACCTTAATCTCGTCATTTTTAAGATTTTGTTTGGTCGTTGGGGCTCGGCGATGAGTTGGTAAATATTTCGAGGAACCGGGAATCAAGGATGCCATTTTGTAAATTGAGTGTACTTCTGGCAAGAATGCATGAACAAATCACAGCGTAAAATTTAATGAAATCTCTGTTTCTCTCTAAATGTAAGTATTTGGATCCTGAACTTTAGCTTATTTTAGGAAAGCTTGGACACTAAACTTTTAGAACTATTAGCTTTTTTCCACTCCTTCCAGGAAATCCAGTTTGACTACAAAATGTAGTGCATTTCTTTCCGAGTTGTTATTATTTTCTTTGAAGAAAATTTATTGAAGGACAAGTTCATCAACAAGTGTAAAATTCTTCACCACTGTTTCATTTTTCCCACCTTGAATGTCACCCCTATTTCTGGTGGAATCAATGTAATAAGCCAGGCTAATGATTGCACAAAGAATTAGAATTCCAGACACGTTGAGGGCAAACGAGCAACAAACTTGTTCCCACATGCCACGTAAAAATATGCTGCGGTGAGGAGAGGGGGAATTTTCACAATCGATGGAAATGTTGGTGTCCCCCTTCGCGTGAATGGTGTCCCTTGAGGACAAAGCAGGGCTAATGTAGACGGACGAAGTCTCAGAATCGGGCATCTTAAGAAGAACGGCATGGATACTATTGTCTTTAGAGATGATATAAAGTTGAGGAAGGAAGTTGAGGTGAGTTGCAGGGAGAATTTGCTGGAGAGGATTGAAGTGGGTGAGATTTGTCAAGGTTGATGTGACTATTTCACTCTCCAGCATACAACAGCCCTCGTTGCTGGATGGATAGGACGCCGTTGCGAGGTGGAGATACTTCTGACGTGTTTAGTACCAACAAGAAAATGACCAGGGTTCGATGCTGATAAATGATTAAAATTATGGGCTAATTAATAAATTACCTGGCTAGGTAACAAAATTCAAGATAATGTATTCTCCAGAGCTCGCGAAATTACATTTTATTTCAATCACAAATTAAAATCACTCCATGAAACACTAGTACTAATTACTACTTACAATTAAGCCATTACAAAAATTCAACAAAAATTAAGAGTGTAAAACACAATGCCATAACAGTTACAATAACTGACGAATTTTTCCTATTGTTTAAAACCTTGCGAAAAATTAAATGTACAATTGTTCCCTAATAATCCGGAACTCGTGCCACCCTGGCATACCAAGTCCGCGCAACAGGTGAATATGTAGATGCGAATTTTGTCAGGATGTGGATTGACACATGAGCAAATAATACCCGGGTTGTCGTCTCCCCCGCTTCACCTCACTCTCTCTCTCTGGTCGATCAATAAATTAACCTTCGTGTTTCCTCAGTCAATAAATTAGCCTTCTCTTTAGCGTCATTTGTTAGATGGATGAGATGTGTCGTCCCTCTCGGGATCGAGTTGTTGTTGCATATGCAGCTCAACACACAGGGGAGATCGCCCTCCTCACCACCCGTTTAGTGACTAATTTTGTGGAGATAGTCGGGTTGTCATGACTTCCGGGTTCCGCGTCGTTTCTCCTTTGCTCACTTTTTGATTTTTTTTGCTTTTTGATTTTATATGCAAAAAATGTCTCATTATTCACGCAATTTCAGGACATTATTCAGTTTTTAAAGTAGAGGTGACGTTTACATAAGCAGGTAAAGATGTTTATGTCCCACAAGGATCTGAGAACATGCTGGATTTAAATTTATATGAACATGTATTAAATTTTACGCCATATTTCAATATGAACATGAGGTAAATATATTTAGAGTCTAATCCAGCATAATGCAGAATATTATGGCTTATGAAGTTTTCGTGTTCTTAACGCAGATCTTTTATTAATTAATTAATTATTACAATCTATTATACATTGCTTAGATATATATACATATGTAAATAAAGGTTTATCATCTTAATTAAAGTGACTATTAAATCCATACACCAATGAAGTATGAAATTAAGATTGTAAATATTTAGTGATAATTTCAAGGCTGCATATACTATGATTTGTACGTATTTTAAAATAGACCCTTTTTATGTGTTTCATATGTAGTAATGTAAGACATGTACATATTACGATGCAAAAAATATTTATTTATGTCATACTTGTTTAATACTTAAATGCCTATGTTATTCTTTCAATTAGCATGCATACTTATTCAGTATTACGTATTCAGTGTTCAGATTTAGTAGTAGAAATTCATGCTCAATGATGATTTACCGAAACTTGATGTGAATACGCTGAATTGCCTCTTGCTCGGTTTCACTTTCTTAGGTTTTTCGGGACGGTGAATAGAACTGGAAGCACGTGCAAGTAAAAGCGTACGGAACGAAGGAGAGAATCTTGTAACCCAGGTTTTGCAGTGAAACTTCCCACTATTTCTAACCGATTAATTGGATATCCATGACAAGATAGATGGATAATTTATTGCGTTACATCCATCAGGCCTTGCAAGTGATAACCATGACAATGGAAGTTAGAAGTTTCCTTGTACATTATCTTAATCTACAAACTAAACAGCATTCAGCTTGTGAAGCTAAAAACATAATTTTATTCATATCCATTTGCGTATATCTTTATTGTTGAATTGAGTCAAGATTCTACCTGATGAAATTACTATAAATTATAGTATGTACAAACCGAATGTCTTCATTTGCACCCAATGTTCGGCTGGATAACTTGGTGAATTTTCCTTTTTCCTAGCACAGTTTACGGTAAAATGTTAGGAACAGATTTTGGAAATTGATTCTGGCATCATTCTGCAAGCACGTGTTCACGTATCAACACATTCCGTGATGGAAAAAGTTAAAAGAAAACCGTAGTTTAATGACGCCAAATTCGTGCATATGCAAATTTCTAAGAATGCTATGATTATGTAAGACTGGTCGGCCATTTCGGTATGACCAGATCTATTTTAAATAAATATGTGTAGAATTGAGTATTTGGTAGTTCTAGCGAGCTAAAACTACCAGGGCTTGGATAATAAATAAAGTATTGCTTATTCCATACACACATACATAATTAATGACAATATTGGGTATGGGTGAAGGATTTCCAATGCACACTATCCTACATTACATATGTATATATATATTTAGATATCTATGTATTTTTTTATTACACAAGGGAATTGCATTCGTCTGTTTATTGGCTATCCAAAATTTTAAATTCTTAATTTCGTGAATGGCTTACGTACCTGAGAGTGTGTCCGTTTGTCATTTGGAAATTAAAGAAACCCTTCGCAAAGGGTTTGTTAGCAAATTTTTACCGATAATCTTGCTAATACCAATACGTACATTTTTGAATACAGTTTAAAAATTCTATACGTGAACCTTCTGGGTCTAGTTTTTGCCGTGTTCGAGGTGGCGTACTTCTCAGTACTGATTAACTTACACCAAGATAGTGGTGCATAATTCTCGTATGTAATCGGGCGATAACGTATTCAAAATTTTGCAAGTTACCAAGCGCAAGGAATGTTGCTTGGAGCGCGATAGGATATCACCCGTGGTTCGGGTCAAATTACCCAAATTAGATCCTGGGTTTCATAATAATAAGTTTTATAACTCAATACGTCGCAGACATATCGAAATTGTTGACTTTTGAGTTTCGAGAGTAAAAATTTCAACGGTTTGTATGTTGAAGGTTAACTCTATTTGCCACAGGAAAAACATTTTGATTGGTGGAGAACATTAGCACAATTTCAGTTATTCGCTTACTTTATACTCTGCAGGATAAAACCATAGAAATTTCTGCAGAATGCGATGTGCACCGAGCTTTTGTCGGCTATTTCAGAACTCGTGACAGTGATTTCTTATCGATTTGGGTCTCTTAATCGAACCACCTGAACTTCTTGGCATACATAGTACTATAAACCTTTCTTGTATTTCTATGGTTACTGTGTGAGTGCAATTATTTGCTAGAACAGAAAAGGTTATTAGTACCGACTTCAAGTTCCAACCTCTTAACGATTATGTTTTAAAATGTGGAGAGTTTTAAAGACGTTCGTGGACGAGTTTAAAAACCGAATTCCACTCCCATACGAAGTGTCTGTTAAGTGGCAACAATTATCTTACAAACCATTGTCCAAGGAAGATAATAGATTCGTACAATTTTCATTCATTGTTTTTGTGTTGCACACAGTTTACTGTTTTCTTCGTTTAATGTGGGTATGGAAGACAGGATTTCGGAATAGAAAAATTGAACAGCAGGATTTGGAAATTATTCGAATTTATCTGCTCTCCTTTTTGACCTTTCTCCCGCTAACCTTCGCCCCTATCGGGTTTGTTGTTGCTGAAAGGCCTGGAATTATATTAAACATTGTGAATCCTGTGAGCGATCTGAGGAAATCTGCATATGGTAATTTTGAGGTTTATGTTTTAAAGATTTACAATTCAGAAAATTCGTTCATATATTTACTATATGGGATCATAAGTACGTTGGCAAACAACTTGCCATTGTTTGCACATAATTTTTGCAAAAGATTAGGGTACCAGTAGTCTCCGAAGCCGTGGGGATATGTGGGGACATTAGCATTGCATTGTATTAGAAGTTGACGGGGACCTGACGTCGAATAACCCGGTAACATTCCTCTTGTGTTCCCACGATCCCGCTGCCACTGGGGGTCAGATAACGTTCTATCGTTTGCGTAACAGTTGACTAAATATTTAGACGGATTGTTCACGAGATGACGCTAGTTTCTTCCATCTCTTTCTCTCGTGGGATTAATTATGCATGCAAGAAACAATTCGTGTTGTGGCTATTTGCCGAGTTGGGTCGGACCAATGAAACCTAATAAGAATCGATTAGTTTCTTAGATTGTCTACCTCGATCCGATAAAATTTTTGGATCTTGAGAACTATCGGATCCGGTTTTTTGAAAAATATGTGAAAAAGTCGGCCAAATCAAATCGATTGGTTCGATAATACTATGTAAATACTATCGTTCGTTAGATTTGGATTATGAAAAAAGGATAGCTGGTTTTGTAAAACACTATCAGGTTCTTGTAAGGTTTTTTTAGGACAAAAAAAATATATTTTTAATTATTTTCTTACAGAACTAAGGATACGTTCTAACGATAAGTCTGGAACCCTGGATCCCCCCAACTATAAGATATTCATCTATGCAATGAAATTTTTACTGTTCATGAGTAACCACCCATTTCGCATCTGTTTCCTGGCCATCGTATTTTTTCGCGTTGATCCTCTCTACCACGTGGTTAATTTGGCGTTACCGTCATCTTCAATTATGACAAGTTTCGCTTCTTTTTTGGTACGAGCAACTTTCATGATACTTTTCGTCAACGAGTTAGCAAAGATGGCAGATTCATGCTTCATTGTTGGTTTTATCTGGGTTTTTTCGGCCAACGAAGTGCTAGGCGTTCTAAACAAATTGAATTTTAGAGTAGAATTGTCAACCAAAAAATCAATTTTTTTGAAAAGTAGAAAATTTTCGATGCGAGAGATCAGCCTTTATCGTGAGTTATTCATGTGGATTGAATTCGTAAACAGAAATTTTTGTTATTTCGTCATCCCGCCGTTGCTATTTTTTGGTCTGGCCTTTATAATTCTGGGGCTTTATGGGACGATTCGAATGCAGGGTGAGATGCACTTTTTGCTGTATTGCGTTGTACCACTTGCGACTGGGATGGCGCTAGGTTTTGTGGTACTTTTAGTCCCTGAGGCGGCAAAGTTGTATGAAAGGTCGGTCGTGTATTTGGAAAAGGTGGGAAGGGATTTAAGAAGGACATCGTGGGAAAAGAGGGTGATAAACACGTTGAGACCATTGGCCGTGAAGATTGGTCCTTTTGGTTTGATTAAAAATAGTTTGATGAAAATTGTGGTAAGAGTTTTGACAGAGAATACGATGACGTTGTTAATCACGTTTCGATAGGTATGTATTGCGAATAATGTTAGTTCGAAATGTTGGTGGCATGTGTTTCTTGTTTGCAAAGTAATTTACGTCTGTGCTTGCTTTAATGATGAGACATATGCATTTAAATTTTGTTGTACAAATGTAAGGTTTCTAGTACAAAATAAGTTTATTATTTCCTGCATTCCTTTCGAAGAACTTGACGGGGATATCGAAAGTTTGAAAAAATAAAAAATAAAATTTGAAAATAAAGTTTTGCTGTAAATTTGCCATTCATTGATTCATTTATTGATTCTTTTGATTTATTTTATTGATTTATTAATTTACTGTTCTTGTTTGAGAACATAGTAAATTTATTAATCTTGGAGTCCTCCATAAATGTTATCCGGTAAAAATGGGTGGCAAGTTCCATCTAACTCGGTCGTGCATGAAATTTAACCAGAAGATACGCTTTATTTATAAGAGTGAACACACAACTCATCACTGCCGTCGCATCACGATCCCACACGACGACTACTCTGGCCCATGAAACCCAGCGTAGGAATGTAAGAGAGACAGTCACTTTGTCGTGAATGTTACTCATGCTTTAGCAAACATTCACAATTACTGATAAACCACAGTGTAAATAAAGATAAGGCATGCCTTGTTCAACGTTTTACATATTCACTTTGGTTGCAACTTCGCACAATTAGTACTGAAATTTTAGGACAATATTTAATTCTAAGTTGTTTCGGATATTAAGTTTCAAAAATTCCGAATAAGGTTGTTCTCATGGGTGACTTTGACGTTTGCGCTGTCGTGATTGACAATGGTTCTGGAATAGTGAAGGCTGGATTTGCTGGAGATGACGGTCCACGACCCGTACACCGTACTATCGTTGGCAGCCCACATCAGGAGGTGAGGGGCCGTTCATAAACTACGTAACGCTAGGAGGTGGGTGGGTGGGTGTGGGGCTTGCGTCACGCATAGTCACGTAGGAGGGGGGGTGGTATGATTCCATCGTCACGTCACATCAGATGCAAAATTTTTTTTAAAATCCGAACAAGCCACGCAGTTTCATTTATGCAAATATGTAGATTACTTATTCTTATCAAAACTGTACTTCTTGTATAGCTTTGTTCTAAAATGTCAAACAAAAGTCGACTTTGGGAGGGAGTCAAAAGTATTTCAAGAAGCAAATAGTAACATGAAACTCCAACAATGCGATCAGGAAGTTGAGAAATTTTTAATAGTTTCAAAAATCAAGAAAATTTTGAATCTGAAGTTGAGCAAGATATGCCCAGGAGAGAAATATTTCGAAATAGATAAATTTTGACCGGATAACATGTTGGTAAAAAATTGAACTAAATTATTGATAAATATTGAACTCTTAATTGTTTGTAAAATTTTAGTAAGTCGCCTCGGCGCTTTTGTTCCACATTATTTAGTTAGAGTTTCATGAAGAATTTATCAATAGAAGTTGATTATTATGGATTCACTCCAGCTTGACACCCCCGTGCTTATCCGCTAAACCATCACTGAGAATCACATGACCAAAATCAATGTCTCGCAGTAAAGTAGGGGCGTGTGTTGCCTCCCCTCACAATCCATACGCTGAGTTCATCACATGGAGCACATTAGCCGAACGAGCCGAATTATTTTATTATTGGACACCAGTTATTTTTATTTTGGCGTTTAAATTATTCAATTTCGTATGATTTAAACGCCAAAATACAAATTATTGGTGTCAGCTAATAAAATATTTCGGCTCGTTCGGGTAATGTAATCCATGTGATGAGTATTAAGACCTCCGGCACTGAACTTATTTCTCGTATAATCTCATTTCCACCCTCCCTTCTCACACTGGCGGGCGGTTTTCAAATTCAAACAGGGGTGTCAAGCTGGAGTGAAACCATAATAGTGTCAACATAAAGTTCTTAGAGCTAGTGGGGAATTTGAGATTTTCCGTGACGTTATGGGGGAGGGGGGGGGGGGTCGGACCTCGATGCGTCACACAAGCGTTACGAGGGAGGGAGGGTGGGGTAAAAATATGCGATTTTAGCGTTACATAGTTTATGAACGGCCCCTGAGTTATTTTGTGAATAACAGTGGAATAAAGTGCTACCTACTTTTTGATTTTTTTAGACATCCAGCATAGCAGGTGTGATTATTTGGGAAGTCATTATTTCACAACTTTATTCCCATCCACTCCCTTGTAACATGTGTGGGCATGCCATCATTAGGTTTCGACCACCCACCCACACCTAATTGCATTATGAAGCTTATGAAGCTTATGGGCATTTTACTTTACTAAGGAGGGGAGCTTCGCCACCTGTAAATCTCAGATGTCGATGTCCTTTGGATATGTGGTAGGGTCCCATGAATGTACTAAAACCCTGAAGTGGTTTGACTCCATGGCTACATTTGCGCCGGCCACACCATTCAAATGGATGAAAACCACAAAAGTTATCAACTTCTAAAATCCACCACAAATCCAATTTTGCTCGGTTTTTGATTGAATTTACATTTTTGTAATCCCATATATTTGTTTTATCATATCCAGTAGCAATCTCAACTTTTTTGAAATTTTGAATTTTTTCGAATAATTCATCAGCAGTGGAACCACCAAAAATTGTATGGATATTATCACGCATGTATCTGGGATTGCAAATTTTATCAAAATCAGAGTAACATTGGATTTTTGAAGTTGGTAATTTTAGTGGTTCTCCTCCCTTAGAGTGGGAGAGGCGTGTGCAAATGTGGCCATGGAGTGAAACCACGTCAGGGTTTTAGTACACTCACAGGACACAACCATATATTTAAAGGACATCAAAATTTGAGATTTGCCGGTAGTGAAGCTCTCCTCCTAAGACGAATCATTGTTAAAACGTAAAAAATTTAATACGTTCATAAATTTTGTTCTTGTCAAACAGAATACGTTGGAAATGAAGCTGTATCGAAAAGAGAAATGTTGGCTTTAAAGTATCCAATTGAGCACGGAGTTGTCATAAACTGGGTAAGTGCGACAGTCTACGTTTTGTATGCAAGTCCATATATATAACACATTTAAGTGGTACTTATGCTAACACCCTAACGGGACAGTGAAAACTATTACGCATTTGGATTTACATATGTCACTTGATTCTAAAATTGTAAATAATTAATTATTTACATATTTAAAAGCAAACTGAGATTTTGAATAGAATCTATGTAGTTAAATGATTATTGACGCATGATAATTTTAGAATTGGGTATATGTAGGTCTAATTAGAAAGAGGTATCAAATCCTAGGTCTATTTCTAATTATTGGTATGTAAGTAATCTAGGGAAATGTGGACAAATATATTTTTGCGTAGGATGATCTGGAGAAAATTTGGAGATATCTGTTTGAAAATGATCTCCGCATCTCAGCTAATGAACATGCCTTCCTCCTCACCGAAGCTGGCATGAATCCCAAGCACAATCGGGAGAAGATGACAGAAATAATGTTTGAGACATTTAATATACCGTAAGTTTCGAGCTTCAAATTTACAGTGACCCTTCGTTTATGTGCCTCTTACCAAGAATTCGTTAAACTGTAGTTTTGACTTTAACTCATGCCATAATATGACCCTTGAAGGTAAATATGTTTCGAACTGTTTAACCACATCCCTTTATGCATTTTTGCTTTTCGTTTCTGTATCCAGATCAATTTATGTATCGAATCCTTGCGTCCTATCTCTATATGCGGCTGGCCGAACGACCGGTATTGTACTAGATTGTGGTGACGGTGTCACTCAAATACTCCCAGTGTACGACGGGTATGCAGTTCCCCATGCAATGCACCGTTCGAACTTTGCCGGCCGCGATTTGACCGATTACTTGGCGGGGATGTTAGCCGAGAATGGATACCCAGACCTTATCTCAGTCGGGAATCGAGAAACCGTTCGTGATATTAAAGAAAAGTTTTGTTATGTTGCGGCTGATTTTGATCAAGAAACAGGAATGGCAACAAGCTCGCTTGCGAAATCTTATCAACTTCCGGATGGGGAGATCATAACGATTGGAGAGGAGCGATTCCGCAGTTCCAAATCTCTTTTCAATCCCGGTTTGTTGGAAATTTCGAGCGATGGAATTCATGACATGATTCATGCCTCGATACTCAAGTGTGACCAGGATATCCGTAAGGTAAATAAGTAAATATAAACATATTAGTATGAAAATTTATGACTGGTTTCCATGTTTCCGATGTAAATTTATTTTGCAGGACTTGTACGAGAGTATTATCTTATCCGGAGGTACAACTATGCTGCCTGGATTTGTTGACCGTCTTAAAAACGAAGTAATGGGATTAGCACCGAAATCTGTGCAAGTCAGCATAATTTCTCCGCCAGAACGTGAATTCTGTTTGGATCGGAGGATCAGTGCAAGGTTCTTTGACAGCTTTTCAAAGCAAATGGATCTTGAGGTCCGTGTATGACGAAGTTGGGCCAACTATTGTAGATCAAAAATGTTTTTAAGTTCGTACATTATCTGCGTTTGTTTATGTATCTGAATAGAATAGCACATTAAATTTTTAGTTGATTCAGGCCTTTAAAAATAAATTACGACCTGATTAATAACACAATTCGTTAATTATTTTGTGATTTAGTACTATCCATTTTTTATTCGTGCTTGTGTCGAAATACGACATAAACTAAGCTACATAAATCTAATGCAACCATTTAGAAAATAAGGGAAGTTTGTCATCCCTATTTTTGTATACTGTATTTAGGAGAAGCCAAGTTTTCCCAGTTGAAATCTACTCACTAGGCTGATTCCATAAACCATTTAGAAACACGTATGTACATATGCACAATGATAGTCATGATGTTAAGATTTCAAATGGTTTATCGATAAAGTGGTTAATTTATTGAAAGAAGCGGTGACGTGTATGTACATATGTATTTTGCATACATGCACATAGGTACGTAACTAGCATTAAAGCTTCGTTAGCCGATTAGAGGTTTTAGTAATAATCCATTTAAACATACCTATATATCCAGACTATTTATATCTATTTATCTATGTAGATACATACATATGTATATAGGTATTTTTTTTCTGGAATGTGAACACTTATTCCAAATTTGCAACGTGGAATCAAAATGACAGTTCGACATATTTACATTATACATACATTATTAGAGTTAGAAAAAGGCTAAACGACCAGCGCCTTACAATGCATGTTGTCCCTGTCTGAAATTTAAAAAAAACCTAACCTATATTGTCGTCTACACTAAAATAAAAATATTTCATCCAGTCCTCGTCCGGCTGGAAGCGATCCCAAAATTGCAGCAACATTTCCACATTGCACTGCAATGCTCATTCTTTGGAGGAGAAATGACGTATATAGATATCTATGTACATATGTGTGTAATTATTACATTAGTGTAATGAAATTACTTGATACATACATAGTAATGTATATAATGTATATAATCTAAATAATTTTAATAAAAACCAATCATACCAGCAAATATTTGCCTTGATGAATTTAGTAAATTGTGTGATCTATACAAATAAATTTATTCCCTTTAGCTTTTCAAACTAACAGCTAATTTTTATTCTCTCAAACATAAAATTGTAACCTTGACGAAACCATCTAAAGCTACAATAGGTAATAATTCTTCCCTCAAAAATGGACACCGAGGTATTGCGAGTATCTCAAATCAATCTCAATCTCACCAAAAAATGGAAATATATTTCCACTCTTCCAACAATATTATTTTGCCTGCTGGGTCTTGGGAACATATTTGTAATAATTTCCCACTTAACGGACGACTCTTCAAAAAAGGGTGTAACAAGGGGTGGCCGACAATTAGCGACTAGCACGTTCCATTCTACCGTCATAATTAAGGGGGCTGTTCACATTTTTACAATTGTTTTCGTTCGGGCAACAATTTTCTTAAAGAGGGAACAAGTTACGCAGTTTTTTGGAGAATTCAAAACTTTAGTGGAACAATGGTCAAGTTTTTCCAGTCAAGCGGCGCTTTCTTCTGATAAAACAAAATCGGTTGGAATAATCAGCACCAGAAGCGAAGGAAGATTGCGCGTGGAGTTGATTATTCTTTGTATTTCGTTCATCATACTAACGGCAGACATGTGGGAAGGATATCTGTCGGATAGAGCAGGTAAATACTTACAATCGAAGAAGGGAGATTTCCCAGCATATGCTCTAAGATTTTTTCATACCAAACCCGTTTCAATCAATCACAAATTTTACTAGTGTGAAATTTTAGAACGGCTCGATCACCAGTCTAGCATCCAAAGAGGAGAAAACGCGACTAAAAGTTGACAAATTGTACGCACTTTCCAAATTTACTGTGCGGCTTCACCTCATCGAATGCAAACAGCATATTAGATTATATAAATAATTAAATTTTTGGCAGATTGACACTATGGTTTGATTGTTTAAATAAGGTACTTTTTCATGTCCAGCCTATTGCGGGCTGTCTATTACATATTTAAACGATGAAAATATCAAAATCGGTGAGCATACGCCGAGGTACCTCCATTGTCTCGTACGTAATTTTTATCTGATACCAAAAATGTATGAGATTAAATTGTAAATCCACGTCATGTGTCTATTAAACCGGGTCGTATGATGTTTTAACAATGAAATTATACTTTAGCCTCTTTGACGTCCAGCCTGGTGATCGTAATTCCCCCGATGCTGGGCTACGTTCACGCCATCTTCCCGTTTCTCCTCACTTTCTTTCTCAACTGGTACGTAGAAATTCTACGCGGGCTGATCAATTCGTCCAACTTTGCCCTGGTTGAAATGAAAATCCAATTGTATCACCGATTAAGCGATAACGTGTCCTCCTTCGTCCGATTGTTCGGAACCTGTATTGTCATCGACATGGCACACAGTGTGATGCGGATCGTATTTTGTGCCTACTTTGTAGCGTCGTTTGCTTCCGAGCCAGTTCGCAATGTGAGGGGAATGATCTCCGACGTTTTCACGGTGGTGGGGTATTTTTATTTCCTGTTTATGATTTGCAAAAAGGGGTCTCAACTAGAAGGCGGGAGTGGCGATTTTATTAAAATTTGTGAAAATGGATTCGGGGAAAGTGAGAAATTGTATGGCAGCTTCCTTTTTAGACCGCGTCACCCAAAGTTGAGGAAGATTTATTTGGACACGGATTATTTTAGAGTGAATCTTGGCCTGATTACTCCAGTAAGTTTTAATTTTGAATCATCTAAACTATATAAAGCAGGCGAGTGTATCGCTGCTGGCTGGGTCGGTGGCTTAGTTGAGAAGTTAGCCTGTCCTTTTCTCTCTCCCCTCTGCAGAGAGAACAGGAGAGGCTAACTTCACTAATATTGGGCTTATCGACGGGCCTATTTTGCACGTCAATTGACGGGCTTCTACACTAGTTGCTTATAATACACATTATATGTTCTTGATGAACAGAATTTTTATAGTCTGTCAATTAAATTATACACTTTTTTTGTTTATTGTATGTACAAAAGAAGTAATTATGAAATTAAATGTAATTATAAAAACATTTGATGGTATCTCTCATTTTTTTTAATAATAGGAGAGTGCGCGGCATAAGTTTTTCCTATAAAAACGGGTCATAATAAAAAAGCCAGACCATAAATTAATTAATTTATACTTACAAAGGCTAAATGGGTGTATTAAATTAATTTTATTAAAATAATTTCAGATCGTTGGAACCGTGACAACGAATTTGATTGTATTGATGCAATTTCAAAATGGGGACAAAACATGAGTATGCAGTTATGTACATACATGCGACGTGAATTTATGTGATTATAAGAATATGTTTGTTTTTGAGTTTAGTTAAGATATGAATTTCTCTGTAACATGGACGAAGATTGTGCTTGGAAATAAATTGACAGTTAAATGATAGTTAAATTGATAGTAATCATGATTGAAATGATTAGATTAATGGATTTCATTACGTAGACTGTTGTACAGTAATTGGTGTGGCACTCTAAATAATTTGTAGACAAACCTTCACTCGCGGAGGTACAATAGTTCCCTGTTTTTGGGTAATGATTAGAGAGATGTATTGTCACCAAAGGGAAAAAACTCCAAAACTCGTGTACTAAAGAGAAATTTCATCGTTAATTTCAGGTCAAAATTGATGACGACATGGAAAATGGACGACGACCTTTATGAAATGAAATCACTTAAAAAGTTGTGTCAAACGCCAAAAAGCTTAATTTACTTAATAATTACTTAAATACGAATAGGTACATTTGTTTGATTGGGTGAAATAAATATTTTATTTCTGCAATTACTTAATCTAATCACCACTTTGACATAATCATCAACATTTGCAGGGTTTGTACCCAACAGAAATGCTGAATCATGAGGGGCGTACCGGAATCGATGTAGTTGCTTCCGAACCGAATTTTGAGTGCAGAACAGGCCTTCACCTCTCTCGAAATCATGCCAGTCTTCGTTCCTACTAATTTTCGCGAATTCAAGTTTTTGCATTTTGTCAGGAAGTGCTCGGATTCCATATTTATGAAGGATGACAACGTTGCGGAGGTTGCGTTGCATAAGAAAGCGTCCACCGCCATTAAGGGGAAAATGAGATATTGCGGCATTTCGACGACCGGATAAAATTGGATGCATCCGTACACCGCGAATATTTGGATGGCCGGGAGTATTCCCATCATGTAGGGAATGCACGTGTTTCCGATGTAGGAATTGAACATCTTTTCGAGTATGTGAATTCGACGGTATTGCGTTATCCTGTTTCTAATGTGTGAGCTTGTCACTGCATTTGGGGAGGCGGAATTCCTGTCAAATACATGGAAAGAAATTCAGAAAATTTCCTTACATACTTATGTATGTACTTGTTAGTTTAAGAAATTACAAAATTTGGTTAGTTAGTATTTCTTGATATTATGGGTCCGGGAATTAATATAGGCAGCCGGACAAAACGTAGACCATGGAGTTCAAATTTTTTACAAAAAATTGGAATACTCTAGATGTGGACAGTATAAATATAAACACAAGCAGACAAAATGTGGACATAATGCCTAGACTTGAAGTAAATTTCGTAAAGAAATTTGTAGTTACGTATGTTGGATCACTCTACGTTTCAAAACAATATCCAGATTTCTATCGTCCGTATTTTGTCCGTTTCGTACATACATATGCTTGTCCACATTTTGTCACTTGTATTTCAACCAGTGTTTCTTTTTGTGCGCACGAAATTATTTTTATGCATGCACGGTGCATAAAAATGCATAAAAATGCATAAAAACGCATAAAAATGCACGAAAATGCATGAAAATGCATAATAATATATGAAATGTAACTTATGCAAGGAATTTCATATTTTAAGGAAATTTCATATTTTCCTACTCTGTCAAATTGGAATTTGTACGCATATCGAATATCATGAAATTATTATTCGGCAAGAAAATTTCAAACAAATTACAAGTATTTGTTTTGCAAGCGTGTATTCAACCGTACATAAAAATCGTCATGTTCATTCATTTTCATTTTCAAAACTTTAATTCATTTTTTGGATTGAAAAATGAAAAATATTTTTACACTAAAATACTAAGATGATGCGGAAAATATCTTAAATACACGTTGATTCCTCAGTTAATCGAATATTTAGAAAAATTGCATTATTCCAATATTATTTGCATGTAAATTATTTTCGTGCATTTTCGTGCATTTTTATGCACTTTTTCGGATTTTTAGTGGGTGTTATTAAACGTTTAAAAACTTTTTCGTGCACTATTTTCGTGCAGGTGTTATTTAACAGCAGAAACACTGATTTCAACCTGCTCATACTAAATCCATACTCCCATATAAATATTATTTTTTCATACCAAAGAAGATCGATGTATTCCAAGAAACACGCAATTCCCGGGAAGTAGAGGTTAAACAAGTAGAATCCCCCGCCATAAACGAACACGACATTTAACCACATCTCCATCCCGAGTACCGCAGTCCATAAATAATTAACACCATGTGACCCAAGCCAAACACCTTCCGCATTGCAGAGTGGCGTCATTGACCCAAAATATGGTCGTTGGCACCAATTGTTCAAAACCAGTCCCATATTTAGCAAAGGAAATGATGGTGTAGTCATAAAATTGAGGGTGTACACCAAGTATTTCACGAATTTAACGGATATCTTGTCCTGCACGGTTTGCACTTCTGGGGGCGAGGTTTCTAATTTACATAATTTGAGTTACATATTGTGATCAGAGGACGAATATGTATTTATACAGAATCGCTTAAATGTAAATATGTATTTAATATTTGGGAAATCTGTACCACAACAATAAGAATTTTCGCAAATTTGATATTTCGGAGGAAACAAATTTCATCTTACATTGTTGAAATATTTACCAAATATGAATATTTTTAAAATATATTTAAAAAAAACGCAAATGTATCCAACAATAGTTGAAATGTTTATAAAACTTAAATTTTTGGCAAATTTTTCTCTTACATAATAGTTTAGCCAACACCACAAAGTCTTTCCGTCCGTTGTCACCAATTGAAAAAATTATAAATACTTATCCGCCCTCTGATCTGTTACATAAGTTATGTATATATCAATATCGATTATTTTTACCAGCTAGGATCCTCTCCTCCAGTAATACCGCACTATTCCAGAACTGGATCGGACCCTCATTCACGTTCCAGTTCCAAATCATAATTTCCAATCCGGTGTACACACCAATTATTCCGACGGTTTGTGCTTTCACGAGAAATTCATCCTTTTCGAACAGGATCCATTTCAGTGTTCCGACCGTGTAGAGAGTAACAAGAAGGAGTTGAACTCGGTAAAAGTACACCCTCCACCACGGAATTCTGATCACGTGTAGTTTCTTATCTCTCAAGTGGAATGGATTTATACAGAAAAAGTTACAAATTTTCAGTTGGGTTTGAAACGATTTGAAAAATATGGTGGAGAACATTTCGAAATTTGAATTTCAATAGAGACAAACATGTGAAATCGTGACTTGGGTGAAACATTTAGCAATATGGTTGCTGAAATTTGCTGAAAAGTATGTATCTGGAACTTACTTATTTGATTCGTCGAAACGTGATCAATAATCATTGAGGGTATTCATTACGAGTTCGAATGTTCGCATCGTAACATAACTTTTTCAAAATTGCGAATTTTGCGAAATAACGAACTGATGGCACTTCGCAGATGACAAAGTCCTGAGAATTTAGTTCAAATGTCTCGAATTAGAAAAATTCTTAAATCTCCATTAATTACCGAAGTTTTGTGTCTGAAATTTACCAAATATGAAATTGCAAAGGTTTACATCAGGGTTACAAGTGATATACGTATATCACTGAGCGAGATTTAGTGAGATTTAATGATATATATCAATCATCTCACTTGGGGCTGATTGAGAAATATGAGAAATAATGAGATAAACTTGTAGTTCATGACCCCGTCCGCTAGATGGCGCTAGTGCATAGCTCACAAATCTCACTATTTCTCATATTTCTCATGTCTCACTATTTCCCATTATGTATATCTCAGTGAGATGAGATTTGTGAAGGTGAGATGAGATTTCTGCAACCCTGGTTCACATAGCCAAACTTCGGTAACCAATACGGATTCAGGGGCTCCTCTCATTTGCAAAATGTGTGAAAAATATTCTGCGAACTAACCACTAAGTTCGCAAATCAATTTTCAAGTAAAAAATTTTTGCAAACTTGCGAGCTTTATTTTTTTGCCAACATTGCTAACGATTCGAACTCGAAATGAATACCCTCATTACTTTCATTAGTTTCTATGCATTTACGTACTTTAAGCTAAATAATTGAGCCAGTAGAAAATTAGGCACGTTAATCCGTCCTCAATTATTAAGGGCTTTTGCTTCTAATTGATACCAAATTGGAACTTGTACCTTAATCGGAAACGTGTACATTAGTGAGCAGATTGCAATTGAATCGATATTGATTAGGGGCTGTCCATGGATCACGTAAGGAAAAAATCGGCCTCTTCTAGACCCCCCTTTAACATGTGTAACATATGCACAATGCATATAATTTGAGCCTTAGAGCCTCTCCCCCCCGTTCCTCCTGTCGCGCTACGTAATTTATGGACACCCCCTAATACATATGTATGAAATTGTTTATCATTTCCTTGTAATAGTCGGACAATTCCGAAAATTGTTTTGTGTTGCGATGCGTATACAAATTTGGACTTGACTGTATGAAATTGACTGAAGGCTTCAGTCATTTCGGATGAATGCAGGTGATTTCTCACTCCTTTCGTTTTCACCTTATCTTGAACACATGGGAGGAATTAAGAAATGATGTCCGACAAAGTGAAATGAAATAAGTTTGAACGAAAATGACAATATACTCAAATGTGAATGATAAAATCCTAACCCTGAAATCGGGATGAGTAACTTTTGAACGGGAAAAAATTACATACCGTAAAATTTCTATCTATAGCCTTATTCTAATTATGTATAGCCGGGTCTAGAGACCAAGATTTTAGCCGGGTCTCTAATTATGACCAGTCTTGTCAGCTGTATCCCCGTTCATAGCCCGTTCAAGAAGAATGCTGCATATTCAGTTAATCCACGAATAAGGTTAAAATTTACAAAGCTCATTCACTTAATTTGACTAAAAATTTATATACAGATCATAACATAATTATCATAACAAATTTTAAAAAAACCTACAAAATGTGTTTGAAAGACGTATGTATATTCAACTGTTTAACGATGGCATACATACCGGAAAGCTAAAAATTGGGTTAGAATTATTTATACGCGCTTATCGCGTCGCGATTGCATAATATCTACACTCAAAATAAGGTAGTAATGAATCATTACCATGCAGAATGACTATGTGTCTCTACCACGTTAGTTACAATTTGTCGTAGAAACGGTAAGAATAATTCCAGGGAAATTCAAATTCATTACCAAATACTAAAAAAGTGAATACCATTATGTATTAAATTTGAATTCCCCTGAAATTATTATTACCATTTCTACGACAAATCGTAACCGACGTGGTAGAGACACATACAAGTCATTCCGCATGGTAATAATTCATTACCTTATTTTGAGTGTAAAACTAGGATGGAACAAAATTTAGCCGGGTCTCTCAGTATATCCGTTCTCTACACTCTTAATAATCCGGTAAAGTCACGCAGGTAATGATTTCTCGGTAACAAATTTAGTAATACTGTTTTACCAGGTAGTAAAAATTCGTTACCATGATGGTAAAACTTTATTACCAAGCCATTGCCACACGGTGCAACTTATCATTACAACTTTTGTAGAGTCATATACTTGTGCTTTTCGGTAATGTTTAATACCAGATTATTTACAGCCTGGTCTATGACAAGCGGTTTTAGATTTTAGCCCCGGCAATAAATACAGTATTTACGGTATGTGTAAATATTTACATCAATTGAATAAATAATAAGCAAGCACTGATAATGATTGAACCATTCTGATTACGCGGAAACAAACATAAACTCAACTTGTCTAAAGATTAGTATGAAACAAAGCATCTCCTGGACTGGATCTCGCTTCTGGAACAAATGGGGTCCAACACTTCGCATCCCAACTCAACTACATTCGCCATGGTAAGAACATGAAGCATACTTAGTGCCGTCGTAAACTTATTTGTGAAGTATTGCAGGAGAGACAAAATACTAAGTAATGATTCTGACTTTAATTAATTAATTAAATAATTACGTACATATTTAGCATGCCGCCGCATATCAGAAACGTCGTGAACAACTTGATCTAGCCACGGAGGCGAAGAAGCAAGAAATTCTGCAGGATGAACAAGAAGAAATTGACGAGTGGGACAATCGTGCTAGGAATCTGAAACAAATCCTAAACAAATAAGTAGTAGTAATGATTAGCAAATTTATGGAAATACAATTAAATAAGTATTCAAGTATTTTGTAAAATATTGAAAATGAGGGAGCACAAAAACTCGATCAAAACAAAGTCAAATTGCTTTTACGAAATTGTACTAAATATTTAAATACTCCGTGCATGCATAAATATTATTACTATATAGTGATTATTATTAGTGATTTCTCTGTTTTGTAAACAAACATGCAAGATGAATACTTTATGTGAATACTAAGGGGATCACAGATCCAATTACAAACCGGGTGTAATTGGTGACCCGGGCAATTTTTTTTCGGCTATGCACAATCAGAATAATTTAATAACAGGCGTTAAACCAATGCCATAATTACGGAAGCTTGTTAAATTTTGAAACCTTGGGCTCAAGACGATTATGTAGAAATAGAGTATTTACATTATTTGCTTCTCTTCGGACTAATAAATTATGTAATTTGGTTATCATGCATGCTTGGTAATGCAGATCAATTTGAATATGTAGTTCGTGAGCAGACAGATGAGAAAAAAATTATGATAAGGTTAAATGCTCCTTGTCCATGTACATACATACATAAATATTTAGTGGATGTAGAAATTTAATATGAATTAGAATTTATACACTCTAAGAAACTCGGTACCTAAGTTGTTACCAGGCGGAATATCTATGTGACTCATTGTAATTAATTTATTACTGAGTGGTAGAAAATTAGGTACCAGCTGGAAATATTTTCAAATTTCGCGACCGTGGTTATTACTGGTTTGGTAAAACAAAATGTCTACCACTGAACAATAAATTAATTACCATGCGGTAGAGTCACATAGATATTCCGCCTGGTAATAACTTAGGAGGGGAGCTTCACCACCTGCCCTTCTCAGATCTCGATGCCCTTTGGATATGAGGTAGGGTCCCATGAGTGTACTATAACCCTGAAGTGCTTTGACTCCATGGTCACATTTGCGCCCGCCACACCCATACAAAGGCGCCAAAAACAGGAAAAAAGGCCTGTTTTCATGTGCTTTAAATGTCACCAAAAATCCAATTCTGCTCGGATTTTGATAAAATTTACATTTTTGTGATCCCAGATATGTGTGTGATCATATCCAGTAGATATCTCAATTTTTTTTGAATAATTCATTAGCTCGAAAATTTCGAAAATTTCAAAAAAGTTGAGATTGCTATTGGATATTATCACACAAGTACTTGGGATCATAAAAATGTAAATTTTACCAAAATCCGATCAAAATTGGATTTTTGGTGGATTTTTGAAGTTGGTAACTTTTGTGGTTTTCATCCCCTTGAGTGGGTGTGGCGGGCGCATATGTGGCCATGGAGTCAAACCACTTCAGGGTTTTAGTACACTCATAGGACCCTACCTCATATCCAAAGGGCATCGAGATCTGTTATTATTCTGTATCAACCTCGCAAGCTCCCCTTCTTAGAGTGTAATGAATGATAGTGAAAATGCGATGTCGAAAAATGTAGCAGTCTGACTTTGTTAAAATTTTGGAATAATTATCTATGCAGTTCAAGGCAATGGACATATAAATACGTAAAGCTCCTTGAGCAAATTTGACTGATGGTTGTACATAATTTGTCAAACTATTAGAGGTCAGAATTGAAAAATTTTGGCGATTTTTATCCCGCGGTAGAAGGAAACTCCACTACTTTCCTTCTTTTTGTAGGGGAAAACCGTTCATTTTTCCACTTTGAGCTAAAATACTTTAACCATCCGCAGAAAACTTTGGTTGAATTTATTGAAATTCTACTTTCTTAATTTCAAAATTTAAACAAAATCATAACCTTACATTTCGCACCATCGCATTATTACCAACTTGTGAATACATTTATATTTGTGAAATACTTAATTAATAAAATAGTTCTATTTATTTGAATCAATAAAAGTGAAGAATGAAAAACGTTTGAAACACATATTTACATAATTCAAGTCGGTTTAAATTTAATAAAAAAATCATTGAGATGAATTTAAATTTTTGTAGATTCCCTTGACCTCTTGATCACGTCGTTCCTCGTAATTTCTGCATAATCTCGGCTGCCTTGTGCATCATTGTACCTCTTAATTTCCTCCAGGGTTGAGTATTTCATGACAAAATTGAAAGCTTCTTGCTTGCTGTTGTCCTCCGTCTGCACAATTCTGCGGGCAGATTCGCGCTTAATGTTCTTAATCTCGGCCGCCGTAGTGACCTTTTTTAGCGCAATGCTTGCCTGGATTTCTTCCTGCATTGTTGAAAAAATCTCAATTAGCATAGAGGGAAATGAATATAAATATTTTGGAAATTTAAATACATTGAAAATTCGCAACTCCTCGTCCACCCTTTTTTGCATTTCCTCCACCGTTTCGGTATGAAATGGCCACTTTTTAAGTAGATTTGGAATCCGCCAGGAAGAGGATTTCTGAAATTAGATGTAATTTCCGATTTAGAAACGACGTCTCCAAACGAGGCGAAAATATGTCAATTTTCCCTCATAATTAAATTTTAAACGACATACAGTCAATGGAACAAGTATTGGCAACACCCACACAAGCTAAATAAAATTGGCTATAACTTTGACATACATTATCAAATTAGCATGAAAATTTGTACGCATTTAACAAATCCAATGTAGTGTTCGATTATAATCATGTTTCTGATTTAAATCTAGTAAACATAACACAATCCTGATTTTGACCCCCATGAGTCAGACGCAAACCTGCAAAAAGTATTGGCAACATGTGGCCAAATTAATTACTCGAAACAATTTTCTTAACCATCTTCCACATTTCGTTTCGGTAAGTTAATTAGGTGACAAAATATGAGGTTAGCTACATTTTCAGTCTAGAGTTGTGTTGTCTGGAGCCAAAATGGCGACACCAAACGAGCTGTATTTGGCGCGGCGAGAAATAATCATGTCTCTTACACAAAAAAGCGTTACTATCGAAAAATCAAAGAGAAAACATACTTTTCCATATTTACTATTGAATACGTAGCAAAGAAATATAAAATGACAATCTCAGTTTCTACTTTTCCATGATGCGGAAGAAAAAAGTCATCTACGCCCAAAACCTAAGGATGACTCAAGCAACGAACCACTCGAGAGCGGAAGATTTCAGCTTCCAAATCCATGTTAAATTGGAGTATCAACTGTAGGGTCAACATATCATACAATATGGTAATCAATCAAAAATTATGCCTTGGGGTTCCAGGCTCCAGAAGCCCGACCGACGCGAGGGTCTCCAAAGCGAACCACCTCAATAAATCGGAATGGGCTAAATATCGCCCTAAATAGAGTTCCGATCAATGAAAAAGGGCCTACTGGTCCGACATAGGCATATTTTACTTATTCGGAGCTCATTAATTGGTTCAAGTCTGGCGGATGCAATAAAAGGCTCAGAAATACTAAAACGTTCGTATGGCAGTTTAACACATAGGAGGATCGATTATGGTTTGGGGTTAAATGACTAGGTGGCGGCGTGTTTACCTGGTCATTATCGATAAAATTATGACCAGGAAGGTGTTGTCAATCATTCCAAACGATAATTTGAAATCATTTAACAAAAACCTGACCTAGGAAAAAATTTCATATTCCAAAAATGCAGTGACCCCAAACATGTAGCCAAATTAACGATGCAAGTTTTTGGAGACCGAAAAGGTTAAGATTCTTTCGTTGGCTACACAGTCTCCTGATGTGATTCTGATTGTCCGGGTTGAGAAAAGAGAGACCGATGGGAAACCACTAGTCGAAAAACGAGCGTGTCAAAAGTTTAAAAGAACTGTGGGCAGCCATATAAAAAAACGTTATATAGGAACTTGTCGAATAAATTCCACAACCTATTTCTGCTCTTATTGCTTCGAGGGGACGTGCCACGTAATACTAGAAGCACTTTGTCGCAATAAAATTGTCGTTTCGTTGCTCAGTGATTTTTTAAGTTAGAGGGTGCCAATACTTTTTGTGGGTTAATTTCGCAAATTTTCCAACAAATTATTTAAAAACTGCGTTAATCTAATTTTAATCAGTAAAACATGATTATGATCGAAAACTACATTAGATTTGCTAAATGCGAACAAATTTTCATGCTAATTTGATAATGCATGCCAAAGTTATAGCCAATTTTATTTAGCTTGTGTGGGTGTTGCTAATACTTGTTCCATTGACTGTATTCAAAGTTATTCTAAAAATAAACCGTTACAACGCATGTAACCAAGGGGTGAAAGGAGTGTCATACGTCAATGTGAATATCAAATTGTTCGAAAATTTGTTAAGATTGACACCTCTGACGTGTTTTCGACTTTTGTGTCTTATTTGTGTCAAATTTAACAGTTGATAACCCTTATGTGACCTTTATATGACCTCTGAGGTCAAAATGGAGGCCACCATTGAATTCGGGGTTAAATTTCAGTTGAAATTGAAATAGATATGTCCTATGACCTTTACATGACCTCTGAGGTCAAAATGGAGGTCACCATTGAATTTGACATTGAAAAATAGTTAAAAATGACGTGTCACATGTCAAAACTGACAAGTGACACTTTTTCGTCACTTTTCGTCACCGTGACGATGTCTTCGTCACAGGTGACGTCCAAACACAAAATGACATGAATTTTCAAATTCCTCGTTGAAAAATGGTTAAAAATGATGTGTCGCATGCCAAAATTGACACGTGACACTTTTTCGTCACTTTTCGTCACTGTGACGACGTCATCGTCACAGGTGACGATGTCACAGTGTCCATCTTCGAACTCGTCCTGTCCCTTGACGTTAGGAGTTTACGTTCAAAATTTCAAGTCTCTATGTCTTTTCGTTCAAAAGTTATCGGAGCTACGGACAGACAGACGGACGGACGGACAGACGGACATAACGATCTTATAAAGGGCTTTCACCCCTTAATAATTAACTGCTTTTAAATGTTGTTTTAGGACACGTTTTAGGACAAGTTTTAGGACACGTAGTAAATTTGGAAAGTATATGGAAAATGTGTCAAATTTTAGAAACGTTTCTTCTCCTCTTTTTATACAAATATTTCTGACAAACCGACCCAGTCACAGATTGTGTCTATTTCTATTTAAATATGTGATCAATTAACTCTAAATAAGTAAGTGGACCAAAATCGTTCACTGTACGCTAGGAGTCATCCCTCGTTAGGGAACAAAATTACATTAATTTATGGAAACTTACCGGAGGGCTACTCACTTTTGGGGGCGGCAGGTCGTCAACTTTTACCTGGTTCTGAGGTTCGTGACTACTTGGCCACTCAAACAGTAAATCTGCTTGTGGGGTGCTGTCTGTTTGAGTTTTTGAAAATTTCGTATCTTTATAATAAGTTTCTTCCATTTCGAAAAACAAAAAAATACAGCCAAGTTGTCATGAACTGAGTTACATACTCCCGGTAGTGGATGAGGGCAGAGATATTTTATAACGGTTATTCTCTTCTCAGGCCATGTTTACAAGAACTCGATTGATAAGAGATTTACAACACTTGGTCAAAATGAGGGCATCTTGTTTAGCACGGAAACAAAGAATAATAATAAACAAAACATCCTGCAAAAGTGTGTGTAAATATTTTCTTGACTAATATTTGCCAATATTTATTGTCCGCAGAAAATCTTATTTGCAAAAATTGTTTGTCGTGTCTGCCAGAATATCTACATATGTAAGACCGATTTATGCATATTTAATGGAACGATATTTGCGTCGATAGATATATATTTACCGACGAGATGCTTGTTCCGAGGATATCGTGAATAATGAATAAACATCCTCAAAATGTGTTGTAAATATTTGTGATTGTCAATACCCATAGGTTTTTAAGAGCACAAGTTTGTGTGTGTATTTACTTAAATATGTATGATTTTTACGTAATATTTGCTTAAACTGTCGCCTCAGACAGAGGTTGCTGACCTATTTACAATTTGACCAAAGGTAGGTAATATAAATTTATATTGTGATTCATTTCTATTCTTGATGGCTGTATATAATTTTACTTTAATTTTATTCAATTTTTAATTTATAATTTTTATTTTAACAATTTTGTAATATTTTTTGATTGTAAAAGGTCTGATGAAGCATTAAACAATTGCGAAACCGGTCACAAATGGTATATCCAAACATCGGTTATTCTGTTCAGAAAAAATGTCCTTATTTATGCCGATTTGGGGGGATGGGTCTGCTTAAATTGATAAGTGGACGAGTATGTATGTTAAGTATTTACACATGCATTTGTTTGCGACGGAAATAAATATTTGTATTATTTCACTCTGAAAAAATGTTTGTTGGATCAATAAAACAAAATCAGGACACCTTAACGACAGAGTTAAATGCACAATTATGGATCATCAACCGTCATCCTAATTAAGAAGGAGGATCCTTATTTCGATTGGATTTTATGCACGAAAATTTTCCAGAAAGCTTATAACTATTTGCATAATGATAGGAAACATTTTTGTTTTACTTCCACATAATTTCATAAGATAACATTTTATTTCAAATCATTTAATTTTCAACTGATTTCGACAATTAATTTATTAGTCAATGTCTGTATTATTGTAAGGCGGTGGTTGTGGCATGAGTTGCTGTACCCAAGAGGTAAACTGTGGCCCAATATTTGCCGGTTTTGTAGCGACGGCGGTTTTATAGGCGTAATATGCTTCATCTTACCTGGCTCTGCGGTTACTTTCGGCTGGCTGAGTTATAGCGTCTGCTTCGGCTCGGACCTGTGTTAGGATTACATATGGAAATTTAATTGTTTGATTATATTGAAAATAATATAATATATTTTGAGTTATTATGAAGCTTATCAGTTTCCTGCATTTATCCATTCCACGTTCTGATCAGTTAAATAATTCAACAAAACTGATATATGTACATATGTATGTCCACCCTAATGGTGCAAACATTAAAAGAAGAGTACTGCCAGCTTTGTATGCAAAAAAGTGCCCTCCTTTTAGTGTTCACAACAAGTTCGAGTTTTATCCGGATGTAAAAAAAAAATGAACACAATATTTGCTCAGAACTTCGTCATTGATACTGTTAAAAATACGCAGAAAAAATGGGTCTGGTAAAAACTAGAATTTAACACTTTTCAAAAGTGAATGTACTCTGAATTCTAAATTAAATAGACAAACGACACTAACCAATCCCAAAGTAAAATTATGCAACTTGGTATAGACTTTACTCTGGAAACACAAAAAAAACGAGTGTGAATGAAAATCTTCAGGGATGGCTGAAGTTTGAATGAAAAATGAAGTTTGAAATGAAGTTTTCTTGAACAGGTATGGTCTAAGCTCCCCAAATATTTATGTACCTTTGCCCTCTCGGCGTAACTCGTTTCAACTTTACCAATAACTTCAGAACTTGCTTCAGTGTTTCATGTATTAAGTTGTGAAAAAAATCTATTTTTTTCAGAAATTTCGCAACAAAGTGGTTTATTAATTAAATTTTAGTAACTTATTAAATTGTAGAATTGCTTGTAAAGCCCTATTACCATACTTTATAAAATTTGAAACCCACGACTACCCCGACTACACGTGGGTATTGCTCAAATTTGCTACCCCAAAACCCCAATACCCCAAAAACCCGGGGTACTATACCCTGCCCAACAGCCCCAATACCCCAAAAACCCGGGGTACTATACCCTGCCCAAACAGCCCCAATACCCCAAAAACCCGGGGTACTATACCCTGCCCAACAGCCCCAATACCCCAAAAACCCGGGGTACTATACCCTGCCCAAACAGCCCCAATACCCAAAAAACCCGGGGTACTATACCCTGCCCAAACAGCCCCAATACCCCAAAAACCCGGGGTACTATACCCTGCCCAAACAACCCCAAAAAGGCAGGTACATAAAACCCCTAGCAAGTTGTTTTGAACAGAAAAACCCGGAGTTTTCCGTACCCTAGTTTCAAATATAAATTGAATAGTTTTTATAACTTATTTACTATTGGCTTGTCCCTTCTTGCAGGGCGAGGTAGAAAAATACATTGTCGACAAGAAGGAAAACACCAGGAAGGAAATTGTCGCGATAAAGAGTTCCTCAAATGAACGGATGCATCAGAGAGATTGCAACGTACGTCTTGAAATGCTGAAGGTTTTGGTTGAAAATAAACTAGACCCGATGTCCATGCTTCCTGCGAATGAGCAGAATAAACAGATTTCACGATAGCAGAGCGAATTTAGATATACATATTCTTAGAAAAAAGGGGTTACGATTATAACCAAAAAGTAAAAGGGTATGTGCCGTCGTTATGAATTTGTCACCAACTGGTTGTAAATTTATTAGCTCGGGTGACAATCTATGTAATACCAAGTTGGTCAAACTTTATGATTAGTCGGTGACAATTGTAACGACTCGATGGCAAATTTATAACCATGACGGTAGAGTCATATGAATACGTTTATTTTTGGGTATAATCGTAACCTCATTTCTTAGAGTGTAGAATTAAAATTTTGTTTTTCCGTTTTATAATTTTTGTATTAAATTTAAAATAAAATTTTCAATATATCTATCTTTAAATATGTATAACGCTTTTTTAGTTAAACTAGGGCATCAAAACGACCCTTTCGGATTGACCTGCGACAGGTTGACCCGATCCCACACATGCACAACTTACTGCATTTGTTACCCTATGGTACGCAGCCTACCTGTTTTGGGCGCGTCATCCTCTTCTTTGCTCAAACTTGAGCAAATTCTACTATTTTTCTTTAGTGTTGATTCAGGCGATGAAAAATAAATTCCGAGGTGATTATTAACACAAGCACTTAATTATTTTATGATTTAGTACTGTCGATTTTTTATTCGTGTTTGTAAAGAAATACTTATGTCATGATTTTGAAGGAAGCCACAGGTTACCAACAAATAACAGGAAATGGAGTGCAGGTACCCAGGGTAAGGAAAACCCCGGGGTTTGCTATTGAAAACCCATATCTATAGGTTTTGCTTGCAGTCGGGGTATTCCGGGTAGTCGGGTTTTTTGTGGGTAAACTAAGTCTATGTCTCATGTATTAGGTTTTGAAAAAATCTGATTTTTCAGTAATTGCTCAAAAAACCGCTTATTAATTTAATTTTCACAACTAATTAACTTTAGAATTGTAAGCAATGCTCGATTATAATAAGTACTTTATTAAATTTGAAAACCCCGATTACCCGTGGGTTTAACCGTTTTTTCATGCTCCGTATCATTTTGTGTCTTGCTATCCCCGTTTTTCTGGTGACAGCCTGTTTGAGGTAGAGTTCGCGTCCGGGCGTGGCTATTTGACTGCGCCTCTTGTTTCCGCTCATTTTCCGGAAGTATGGTAGACTTAGATGCCCCGGTAGAAATCGGATGGGACGTGAAAATGGGGTCACTTGACTGATTGTACTATTTTGATTTCAACCTCTGACATATAAAAAAACGATTAGTCCAGATTTGCATAGCCGGGCGAACATTGTTCTACAATCTTAAAACGTGTGGCCCCTCGATTGACAACTTTGAGAGTTGACCTGCAATCTTCGCCTGCCTTGGGACCCTTGCAAATATTAGTTGAATGCACCTTAATTATGTTTATCGACTATTGAAGCAGACGAAAGTTTTCCCAACTTCATTTTATATAGTTATATTGCAGGCCATCGGCCACCTCCATACCAAATTCTCTATGGTCAGGACTTTTTAGAATAAACCGAACTTAACCCACTCAACCAATAGGGCCCCCACCATTCGAAATATATGATTCCCGGAACCATCATCGACCTCATTCGTCACGTAAATATTTTGCCTAATTTCATCAGAATGTGTCATGGTTTTAAGAATTTTTGCAAGAAAGACGGATAGAAAAAAACAGGCTAAGTAATTCATCCATGAACTTTGCAAATGATTATCATACTCCGACTATGAAGAAATATGTATGTGCATAACTACCTAATGAATCGAAACTGTGCCAGGCTAATTTACTTTGTAACTTATTCGCTATTTTGGTCTGAGCATAATAAATCCGCGAAATAACTTAATGCAAAACATGAACTACTACAAAATCTGCCAGACTTCAAAGGCTTCTGACATGCGCGGCATCAAATCTGGCGCCAATCTTAATTTGGATTTAATACTTGTACAGAAAGTTCTACTAGGGACATTCGTGACCTATCGGCAGAGTACAAAGTTCCTACGATTTCAAACTGCCCGCAATTTTTGAGCAATGAGCAAAGCGAAAGAATACCCGTGTAAAATAATTCTTCAGAGACTTCGTCAGTATTATTATTATTAAAACCGGTTGGCGGAACATCATCCTGCCTTTTCTCAGAATTGTCATCATTTGGCTGTTCCGAAAATGGTGATGGGACATTGGGGTGAGTCCTCCTTAAAGCATTTGTCCCCCTTGGTTTGTTCCCTGCCAATTCTTGCGGAATAAACGGGAGGCTCTGAGATCTCGATGAAGGACGATGATTATCTTGATCTATGACGTCAAAGTGCGATTTTGTTGTTAACAAATACTGGGGCTAGATAACATTTTTTTGGTTAATTTTTTCAATTTATTTTCTTACGTGCATAGTTTTTCCTTGGCCATCTTACTGTCACTTCGTTACGGCGTTCTTTTACTGCTGCCCAGTGATCTGCTAGGCAGGGTTCAGAAAACCCCGGGGTTTTTCTCGAAAAACCCAACCCCGCGGGTTTTCCGGGGTTTTTGGGGTTTTTGTGGGTTTTTGGGTTTTTGTGGGTTTTTGTGGGTTTTTGTAGATTTTGGGGCAGGTTGAACCAAAATTCTTTAAATTATATATTAGATAAAAAGTAATTTAATATACGATTTTGACATACAATTTTAAGCGTTATCATTGAGTTGGACTGTTGAATCGAAAATTCATATTTCGCATGCAAACTTGGAAATATGCAATAAAACTTGGAAATTCAAGTCGCACATGAAAATTCTCAAAATTTCATGATGAATCCGTCAATTTAATTAGCATTGATTTAAGTTGTAGTTTAAGGGATTTTGTTTCAATCTGTCCCAAAATCTTACAAAAACCCCGGAAAAACCCACAACAACCCCATTAAGCATTAGGGTTTTTCCGGAGATTCGCTACCCCAAAACCCACTAAAACCCCCAAAACCCGGGGTAGCATACCCTGCCAGTACTTGTGCTAATTAAATTAACGTTGGCTTATATAAATAATTTCAGATGGTTGGAACCGTTGCAACCAACTTAATTGTATTGATGCAGTTTCAAAAATGGGACAAAATCTGATAAAGTGAGTTAACGTTATTTTCGAGTATAAACATTACAGATTTTTTGAAATATGAATTGATTAGAATTGAACCTTTTTTCAAGCAATATCGGTATTATCATCGAGTTATATAAAAAAATCAGCCGAAAAATTAGGAACCTCACGGCGCCCGTAGAATGGCCCCTTTCAACAAAAATATTTGTGGCCAACTAACTTGCTGCTAACTTTCTTTGTGAACTGAGTTATGACGAAAATTAAATAAAAACTGAACTACCCGTTACCCGTGCGGGTAGCTCTAGCTACCCGCAGATAACGGGTACCCGCAAGAATCGTGCGGGTATGCGGGTAACGGGTACCCGACCCGTTACCCGCGGCAACCCTAGTTTGCACCTCGTGGAGCGAAATGGTAAGAAAATTAACTAAAAGCTTGAATTTGAACTACCAATATTTTTCTTCAAAGGGGCAATTCAACGGAATTATGTATAATTACTAATTTTTGTTTGATTTTTTGAAATAACTCGTTATAAATGCAATCTTGCCATGGCTTTAAAAAAGGTTCCATTGATTTGTTAGAAAATTAATTTTTGTACGTGGAAATAAATAATTCTAGTGGTGTTATATGTACTTAAAATGATTAGATTAATGGATCTCAATCTGTACATTGCTGCTCAGTAATTTTAATTTGGAGTTCGTCAAGCTGAGACGTTTAAATACAAAAATAACTATGCAATAGAGCTATGTATGAATAAATATGAAAATTATTATCGAAACAGAATTTTTACTACACAGGAAGTACATAATTAAAAATTTTCTTGATTTTAATTGGAAATTTTGTTAAAGATTCAAAAATTTCTAATTAATCGTTGACATGTTGAAGTATTTATGACAATTTAACATTGTGTGTAACGCCGCTACATAAGTTCTAACTGAGCTCTGCAATAAATCCAAAGTCTGAATTTTTTTTGGGATACGAGTACCAGAAGCAAATAGTAAAGACGAGAACTCTGAAATATGCATTAATTTGTCACATGACATTGTTTCTGTGCGAAATTTTTAATTCAATTTTTTATATATGTAACTAACCTGTAGACCAGGTTGATTGCGAAGTTTAAGAGATAGGCGACAGTGACAAATTCAAGTTCGCCCAACCAATCTACAACCATGCCCAGAAACATGGCGAGACTATGTAGATAAATAAATAGGGAACATATTTAATTGAGACTTATCGCTGTTAACGTATGAAATGTATATAACGTGTAATTTATGTACAACTTATAAGTTAATATTTTTTGAAATTGAGTCAATGTTTAGTGGTTTAGTGTTTCAAAGCTTTTGGATTTCGAGTGTTAAAGCCCGTAAGAAAATGAGGTAATCCGCTGGTCACGCCACAGTTAAAATTTAAGCCGTAAACTGGTAGCTGGATTCTTAATTATTTGATAAGTCGACGCATCAAGTTAAGTTTTAACCAAGAGCATGAGAACATTCACATTCATGAACATGCATTCATGAGCATTCATTCATGAACATTCATGAACATTCATTCATGAGCATTCATTCATGAACAATCATTCATGAACATTCATTCATGCACATTCATTCATGGACAATCATGAACATACATGAACATTCATTCATGAACATGCATTCATGAACATTCATTCATGAACATTCATTCATGAACATTCATTCATGAACATTCATCCATGAAAATTCATTCGCCGTAGTAGAACACATGTTGTCAATGGGTTTGAGTTTCAAGTTTTTAAATGAATATTTAGGAAAAATCAAATCAACACCCTTTACGTTTTGTATATTAATTACATATATTGCTTAAATTTGTTTATGTAAACGAGACATTCAAAACACGCACCTTAAGAACACGGTGAAAAGGTACGGGATGCACCAATACTTGACCCAGGTTTCTTTACCCTGTGCAAATAATAAAGAAATTGTTTTCCTTGTAAATCGCGTACCATGCACGTGAGACGTGATATGTTTGTACAAAATATTTATTTTTATACCTTCGAGAGAATTACCAGACCTGTAATGCCAAGTACAACTCGGACACCTCGTAACGCCACGTCTTCCCACCAATTTTGATATCGCTCATGATCTGCGTATTTACACTAATTGTTGGCATACCTGTTCTTCATCATTCATTTAACTGATTATGATAACGAAATAACTGAAGGATTAAGTAATATCGAACGAATTTTCAGTCCCTTTAATTTTCACCCTATGTTGAATACATGGGGCGAAGTAAGAAATGAAGTCGGATGAAGTGAAATAAAATGAATTTGAAATAGAGTGTGAGCGAAAATCTTTCAGATTGAAATCGGGATGACTGACTTTGAATGAAAATTAAATTTTTGAACAGGTATGAATGTCTGACATTACGTGTGGCACATTTAGCAAATATTGGGCATAAAATACCAGAGTAATATTCGTCGAAAAGGACGATTGGAAGTATCTCAATCAAGAAAAAATCCAAGTTGAGAATCTGCAAATGAGAGAAGCATATTTATAACAGAATTAGTTTGTTTCGAGGAGAATCTACATAAATTTTACAATTTACCAATTCAGACGTGAGGATAAGTCTAGTCCCGATTTTTGCATGGTGTGCAAAATACTTGCCAATCTGGACAACTCCTTTCCCAATGGGGTGCACCTCTTCGAGATTTTCTTTCATGCAGGACACGCAGCGAAACCCAATGGACACGATGTACACGTGGAATATCGTGGCGACCACTACGAAGTACGCAGCTTTATATATGTAAATTGACGATATCCCCCCTTCAGAGTAAGAGTAGAGGAACCAGGCAACATCGTGCGTCACGATGCTGGAGATGGTTACTACCACCCATGAGATCAGGAGCAGTCTGGACCCCTGGGGGGAAGGGGGAAAATAATTTAGTGTTGAGTTAATGAATTGTGTATAGTAAATAATAGAGGCTTAGTGGATGTACATATACGAACAAACTTATGTCCTCGTAAACCGTGTTGATTTAATTCGTCCCAATTTTTTCTGAATATTTGATAACTCAAAACCGGTAGAAACGTGGGTTCTTCTGGTGAATATTATTTATCATGCTCATGAAACGGACTTAGGGACTCGTTCTAAGCATGAAAACATTTCAAGAAAAAATATAAACTTGTTTAAATGTTAAATACGGTTTGAACCCAGAAAGTCACTACCGCGACGAGTTGAATTAACATCCTGTATAACGCATGTATATATGTACGACTTACAAGTTATACGTCGTTTCCCTAAGCCACTTCTCTAGGGGCCGTTCATACATCACGTAACGCAAAATTCGTTATTTTCTAGACCATCTTTAACTTATGTAACATAAGTATGATAACATTAGAGCCATAGATGACTCCCCTTCCCCCCTTCTCGCGTTACGTAATTTATGGACGGCTCCCTACACCCCTTGGAAAAGTTGGATTACCTTAACAATTGCGCCGACCAAGAGGAACACGATATCCGCGAAAAGTTGCAGCAAGCGGAGCACACTGAAAACTATGACGGATGGGGTCTCTGTGTGGGACAAAGAGTAATACTTATTTTTCTTGTTTTTCAAACATTGTGGCGAGTAGTTACCAGATATGATTTGAACTACGGGTTCATCCCAGTGAGTGACGAGTACACTCGGAAGTTCCACGCAAACTTCGTAGAGGCTGGTTACCTGTCAAGAAAGTGGGAAGGATCCCGTATCAATAAATAAGTTGGCCTGGTAACATCGGGATTTTATCGAGTAAGGCAAACATCGTATAATCAAATACAGGGTGGTTTAAATGTCAAGTTCAAATGGCAAATTCTTAAATGGGAAAAATTCGTAAATTTCCATTAGTTACGGATTTGGGATTGAGATTTTTACTAATTTTTATCAAAACTTATGGAACACTGATGACAAAATTCTTAAAGTATTAAGGCAAAATTCCTGTAACTAATGGAGATTTGCGAATTTTTCCCCTTGAAAAATTTGCCATTGTTACCTGCCATTTAAACCACTATGCACCATTGACTGATTTACTATTTTTTATAATTTTTTCGTTTTCTTTGGTTAAATTTGATCATTGATTAGGTTTCGGATTCCCTTTGTACGACTCATGTGTAGTCAGTTTTTTCGACAAATTTTTCCGTAATTCTTTAAATACTTAAACTCTGCGATACGCTACTTCACTCAAGGAACAGTACATAAATATCCTTGAGGCACCGCGGTTGCTATGGTGCGAACATTAAAATTAGTGGCTAATTCTTCACTACTTGTCAGCCATCATCCCCCTCGTCTCCTCGGAGGGGGGCTCAGGTGATGGTAAAATTACGATCAAATTCTCACCTTGTAGGTAAGGTTCAATTGACTAATCGTGAATTTTGCGTGAAACCATCGCCCTCCGAGCTCACTGAGGAGGGATGATGGATGACATGACAAGTATCTATTAGCATCTTCTTTTAATGTGAGCACCACAGACTTAAAGGGTATGCAAATGTCAACGAGGGGCATGTACTTATCTAAAAGGCCTTTCCTAAGAGCAACCCACAGTCTGTACAATTCCACAAAGGATGAGACAACTTCCCAAGGGGAGACCAAATCTTAGAAAATACCCCACACGCGAAGACATCTTGTTCTGAATTTTTTTTATATGCAAGCAGTTTCACTGAACTTTTAAGAGTCAAACAGCACGTGCATAAAATTACAAGTCACTGATGAATTCATTCAAGTAGGTTGACAATAGTGAAGAATTAGCCTCTTCTTTTAATGTTGGCACCATATGTAGCTTTGTTGTTTTATGTAGATAAATAAATACGAGATAATTTTTAGGAGAATGTAGGAACTGCGTTATATGAAGTAGGACTTTCTCACCCAACACTTGGTAACAAAGTGAGACATAGATGCGTGTGTATGTACATTCACCGAATCCGAATCGGATTTACGGAGTGTGATAATAATAGCACAGAACTGCGAGCAGGGAGAATTCGCGAGATCAAGTATGCATGTTTGTAAATATGTATATATTGGACCCCAGTTCAAAAAGAGTCGGTGCCAAGAATTTGGCAAATTTCTTAGAAAACTCGTATTATTAAATCCTTACTGACAATGTGAGTCTTTTACGTGTAAAACTTAGATCTGGTTGGGACCAATTTTATTTTGTTCACCACAAAAAATTAGCATGCCCTTATTTTTGCATTTTTCCTAATGCGCTAATTTGAGCGCGAGGCGCGGACTTTTGGCTGTTTTCCAGCCAAAATTTAGATTTTTAACAGTTCTGTAAATTTTCGAATTTTAGCGTGAATTCAAAAATACGAAAACGTGTCTCTTCATAATGATGTAGTTGATTTATAAAAATTCCAATTGTCTTCAAGTTCGAGTTTCATAATTTTTTGCCAGTTTTTGAAATTCATTAAAATTATAAACTCTTTCAAATTTTCAAAAAAATATTGCATGTGGGTTTTTTGTGCACATATTTACATAGGTAAGCCAATTTGAAGTCGCTATGTATGAAATTCTTTGAAAGCCAAACATTATTTCATTTGTATATTTTTATTCTAGTAAAAATTATAAGATTTTTTTCTAAACCAAACTCATTTGAACCTCTTCTCTCTGCTCTGAAGTAATGTCACCAATTTCACTAATCTCGTTTACAATTTGACTAATAAATTTTTCAAGATCATCTTTTCCTCCGAATAACGCTTTATCCGCCGTTATTGAAATCCCCATTTTGCCATTGTAACTGATACTCACGACAGAAATGCAGCACGATTTCTGACACAACGCAGTAATCGGGACAATTTGCTCGACCGGATTTCCAAATAATTCGTATCGATTTTCCTTAAAAGAGGCAACGTTGGAATTCATTAAGGTTCCGTAGTTAGGAAACATTAAATGTTTCTGAAAGGTTCCACCAATTAGTCCGATTCCTCGATAAATTGCGGCTGCGCAGACGACCATGTTAGAGTTTAAGAGGTAACGAAATTGTTCCGCAATCAGGACCAATCTTTCATCGGCTTTCTCCTCCGAGAGTGGCATCCGCAACGGGGCGACGATTCTTAAAAAAGTTATTACTTGAGGTTACATAGTGTACAAAAAGTTTCTTACCACCAAAAAACACTTTTCCACCCGGGTATAGAAATTAGCGTAACTTTTTTGGTATTGTTTTACTGGCATAGATATGTAGACACATACCTGTTTACCTTCATTCATTTAACTGATTAGGATAGTGAATGAGTATGAATTTTTTTCATTTGAATGAAATGACTAAATGAGTCATAAATTCCACTGAAAATGGAAGTCTTACTACATATGCTCTTTGATTTTGGCCAAATTCGTGTGAAACGATTTAGTAACTAAGAATCATGAGTATTAAATATTCACCCGATGAACCCAAGTTTTCAAATACATATTTAGGAATAATTGGGACGAATTAAATCAACACCCTTCAAATGGATAAAACCATGATGGGAAATTTTTTAGGGTGGTAAGAAACTTTTTGTACAACACGTACATATTTGAATACCCTCGTTATTTCATACATATTTTTACATACAAATTATTCATCATGGTCCCAGGATGACTTGAAATGCTCGGCAGCGTATAAAGTGAGGTCGCATCCTGGCCTAAATTTCCCCCTCTTTCCTGCACAATTTTCCTGACAGCCCCGGTCACACCAAGAACAAGAGCGCCGTGATATTTGTTCGGGCACTGCGGGAGATCCGCTTGAGGTCAGCCATCTCCATTGCGACGGGTCTTTGGCACCGGACCATTTCCCCGCTTCGCTCGAATGCCTATTCAGGGAATACATATTTGTTCATTCAAAATTCATTCATTTGAAAATTGGAAAAAATTATTATAAATTTTTCATTCATTCAAAATTTAAAAATATGTACATATACAGTGGGTTGTCAAAAGTGATGGTGGTCTATTTTGCGCTCGGTACCGCGTGAGATATTCTTGCCCAGGGATAACCATGGACTAATTCTCCTGACATGTTTTATAGCCCGACAAATGTAGAAGAAAATACATCAAACAGAGTTTCGAAATCCGACCCCGTTCGGGGGAAACTGAGAAAAATTTTCAAAAACAGTATAAAAAATTATGGCAAAAGTATTGGTGGTGGTTTATTTTTTGTACCTACAGGCCTCATACGTCTGAATTACCAGTCGTAACGTTAGTATAGTACTCTTTTATGTTCATTGCGCTATAAATTTATTTAAAATGGCCAAAATAAGTGAGTTGACCATTGCTGAGAAAAATTTATCAACAGCTCGCGTGAAAGGGGGGTTGGACCCCAAAATCTTTACCTTTTGAGCTCGTTTAACCCCTGAAAAATTCAGAATATAATCATGCAGTACATATAAACTTGCGCGGTGGTCAGCAGCGCAAAACAAGCCCGAACGAAGGCCACCGCATATCACCAAGGCAGAAAAATTACTTATTATGGTAAAGACCGCCGCAGTGTTGGGAAGGTTTCAGGGGTCACAAAAAAAATTCAGATCATATTTGATTACATAATTTTGCAGGTTATTGGGTGTTTTAGTCTACCCGAAACAAATTTTCATTGAAATAAGCCGGTTTATAAAGATACACATAGCAAGATGTATGTGTCGATAAAATATAGGTGGCGAAGGGAACATGCGAGTGGATGAAAAATGATCGGGACGAGATCCTGTGATCGGATAAGAACAAATTCTGTTTTTTTAGAATCCGTGGACCTTAATATGTTTGTAAAAAATCAGTTCAACCACTGATAACCGATTGCTTGAAAAAAACTGTGAAATACACCAGAGGCTATTTTTCTTATTTTACTTACCAGCATGTTGGGAAATTAATCTCATCTTTATCTCGACCAGATTCAGTGATGGGGTGGAGTGCATGTACTCAAATAAAGTGGGGGACCTTAATTTCAATATTATCAGAATGAATCTGTTCAGTGTGTATTGTGTTGTAATTTTTCTGCCCGCTAGGGCTTTCAAAAAAGGGTTGTACTTCCTATAATAAGTAACTTTTCTGCCTTGGCTTGATGGCGTGGCCTTCGTTCGGGCTTGTTTTGCGCTACAGACCACCGCGCAAGTTTATAAGTACTGCATGATTATATTCTGAATTTTTCAGGGGTTAAACGAGCTCAGAAGGTAAATATTTTGGGGTCCAACCCCTCTCTCACGCGAGCTGTTGATAAATTTTTCTCGGCGATGGTCAACTCATTTATATTGCCTATTTTAAATCAATTTATAGTGCAATGAACATAAAAGAATATTATACTAACGTTACGACTGGAAATTCAGACGTGTTTGGCCTGTAGACGCAAAAAATAAACCACCACCAATATTTTTGCCACAATTTTTTATACTGTTTTTGAAGTTTTTTCTCAATTTCCCCCGAACGGGGTCAGATTTCGAAACTCTGTTTGATGTATTTTCTTCTTCATTTGTTGGGCTATAAAAAATGCCAGGAGAATTAGTCCATGGTTGTCTCTGGGCAAAAATATCTCACGCGGTACCGACCGCAAAATTGACCACCAACACTTTTGACAACCCACTGTAGCATGCCGCCGCATATCAGAAACGACGTGAACAACTTGATCGAGTCACGGAGGCAAGAAAGCAAGAAATTCTGCAGGATGAAGAAGAAGAAATCGAGGGGTGGGACAATCGAGCCCAGAACCTGAAACAAATCCTAAATAAATAAGTAGTAATAATTAGAAAATTTTTGGAAATACTTGTTAAATAAATATTTCAGTGTTTCGAAAACTCTTAAAAATTAGGAACACAAAAGCTCGATCAGAACAAAGTCAAAATGCTTTTATGAAATTGTACAAAATATTTAAGTACTCCATGTAAATATGCATAAATATTATTATTCAATAAGTGATTTCTCTACCTTGTAAACAAAGATGAAAGGTGAATACCGTATGTAAATACAGATCCGGCTACAATTACAAACCGATTATAATTGGCGACCCGGGTATTTTTTATGCATAACCTTAAATAAATTACGGTATTTTTAGAGTAATAAATTAAAAAACTTGGTTATCATGCACACAATGTCATACCGATTAATTACTTAAACAATTCGTGAGCAGCAGAGGTGAGTTGGATACCCATTTGTTCGGATAATTCATTATCCAGTCCTATACAGTTGGATTTGGATGGATTGGATTTTTCAGGATAAAATGAGTTGGATTTGGATGGATTGGACTTCAGAAAATGACAGTCCTGCTCACCTCTGACAACTGACAAGGACAAATTATGGGACACTTAAATGCTCCTTGTTTAGATTTAGTGATTGTACAAATTTAATAATGAATTACGAGGAATAAATAGCTGTGCAATGCTATCAATTATTTTTATTTTGCATTTTAAGTACATTTAGTTTTAAATTTTTGAAGCCTCCTTTGCCCTCCGGATCACGTCATTCCTCGTAATTTCTGCATAATCTCGGCTGCCTTGTGCGTCCTGATATCTCTCTATTTCGTCAGGCGTGGCATATTTCATTACAAAATGGAAGGCTTCTTCCTTTTTCTCGTCCTCCGTCTGCACAATTCTGCGGGCAGATTCGCGCTTAATGTTCTTAATCTCGGCCGCAGTGGTGACCTTTTTTGAGCGCAATGCTTGCCTGGATTTCTTCCTACATTGTTGAAAATCTCATTTAGCATAAAGGGAAATGCATATACATAAATATTTCAAGAAACCTATTAACCTCCCTAAAGTATACACGTTTGTAGGAATACGGTGTCGAAATAATAGCAAACGGTATTATGTATACACATACATATGTACCTGTTCACCTTCATTCATTTAATTGATTTAATTTATAGTGAATGAAAATTTAATTATTGCGAGTTGAGTTAAAATGACTGAAGGATTCTGTCATTTCAGATGAATGACTGTGAGTGAAAGTATTTCTCGATTTTTCTTAATTCATGGGGCGAAATGAGAAATTAAGTCCGACGAAGTCAGATGAAATGAGTCTGAGAGAAAATGACTGAATGTGAATACAAATTTTCCGTCAGAAATCCGAATGACTGAGTTTTGAATGAATGAAAACAAAATTTTTGAAGAGGTATGTACAGGGTGGTTTAAATGTCAGGTTACAATGGAAAATTTTTCAATAGGAAAAATTCGTAAATTTCCATTAGTTACCGATTTGGGATTGAGATTTTTATTAATTTTTATCAAAACTTATGGAACACTGATGACAAAATTCTTAAAATATTGAATTTCAGATGCAAAATTTCAGTAACTAATGGAGATTTGCGAATTTTTCCCATTGAAAAATTTTCCATTGTAACCTGACATTTAAACCACCCTGTATGTATGGTTAAAGAATCACATTTTTTCCCTTGCTTACCTGATGCGCTTTGAAATTTGACTGGTGTCTGAAGCTTCTGCTGCAGTTTGGACACTTATAGTTTTTCTCGCCAGTGTGGGTGGCAATGTGATTGTCAAGGTTGGGCTTTTCCCTAAATTCTTTGCCACAAAGGGTGCACCGAAATCGGACAGGATTCGTGGCATGTTCTTTTACAAAGTGGTGGAAAGCGGTCTTCTGATGCTTAAAGGTTTTAACGCATCCTTCAAAAGTACACGGAACTGGGGGTCGTTTGTTCGTGCTGTGCATGCTTTTCACGTGTCTGCCAACGTCAACTTTTTCATGAAAGGCTTTCCCACATTGTGCGAATGGGCAGGGGCGATGTCGTTCTCTGGAGGTGTGCATTCTTGTCACGTGTTCGTTAAGATGTGTTGCCCTGGTAAATTCGCGGTGGCATGTTTGGCAGATGTTTTTGGCCATGTGGATTGCGTGATTTGAATTTTATCCCTACAAATTTCCAGGAATTATGTATATTCTTTTCGGGATATTAATGTAGGGGGCTCGAATTATATGTCAAACATAATAATGGGCGGAAGGGGGATGTCTAAAAATCGCGATTTTAAAGCTACGTTATTTATGGACGGCCCCTAAATATGTTGCATAATTGTCATACCTCGCACTTCAGATTCGGATTTCCTGGCATGAATAAGGATGTTCGTTCAAAGGATTTTACGTAGAGGACAGATCCGTATTTTAGCTAAATTCGCTGGTATAGAGGGTAAAAGATGATAATCGTTGTTTTTAAAAAATTTGTGGAATTTTTAAATTGAGGCATGACTATTAGCGAAGTGAATAAAATTATAATCTGGTATGTGTGTCATTTTTTTTACCTGAGATGTAAGTAAATATGTAATACAGTTCAGTTATTTTGCCAGAAGGTATATTTATAAAGAAATGTTGTAACTGTATTTAAATGTGAGTCACTACCAATTTATCAATTAATTTATTATCTGCAATTAACGAAGTATTTAACAAAGTTGTTAATTCTGAGAATTCAAGAATATACAAGGAAAATTAAGGCACTCTTCCACACTTGGAAGAATATGGCGTGGAAGAAGGTTCCTAACTGTTTGACTAACTTGAGTAAAGGGTAAAAACCCGAGTTTGGGAACGTCCATACGTTACGTCATCAAAATGGTGGGTGCCTCATTTTGGCTTTCCTCTCTTGCTGGTGTTAAACTTAACATGAGTAGGATAGGGACGGAGTGGGTCGGTGGGTGAGTAAAAAAGTCATCCTTTTTTGGGACATAACATATGAGCTTTCCCCTTGTGCTCGCCAAAGTTAGCCAAGGGTAAGTATATTTTTAGCTGGAGTGGGATTATCTGTAGTAGGGGGACGTCCATAAATTTGTGCCATGTAAAAATCGCGACTTTCTGAACCCTTTTCCCCTTGTGACATGTGTCACATAGACACGGTATCATTGGAGCCTTGGACCCCCCTTGGCTTTCTCGGGAACATAATTTAAGGACGATCCCGAGGGTTAGTCGTTTGTTGATATATATGCATACCCACTAATATGTAGTGGCCTATCATCGCATTAAATTCATTAATGATAGGCCACTATAATTTTTGAACAGGCTAACCCTGTCTCCCTAGAGGCTTTGAAGACGATATATACCTTGTGTGGTTTTCTACTTGCCGGAGGCTTGGCTTTGTGGAGGGATTCGTTCCTGAGCGTCACAGGTTTATACGCTGGATTGTAGAGTTAACGAGCACACTAAAAACTCGCCGATGGGGGTTGGAAAAGTAAAATCGCGGGTTATTCAATTCATTGTCTTGCATATAATGTTCACGTGATTTTTGCGCTACATAATTTATGTATGGTCGGTCGCTTTGTCCTTTTCTAAACATGCAAACAGAAGAACGGTAAAAACTTATAGTTTGGAATTGGAATGAAGTTATTGCAATCGTTTCGTCCGTCAGCATGAACATAACTAATTTTGCAAATCGAGTAAACTAATGGTCTCAACGAGAGGACAAATGCGTACATAAATATGTAAGGTTAGGTTCAGATCTTGGAAAAACATGAGTTCATTTCTGAAGAATTAAATTTTAAATAAGTGAATATCAAATTTGTAGTGCAAAATTTCAAGCAAGCGAGACAGATGCACATAAATACATACCTGTACGATTTGCATAATTATGTATATTTTTCCGTTATTTTAGCTACATACATAATAAGGTTTTATACTTAAAGTTAAATTCCAGCGTTTGACGATTTGTCTCCAAATTTTATATATTTCCAGTGTCACACAAACTTATTTATGTAGATGATTTTGGGCCATTGTTCGCCAAGTTGTGAGGCATATGGTGTGAAAATATTTGTGCAGAGGTACGCAGGTAACAACAAATTTAGTACAATAACCTTGGGAACGTCCAAATATTATGTTATCAAAAACGCCGATTTTTAGACCTATCCCTCCCAGCACTTCTCGTTCCTACTCGTGTCAGGCTCAACACGAATAATATAAGCGACCCAGAGCTACCAACCTATCTTTTTTATGACGTAGTATATGGACGTGCCCCTATTGTGTCGTTGAACTCTTAGCATTTCAATATAAGCATATGCATATTTAGAGCAGTCTGGTCTTCAGGCGTGTGGAAGAAAAGGTACAAAGTGGACCCTGCATTCTTCCTAAACGGTTGAAAACTAAAGGGACTCTGAATTTAGCGGCTGTGCAAAAGCACGTGGTCGACTTGTGGGGGTTGGCATCCTAACCTTCCCATGATAAATGTTAAATTGAACAAATAGGTCACACTAGAGGCGAAGGGGTCACAATTTTCCCCAAAATCGATCACATGCCTCATGTACGGCCCTATAATCTTGAATTGGATTTGGCCGGGTGCCCATTTCACCCTTAATTTGAAGTTCAAATTTTGAACACATGATGAAATTGGACTTTAAGAGTAGCCCTTTTTCCATTAGGACTCATTCCTTGTTTCCTTCTTGACAACATCAGCCTAAAATTAACACAGTTTCTCATTTTTTAAAACTTTTTGTTCAAAGTATTTAACTTCTGGAATATCTAATTTCACAATTTAAAAGTTATTTTTTGACTTTTTGATCCGATCCCAACCAGTTACATACAATTCGTGGATCGAGATGGGGTTTGAATTGAAATTCATGACCAGCTGAAATTTCTGGTCATTGTAAGGACAGTTTTTGAATAAAGTTTAGTGTTCAAAATTATCAAAAAATTCATGCTTGGTTGACCGAGCAATGGAGGACTTACAGCGGATAGTCTCGGATTTTGAGGAAATAATATAATTTCAATCGATCACGTATTTAATTAGTATAAATTTGACGATCTGCCAAAGGAACGTTTGGCAAGGAAATCTACATCCAAAGAGGAAAAAAACGGCACAAAGTTGACAAATTTACTTTCTGAATAGGAGACAAGGCGAAGTAAATTTGGATGTTTAAAAATTTGCCAAGTTTATAGCATGTTTTGTCCTTGTTGGATGCAAATATCCTTGCAAAAATTGGGAGATCGTGTCTTTCGACAACGTCATACATATGAATTAAATTTATGATCGATTGACAAAATTGGCCCGACTAGCGGAAATGTTTGCATCCGAAGAGGAGAAAACGTGCAGTAAATGATGAAAATGTACGATTTGTCGATTTTCTGGCACGTCCCCTGCGGATACAAATATTTCTGCCAAAGTGTCCATTGGGAGATCGCATCTTTCGCAATTTTCATACCATTATGCAGAAAAAGATTAAACGTGATGGAATTTCTGCCAGCAGAAAACACGTGCCCACTTGATTAACATTTGCGTTAATTTGCGTTGAAATTCAAATCCAACTTATCACGTTTAGTCATTCTTTGCACAATAATTAAATCGTAGAGAATACACTGGGAATGTTCCCTTATTGGTGATGAATTTTATATTATTTGGATTTAGGTTTTACAAATCGTGACCTTGATGCTGGGAACGTATGGAAAGACGGACGGATACTCGCCATACTTAGCGGTGAACATTTTGGCATTAATTGCGGTGACGGCATTCGTCCTGGTTAATACGTTCGACCTCAATAAAAACAATGCGGAGCTGCATGGCGCTGTGAGAGATGAGATATTTTCAATTTTTACTAATTGTCAATGGAACCTTTTTTCAAGCTAGACCGGGATTTCGTAACGAGTTATGGCAAAAAATTAAGCCAAAAATTAGGAATCAAATGGCACCTATTTCTCCATTGAATGGCCCCTTTTAAAGAAAAATATTGGGGGGCAGACGAGAGCCTTGGTTTTGGTTTTCTAAAGAACTGAACTTTGCCGCTAATATTTTTCTTCAAAGGGGCCATTCAACGGAACGAATAACGCCATGTTGTTTTTAATTTTTGGCTTGATTTTTTGATATAACTCGCTAGACAATCCCAGTGTAGCTTGAAATAAGATTCGATTGTTAGTGGATATCAGAGGTCGACGCCACCGATCGTTAGCCGGGCCGCCGAACGCCTGTTTAAAACTAGCATTTTACGCGCCATCGCAGCCGAAAAATTTGATTCCTTTAAGATTGCGACGCCGCGAAGCGCCGCACCGCGCCGCAGGTGAAAAATCAGTAAAAACAGGCGCCGCCGCCCCCGAAAATTTGTCGGCGTCGACCTCTGGAGTATACTATCGCATATACTCTTTTTATATCTAGCTAAGGATAATATTCAAAACATAAACTGGGACGCAAACCATGTTCAAACTAGGCTATTTTTTAACAATATTAATTTAAAAGACTAACTCTTTGGAAACAACGGGGGTGAAAAATTCAGGAAATTTTGGGCCCCACGGGTTTTTCCGAGGAAGCTGTATCCTGCGGGGGCAGTTGTGGAATTATGAGTTATGGCAAATTATACCTTGCCGAGTTTTTGAAATCTGCTCAAATTCTGGGCTTAATCTTACTTCTGCTTCTGAAAAGTTAAACTTTCGAACCAACTTGGTACGAAAATAGTTTGGGTTGAACATGGTTTGCGTCAACATTATGCAGCAGACCCGGCAATAATTAGAAAGCCAGCCAAATTTGTCCCGCCGTAAGCGATCGGGTTCGAGTTACTTGAGTTACAAAATTTTATGCAGATTATCAAACGAGTACACTCTTAATAATCCGGTAAAGTCACTCTCGGTAACAAATTTGGTAATAATATTTTACCAGGTAGTAAAAATTCGTTACCATGATGGTAAAACTTTATTACCAAGCCATTACCACACGGTAAAACTAATCATTATAGCTTTGGTTGAGTCACATAAATACTTGTTCTTTTTAGTAATGTTTATTACCAGATTATTTATAGTGTATTAATAAAAATTGAATTCTTGAATTATTTCCAGGGAGCCACTATACACGTTTTGCTCGGAGTGCTTCACATTTTGATGACATGTGCGTCTCTTCTGCTTCCCCACTATTTTGAGGAAAATGGGAAACCATCGACGAAGATCCCGCCGCCAGCAGAGTTTAGAATTTGCGCATACGTAAGCCGTATAAGTTATATTTGTTCTTTATTTGGCAACTACCCGCTCTAAAAATTTGTCATGCAGAATTTTAAAATAAATTCGCACAGCCGAGCAATAACTAAAAATATGTACCGGCCAACGAGGGAAACCTCTTTGATGCCATGAGCTCCCAGCATAACCACTATATACATTAGACGCAGTTCTTAATACTAGCCCAATGATGTAACAAAATTTCCGTGTTAAAATGACATTTGGTCACATGGTGACGACTTTAGTGACGCGCGGAACGGTCACGGTCGCTATGCTTTCAGTAACCCCTTTCACCACACACTCCTCACTCATCTCACTTAAAGTCCAACCCATTTATTAACCGAGGATACCAGCAACTAATTTTACTGTCTTTAGATTTACAGTATCATTATTAAGATAGATATACATATACAATGAAATTGTGATTTTTTTAAACGATTTTCGAGTTAGATGGCTTAAAAGTTGCGTAATATTTAGTAGATCAAAAATCAGTAATAAAAATGGGGTGGTCGTAAGATGGTTTTCGAGATCTGAGCCAAATGTGCGAATTTTTTGCAAATTTTGGATTTTGACTCAAACTACTCCAACTTTTGGTCAAATATCGCGGGAAATAATTTTAAAAATTATTTTACACTAGAATTTGGCCGCTGCCTCGATTTCGGACCCCAATTTTCCTAGTTATTAATTTACAATTTACAGCTATTCAATATTATTTTTTCCGTTCGAGTTAAAAAAATGTTCACGCGCACTTCGAAATCTGGTAGGAACAAATCTCTTCACTTTTTAAAAGCAGAAAAAGTTGTTTATTTTTACATAATCTTTAAACTGATTTTTGAGTAGAAAAATAGAAAAATGAAAAGCTGTAGATAGTGGAAAATAGTAATTATATTGTAAATACAGTAATTGGGTGAGCTTTAAGTGAGATGAGTGAGGAGTGTGTTGTGAAAAGGGTACCTGCACTACTAAAAGCATGTCGACCGTGACCGTTCCGTCCGTCACTAAAGTCGTCACCACGTGACCAAATGTCATTTTAACAAGGAAATTTTGTTACATCATTGGGCTAGTATTAAAAACTGCGTCTAATGTATATAGTGGTTATGCTGGGAGCTCATGGCACCAAAGAGGTTTCTTTCGTAAGTAGTGGTAACAATTGTATCATAAAAGTGTTGAGAGCTTATAAAGTCCGCGAACTAATGCAGTTTTTCGTAATTGGTTGTACTGCTTAGAGGCTAATTAAAAATTTGAGTTTCATATTTTTCAAAAAAATGTAACATATTTTGAATTTCAGATTATTGGAGTCCTTTTCCTGGCCCCGCTGCATTGCATTATTGCCTGGCAATTATACGAATCTCAGAAAATAGGACAAACACTACCTACAAACATATTTCTACTTCGGGTTTAACCATGGACGAAATAGGAACAGTGGAGTGCCTCATACCTCTCGGGTTTGTCACATTTCTTGGAATAAGGGGATGTTCATAAATTTTGTAAAGTAAAAAATTGCGAAGGTCCCTTGTAAAACCAGTCTTTATGCAGGTTGCCCCAAATCCGATGGAGTCTACTCGTTCGAGCGTGGAGATGGAAATTTTTCAGCCACGGAAACCCGTCCACACGGGGGAAGCCGATAAATTGGTGGCGGACGGGTGGTTATGTGCAAAACGGGGTTAGGGAAACTTTACGTTTGGTTAAGTCGTAAACTCAATAATTTTATGATACTATTGTTACTCGTCATATTAAGGCGCATGAACAATTTGGTTTAAAAATAAATAAAAGTTTTGTATTCATTTGAAATTTGTACTATCTATTTCATCTCAAATTTATATATCTGAAGTCTAAAAATGCAAAAAAATACATTAATTTGGCACAAGTCGGTTCCCACTTGCCGTGCGATGAAGGGTAACTCATCTTCAACTCATTTACAACTCATCGGCGAGACAGTCATACTGTAGTTAAATTTGTAGTTTAGATCTAGTACTTTACTTTACTTTAGATTCACTTATTAATTGGGACATGATATCATCAAATAAGATAATAAGCAAGTAATCATAAGTCGAGTAGGTGGAAAGGTTAAGCTAATTAAATAAGACGTTCCAACCAGTGCTGCTGTTTTTCACCTGCATGAAATTAGTATAGAAAAAGGGTTCATTTTTAATCGGGCAATAACCCAAAGGACGGAAGCATTTCAATGGCAAGTAACACGTTTCAGTTTTTGATTAATTATGAAAAATGCGCTATTTTAGGGGATCTTAATATGTTGCGTGAAACTACGTTGTACTTTTTTTTGTATGACAAATGAGTGGGTTTTCAAACCCTGGTAGAATTATTGGTTTGATGATTTCTGTGGAGGGCTTGATTCCAGTATGGGGCCATCCATATACATATTTATTACTAGAGTTTCTCAACCGGTTCGGGTCGTTATCGGGTTTCGGGTTTTGTCGGGTTCGGATTCGGATAGGGTTTTCTGTATCCGAACGTTATCGGGTTCGGATACGGATCACGCTTTCAGTATCCTATTCTAATCGGATTCGGATTTTCGGAAATCCGAAAACCCGATTCAAAATTGACATATAAGATTTAAGTCCCACAATAAGTTTTTTAAACATTGGCAGTTGTTCAAAATCCATATGTCCTTCAATTAATAGAACGTTCATGCATAAAATAAATAACCAAATTTTATCCATTTCTAGGTCCTCCCTCACCATTCCATGTACACATTACTGGATTGAAATTTTAACATGGGCGAGATTGAGGACCTAATCTTATTCTGTCTGCCTTTCTATCTTGAGTTACATATTATATGACAGTTCCACAAATATTATGACAATATTATGAACAATAGTACTCGTGAGTGATTGATATTAGTGGAAGAAATAAAAAGTTATACAATTTAAAGCTGGTTTCATTTTTGACAAACAAGTCGAAATTATAAAATTGAAGCTCAAAGTTGTCATTAGTTATTAACTGTTTCAACAATAATTTTGAAACAAATTAATTAATATACAAATGAGTGTATGCAATTATTTTATACTTATCGGGTACTTAACGGGTATCGGGTTCGGATGAAGCGTGTTGGGTTCGGGTTCGGATTCGGATCTTTCCCCAAACAAATCGGATTATCGGGTTCGGGTACTTATCGAATTCGGGTAGAAGATATCGGGTTCGGGTTCGGATTCGGATGAAGGATTTCGTACCCGTTGAGAAACACTATTTATTACGTTATCGAAAATTCTCGATTTTAAGTTTTTTTGATTTTAGATTTTTGTGCATTTTCATGCATGACCATATTTTATGTAACGGAAGCCTGCAGATTTCCTGGCCTAAAATTTTTTACGATTTTAGTAATAAACTTGCCAATCAAGAATTTATTTGTTAATTTATTTAATTGCGGAATAAATATAGAACGGAATCGTGGGAGGGTTAACACCTAAAGTTTCCAAGCACAGCGGGAATCTTGAAACATTAATGTAGGTCGAAACCGGATGTACCCGTGGTCATAAAAGTAACCATTTTACGATGGAGGTCTCCCAGGGTATGGGCACAAATTGAGCATAGATGAAATTAAAACTGAAATTAGATGATGAAATTAGTAAATGGCAATATTCCAAATGCGCAGATTTTGGGGTATTCGCAGATTTCGGGGTACTCGCATATTTCGGGGATATGCGCAGATATTTTTATCCTAGTGGGAGAGAAGCCTACATAAACTTGCCAAATTGCATGTACATTTTACTTCGTGTTCCTTACTCCTAAACACTAAGAAACCCGGTAACTAAGTTATTACCGGGAGGAGTATCTATGTGACTCTACCGCATGGTAATTAATTATTAATTCCTTATTGACTCGTAGAAAATTGGTTACCAATTAGTAATACATATTTTCAAATTTCGCAACCGAGGTTATTATCGGTTTGATAACTAATTTTCAAGCAATCAATAATAAATTAATTCCCATGCGGTAGAGTCAAATAGATACATACTCTACCTGGTAATAACTAAGTTACCGGGTTTCTTAGAGTTTATATAACTAAATTTGTGATAGATTAAGACTAATTTTTAGCTCAAAATGTGTAGGCAGGCGTTGGGGGAGCTCGATTCTTATTTAATTGGGTACAGACTAAAGTGTGACCGGTGCATAGCTACATCTAGATTTGTGCTTATATTTTCATCTCCTACCTTAAATATGCAGTGCTGATTAACTCATTCACATAAATACTCCTACATAAATATATTTGCTTACTTACAAAATGCAGTTTTATTTATGTAGGTTATGTATTTCACAAGGAAAATATAACATGATTAACGAGCCGAAGAAATAAATTGTAGTCAACGCATATAAAGAAGTATGTGAGATTTACGTAAGTGCCTGATAATTACATAATCCTGTCGAAATCTACCATTTAAAAAAGTCGTAAACTCCTTAAAAGGCCCTGGAGATGGTGTGAAAATGATGTTATCAAATTTTCTCTGATGCGTAAATTCTTGAGTGGAATGAATGAAAGTAAGTAATAAATTTTAAATTTTATGATGGACTTCCCACCTCGTAAAGATATAAATTGAGCCTCATTCACACCTCTGTGCACACCCCGTCCCAATTCCAGTCAAGACGACATAAACTACAAAATTATGGCCACTCCGTCAGTAAGACGTTTTAACCCCTTAACGACCAAGTACACGTATTTGTCTAGTGTTTTATTTTCCCGTGACGACGAAATACACAAATATGTGTACTGCATAAACTACATACGTAGCCTGATACCAAAATTTCTTAAAAAATAAATACTATTTCTTCAGTGTTTTGTGGAATTTTTTCTTCCAAAATTTTACTATGTTAAAAAGTGGATTTTTCGTGTTTTTTTTGTAAAAAAAATTGAAGATCGGAAACTGGTTGAAAATTTTGATTGGGTGGTAATATTATTATGAAATCAACATCATACCGAAGGAATATTCTATTTCATGCTGAATCCGAAAATTTAATTAGTCTTGATGTAAGTTGTACTCTTGTGTTTCAATTTATGCCCCAAATTTTAAAAAGGCCAACAAAAACCAACGAAACCCCGATTAGGGATGAGACATTATAATTACAGATAGAACCATTTTTTATGAGAATCATAAAGAAATTGGTATAATTTTAATTGCTCAACCATAAGCATTCTATGGTTTCTGGATACCATAAGATCCACAAAACCCCAAAGACCCCAGCCCACAAACAGCGTATCTTGCATGAAAAGTTGTCCATTTGATTGATATCGACCGACGTCATAATTTTTTCCGTACTTGGTTTCCGCAGTTTTTAATACAAAATTTTCATTTTTTCAGCACCCCGACGACCCATCTTGCATTTTATTCTATTGGATATCTACCCTGTTTTGGAGGAAATATCCGACTTTCCAGCATGTCACCCTACATAAACGAAGAATCCGACCCGGGCAAAATCCAGCAATTCTTGGGGTACACCCGGCCGAAAAAAATCGTACCCGAATGTACTCTGGAAAGTTGTCTCCTTCGGAAATTTTAAAAATGTGAAATCCACGAAATCTTGTATAAAGCATTGGTAGGGGGAAAAGCGGCATTAGAAATGTTTATTAACGTGTATGATTAACAAGAAGAAAATGCATTAATAAGTATGTTGTGGTCATGGTGTGGGAGAAGGAATTTTCATGCATAAAACTCGACAAACTGAAAAATTAAAAATTTAGCATTGCGTTATATTGGGAAATATAACGGGAAATATATACAAACTTTCGGTAAGAAAATGTTCAAATTTAGCATTGTCTTGGTATAGCAGAAATTCCTCTAAATTGCAACAAATTTTAGCCCACGGAGCAAAAAAGGTGAAAATCAATGACCTCCTGAAGCAACGACAATTGTGTTTTTTCCGCGCCATGACCACGATTTTTTAGAACGACTTTTGTCTTACTCTCGAATTTAACCATTTCTTATGTATAAAATGAATATTGTCTTGCATTTAGTTAGATTAAATTAGTTACAGATTAAGTTAGTTACAGATTAAATTAGTTACAGATTAAGTTAGTTACAGATTAAATTAGTTACAGATTACTATTCTAGCTCAGGGTACCATTCTTAGATATGATCATGCTATAATTTAGATTACAATTTCGTTATGGTTTTGATTTCTTTTGTGTATGATTTTGGTTATGATTTAGGTTAGGGGCTATCCATAAATTACATTGTCAGAAATTCTCAATTTTAGCACCCACCCACCAATCCAACATATACATCAAGGGATAGGGAGTTTTAACATGGGTAAAATAGGACTTGAACCACCCATGCATTAAAATGATGCAGAGCTGGGAACTACATAATCCGGATTATCCAAAGTTAAAAGATAGAGGGATTAGGGATTAGGGATTGGGATTGACCATTTAAACACATTGACTAATCCGGATTAGTTCCCAGCTCTGAAATGATGACGTAATATTTGGACGTTCCCTTCTAATTCGGTTATGATTTCCTTTTGCGTTGTCATTTAGATCATGACTTGGGTTATTTCGGTTATGATTTAGATTATCATTTAGGTTAAAAATCGGTTATGTTTTTGATTATGATTCCAGTTATGATTTACATAGGTTATTATTTCTTTTATGATTTCGGTTATGAGTTCAGATCGCCACAATTTCGTGACATCTGAGGTCTTACTCGAAGGGACAAAAGAGCCACTAAAAGATGTTCGTAGCATAATGTTGAATAGTAATATTAACATAATAATAATATCTAGTAAGTTTTTATTGTCATAAGGTAACAACTTAATATGTAACATGCTGATTTCCAACCATTGACATTAACTAAATAGTTATTAAAACAAGTCGACGCGGCATTAACAAAATTCCGAGTGGTTAACAATACTTTGCGTTAATTTCAAAATTCTGAATTGGCAACTGGACATATCAGAAATCCGTCGTAACATTAACATGAACTCCTTACTCATATTCTAATTTAGATTTCGTTCAAATTTTGTTGCAATATGTGTTGCAACTGCGGTCCCAAATTTACCGCTATAGCCGGCTATTCACAACATCCCCAGTTGGTTTAAACATTCGGAATAAGTAACGAATTGTATCTAGCGATTCAGCTAGATCATTAGACCTATGGATTAACTTAAAATGCTAATCAAAACTCCAAAATTAGATCGTGGCATACTAATACGGAAAATGCAATTATTTTGCAAAATTGAACTTATTGCAAAATTGGGGTCAGATATCAAAATATCGACCAAATTCAAGTCCAAAATAAATTTATAAATTATTTCCAGTCATATTAAACCAAAGTTTGACGAGTTTGAGGCTAAACTCAAAATTATCAAAAAATTCGCACATTTTAGCTCAGATCTCGAAAACCACCAATCTACGCCCCCAATATTATTACAGATTCTTCATGTACACAAAATTACGAAAATTTTAAGCTATCAAACTTGAAAATCGTCCGAGCGCGAAAAAACACGATCTCATTGTATATATCTATCTTAATTATTGAAATATGTACCGGTAAATTAATAATATACGTGGCATAATATCATTAATTATAAATTATGCATCAAACGAGTTTAAGTTGTGACTTCGTGACCTTGAGGACGTGGTCAAAGGTCAAAAGATACATAATTGTCATATGGGATGTCATTTTGAAGGAAATTTGACCGCGATTTCAAGGACGTGAATATTTTTAACGTCATGATACAGGGTCAAGAGTCAAGAATACGTAATTGTCGCATATGGTGTCATTTTAAAGGACATTTCGATAATTTTGACGCTACTTTTTTATACCTGTTTCTAAGGGTTTATTTATTCTATCGAAAGAATTAAAGTACCCCCTCATTTGAATTACTTGAGTTTCACTGTAAAGTGTACCAAATGGGAGTGTTTCTTCAAATATATTGCAAAATAAGAAGTTTAGATTCATATTTGCTAAACCATTACTCGCGAAAAACCCGACCTGAGTACGAGGCTTTAGGTTTGAGAAATACACAAGTCATATTCATATCGAGCAGAGCAGGCCACATGGCATGAAAAAAACGTGCAAGCAGCTGACACTCTGTCGTGCCAAGTATGAAGTATGAAGTAATAAAAAAATATTCAAAATTTTAAGCAAGAAAATTAAGAAATAATTAAATACAGCAAGTTATACAACTTCAGGTGGTAATTTTAATTCATTCTAATTGTTTCGCAGTATTTATTGTACATACATATTTAATAAAGCTAACACGAATTTATTGATTTGTTTACAGTAAATCAAACTTCTGGATTATTCTTAACTGGATACTTATTAAAACCGGGTGAGATAAATAAATAATTTTGGAAAAAATTGTATTGCAAATGTAATATGTAAATAATTTGCAACGGCTTTCTTCATCAAGGTCAAAACTTTACACTGTAAAAGTCCAGTCGGAGAGCGGACTATTGGTTGGGAATTCGCAATTTTGCAGGTGCGTAACTAAACAATTTCATCAGAAAATTGTAGTTAACCTTTTAGTTTTGTAATGGAAAAGATTTCATTTAATTGTTATCCAACAGGAGGGGCAGGAGGAAAAGCGAAATACGCTTATCTGTTGGATAATTTTTTTTTACAAACGGGCAAATTTAATTTTCAATATGTCAACGCCGGATTTTAAAATCGATCCTGAATGTATTTTAGGTAGCTACATATGTAAATACTTATGGTAATAGATTTTTTATACATAATTGATTTTGGCAGGTATTTCATCACAAGAGAGTCCTCCGGAGGAAGACGGACTAGCTCAAAGGGTCCGTTTTTCCTGTCCGACATGTCCGAATTCGTATGCGACCCTGCAAAACCTGCGATTTCACGAACTGAACAGGTGAGCAAACGGGTCAGGCAGGGAGCGTCCAGACATTACGTCGTCAAAACGGTGGTTTCCGGCCTCCAGAATTAACCGGAGGAGTTTTTATATCGACCGTAATATATGGACGTTCCCGTATTTATGTACATCTGGCTGGTTAAAAAGTTTTTATTGAGCGTTATAATTTTAATACGAAGCGGGAGTGATTTGGATACGGAGAAATCAAAATCTGTGTCCGTTCAATAATTTTCAGGTGTCGCGGGCTCAATCAGAAAACGTGCGAGCGGTGTAAGACTGAATTCGCAACGGCGGAATTATTACAACGCCACGCGACGTTCGACACGTGAGCAAACCTTCAAAGTTGTCACTAATTGAAAGAAGGGAGCCTTCTCAAATATAAAACTCGGATTTACATTTTATTTTCAGGTGTGTCGCAAAACTAGGGAGCGGTTACGGGTTGACGACTCACCTTCACGTGGGGACACGGATTACTACTAAGGGGCAGTCCAAGGAATGGGTCGTCGTGTGAGTGTGGTTAAGTTTGATCAGAGCTTGGCGGATATCGCGAATATTTGGAGGTTAATGAGGAAGAATTTTTTATGCATATGGATATTTGAGTACACTCTAAGAAACCCGGTAACAAAGTTATTACCAGGCGGAGAATCTATGTGACTCTACCGCATGGTAATGAATTTATTATTGAGTCGTAGAAAATTAGTTACCAACTGGTAATATTTTCAAATTTCGCGATCTGGGTTATTACCGGTTCGGTAACAAAATATCTACCACTCAATAATAAATTAATTACCATGCGGTAGAGTCACATAGATACTCCGCCTGGTAATAACTTTGTTATCGGGTTTCTTAGAGTGTATTGGGGAGCGAGATTTTTGATTTATTTGGATATTGGAGGGCGAGATTTGTCCCGGATATGGATTTTGACCCAGATAATTGGAGGTTTTTACCCGATATTCGCCGAGCTTTGTTTGATTGGAGAATTTTGCATAGTTTCTTTCATACTTAATTTTTTGCTTGTTTAGAAATTCCTCTCGGATCATGTGCCCCGTGGAAACGTGTCGGAGATGGTTCAGCTCAGAAATTTACCGGAGATCGCACATACAAAAAAGTCACGCCACGTGGAATAACGCATGTTTGATGTGTGACGAGAAATTTGACAAGTATGACGAGCTGTTTGACCATCTTGGACGGGTGCATGGGTCGTCGTCGTTGGGGGTCAAGGGGGAGGAGCTAGATCTCGTGAGAGTAAAAAGTGAAGTGATTTTGGACGATGAAGTAGAAATTGGCGGCGGAGTGGAAGACGAAATTAAGCCAGACATTAAAGAGCAATTCGTAGTAAAGGTGGAAAATGAAACGTGGGACGGGGTAGATGTGAAACTTGAACCTTTTCAAGACTTGTAGTAGCTACTCGGTAGAATTAAGTTTCTTAAATTTCATTTTATTTTATTTTAATCAAGTTTATAATTGATCGGCAACCTTCAAATTTTATCGAACTTATGTATGTACAATTATAAAATTGACGATTATATACAAACAAAATGGCACAATGATCCGTAAACAATATTAAGGTAGTTTATACTTCAGTAAGAAACTAAAACGGGACATATGTCCCGTTTTACATATGTAAATACATATTTATAAATGTATGCAAATAAATACTTATGTGTATAAATATATAAAATGAAATTATGAATAGAATTATGATTATAATTATGAATTAAAATGCACACATACTTAAGAAATAGTTTTAGAGCTCAATTATTGGGGTTTGATACTGTGCACATGCGACGTGTTATGGGTGACTAAAAATATTATTAGAGAAAGGCTTAAAGGGTGATATAAATATGTATGTACATATGTACTACGGGGGCGGACAATTTGTTATGTCCAACTTTTTTTAAACAAATTTATTCTAAAATTTATTAAATTTATTCTTGCTGTATTCCACATGCAGGTTTTACTCGATCCCTATTAAAACATCTTTTCCCAAGATATTTTACACATGTACGACTAGCTGACCACAAAGTTCTAAACCCTCCCAGAATTGTCGTCTTCCTACCCAAGCCAAACTCAATAAAAAAGATAACGACACAAACTCCTCCCGCGATGCCAATCATGACAAACACGGTAATAATGTTAGATTCCAGTTGCTGTGCGACAAATTTGTCGTCACCCAGTCTGCCTATGCCCCCAGCCGTGTGGGCATGAATGATCAAGCTTTCCCAAAACTTATAAAACCCTGCTTCAATTAATTTCTGAATCTTGCCTTTAAGTCTTTCGCTTAACACACTCATTCGGGAAACCCGCATGTAAACCCTTCTTGAGAATACGGTATCAATACTTTCCACGTACGGTTTCCTATTTAAGTGGGAGCTCTTGCCGCCAAAAATAGAGAGCAAGAATCTGTTCGACTTTATGTAAACGGATGGTGCGACGAACGCGGTTTTCTCACATTTTCCCACAATCGTGGAAACACTAGAGGCATTTGTAACCTGAGATATTCCTGCAATTCTGCCAACCAGACTCTTTGCAAACTCTTGCCGAAATCGGGTCGCCTGATTGGCATGATTTTCTGATGGTCTAATCAAAGACAGGATAGGTGTATAATACCATGGGGTAGCATCTGCCATGGTTTGGCATCCATATTGATTTAAAAGGATTAGTATCACCCGACCCAAATCCGACGTAAAGGAGTCATACCATGTCATAAACAGTGTATAGATTTCAGCGTCAAACTCGCTAACTCCTACGCGATATTTCGTGAGTGTTACGGGTACGGCAAAACTCTTATGATATGCTACTATCGGGCTGCTGTATATTTGAAATTGGCCGTTCGCTAGCTCGTCAAACTTTCTTGGCGGGTTGGACACAAAGGGTTCCGTTGTGTCTTCTGTGACGATGCTCTTGTACGTATTCGCCAACACGAATGTCATCAGCCCCCAAACAACTATCATTTTCTCAGAAGCGGAACTTTTAAACATTACCCGGAGGGTGGGACCAGTTCCTTCAAAGGCGGCAAGAAATACGTCCTGCCCTGCCTTAAGAATCATGAATCCTAATTCCGACCAAGTGAGAATCATTTTGTATTTCGAAAAGTTCTGGCAAATGAGGAGAAGCGTTACGACAAGACAGGATGCCAATAAGGAGTACCAAACAGATGCCTTGAAAGGCTTCAAATACCCCCAATAATCGACATGATCATGACTTAAGGAGGAACACGTGACGAAGGAGAGTGACCAATCATCTAACAGAAGTATAGACTCACCAGTTATATAAGGATCTGGGATGGGAAATTCATAAGGATTTGGGAAGTCTAATTTCGCAATCACTAGGTCCTCGCTTGTTCCATTTCCAATACCCTTAGTCATTCTAGCAAATGCAAGATTTAGCGTGACCTGAACTGAATATTGTTTCACGAAATTTAAGAGGCTCATAACGTTATCTCCTATTGAGGCTAAACGTGACCAGGAAAACTCATGCATATATAAAGAAAGTCGCGCTAATTTATGACAGTGTGAAATAGCGCGATCCACCGCTGTGGTGGAGCCTCTCGTGGCATATCGGCAGGCATAGGCGAATTTGTGATCAAACCTATATCTCATGTTGAATGGTTTTCTCTCCACGATTTCAAACATTAAGATGATTGGTCCCCGATAGATGTGTGTAGTACTTATAATTGTGAATTTCGAGATTTTAATAAAGTTCCCAAACACTGCGAGTAGAGTTGAATCAGGAATTAAGGCTCATCACTTCGGGGTCCCTGGGCATGTGCTGATCGTGTGGATGGATGAGACTAGTGCTAAGCTATGCTCATCTAAAAAACTCTACTATTATTACGAGCGTCTGGCTTTTCATTTTGTAAAGGTCCGCTCGGTGAGTTCTGCAGGGGTAACAACCCAATCTTCTTCTTCCTCCGCCTCCGCTGAAGCCACGTAACTTGGCACGTGGCGGTATAGTTGATGAAAGGCTCAATCCGCAAGGCAGTTGTGCTTCTGGCATGGCTGTCAAAAAGCGTTAGCTGGGATTCAACTTACTGCAAATTAACTTGCAGCATTCTAGAGCCGGGTCTTTGTCATTAATACAAAAGCTCACTACTAGTAAGCTGCACACAGTCCCGTACCTCTGCACAATCCAAGAACCTCATGTTGTTGGCTCAAAAATTTGTGGTCTCCAAGATGTAGGTAATCTTTTCCATCACGCTAACGATGGTCTGGCTCCGAGGGCTTGTATAATAACAAGTCCTGGGGTCGGGCTTACGCCATTAATTGAATACTGCGACAGAGATGTGGCTGCTGGGCTTACACATTGGAAAGGTGTGGGTCCTCTGGTGGTTGCATCTGTTTACATGGACGGGCTACTTATATGTCCTCCGGTTAAAATGAGAAGTCTGGTGGCTTATTGTGAAAGCAAAAGGTTACCAATTTTAATAGGGTGTGCCAATGCTCATCACACTCTATGGGGCAGTACTAACTGCAATGAAAGAGGCCTGGAGCTCCTTGATTATTTGGGCTGCACCAATTTGCAGGTCCTTAACAAGGGGCACGAGCCTACTTTTGTCACAAAATCGAGATCAGAGGTTCTGGATCTTACTCTCATTTCAGCTGACCTAGCGTACACCTGTACGGACTGGTGGGTTGATCGGGAGGACTCCTCTTCGGATCATCGATATATTAGGGCTCGCTTTAAAGTGGGTCCACCTCCTCCTGTTTCCTTTCGCAACAGTAGGGCTACAAATGTGTCAGTGTATCCAGAGGCCCTTAGCATTAATATGCAGAGGGTCTTGATTGACACTCGGACAACTGAATCACTAAACAACTCTGTTGATTGTCTGACAAATGCGATGATGGGCGCGTTTGAAATAGCGTGTCCATTAAAGCTTATCAAACCTCGACATAGGAACAAAATTGTACCTTGGTGATCCAAAGAGCTGACGGGTCTTCGCAAGGAGGCTCGAAAACGACAAAGGGCTGCTAAAAGGGACGATGAAAGCTGGGAAGCTTACAGACACGCAAGGGCCCAGTACCATGCGGCTATGCAGTCTGCTAAGCGGAAATCCTGGCGTGAATATGTTAAAAATCTTGACGGCTGTCATCCGGTCTCGAGATTAGTTAAGTTGCTTCGTAATGACACCATCGCTAAACTGGGCTGCCTGGACAAGGGCTCCGGGGTTTATACCAAGTCCTTGTCTGAAACGGCTCAGTATCTTCTGGAGCAAAATTTTCCAAATGATTCCCGTGAAATTATTTGGTCGTACAGTCACGAGCCTTCAGCTGATCTTGAGCTGATTGAACAAATTGTGACTGAATCCAAAATCAAGCGGGCGATCAAATCCTTTAGCCCATTTAAGGCTGCCGGTGGTGACGGGATTTTCTCAGCACTACTGCAGTGGGGTCTAGATTTGATTGTCCCTTCTTTAAAAACTATCTTCTGTGGCTGCCTTAAATTCGGCTTCATGCCCGGAAGATGGCGTACAATGAGGGTGGTTTTCATCCCAAAGCCGGGGAAGGACAGTTATGAAAGGGCTTCCTCATGGAGGCCCATCTCACTAACTTCCTTTATACTTAAAACACTTGAAAAGTTGATTGATGACCATATTAGGTCCTCCGCTCTGGTGGAGAGGCTTAAAAGAGGTCATCAGTTTGCATATATGAGTGGTCTTTCTACAGAGGATGCACTGCACAACGTCGTGGCTGGTATTGAAAGGTCCCTTAAATCCAGTGGGAGCACTTTGGGTGTGTTTCTGGATGTCAAGAGGGCTTTTAACGAGGCCCCGTTTGATGTTTTGCTTTCTGGTCTAAAGCGGCATAATATCCATCCATTATGCTGCAACTTTATTTCCCATATGCTTACATCTCGGTCGGTGGAATTTGTCACTTACGGTCGGACCTTCTCGAGGAGGGTGAAGAAGGGCTGCCCTCAAGGTGGGGTCCTCTCGCCTCTCCTTTGGAATCTGGCCGTTGACGAATTGTTAACCGAACTTATGGGGAAGTTTCCTGGTATCTACACTCAGGGCTATGCTGATGACGTGGCGCTGCTCTCTTCTGGGTTTGATCTAAGCATTGTTCGTGATTTGGCACAGCAGGCTCTGTCTTTTGCAGGTCGCTGGAGTCGCGGAGTGGGCTTGTCACTCAATGATAAGTCCTCGGTAGTCCTTTTTACGAACAAGCGCAAATTCAGACTGAAACCTCTCACCTTGGAGGGGAAAAAACTAGAATACAGTGGCTCCTGTACCTATCTGGGGTCACTTTAGATTCAAAACTGAACTGGAGACTGCATTGCGATACGAAGGCGTGGAAAACCACCGTGTCTCTAATGCAGTGCAGACGGGGTATGGGCCCTACCTGGGGTCTTGGTCCAAAAGCTAGTCTCTGGATTTACAAGGCGGTGGTTCGGCCGGCCATGGAGTATGCTGCGATGGTCTGGCTGCCCGCGACCAATAAAAAATTCTGCGATCGGCTTCGGAGGGTACAGGGGCTTGCACTCCGCATGGTCACTGGTGCTCTTCCGACTACTCCGACTGCGGCCTTAGAAACCCTACTTGGTGTCCTTCCAATTCACCTAAGACTTCAGGAAGTGGCTCTTCAATCTTATTTAAGATTAAGGGTCCGTGGTCAATGGTTGAACTGGGTTGGATACGGTCGTGGTTTGAAGAAAATCACTCAAATTGAGATGTGCTCTAGCCTGGCTCAGAATATTCCTGAGTTGGGCTTTCCTTATGACTATAAATCTGTTAAACCTCCCGAGGCTCGTAATTTTAAAATACGGGTCGCTACTCGGGAGAAATGGCTAGATATGTACGACAACTACTTGGATCTACCTGGGCTCCTCTGTTTTACGGATGGGTCTAGGGGTAAGAGTGGATCTGGTGCAGCCTTCATAATTGGTGAAGGTGGTAACTTCATGGATGGGGCTAGTGGCGTTACACCTCTGGGTAAATATGCTACGGTCTTCCAGGCTGAACAGATTGGGGTTCTTTCGGCGTGTAACTACATGTCAGAAAATCCAAGTCTACACAAGGAAGTGAATATCTTTGTTGACAATCGCAGTGTTCTTGATTCTCTTCTTAGTGAGCGGCTGGTTTCCTCCCTCACGGTTGAGCTTCATAGGGCGCTGCAGCAATTGAGCATTCACAAAGACATTACCTTACATTGGATCCCTTCCCATTGGGGTTTATGGGGTAATGAAGACGTGGATAAGCTGGCTAAAGAGGCTGCTAGTATAACAACATGCGGTCCAGAGCCAGTTATCCCTGTCAACTCAGCAATTGGAAAACTTGCAATAAAACAATGGGCTCAGAATGAACATCGGGTCTATTGGTCCAACTTACCTAATTGTAAGTTCTCAAAGTTGGCACTGCCAATACCTTACAAGGGTCTAAGTGGGAAATCACTTGGGCCCACGAGGGATGGTATGAGGCTAACAACTTTTGCCATAACAGGACACTGTAATTTGAATGGGCATCTGTATAAGATGGGTCTAGTTGAATCTCCCATCTGCAAAGAATGCGGGGAAGGGGACGAGACAATGGCTCATATACTTACAGACTGTCCCGCTTACAGTGCCCTGAGATTTAGGACCTTCCTTCGTTCCACCTTAAGGATGGAGGAAGTATGGGAGTATCCTCTCAAAGACGTGCTGGCCTTTTTAAGGTCTGGCAGATTCGCCAGCTTTGTAGCTGGGGAATCGAGAGAGGCTCCGACACAATAATCGCATGCGAGTGCATTGAGGTGTCTGCAATAGGTCCAACTGGTGACCTGCGCAGCTGGATGTCTACCCCTATGGGTAGGAATCCTCCTCACATAATACATACATACATAGAGTTGAATCAAAGTGGGAAAAGGGTTTACTGGTTTTTTTCTTATTTAAGATTATTATTATTAAGATTAATTGGTATACCATTGACGAAGGTATAGTAAGATCCACCGTCTCATAACTAGTGTAACTGGCGATATTGGCATACTCGTGTGATAACTCGGGTGATACAACGATGACATAAATGAGGCAATTTGGAACGAGATAGGAACGAAAGAAGGGATCAATTGGTTGATAAAGTAGATTTGCTTGGGCCAGGTTCGATCTGAAATTTATTTAAGCAGGATTATGAAAGCTCAAAGTACTAACAATGGAGGTCTCCCAACGTATGCTCAAAGATTCACACCGAAGTAGCGTCAATCGATCACAAATTAAATTAATATGAAATTTGCAAATGGAACTATCTGCCAATGATCAAGTTTGGCGGAGGTATTTGCATCCAAAGCGGCAAAAATGCGCAGCAAATTTGGAAATTGAAAAATTTGCCAGCCATGGGGATGCGTTATCTCCTCTTTTTATGCAAATATCTCCGTTAAAGTTGAGCATTGGCAGATAGTGCCATTTGCAAATTTTATACTACTTATATTTCGCATCGATTGACGCTGATGTGGTCCAAATCTGTGAGCATACGTTGGGAGACCTCCATTGTAAGTACCAGTATTATAGTGAAAAATTTATGAATATGTGTTTGCTTACGTGACACCTAGCTTGTAAGCCACGGGAATGTATTTACTTATTTGGTACGGTCTTTGAATGGTCGATGGAACGTGAAAATGTCCAAAATAAGAAATGCTTAATTGGCAGGTAGGAAAGGAGTTGATTTGGTCTTCAAAATTTAGAATTTCGTAAATGTGTTGTGCCAGGGATGAGACAGGCAGTGCTGTGACGTAAGTTGCATAGAGAAGTCGCCATGTCCGTAAATTTGCGTAGATAAGGAGAATCGAGGAAACCTATACTTGAACGTCCAGGAATAGAAATAAATTCGTGTGTGGTTTCAGATATCCAGCTTAGTTTTGTGCAAAATACTTACAAGAGACACTCACGACCTGTCGTTTGAGTCCAGGGTACCCACTATGTTTTTCAGAATCTACTAGGACCCCAGATGAAGGATTCATTCATATTTCCGTGTAAAACTCATATTTGGCGCCATGGCGTGGCGCCAAATTCGCCAAATTTGCATGTTTTTATTTTTGAAACCGCCATAACTTTTGAAAACCTGTACGGATTTTCAAAATTTTTGGCAAAAATCATGACAAGGAGTTCAACTTTCGTATCCAATGAAATTTTTTCCAAAATTATCACTTTTAACTTTTCGCAAAATTTCGTAATTTTCTTATAAACGGGGGTTCGTCGAAAAAATGCTAAAAATATTTCAAAAATTAGAAATTTTTTATTTTTATTTTTTTCTCAAAAATTTCGACTTTTGTGATCATTTTAAGTATAAAATTTTGAAAATCCGACATAAACTGCAAAAGTTATGGGGGTTTGAAACTGGTCGAAAATGCAAATTTTGAAGTTTGGCGCCACGCCATGGCGCCAAATATGGGTTTTACACGGAAATATGAATGAATCCTTCATCTGGGGTCCTAGTAGATTCTAAAAAACATAATGGGTACCCTGGACTCAAACGACAGGTCATGAGTGTCCCTTGTTAGCAAGATAGGTGTCTTAATATTTAAATAAGCAAGGGCACGCTAAATTTAATTATGGTAATGTTTACGACGTAAATATATACTACATAATCAGTAACCTATTACCAAATTTGTTTTCGGATTCGTGACTTTCAACTACATAATATCCGTATGGGTTGGTATGTACATCAGTCTGTAAATACAGATAGGTATATTTATCTATAAATATAACAATTCTAAAGAAATTCGACAATACCAGAATATTCATATCTGTAATGGAATTATGGTTGCGGTAAGCAGCAGAATGCTATAATATGTACTACATATTATGTAGGTATATAGGAAGTGGAGGTTAGCCAAACATGCGGGTTTTATGCAGTTTCCTTCGTACGCATCGCTGTTTAGTGTTATGTAGGGCTGTATACAATAGGATTTGGTGCACAATGTGCATCGGCATTTTGTTATATCTGGTACGATTTTTGTATGTATGTTCAATGAAATGTTGAAATCTGACTTCTGAAATACTGACATAATTGGCAGCGAGCAGAAAATGAGTTTATTTTGTCTTCAAACCAAAACATCCTAGGCCAATGATAAGTTGGACATTTTATATCGTATATAAATGATGATGCGTAGAAAACTCTTTATATTTTGCGCCTAAGGATGAAGAAAAGGTTAGTTTATCGTATAATACATAGGTAAAATATTGGAAATAGAAATGGATTCGTGTGAATTCTCTGACACTCCTCCGTCCATCCATGTATTAAGATGTAATTACATAAGCTGGGACACGCAATGCTACCTTATGTATTATTGTGGTCGTTTGTGTAATTGTTTGTGTAATGTAAATTGATTATAAAAATATTTATCCACTATCCCTTCCCCCATTTCGATGGAATTGTCAACCGTTTCCATGGATAAGAGCATCGTGGCATAGTAAAGTCCACCGTTTCCTTGAATAGCGTCGAAATTCTGGATAAACCTGGTGCGCATGGATTCCCCAGTCACGTGGGGAAAATATTCGGTCGACCGGGTAAACAGTGTGTGGGCGAAGGGGTGGATTTTTTCAGGGTGGTGTTCTATTTTGCCTCCAATAATTTGGACGTCTTTTCCGTGGGTGCATCATAGTGACCGTAAATCCACGTGTTCCCGATGTAAACAAGGTTCATCCTGTTTTTGTGAAAAAAAGAAGATTATGATTAAAGTCGGATTAGGTTCGGGTGGATATTTTTCAACGAAAAAATCCGATTCGGTTCACGTAGAAAATGAAAAGTCCAATCAATTATGTCCTCAATTCGTTTAATTATAATCAATCAGATCTTATCGAAACAATTCGGAGGTCGAATTCTGTTAATTTATTATGGTGTGACCATATTGTGGTGTGTGAGCAAGTATAAATTCACGGAATAAATTCGATCTGTTAAATTACAAAATACCCCAGTCATCAGTTTTGTAACACTCTTAAAAACAATGTTACCCTTTTGGAAATCAATTTACTATAAATTTTGTTTACCCAATGTATGCAAAGAAGCCCGGGCAACTTTCCTCGTTATAATGACAATTGAGGGTGGCAGGATTAACCTCTTGACGACGAAGTACACACATTTCGGTAGTATTTTATTTTCCGTTGAGGGCGAAATACACAAACGTATGTATGGCACAAATTACCCTGACATCAAAATTGCTTTAAAGAAAGAGTATTTCTACGGTATTTTGTGGAAAATTGGATGGTAAAAAGTGGATTTTTTCCGGCATTTTCCTTCTGAAATTTTGGAATTTTCTTAATACCGACCAACATTAAAAAGTTGATTTTTCGTGTTTTTCGTTAAAAAACTCGAAAATTGAAAACTGGGTGAAAATTTTAATTGGTTGCAATGCAGCAGGTGTAATTATGCTATCAACATTGTACCGAAAGGAAATTTTATTTAAAAATCCGCGGAAAGAAAGATTTTAATATAAAACTCACAATGGAGGCGCAAACCATGTTCAGCCCAGATAATTTTTTGACCTTATTAGTTTGAAAGAGCAAGTCTTTACAAACAACATTTGGTTCGGCACTTGGGCAGATGCGCAAATTTCAGCACGTTGTGGGCGCCGCAAGTTCGCAAAAACGCACGAAGTTGAGCCCGCGCTGGACCTTGCATTAAAAATCATGCGTTTTTGCGAACTTGTGGCGCCCAGAACGTGCTGAAATTTGCGCATCTGCCCAAGTGACCAACCAACAGGGCTTTCTAATTAATTAGCTAATTAAATAGCAATGTCTGTCTAATTACTAATTACTAATTAAAGTTAATTAGTAGAATACTACCTAATTAAAATTACTAATTAATTAAAATGATCAACAAACCAATTACTAATTAATTTGTTTTTTCTAAACAAAATTAAGTTTTTAATGCAAATTTCTCGTTTAGCCTTTAAAAAATTTTTTGTCGGCAGCAAATATACCATACGTGTTTTATCAACTTCTTGACGTTTTTTACACTTGTAGTTGCAACTTTAAACCTTTGTATAAAAACAACGAGATAGCAATATATTTTTGATATATCTTTGAATATAATGGACTCCCTTGCATACAACCTCAAAAACTTTTTTGATAATTTGAATGGATTTACTTTTAAAAAACTTGACAGCGACAAAGTAACGACTGCTCGTAAATTTATCCAAATAAAACGATTACCGGTGCAACTAAGGTCAGCTCTAATTTCCACAGCCATCTTAAGGTAGTGGGTAATTTGTTTTAAATTTCAAATTCATTAATTCATTAATTCATTAATTCGCTGAAAGACGACGTATTCGAGGCATTAGCCATGCTGAAATGTTGTGAAATTAATTCATAAAAAGAGTATGGCGAACTTAATTATTTAGTAATTAGAAGTAATTAATTAACTAATTAAAAATTAATTAGTTTGCTGGTTCAGAAGTAATTACTAATTAAACAATTAATTGGATCAAAATTTTCGGAACTAATTACTAATTGCTAATTAATTAGAAAAGTGGATAATTAGAAAGCCCTGCGAACCAAATGTTGTTTGTAAAGACTTGCTCTTTCAAACTAATAAGGTCAAAAAAATATCTGGGCTGAACATGGTTTGCGCCTCCATTGTAAGTGAATTTATAGTTGGCTGAGTGTCCCCCGTGGGAGGACGGTGTGCCGACCTATCACCCATATCCGTACGACTGCCGGAAGTTCAAATATTACCGTATAACTTGAAACTAGTCAATTTTGGTGTAAAAAAGGTACATGACTATAAAAAGTACCTGGCCTGAGCATATTTATAATACTTATGTACCTACTGATGTTTTTCAGAGATTTGTGCATGCATAAGTATTATAAAGTATGCTATTTTCTGGCCTCTACGAAATACATAGGATAGCAATACAAATTAGCGATTATATTGTTCTTCCTGCTATGGTAAATGTACAATTTCTATGTATTGTGGTAGCTCAGTTTTCGTCCTCTATCTTTGAGAGGAGGTTTTGATAACTATAACCACCAAGTTTGATAATTTCATTCCAGAAAACATAAATAATTAATCAAGGATTCGAAAGCATGTTAACCAGTAATGCACAAAAACTTACGTTTGTTAGTATTATTTGGCCTAAATTGCGGACCATTATTCACGAACTACAATTGGACATGGAATTTGGCAATTCAAAAATTTTAAGCTCAAATATACGAACTACCTTGAAGAAGCGTTTCATTCAGCCTTAAATTCACCGACTAAAATTCGAAACCACTACCAACGTGTTAGTATTTTTTGGCATAACTGATTTCAGATTCCATAATTATACCGAATAGAAGGTGCTCTTGTTGCCTCAAGTTAAAATCTGACATCGAAGTTAGAAAATTTTAAGTTGCATCTTGTATTAAAAATTTTACTTGTGAAGTAGATACAAAATTTAGATCAATGTGCGAAAAATATGGCTACCAATATTGTTTAAAATTTAAATTTTCGAGTTCAGAATCACTCTTGGCTGGCTATGCTCATCGAAACTTTTTCTTACCAATCATATAACCGAAAATTATATAAAACTATTATTAAAATTGTAAATTATAAGCAATTTAACATCTGAACGACAAATTGAAAAATCCTGAAATCCCGGGATTTCAGTTCTTCAAATCCCGGGATCCCGTTTCCCGGGAATTCCAGGGAATAAAATCCCGAAAAATCCCGGGACTGGAACCCCTAGTTGGACACCTCGATATGTTCCCTTGTCAGTGTGAACATTTTTATATCTTGTTCAGTTCCGTAGAATTTTGTTGAAGACAGTTATACATTATAAAAAACTTGAAAAGCTTAACATTACTCTTATTGTACGCTTATAATTGGGAGAATTTACTTCAAAAAAATTCTTGAAAAATTCGAATAAATTTATCTAAGGAAATTTTTACCTTGCTTAAATTTCTATTACGACTTATTGGTTTTGAACATATGTTCACACAAATAAGTCATTCGTTGCCAGGTTCGCATTACACTTTCCACACGGCCTTGGGTGGCTCGAATCAGTGGCGACATCGGATGCACGAATGCTGGTCCATAGATCGGATATTTTGCGTACTCCGGCCTCCGGCCGGCCATGCGTACTCCGGCCTCCGGCTGGCCACGCGTACTCCGGCCTCCAGAAAAAGTCGCGTACTCCGGCCTCCGGAGGCCGGAGTACGTACTCCAAGCCCGGAATTCTCCTATCTATGCGATCGGAAATTTTGCGTACTCCGGCCTCCGGCCGGCCATGCGTACTCCGGCCTCCGCGTACTCCGGCCTCCGGAGGCCGGAGTACGTACTCCAAGCCCGGAGTACTCCGATCTATGTGCTGGTCTGACTATTACCGCCCCTGCATAGCGGTAAGTTGAAGTTATGTTGTTTCCTTGCCATTCTTAAAATGCAGCAAGCAAGCTTTTCAAAACACAAGAAATTACTTCCCTGATTTTGCAGACTAATAATGAAACTGGATGTTAACTTCAGTCCCAGGAACACAATATTATACAGTTACTAATCCCGTCTTTAATGACTTGAATAACACAATTAAATACACGAGGTTAAAATAAGTCTACAGTTTTACAGGGCATTTTAAATGTCACGCTACAATGGAAAATTTTTCAATGGGAAAAACCCCTACATCTCCATCAGTTACAAGATTTTGGATTGAGATTTTTATAATTATTATCAAAATTGATGGAACACTGATGACGAAATTCTTAAAATGTTGAATATTAGAGATAAAATTTCGGTAACTAATGGAAATTTACGATATTTCCCATAGAAAAATTATTCATTGTACAATGATATTTTAACCACCCTGTACATATGGAAATACCTAACACTGGAAGCTTTCTCGAGCTACGTCGGGATTGTCTAGCGAGCTATGTTAATAAATTAAGCCTAAAATTAGTAACCACGTGACGCACATTATTCTGTTGAATGGCCGTTTTGAAAAAAGAATATTGAGAGTTAAAATAATGCATTCCCTGCTTTGTGTGGAGGAAAAATAAGGGAAAAATTCAAGCGAAGAAGTTTAACTTGAATATTCTTCTTCAAGGCTATATTAATTGTGTGTGGTTGGCTAGGCTCATAAAATTTATAAATTAGTTTAAATGAACATTAAATTTTGAATTTAACAGAAATAGTGTAATTCTATTATTTATAAATAAAGGTACAAATACATGATCTATTCTATCAAAATAGCCCTTTTTTCAGGCACATTATTAATTTTTTCTTAGTACATTATAAGATACATTACACAGCAGATGTAGCCATCTCATTCAATACAGTAGCTCATATTACCCGAGACGTAAACTACGGATGGCTTCTACGAGTCATACACGCCAATGGAGCCTCTATATTCTTCATTGCCCTGTACCTCCATGTAGGACGAGGGATCTACTATTCATCGTATACTTATACAATGACTTGAACGATAGGAGTCTTAATCTTATTTTTAGTAATAGCAACTGCTTTCATAGGGTATGTATTAATTTGAGGACAAATGTCATTTTGAGCCGCCACAGTAATTACAAATTTATTGTCAGCAATCCCTTATATAGGTTTAATAGAAATAATTAAAATCAAAATTGTTAGGGTGTGGTCATGGAAAAAGATTAGTTGTTCTATTAAAGGTGAAGAAGCGTTTTGGAACCCTAAAGCCGCTCAAGTTGCAATTTTTAAAAGAATAAATTATTCATTTTTGAATTTTAAGTTCACTGCACTAATCTGCCACATTAAAAATGTGTGACTAAGGATAGCTCCGAGTATGAGTGTTCGGATGGGGGTATATTTTGAAGTCATTCAATTGATGAAGAGTAAATAAAGTTATGGACTCTAGGACGGGCAGTCGAAATAGACTCCCAAATAATAAAGCTGAATAGAATAACGGCAGCTACTGAGGTATAACTTCCTAACGAAGATAATACGTTTCAAGTAGTAAATGCATCGGGGTAGTCTGAGTAACGTCGAGGCATGCCGTTTAGTCCTAGAAAGTGTTGGGGGAAAAATGTTATATTAACCCCAATGAACATAGTATAAAATTGAATTTTTAGTCACTTAGGATTTAAATTTACTCCTGTAAATAAAGGAAATCAGTGAATTAAGCCTCCTATAATTGCAAACACAGCCCCTATAGATAAAACATAGTGAAAGTGGGCGACTACATAGTAAGTGTCGTGAAGTACGATGTCAAGTGAAGAGTTAGCTAAAATAATTCCTGTGAGACCCCCCACAGTAAATAAAAATACAAAGCCTATGGCTCATATTAAAGTTGGGGTGATAATTAAAGCTCTTCCTTGAAGTGTCGCCACTCAGCTAAAAATTTTCACTCCTGTGGGGATGGCAATAATTATAGTGGCGGCTGTAAAGTAAGCACGAGTGTCTACATCTATCCCCACAGTAAATATATGATGTGCTCAAACGATAAATCCTAGAAGACCGATTGCTATTATCGCGTAAATTATACCTAATTGACCGAAAGTTTGTTTTTTACCTCTTTCAAATGTAATAATATGTGAAATTATGCCAAACCCAGGAAGAATTAAAATATAAACTTCTGGGTGACCAAAAAATCAAAACAAGTGTTGGTACAAGATAGGGTCGCCGCCCCCGGCAGGGTCGAAAAATGAAGTATTTAGGTTACGATCTGTTAAAAGTATTGTAATGGCTCCAGCAAGAACTGGAAGGGAAAGCAGGAGAAGGATAGCGGTTAAAAAAACTGATCAAACAAATAAAGGAGTTCGATCCCAAGTCATACCCCCAACTCGTATGTTGATGATAGTTGTAATAAAATTTACTGCCCCTAAGATTGAACTTGCCCCAGCAAGGTGAAGTCTGAAAATTGATAAATCTACAGAAGCCCCAGCGTGGGCGATGCCTCTTGATAAAGGGGGATATACAGTTCAACCTGTGCCTGCTCCTCTTTCCACCAGTCCTCCTGATAAAAGTAAGATTAATGAAGGTGGAAGAAGTCAAAAACTTATATTATTTATTCGAGGGAACGCCATATCTGGGGCGCCGATTATTAGTGGAACTAGTCAATTCCCAAACCCCCCAATTATAATAGGTATAACTATGAAGAAAATTATAATAAAAGCATGGGCTGTTACTATTACATTATAAATTTGGTCGTCTCCAATAAAAGAACCTGGTTGACCTAATTCCAGGCGGATTAAAACTCTAAATGCAGTGCCGACCATAGCAGATCAAACTCCAAAAATTAAATACATAGTTCCGATATCTTTGTGGTTGGTTGAAAAAAGTCAACGTTTCATAAATAAAATGGCTGAGTTTAGGTGTTAAACTGTAAATTTAATTACGAGTGGTGTACTCTTTTATTATAATGTTATGTATTCAATTATGAGTTAGGATTGCAAATCTTAAAGTGGCGTTAAGCTCTTAACTTAAAGTTTAAGGCTCCCATCTTAATTAAAGCTTTGAAGGCTTTTAGTTTTATTAAATATTAGTACAGTGAATTTGGGGGGGATTCGCGGTAGATAACGCTACACTCACGCGATTTTTTACATTCCACTTTGTTCTACCATTCATTATCGCCGGAATAACATTAGTACATCTCCTATTTTTACATCAAACAGGATCAAATAACCCCCTAGGAGTTAATTCCGACTCAGATAAAATCCCCTTTCACCCATATTATTCATTTAAAGACTTATTTGGATTTATTATGCTTATATGAGGATTAGTATCGCTAGCTTTAATATACCCCTATCTTCTAGGAGACACAGAAAATTTTATCCCTGCAAATCCTTTAGTTACCCCCGTTCATATCCAACCTGAATGATATTTTTTGTTCGCTTACGCTATCCTTCGGTCGATCCCTAATAAATTAGGAGGGGCTGCTGCTCTAGTAGTGTCTATTGCCATTTTGTTAATTTTACCTATTACTCAAAAAAATAAATTAAAAAGAACTCAATTTAATCCTTTTAATCAAATAAATTTTTGATTAATGATTAATATTGTAATCTTATTAACTTGAATTGGAGCCCGACCGGCCGAAGACCCCTATATTCTTGTAGGGCAAATCTTAACTTTAATATATTTTTTATATTTTTTGACAAGACCTTTAGTCACTTTAACCTGAGAAAAAATTCTTAAATAATGTAAATAATTATTTAGCTTAAATAAAGCAATTATCTTGAAAATAATTTACAGGAGTTTAAGCCTCCTAATAATTTAAATTAAGAATTATACCCATGAAATCTTAAAGAAAACAAAAAACACCAAAATCATAATCCTTGTCCCCCTAAAAACTCCACTCAACCTTGGTCCGCAAGATTTAAAATTTTTACGCCGTACTTAATAATAGGAGTCAGAGCAAAAGTAGAAATAAAAGGAAGCAGTCACATAGAACCTAAAAAATAGTCTAAACCTGAGGTAGGGCTAATTTTCTTTATGACCTTAAAGTCTACTAAGAAAAAATAAATAAAGAAAAAACTAAAAATTATAGTAACGACCAATAATTTAAGCCACAGGGGTAGAAAAATAAAATTCATAGGAAACAGATAAACTCTAAGCCACCCGCCAGCCAAAACTGACATAAAAATTAAAAATGTTATCGGAATTAGTATGTTAATTCTCTCAGCTAAACTTAAAAGATACCGGTTACCCATATTATTAAAAAAAGAAAAATACAAAAGGCGAACAGAGTACGTTAATGTAAACAACCTCCAGCAGAAAGATCATTGCCACGTAATTCCTAGTTTTTGGCTTGATTTTTTGATATAACTCGACTCACTCTGGCGTGCGATAAGGTTTAATTGTAAACAGTCTTGAAATTAATAAAGGTTGTATTTAATTTCTTCAGTGTTACGAACCCTGGTGGGGGCATTGACCTGAGGATGTATGCTCGGAACATGTCGGATACGGCGCAATGGTGGGAATTAAGGCGATGCTAGGCAAGAAGGGGATGGTGACATCGTTTCAATTTTATGTAAATTGTTATACTAATGTGCGTATGTAGTCTCCCAAGTTCTGAACGATCCGAGGTAACAATACAAATGTATTTATTTCTGTATCTATTATTTTACTGAATAAATATAGAACTGCAGAATTACGTCGTATAAGATTGGAGGTCATCTCTCGCAAGCAAATTAATTACCATTACTGACAATACGATGGTGTGAAGTGTAACCCTCGGATGTGGTTGAAATTTCGAAATTATGTGATCCAGGTCAATATAACAAACGTTTCTTCAGGCAGTTTGTGCGATAGTCAGAATTTGCCAAAATATTTGACATAAAATTTGAAAAATTGGCGATTTTTCCCGTCGAAGGCAATGGGAGTGGGGTTTAATTCGTCCGATTGTTAAAAATCGCGCAGATTTTCAACTTTGACCTCAAATGTTTTGCCAAATTCTGAGCATCTCGCCACCAGAAACGTTGGTTGTATTGACATGGACCACGTAATTTCAAAATCTCAACCAATTCGGAGAGTTACACTTCACACCATCGCATTGTTAGTTTTTCTTCCATGCGAAGCACGTCAAACTGGTCAAACGAGGGGATGCTTGAGATTTATGAATTGATAGATTTCAACAATTAATATTAAATATCTAAAACGAGTTTTGTGAATTTATGGATGTATTTATTTATTCAGGAAATTGAGAAATATACATACATGCTCAACAACCAATGTGGTAAATAATGAAGGTCAAAATTCCCTGAAACAAAAAAAAAATATGCCTAAATTTTCTAAATTTCATGGATATTAGCAATAATAATTTTAATCTTGGACAGAAATTATATCCCGCCTAAGCAAAGTTCATCTCAACCAGAATCAGACCCCGTTCAAGGCAATGCATTGCGTCGGGCGCCTCATTGCAATGAGGCGCCCGAGGCAAAAAGATAATGGCACCCCAACGTAGTCGCATTATTTCTCCTTCTTACATAATAGAAGAAAAAACTCATTGTTCGTACTAATTGCACTTGCAAAAAAATTAGCACTTTTGAAATAAATTTAACTAAATATGGTTAATATATTAAAAATTTGATTGCTGTTACCAATTTCTGACACATTGGTTTGCCTGACAAATTGCAAAACTCAACAAACTTGTTTTCATCTATGGTCTACGAGCACGCAACCCCCCCCCCCCAAAAAAAATGGCCCTTCAGCGGTAGCCTAGTTCGCCTAAGCGTAAAACGGGGCCTGACCAGAATGAAGATATCCCCGCGCATGCTCTCAAATTTTTACGAAATTAGTGTCAAGCGATCTCAAATTTAATTGATTGGAAAAGGATTTAGCACCTTTCAAATTTAACCCGTATTATCTCCTCTTCGGATGCAAATATTTCCTACTAAACTTGCCACTTGCCCATTATGAGATCGTTCCTTCCTAGAACTTCATAAATAGTAATTATGTAATGATAATACTTAAATTTGTGGTCGATTGACGCTGTTTTTTCGAAATCGAAGAGCATACGCGGGATGAGGGGACATCCATAAGTTATGTCACGCAAAAATCGGGGTTTCCGAAACCCCCCCCCCCCCCCCACCCCATCCTATTTCGTGGCATAATTTATGGACCGTCCCTGACCTTGACTGTAAGAATTTTGGCAAAACGCACCAATCCATCCGAAATTTGTAGATCATCCGATCGTCTTCAACTCCAAAGTGTAGGTCCACTATCGAATTCCATTTTCACTGCTGCAGGAATCCGTGCTGCTCACAACTTTGTAATTCTGGCTGCTCAGGGTGTTTAAGTAGACGGCAACCAGGCTCAAAATGGCGTCCACTTTGCCCAGTTTCCTGTGGAAGATCAACTATTTATTATCCACTCTTAACAATAATATGATACTCTTTTAAAACGAACATAAATAAATGCAGTTTGAATTGAGTAAGAGGACTTTTTTCTGCTAACGCCCCCCCTAAACATTTGTATTTTTTAATTGATATTTTTTAACCACTTCGCCCCTATAACGACTATGTGGCGTATTTGACCTTTACGCCGAGTACGACCATGTGGCGTAAGTTCCCTTGGCACCGGAATACGACGATGTGTCGTATTGACCCTTGACAACGGATACGACTATGTGGCGTATTTTCCGTTCACACCGGCCTACGACTATGTGTCGTATCCGGAAAAAATTAGGTCATTGCCTCTCCAAGCAAAGCAAAGCAAGAGTTATGAGTCAACAACCCGCCCTTTAGGCGGGATAATAAATTTTCTGTTAGGAAATAACATTAGAAAGGGATGCAAAATAAATTAATAGCCAAGTGGCTATATCTAGCCAACACGCCGAGTTGTGAAAACTGTTTTTTGCACGGAAATTTCGACACCGATTTATTTCAACAACGCTTTACGATAAGATTAGAGAAATTGTTTTGCTCGCATGTAGCACAAACGGGCGTTTTGGGCGAGAAAACTAAAAGTTGGTTGAATTCCATCATTGCATGGATTTAATTATAGGCCACAAATAATCTTGCCAGTAGGGTAAACTACGTCAAAATTAATGATTACGTATCGGGTGCCGCTGAAATATCTTTTGGGCGGGAAAATTAAAAATTAAGAGATTGCAGGAATTAGTAGAATTTAATTTTCCCGCTTTAAATTGATTTCTATTCACCAGATGCGCCATAGTCTATTTTCGAGCAATTTCCTCTCACGGGAGAATTATTCATTGCCATTGCTGTCTATTTAAAGTCATTGTAAGGATTTTTGGTTTTCCCGCCCAAAATCGGCTCCTAAGGTGCTTTAGGCGCTATAATCAATATTTGCGAGTTTACGTACTATTATGCAAGTATTACTCCATGCTTGTCTAACTTTTCATGCAATTACAATCATTTTTAAAATTCGGCGTGTTGGCTATTTTCGGCTATAAACATTGGTGGTTCGCCACAACTCAAAAATGCAAATTATAACTCAAAATCCCTTCTTGAAAGGTTATTCACATCAATTTTCATAAAAAAGTGTCCAGAATAATTCCGGTGGGAACACCATTTTTTAATTCATGGCCCAGGAATTAACGTCATGCAGTAGATAAAAATTTCGGGCTCAAGGGAGGTAAAAATTCGCGGTTACTAGGGGTGAAAGGTATGAAAAAACTCGTCTCCTAGGGTTGAAGTGGTTAATTTTCCCAAGTACACTGGGTCAACAGTATGTAAAAAATGCACACTAAAAAAATCCACATGTCAAGGGTACCTCTGAGGGACCCATTACATGTTTTACACATATCCCTTCATTGTGAGCGAACCAAAAGTGCGATTGACATCGGGTCTTGATATTTATTATCCAAATAATATTGTCTAACGCGAATTTCAGTATGAAGCCGATACGTGACCTTTTTGACCTAAACTTTGACCTTTTTCCAAAAAATTCAAATTTTTGACTTTATTAGCATGCCAATTTATTCCCCACGATAATAGAGTTATAATATACTACCAACGCATAGTCTCCCACCATCAGATTAACGACAAAAAAATTTATTCACAAAATTAATACGGATAAATGATCATTCAATCAAGATTTACTAAATCGGTTTTATTTTTATCTATAAAAAATTAAACACGGCTAGCAATTAGTAGCAATAAGCAATAGCCAGTGCGTCTTTCTAATAGTTTTTACGAATGAACGTTAATTCTGATAATGTTGAACCACTAAGCTCAGTACGCCGCGGTCCAATAGTGTGATCATTTGCAGAAAATATCCCGCTGGCTTCCTAACATCATCTTGCAACGTTTTGCAACTTTTGAAGTGACTTCATTCCACGCCAGAACTCCAAGATGTCAAACTTTCGTTGGATAACGAATCAGGAGATGTTTTAGTACTCATGTATTCGTTTACTTCATCGTGCATGACCTGTAAAGTTTCCAGAATTCCGCAAAGCAAACGGCTACTTTTCGCTTTAAAGCAAAGAATTCTGAGGAGTCCTCTGGTGACGAAGCAATGTGGCGCTTCAATGTGTGGTACCAAGGAGCAATTAGATGGAAGTTTTCAAATTTGTAACCGTTAAACACATTAGTTCAGTCTGAACACAAAGTAGAAAACAACACTAATTCTTCTACGATGGTGTCATCGACTCCAGATAGTATTTAAATTTTTTAACATCCTGCAGCTTTTTTTTACTTCAGGTGCGGCTTTCAGGTACGCATTATCAGCTCACTGTTCCACCTAGTAGTCACGTCTTGCTTCTTGCTGCTTGCTATTAATCAAAGAAGTCGAAATAGTTCGAAAAAACAAGAACTCGAAAAATACTTGAACCAACTTGAATATATGAAAATATTGATACAAGTGAACTGAACAGCTTGCGGGTGCAAGACAACCATTCGTGTTTCCTTGCCACAAGTGTATACTGGGATTTAAATTATCCGTATTAATTTTGTGAATAAATTTTTTTGTCGTTAATCTGATGGTGGGAGACTATGCGTTGGTAGTATATTATAACTCTATTATCGTGGGGAATAAATTGGCACGCTTAAAGTCAAAAATTTGAATTTTTTGGAAAAAGGTCAAAGTTTAGGTCAAAAAGGTCACGTATCGGCTTCATACTGAAATTCGCGTTAGACAATATTATTTGGATAATAAATATCAAAACCCGATGTCAATCGCACTTTTGGTTCGCTCACAATGAAGGGATATGTGTAAAACATGTAATGGGTCCCTCAGAGGTACCCTTGACATGTGGATTTTTTTAGTGCGCATTTTTTACATACTGTTGACCCAGTGTACTTGGGAAAATTAAAAAATATCAATTAAAAAATACAAATGTTTAGGGGGGGCGTTAGCAGAAAAAAGTCCTCGTAAAGTATACAAAATCCTGAGTAAACTTTACAAAATTGTAAGGTTAACTTGATACAACATTATTTTTAAGAGGGTAATAACATTGTTTTTTTAGCAATTTGGCGATTTTCCAGGAAATCTGGAAACGATTACGTGTTTTTTTACGTGGGAGGAACGCACAGATATTACGTCATAAAAATGGTGAGTGGATAGTTTTGGGTTGCTTATCTTACTTGCAGAATAGGAAAGGGTGGTCTAAAAATCCGCGTTTTTCGATGACGTAATATATAGAAGTTCCCTAATTGTATTAATTCATTGTTCGGACTTATCTCTTACTCAAACGCGTTCTTGACGCTTCGTTGAAAGTCGACGTGTTGAGTGGACCATCCGAATTCACAGCGGACATGCAGCATGTTGCCGGGACAGTCGTCCCCCAATAAGTTGAGTTCGCGATGCTGAGTCCTCATCAAATTCGCCGTGGTTTTCGATAACCCAAAAATGGTTACCCTCCAGGTCTGGGAGGTCCAGGCTTCACATCTGAAAGTAATTTTGTTAGATATTTATTACGTATTATATTAAAGTGTAATTAATTTGAGACAAATCGTCACCGGAGATGGTAATGAACACTGCAAAGCGTTTTTAATGGGGAATAAATAAAGAGTTGGTTTGCTACCAGGAAGAAATAAATACTCATGTACGAAAGACACGTGCCGTTAATATTGGAAAAAATTTGACATTTCTTATATCAGATTTTCGTTTATGAAAATATGCAAAATCTGGAATTTTTTAAATAACCACGCCACGTGCATTTGGTGTACAAGTTTTTTGTCCAAACCTAATAAATAAGATTGTCAAAAACTAATTTAAAAACTTCAAAGTATTTGACATTTAATATTGTCCAACTAATCCTAAGTTAGATGAAGATAGTATTTAAAATGTAAAATAGAGGTTAATTCGAGGTTTTTATAATTGTGGCCAATTTGCAATTTTATACTTGTGACTTGTACATAAATGATTCACTCAATCTTTTGTGCGACTGATTGATAAATAATAAATTATTCACTTACGACAAAATGCAGATCGTCATTGTAGATCAAAAGGTTGAGGGACAACTTTAGCAGAAGAAGGTCAAAGGTAAACAAATTACTGTTTTTGTAGGGAGCAATAAATTTTGCAGTCAACAAAACTGTGGATGGGGTGATATTTTTTGTGTTTTGTACAGCGCGGTTCACTTCAGACTCAATTCGCCCCGTCATTCTTCTTCAAGACGCACCACACTCATACAAACAGGAAATATTTAACTATTTACAGCGAAATATGTTCGAAAGGTAGCTTGATTTTGCTCCAAAATTCAATCTTGAATGCACGGGAGTAAACAAACGGTTTGTCAAACAGAGTTCACTCTTGCTTTGTATTGTCATAAAAAGTAGGCGTTATTTTTTGGCAGTAACCGCGGAAGCGTGGGGACAGAGGGACAATGTCCCCATGGGTATTCGATGTCCACATCATCTGCCCATGTTATACAAACCCGGACCTTCCCTATCCTGCAATGTTAATGTCTCCACATGTCCCCAAGGCTTCCGCGGCCACTGTTTTTTGGCCGACTTATTCTACCTGCCCCCTTCAGTCAAGTATGTAGAGGAATTTGCTTATGTGCAAATAATGTTATTACGGCATTCCTCTAAGGAGGAGAGACCCTCTACATGCCCCTCTCAGATCTCGATGTCCTTTGGATATTTGATAGTCCTAGATGAATGTAGGATAACCCTAAAGTAGTTTGACGCCATGGCCACATTTGCGCCTCCCACACCCCCTCAAAGGTATAAAAAACACGAAAAAAGCCCTGTTTTCATGTACTTCAACTGTCACCAAAAATCCAATTTTGCTCGGATTTTTATAAGATTTACATTTTTGTGATCCCAGATACTTGTGTGATCATATCCAGTAGCAATCTCAACATTTTTGAAATTTTGAAATTTTCGAATAATTCATTAGCAGTGGAATGTCCTAAAATTTTGGAAATTTCAAAAAGATTGAGATTTCTACTGGATATGATCACACAAGTATCTGGAATCACAAAAATGTAAATTTTATGAAAATTCTACTGAAATTGGATTTTTGGCGGATTTTTGAAGTTGACAGTTTTTGTCGCTTTCACACCTTTGAGGGGGTGTGGCGGGCGGAAATGTGGCCATGGCATCAAACCACTCTAGGGTTATCCTTCACTCACTTAGGGCTACTGCATATGCAAAAGGCATCAAGATCTGAGAGGGGCATGTAGAGGGGCTCTCCTCCTAAGCTTAGGCAGTTCAGCCAACATTCTTACGGTGCACCGTATGAATGTTGGCTGGACTGCCGAGGAATACCGTAATACCCTTTTGAGAAGAAAAGCTGCTCCTAATTCGGAATGAATTACATACACTGTAGCAAAACCATTCTAGATATGCATTCATTACTTCTAGTTTGCATTGCCATTCGCCACGTGACTTTTTCGAAAGTCCAAATTTTGCGAAGCAACGAAGGGTATTCAGATTTAGCGAATGACAAAGTTCTGAAATGTATGTACATATACAAATGTCTCGAATTTTGCAATATCTAGAAAAATACGGTAGTTACCGAAATTAAAGCCAAACTTCAGTAACTAATTTTATGGAGATTTATGGAGTTTCCTCTTTGCAAAATTTGCGGAATATATTTTGCGACTAACATAAATAAATACTACAAACGCCTGGAGATGCGAAAGTTGGCAAATCAACTTTCGAGGCATTTTTTTTGCGAAGTGGCAAACTTTATTGTTTTGCGAACGTTGTCAACATTGCGAACTCGAAATGAATATAGCCTTAGTGTTTCATTACAAAGAGAATTAGGAGAATATTTAGCAATACTTGTGCTAATTAAGTATATAGAAGAAGATTTCAGACATAAATATGTGAACATTATGGCAGTACTACAGATATTTACATATGTAGATTAATGCAATTTGCCTTTGCATTCTGCGTAATTTGCGATAAGAAATTTAATATTTATTATTCATTATTAAATGTTTAGATGTCCGATTCTTTTCGAAAATCTTTTATTCATTATTCAAATATGCATTCAATTACATATATAATGCATTAATTAAGTTTCCTTACATATGCATCGTGGGATTGGATTATCACCAAGGTTTTTTAATGAGAAAGAGGAGTAAAAGAGTGGCACCAATCGATAACCCGATCAAAAGGCTGATACCTGCCGCGCGGGAATTTTTTCGCCCAAGCGCATCTCTTGCGCGGATTGCCTACGTGTTTAGATGCAATTTAAAATTGTTATTATACAAGTATGTAAATATTTACGAATAGTGTTGCCGGTGATTTGTAAATGAGTTGTGAATTAGTTGGCTTCAAATTCGCGTTTTTGCGCGGTTTTGCTTTAAAAGATTTTGACAAGTCGAAATAAAATTATTTTCTCGTTAGCTTACAATGGGGTGACGCCACACTCTTAGCAACTTGGTAACAAAACCCAAAATTTCGTTAACACCAACCGTCGGTGTCAACGTCAATTCCATTAAATGGTGTCAAAATGTTGTGTAAAATTGACACTGAGCAAAAAAAACGCGTTGACACCCTATCGGTATCAGCGGTATCCTGCAATGGTGTCGAATTGACACGGTGCGATGTTACCGCAGTAAGCAAAACTTGGACTTTACACCAAATTGTGGCAGTCTCTTCGCAGTGCACGGGTCTGCTTGGCGGCCATTTTCCTTCCTCCTCCGCGAAAAGTCAACAAACTGGATAAATTAATTGGTGTGTTCAATTGATTTCAAGGGAAAAATTGTTTTTTAATAAGTTAAAGGACTACTAAAGTACTTTCAATTTCTTGACTTAGGTGAGTTAATACGTAGGTGTTTTATTATTGATTTTCAAAAGGTATGTTCCGCACTGTTTCTGACCAAAATTTTGATGAAATAACAAACTTTAGATACATCTAGGATGCTGTGATTTTTTTCAGCCCTTTAGGTTAACATTAACACTAGCAATAAATCAGCAAACTTTACCTCGACGGAAAAAATGTCACATTTGCAAATCAAACATCGTAGTGTGATTTAAATTTTATTGCTGGAGGGGCAATATGTGTCGCAGATTTATGATCGAATGCTTAAAGTTTACGATGGAAACTGCTCAACACAAAGCACAAATACAATTGGGTCGATAAGTTCAAAAAAGGCGAGAAGATGTCCCAAACAAAAAAGTCGCCAGGATACCCAAAATCGGTTTCCACCGCAGAAAACCTCCAGAAACTTAAAGACCCAATTATTAGAAATCCACGATTGAAACTGTCCTATTTAGCAGATGAGATGGGTGTTCCAAAACCAATAATTTGTTCCATGTTAACTGAAGACTTAGGTATGAAAATGGATTCCTTCTGTTGGGTATCAAAATTGCTTTTGGCATCTCAAAAACAAGATCGAGTTGCTTTTGCAATGCAAATTTTGAGCTTTTAAATGAAAACTGGAACCTGTATCATATTTTAGTAGTTGAATATGATACTTGGGTTTACTATTATGACCCGACGACCACACAATAATTCATGCATTGGAAGCACGGGGGATTTCCACCACACATAAAAGGAAAAGTGCAAAAATCTGCCAAAAAATTGATGACCATCAGTTTGAAGGATACCGAAGGTCTCCTCCTTATAAAATTTATTGCTAGAATTACTACGATAAATGGGGTCGCGTATGCAGGAACCCAAAAAGAGCTGCGTTCTGCGGTTGAAAAGAAACGCGGGGTCAAAATAAAGAGTTGGCCTTTTTTTAGACGACAACGCGCCACCAAATACCTCACTGTTTTAGAGAGCTGATGCAGACGAAAATCGCTTTACCTGCACAGACCACCCCACGTGCAGTCCAGACAGGACCCTTAGTGATTATTATCCGTTTCAAACGTTGAAGAAAAACATCAGGGGGAAACGATTTTAGGATGATAATGGAATCAAGTCGTAAATTTTTGCATATTTTCGAGGTAAATTTGGGTGATTTGTTGCGGGTGTTTCTTTTAACCGATTGAGCTGAAAAAAATCACGACTTCCAAAATGTTTTTGAAGTTTGTTATTTCATCAAAATTTTGGTCAGAAACAGTGCGGAACATACCTTTTGAAAATCAATAATAAAACACCCACGTATATGTAACACATTAATTTGCCCTCATTTAATTAAAATTGTTTTACTGTGAATTTGTATTTTTCAAAACTTATTGTTTCCAGTAGTACAGCTAAAATTCGACGCTGGACCCAACGAGGGAGCCAAAAGTGACGAATAAGGATTTGTCCAACCGGCAACCTATTTAATTATTATTAAATATCTTGTTGCTAAGTTAATTTAACTGAAAGATTTACTCGTATTTTAGACCATCGCTGTGTTCAATACATATAAGCTTTTTCTGTAAAAGTGCATTAAGGTATGAAGCAAAAAATATTATTTAATTTGTGCGAGTGTAATAATTTGTTGCTATATTTGAAATACTTGATTAATTTTTTAAGTGATTAATATTATTGAATGTAAAATAAAATATCTGTTACTAAAAGTTGTACTTCAGTTGTCACAATCCGGGAACAATTTGTCACCAGGTGGTGACATTCATATATTAAAATGCACATATAATGTTACCTAGCAGTTTCGAGTCAACATAACTGAGGACAACCTCTTTTCCATTCGCGGTGTTGCTATCGTCACAACGGCATGTTGGGTTGACACCGCAGCGGTGTGCAACATAGTTGACACCGCACCGTGTCAATTTGACACCAAACCGGTCGAGTCATATATAGACACCGGCATGGTGTCAATTCAGTGTCGATTTTTCTGTGAGTGCAGCGGTCTCGCTCCGATTTTGACGAAACCACAATAATTATGTAGCCTTTGATAAATAAGTAACCACATATTTCCGGATTGTTCATAATGCTCGGCTTAAAACTTTGTATTTTTCTGCCAAAAAAGATCAACGAGAAAAATTTCACGGTGAATTATGAAAATCCTGAAATATGTTGTTAATTATTTATCCAAGGCGACGTAATTATAGTGGTTTTGTCAAAATCGGAGCGAGACCGCTCCGACATCACATTGTTAAATAAACGAAAGTTAAGATTCCGGAATCCGGAAATATACATAATTGTTTCAAAATTTTTTTTCAAAACTGCATTCTGAATCCGGAATCCGAAAAATCAAATAGGAAACCAGCCAACATGTAATAGTAGTTGCAAAATTCCAGTCGTACATAAAATGCCCAAAATTGCCTCCGGATTCAGAATCCGGTCCGGCCCGATCTGGGATCGGGCCAATTTTTGCCACCGACGTGGCCAAAATTTTCGACAACGAGCAAGAGTAAGAATCCATTTGTTCTCTTGAAATAATTTTTTCTTAAAGGGTTAACCCCCTTGGGAATTAAAAGATCGTGATGCTAGATAAACAATAGAATGAGGTCCGGATTCTGAATCCGGAATGCAATTTTGGGCATTTTATGCACGACTGGAATTTTGCAGCTATTATTACAGGTTGGCTGGTTTCCTATTTGATTTTGAACTTTTCCCTTAAAAGTAAAGGTCGGAATTTAAAATTCCATTCCGAATTCCAATGTTCAATTAGTTTTACTCTGATATGTAATTGTAGGAATTGTGTTTTCAGCCGGCCTCAAAATCTACAAAAAGCCAACACAAACCCACAGTAACCCATAAACCCTCAAAAACCTACCAGAATCCAAAAACCATCAAAAAGTCACAATAACCCATGAATAAGTTACCAAAAACCCACAAAATTCCCTTCCCTGCACTTCCTCATTTTGAATTCTGACTTGAGTTTTGAAACCAGTTGGAGAAGAATTTTACCCAAAGGATCAGCACTCCAAACAGAATTTCCCTCTCGAGGTCGGAGAGTTCCCGCGGGCGGGGATTTGAGTCTATCCGAATTCCCCAGCTGGGTAACATGATCTGCATCTCTTTGTAGGTCTCGGTCCCCCGGTCTTTCTGGGACAGGGTGATCCTTCCCTCGGCGACAGGCTCACCGCCCCGGTTAAGAATCTGCGTAAAAAATAGAAATATTAAACTAAAAATGCTATGATGATTTAACTTGATTAATTGGAATAAAATTATGATAAAAAAGAAAACAATAATAAACTAAAAAGTACCCATTTTCACGAAATACCACATATTTACACACCTGTTCTTTTTCCTTCATCTGACTGATTATGAAAATGAATTTCCTGTGATTTGAATGAAAATGAGTGAAAGCTTCATTTCAGATGTGAATGAAAGGATTTTTCACTCCTTTCATTTTTTCCATGTGCTTAATACATACATACATAGGGCGCAGTAAGGAATGAATTCAGGTGAAGGGAATGCATAGTGAAGTGAATTAGAAACAAAATTTTGAACACGTATAGATACGTTTTACGTGGAGTTAAGTATTCAATTTTGTAAGTTATGGAAGGGGAATATTCACAATTCAAAAGTTATGTCATGGATGAGGGGTAAAAGTTTTTCGCCATCTGTATTATTTATAAGCTGAGAATGTTTGTCTGCAACGGAAGTAATTTTCCGTGACGGAAGTTAAAGTGGAGAAAGTTTCACTTCCTTTGCAAACAGACATTTCCAGCTAAATAATATAGATACAATTAAAAAAATAATTCCGTGGTATTATGAACAATCCTACTTAATTTTCACGGAAATAAAATAAGCCCTTCTCCCTGCGAGAGGCGGGCTTATACGCTAGTTTCTTAATAAAAGCCAATCTGATAAGTTTGAATTTTTCCGTGACAAAATTTATGAACGTTCCTTAACGGATTTACCTTAATGCATTTCTCCCTCGCTGTATTTCCCTGCGTGGTGAACCTCGGAGACTGTTCGGAATCGGAGGAAAGGCCGATTTTTGCCCCGCCAGCGATATCTTTGCCGGTTACGACCCACGCGGGACATCCACAATTGGATTCAGGGAAGTCAAATTCGATGCGTTTTTCATTTTTCTAAATGATTTAATGTAATTTTTATTGCGCGCGCGGGAATGAGTCTTCGAGGCTCATCTTAAATAAATATGTAAATACATGTTGAGTATCACGAAAATCTACCAGACTATCGATATAACTCACAAATGTGTCGCTGAAGAATGTGAAGACTTATTTGACAACTACAATTCCAATTTAATTTAACTATTGCTTGCAGTGAAGCTTTTATTTCTATAAAATTGGCACAAATTAATAATTTTATGAGGAGACCTCTTGACTTGAGGTGCTTCTCCTTGTGAGTCTACTTCGGGACTTTTTGTTAAAGTTAACTATGAAGCTAAATGTAAACTAAAAACGCCTACCATTAATTCTGGTTAAAACTGGATTTTATGTAGTCGTGGCACTTCCACGTCACCTTAACCTTCACAATAACCTTCATATAAAATATATCATATTCTTACATGCGTATGAGCCGGTCACTTTACTCTATGAAAACTGTCTCTTACATAAAGTTCAATGCTCTCAATCTTCATATCACACAAAATCATGATAAAAATACATGCCTGCATATCATTACATTTAACAATACAAATACTTATCTATGTATGTTCTCACGTCTTTCCAATAATTGGGATAATCGAAACTCAGTTGTCCCACGAATTCAGCTCGTTCACCGACCTGTTGCTCATTTTCAATCGTGACACGTGTCGTTGGAGGTTGTGGAAATAAAAAGCAGCACGACTTTCCCTGGGCGGATCGAACTCGGAGGTTGGTATCAAAAAATGGGAGGAGATCAGCTTCACCAGCTAGAAACTCGGTGTACGGGGTGACCTTCACAATTTCTTTGGCATAATAGGAATCTACAAGTCAAATTCTTTATTAGTTATAAGTCTTTCTTTTATTTCGGGGTGAGTTCGAAGATGTAGGTCTACTCATTTTCATAGAGTGTTAGTCTCACTCAACCCGTGTTTAATGTCTTTAAATATAATTTCTAAAATCGCATCAAGTTCATGAGTGTTGAGATAAATGGGACTTTTGATATTTTAATGTAAAGCTAATTTTTGGTACTACAAAACCTTGATGTTTTGAAAAATTAGAAAATTCATTTTTGAAAAAAATTAGTGTGCAAAAATAGCAAATGAATTTTCTAATTTGTCAAAACACCAAGGTTTTGTAGTACCAAAAATTAGCTTTACATTAAAATATCAAAAGTCCCATTTATCTCAACACTCATGAACTTGATGCGATTTTAGAAATTATATTTAAAGACATTAAACACGGGTTGAGTGAGACTGCGCGCGAACGCGTCATCCACAACAGTCTTAAGGTCGCGGCGCCACGGTGATGACCCCAACGGTCAATTTTTTGTTTTGACATAGTTTTGGGCGGGGATTTCAAAAATCGAGAAAATTTTGACGTCCCTGTGACCGTGTCGCTTCACCACTTTGCTACATTTCGTTTGTAAAGGTTTAATGGCAGTATGAGTAAACTTGTGAATAATTTTAATTACGTGGAAAAGTGAACTTGAACCGAGCCGCTAATCCAAGATCCATAGGGAACACGGTTATCCGCGTCCTTGGACCGTATTGCTCGTCTGGGGGGGGGGGTGATTTCGACCCCAGTCGGTTGGTCGTTTTCAGGGCGAAATGGCATTTTTTACGGCTAGATTTGTGAGCAGGCGAAAGGATGAATTGGTTTTGAAGGCGACGTTGCGGATGAAAATGATTAAAATTTGGTTGCAGCTTAATCACGGGATTATGTTTGGAGTTGGATTAACTTTATCAGCCTGATAAGACCAATGGTATTTATGATCCATTCGTTGTAATAGATGTATGTACAATATACTAAACCGAGATTTGTGTGTATGTAATTCACAACGTACACGTAGTAAGTTGATTGACTCGACTTTAGTGATAAATTTTTATTTTTATATAAGTTTATTTCAACACATAAATACGTAACCACACTTGCTAGTTTGTGGATCGGCGCACCACTGGTTCGCAAAATATGCGCACCGAACCACACCGCGAACCACACCCGGTGTGGATCGCGGTGTGGTGCGCTGGGTTTTCGACTTTTGCTGGTGTGGTTCGCGGTGTGGTGCGCTGGTTCGTAGCTGTGGTGCGCTGGTTCGTAGCTGTGGTGCGCTGGTTCGGAGCTGTGGTTCGCGGTGTGGTGCGCTGGTTCGGAGGTGTGGTTCGCTATTGTTAATCGCAAATGAACCTTTTAACCTTTGGCACCATTTTAAACTCTTGTAAAAATGTGGCTCAAGAATGATTCCGTGTTTCGTTTTGGACGTTTTTTTTTACTTGCAGTGTCCAAAATTGTCTAATGAGACAATTTGCCAATTTGCTACAGCTTCTGTATTCATGCCGTTTTGGTAAATGTTTTCAGATATAATGTCCTTTCAATTGTTGGAAATGTAATTAGCAATACAACGAAATTTGAGGATAGCCTTTTACTAAATATGTGGTATTATATACGAACACATGCAAACAAATATATCTTACGTATATATCTTGAGAAATCAATCATAAATTCTCTAAATCGCGCCGCGTCATACTGTGTATACATAATAATATGCTCAAACTGAACAGGAATAGCATCTTCCAATAAATAATCCAGCAAGACATTTTTGAGCTCCGAACTATGAGGTCCAAAAGTGGCTAAAACCATTTTTGGGCTGCTATTTTGGCCGGTAGTTACAATCACCACGAAACACTGGAATAATTATAAAAATATATTTACTATAAAAATAATAAAATGTTCCATTCTGAATTGATAAAACTGGTGAAAATGTGAAAATGCTGAATTTTAAAAATTATGTACGGGGAAATTTTTTTACAAGTCACAGTATTGTTTAAACATAACATGTGTATGTCGTATTTTTAAGCAGTCAGTGAACCATTGGTTCGCAAAAAATGCGCACCGAACCACACCGCGAACCACACCCGGTGTGGATCGCGGTGTGGTGCGCTGGGTTTTAGGTTTTTGCTGGTGTGGTTCGCGGTGTGGTGCGCTTAGTTTCAGACTTGGCTGGTGTGGTTCGTGGTGTGGTGCGCTAAGTTTAAGACTTGGCTGGTGTGGTTCGCGGTGTGGTGCGCTGACCCAAACTAGCAAGTCTGTACGTAACGAGGGTTTAATTGCATTTGACATTTTACAACGCAAACCTTGCTGTAAAGAATTGACAATGCGATGTGTGTGTATGTGTGACTGTAACTCGGTGGCGTAATGTGACCGTAAAACTGTGTAAATGAGGGCGACGTGGTCACAAAATAGTTACTTGTTGGTGTCGTATTTATTGGTCACACAAATAGCCAGTAGTTACAAAAATTTAGAGTGTAAAATGAGACGAGGGGACAATTTAAGAGGTACGATGTTCTTCCTCGTAATCTTGAGTCGACACTGGGCAATTTTCACAATTGTTCACAAATATATTTGGCAAGGCACTGCCACAAAATTACACCATTACATCTCCAAAGGGCGAGAAGGAAGGAGGCAGGGGATTACTACAAATTTGAACCAATGAGGGAGAAGGTGATAAAGGTTCACAAAGGTTCAAGGGAGAACAAAAAATAAGAAAGTTTGGTCAAACTTCCAATTAAATACAGGCGGACTGGCAACTACACTCTCAATAATTTAGAAGCAAAATTATTACCATTTTTATTACCCTGACAAGGTAACAACCTCTGTCTCTCATTAGGTAATAAATTTGTTACCAAAATTGTCAACATTGGAAGTGACAAACAGTGTATCCTATCCGGAAATAATTTATTTCCTTCGCGGAAATAATTTCGTCTCCAAAATCATTTCCTGTGGGTGGCCACTTGTCTCCTTGAAGCCCAGCGCGAACTTTAGTCACTAAAGTTTAGTGGCAGTTAAATTTTCTCTCACCAACGTTTCTGTCTCGCACCTGGCAGAATAACGAAAACTGTTCAAGTTTCGCATCTTGCCAGAGACAAAATTAGTAATTAGAGGTTCAACTTATGGATTACTTTACATTTCAGGTAAATACTTTTAATTCATACCTCATGTGATGCTTATGCTGTAACTTTATTGTTTTTTGTCCTATACATATTTTTACTAAAACAATTTTTTTCTAGATCCGGATGCGCAAATTTCGGCGAAAGATATGGCGCAGATTGAGATGAAGATATTTTTCCAATTTTACGGGAATAACATTCCATCTCCAACGTTGCGTGCTCTACGAAACTCTTCGTGGAAGATGTTTTTATGGTAAAATACAACTCCATTTAAAGTAGTAGTAAGTTTAATTTCTCTTTTAGTGTGTTTTTAAAATTTATACAGTTGACACTTCATTTCTCTTGGCCGCAATTAGACCAAATTCATTACCAGTGTCAAATTCGAACATGTGATCGAAATGTCAAATTATAAGCAGGTGGGCCCTCATTTCATTTTTATCTATCTTAGTTTTATTTCTGTTAAGTAGCGATTTATTTAATTTGAGTACTGCAGGGTAATATTTTTAATTTTATTTGATTTACAGAAAACAGACAAATTTTCAACAGAACAATAAACTCGAGCCAGCTAGTACAAGAATCAATGTTCAACGCCATTAAGTAATATAAGTATATACATATTCATAATAGCATGCACAGTTTAATTTTTATATTTATGTGTATGTATGTAGTATGTAGAGACATGTGAAGAAATTTAATCTCTAATCAAATAGTATTTAAATAAATAAATACATATTTTAGAAACTATATTTGCTTCCCCCGGGTTCTAATCTATTACTGCAAGGAGACAAATATATGCATAAGACGGTGATAACTTGTCACCCATATTATCACCATATATAGGTAAATTATTTCCACTCGGAGACACAGCTTACCTCCGTTGAATACATTCTGCAATCGACAGTAACAAATTGTATCCCGGTAGGTGACAATAATATCTACCTCCGCTTGGGAGACAAAACACACTTGTCAACGGACGGAGGTAAATTATTACCCTACGGTAGAGTTGCATAGTACCTACACGAGGAGACGATTTTGGTGGCAATTTTGCTGAGAGTGTAATTTGAATTTTTCTCCCTGCTCTTCTCATAATTCACCAGGCATGTACACTCTAAATAAAGTTGAGTAAAGCGAGTTGAGTAAAATGAAGTTGTTCAAGTTTTGTACGACATAAATGTAAAATTTACGCAAGAAAGTTGTGTAAAGCATGTTTTAGCCAACCTTGAGCAAAATTTTACTTTCTTGCTAATCAAATATAAAATTGATCAATGTTGGGTGAGAAATGATCAAAAAGTTGATTATTTATTACTCAACTGGTTGAGTAAAATCTACTCTCCCCACTTGGCGTCTTTATCAGCCACGTCATGCAGCCAGTTGGTTACTCGAGTCACAAGAGTGAATTTTGTAAATTTATTCCTCTTTTTGAAATTTACTCAAATTCACCCAACGTTTGGAATTCTTCAAATTGCCAGCTAAGTTCAATAAACAGCTATGCAAGTTCAAAGGTAAGGTGTTTTGATTTAGTTTTTGCACATTTAATAATATTCTAAAACTTTTAAATTAAAATATTTATTTGTGGTTGTTTTTTTTACAGAAAACCATGTTAAAAATAGTATTTTTGATGGACAAGTCAGCTGGATCAACGTTTGCTGAAATAAGTAATTTCATCAATTGGTCATGATGGAGCTGGGAATCGTGTGTGTCAATGATTTTGTGTAAACTTGGATCGGTACTATTTGCCCATATATTTAGAGGTTTATTTAGTCAGGAAAAATAGTGTACAAATTAATTGTGGGGCAGATGAGACCGATGGAGAACAGACCGACCGTGACTGGTTGACATTGGGTAAAAGAGTGGATAGGAATGATAATGATAATTTGGGTTTTATAGGAGGCCGGTCAAGGTGATCAGAGTTCAAGTAAAATGGAGACATACATAATAGGATAATTGAATTAGTTATGAAATGAGTTTACAATACATTGACTTAAATAGGAGTTTGAGAATGGTTCATAATTAAATTAGTCTGGAGATTAAAAATAAGGGAAATTAGTCATGAGATACAATAAGTTAAGATATGGAAAAACTGCATGGTATTCACTTTACAAACGTTGATTTAGCATTCTTAACATTCTCTCCACGTTGAAGTGACCACTTCAAGATTTATTATCACTGTCTTGAGAAACGGGGAGGAGGACGAGTTTGGCGATTGGGCGTTGAAGAGTTCCATCCTTTGTGAGGAGAGTGACGACGCGAATGAGTCCATCATCGCCGGGATGCACTTTCTGGACTCGACCGAGACGCCAAGTCATTGGAGGGCGTCGTTCGTCCTTGATGAGGACAAGGTCGCCGATGGTAATCTGCTTGTGGGGCGTCATCCATTTAGGGCGTTGTTGGAGTCGTGTGATGTACTCCTTGGACCATCGTTGCCAAAATGTTTGGTACATTTGTTGTAGCATTTGCCACCGAGATAGTCGACCAGTTTTGAGGTCCATTACGTCTGGATCGGGGGCGCTGGTCAATGGGGCACCGATGAGTGTCCAGGGGTCAATGCTGCCAAGTCGGATGGATCTGAGGATTCAGCAGTTATTGGACGGGAGTTCAGCACTGCTTCAACTTGAGTGATGGTGGTGGTCATCTCCTCAAAGGTCAGCCGAGTTTGACCAATGATGCGGGTGAGATGATACTTAACAGATTTCACCCCAGCTTCTGCAAGTCCATTGAAATGTGGAGCTCCAGGGGGGTTGAAGTGCCATTGGATACCATCACGGGACAATTGATTGGCAATTTCTTGATTGTGAATTGGTGTGGAGGACAGGGCGAGAAATTTTCTCAATTCGTGGTTGGCACCCACAAAGTTGGTTCCACAATCAGAGTAGAGGTCTGTTGGGCAACCACGTCTGGCGATGAAACGGCGGAGGGCTGCGATGAAGGCGTCAGTGGTCATGGCGCTGACCAATTCCAAGTGGATTGCTCGTGTGACGCAGCAGACAAAAATTGCAAGGTATGACTTGATTGTGCTTGTACTTCGTGGGACCATGGGTCGGAGCAGGAATGGGCCGGCGTAGTCCTCTGCTGCCTTGGTGAAGGCACGACACGGATGAAGGCGAAACTGGGGAAGATTTGCCATAAATTGTTGTAACGTGGCGGCACGTTGACGAGTGCACCGCACACATTTTCGCAATTGGTGTCGAATCGCGTCACGTCCTCGGATGATCCAATAACGAGTTTGGATTGATGAGAGTAGAAGTTGTTGCCCACAGTGGAACAGCTTCTCGTGCTCCTGGATGATGAGCAATTGTGTGAGTCGCCCATGTCGAGGGAGGAGGATAGGGTGACGGTTGTCATACGGGAGTGGTGCCTTGTGGATTCTTCCTCCAACTCTGAGCACTCCGTTCTTGTCGAGGAATGGGTTGAGTGAGAGAATGGGACTCTTGGGGTCCACCCTTGGGGGCACTTGTAGAGATTGGATTTCTGATCGGAATTCTTGGGCTTGCACAATTTTCACCCAAATGACGAGGGAGTTGTGGAGTTCGGCAGGGGTTAGTGGGCCAGTGTTGGCGTGACCCAAATGTGGACGAGTATTAACAGTGAAACGCGTGCACCAAGCAGTAACTCTTTGCAGTTTGAGAAGGGATGAACAGTTGTTGAGTAGATCAGACCAGGGATGAGTTGTCGTAGCGTTGCAATTCACGATCTCCCTCCTCTCCTCCATGTCGATGGATGAGTCGGGCTTTGGATAAGTTTGACGAGGGGTAGGAATCCCGGTGCTCAACCAATCTGGCCCATTCCACCAAAGCTTGAAATGGGTGAAGGTTGAAGGGTCCAGTCCTCGTGATGCGCAGTCTGCTGGATTCTCCACTCCAGACACGTGTCCCCAATGATGCGAAGGAAGGCGATTCTGAATTTCTGTGACCCTGTTGGCCACGAAGCGATTCCACCGTGAAGGATGGGATCGTATCCAATCAAGCGTGACAGTTGAATCTGTCCACGCACTTTGGTGTTGAAGAGGTAGTTTGAGGGCGTGACTAACGGTCTCCATTAGGTGGGAGAGAAGCACGGCGCCGCAGAGTTCGAGACGAGGAAGGGACACGGTCTTGGATGGAGTTACGCGGGTCTTCGAAGCGATGACGGAGATGAGAGGAGGAGAGAGATTTTCTGGATAACAGCAGAGGTAGGTCACGGCAGAGTAGGCCCTTTCTGATGCATCGCAGAAACCTACGAGGGCAAGTTTGGTGTCGGGGGATTGCTTGACACATCTTGGAATTTTAATATCTTCGATGTGCTGCAGTTCTCTCTTGTACCAGGTCCACTTGTCGGCAAGGTAGATTGGAACAGGATCGTACCAACCAAGGTCAAGTTTCCAAAGTTGTTGCATCATCATCTTGGCAGTGATGACAACTGGAGCGAGCCACCCGATGGGATCAAAGATTTTTGCTATTTCGGAGAGAATGATACGTTTAGTTAGGTGACCTTTGAATGTGGAAAGACAAGAATCAAGTTGGAAAAGAAATTGATCAGAGTTAGGTTGCCAATAAATTCCCAAAGTCTTCACTGTGTGACCCAGTTCCAATGGCATGAGGGACTTTGTTTCCCGTAATTCCACAGGCAGTCGGTCGATAAGAGCTGGGTGACTTGAGTTCCACCGTCTTGCTTCCCATTTGGCACTTTGCATGAGGAGGAGGATTTCTTCTTGGATTTTAATTGCTTGCTCCAACGAGTCAGCACCGGACATCACGTCGTCCACGTAGACGTCGTTGCGTGCAACTTTTGCAGCGAGGGGAAGTTCCACTTCTTTGTTGATGGCAGCTTGCTCGAGAGTGCGTGTAGCTTGAAAGGGGGCGGATGCTGTTCCGTACGTGACAGTCAGAAGACGATAATCTGTCACTGGAGAGGATGGATCCTCTCTCCACAGAATTCGTTGGTAGTCAGCATCCTGCTTGGCGACGAGGATCTGACGATACATTTTCGCCACATCTGCAGTGAAGGCGACGATGTGGGTTCGAAATCGTAGGAGAATATCGAAGAGGGAGTCTTGGATTGTTGCTCCAACAAGTAGGCATGAATTGAGGGATTTTCCATTTCCGGTCTTAGCTGAAGCATCGAAAACCACCCTAAGTTTGGTAGTGGTACTGCACTCCTTTACTACGAAGTGGTGTGGTATCTATGTACATGCCTGGGACTCGATTTCTTGTGGGGGAACAACTTCCATGTGGCCGAGGTCGAGATATTCCTTCATGAAGGCGACGTATTGTTCTTTGTGCGCTGGCTGCCGAGCGAGTCGTCGTTCAATTTGGCGAAGACGTTGCAATGCCATTTCACGGGATGAGCCAAGGTCTGGAGGAGTAGTTTTGAATGGGAGGCTGACAACAAATCTTCCATCTTGCTGTTGAGTGGTGTGGGTGACGTAATGTTCTTCACATTGTTGTTCTTCTTGTGTGAGGGGGCGTGGAGTGGAAAATGGGACTTCTTCCAGCTCCCAGAATGAGCGGAGGCGTTTGTCCAAGTCGACGTCTGTTACTCGTACCTGTGACTGCTGCGGTACTGTAGCGGATTGCATATTAGGGGAACCTTGAGTATGAAAATTAGTGATTGCACCTGTGTCAGTCTGACCAACTTCACCAACTACCAACCAACCAATGTCCGAGCTGAGGGCAAATGGTTGACCGAGTTGACCATGTCTTTTGTCTCCATTGATGAGACCGTAGACGAGTGATGCACCAACTAACATGTCGATGTCATCAGGGGTGTGCCACTTCTCGTCAGCGAGTTGCAGTCCATTGAGATGAGGAAGATCGGGATCACATGGGTGACGAGGAAGTTGACCAGTAACTGTGGTCATGATTCTCACATTCTTGGCGAGAATGGTGAGATGAGGATCAATGTGTGGACTGAACTCCATGTCCAGCACACCGTACGCACTTCCGACTGGGGCTGACGAGAGTCCAGTGATGAGAGTTTGCTGTTTGTTCCAGCGTAGGCCGAGGGACTTGACGGTACTTGATCTGATGATGTGGACATCGGATCCACCATCCAACAAGAGGCGAATTGGCTGCTGCTGGCCTGATGTGTCCTTCACAAGGACAATTGCTGTAGCAAGGAGAGTTTGAGAAAGGGTACTTGTGTTGTTGCTAGCATGATGATTCAATGCGGGATTATTGTTCACGACTGGAGGGGCCGGTTGAACAGGTGACTTGACACGATGAAGAAGTGAGTTGTGTTTCCCACTGCAAGTACGACAGGTGAAAGCGCTGGGGCATTGCGAGCTGGGATGGTTACTGCGAAGACAGTTAAAGCACAGTGAATTCTTTCTAACCGCTTCGATTCTGCAGTCCACGGTCATGGCGAGGAAGACTGCACATTTGTAGAGAGGGTGGTGTGGCTCAGCGCACACTTTGCATGGGTGTGGTGAGTGAGGCGAGGAAGGAGCTTGTGCATGGTGCACGTGATTCCTGACATGAGGAGATTTATTCTTTTCAATGACTTTGGGAGGATATGAGGACTTACTCCCACCCGCCTCCAACGCTCTGGACCTCTGTTCCAAGAAGTCGAAGAGGCCTTGAAGCTTGGGAATGGAGCTATCCTGCAGTCCTTGCTCGTACAGTTCCTTGGTTGCGCTGTCGAGCTTCTGATGAATGGTGAAGAGGAGGAGTGCATCCCAGTGTTGCACAGGCTGGGCTAGCACCTCCAGTGACCGGATGCACTCCTTACTACCGTCGATGAGTTGGCGTAAGGATGATGCAGTCGCAAGTCCAATGGGTTGTTGTTGAGTGAATCTCTTCAATAAGGTGAAGAGCAGTTGACGATCGTTCTGGTAACGATCCTCCAATAGCTTGGCGGCGATGGCGTAGTTGGCATCTGAGATGACCAATGACTGTACCTGTCGAGCTGCTTCTCCCTTGAGTTGCGCCTTAAGGTATGCCAATCTCTGTGAGTCCGATAGGTGGACATTGTCGTGGATTGCAGTCCTGAAGAGGTCCCTGAAGGATGTCCATTCTTCAATCTTGCCGTCGAAGGTGGGTAAGTTCAGACGTGGGAGTTGAATGTCTGCTTTGATGGTTGCGAGTGTTAAAGTTGGGGGAGGAGTTGCTTTGGTAGCAGGGATGAAAGACTTTTGGATGACAGTGAGCTTATCCATGAGGTCAACAGCGCGGTCAAGTAGTGATTCATACTCTGTTGAATGGGGGTCGAGGTCAGCAGGATCCACAACTGCTGCGATGCGTTGGAAGGTGTCTTCAATCTTGTCTTTGGAGATGGTCACGGTGGTAAGGTATTGGGCTACCTTATTCTCGGTCATTGGGGCGGTGGCGTGGTCATTGTACCGCTTCTCGAGCCACCCCAGGGTCACTTTTGTGGCGTCACGTTCCTTCTCTGCTTTGACGAGGGCCATGGCGTCACTATGTCACTTTGTTGCCAACAACACACTTTCACGCAAAAGTTTATGGGATTGGTAATCCTGTTCGCTTGAGACCAAAATGATGGAGCTGGGAATCGTGTGTGTCAATGATTTTGTGTAAACTTGGATCGGTACTATTTGCCCATATATTTAGAGGTTTATTTAGTCAGGAAAAATAGTGTACAAATTAATTGTGGGGCAGATGAGACCGATGGAGAACAGACCGACCGTGACTGGTTGACATTGGGTAAAAGAGTGGATAGGAATGATAATGATAATTTGGGTTTTATAGGAGGCCGGTCAAGGTGATCAGAGTTCAAGTAAAATGGAGACATACATAATAGGATAATTGAATTAGTTATGAAATGAGTTTACAATACATTGACTTAAATAGGAGTTTGAGAATGGTTCATAATTAAATTAGTCTGGAGATTAAAAATAAGGGAAATTAGTCATGAGATACAATAAGTTAAGATATGGAAAAACTGCATGGTATTCACTTTACAAACGTTGATTTAGCATTCTTAACAGGTCACATAATTAAATTAACGACCGTTGCTAGAGAGGTTAGTGGATTAGTAGTCAGAGTTTTAGCAGATTACATAAGTCTCAAAATTCAAGGATCCTTAAAATTAATGGTTTTACTTATGCAGAATTTATAAAATGTATAATAAGTATATATTCTAATAAATTAAGAGTACGAACAAGCTAAAGATTGTATTTTAATCAGCATAAAAAATAAACTTTCAACCAAATGAGTAAATTTTAATCATTCATTGATCACTTTTTAGTTTCTAATTGAGTAAAAATTCCACAACTTGTTGAGCAAACACTACTCAACCAGGTTGAGTAAATTTTAACCACGGGTTGTGTCATCCCTTTTTTACCCAACCTTGGACAAAATTTTGCACAACCTTGTAGAAATTTTCTACAACTTTATTTAGAGTGTACATACATATAAATTATCATGACAAATAAACATACATAAATCATGAAGTCAAACATTCGTAAATTCATCATCATCATCAATATTCATAAAAATAATAATTCTAATCCCTCGACGACACTTGCTATTTTGGTAGTATGTAGGTGACATCTTCCAAAGTCTTTTTTTCGTATGACACAAAATTTCTGCTGATCCGTAGCCTTACTTCTTAACCCCACCGCATCACAATTTTTCTTATATTTTTAATTGCTGCACGATGGTCCCGATTGACCTTTCGTCTTGGACTAAATAAAATTTATGTCTGTAAAGCTGTGATTAAATGTATTTACAAAATTAGATTGAAAGATTGGATTTGAGTTGATTTTTTTGTCTCAACTTTTCCTTCATTCATGGATTCAAGATTCAATAAGTATTTTTAAACTTGATAATTTCGGTGCTTTTTTAAAATTAAGGCTTTCTTGGTTCAGAAGATTCTTAGGTTAAGGAACTTACAAAGTTCGTTTTTTACTTTGTTTTTCGTCGATGCGAAGCACTTGAGACCAGAGTGTGCAAGGGAAAAAAGGCATGCCGTGCCTAAAATGCCTTTTTGCCTATTAGGCACGTGAATTTTGGCCATTCCCGATTGCCCGAAATGCCTTTTTTGCCTTTTTGGTAAAATCGAGGCAATCTGATAATATGATCCCATGATTTGTTAGTATTAATCACGATTCTTGAAATATGTAGCTCTCATTTCAACAATCCTGTATAGATTTCCGTCATATTCATCTGAATGGATTGTATTTTTAGATTTGTCAAAAATTTTTAATTTTTTCCAAGGTCAATAAATTTTGCGCAATAACGGAAAAGGTCACTAGGTCAAGTCTCACATAACCCCATAAGGATCATCGAGTTTTCGTCGGTCTACTGTAATGTTAACTCTCAATCTGCACGTGTGTTATCGTCTGTATACTCGAAAAACCAAAACTCAATAATCTCTTTGGGTCTCTAACAGGGTTGGCCAAGATATTTAACAAGATACAAGATATCAGATACAAGATACAAGATATATCTTGTATCTTGTGTAACGGAGTTTATCTCATCTTTTATCTTGTATCTGAACGTTTCGCAAAAGTATTTTGTATCTTGTATCTTGTATCTGGAGAATTTATTTCAACCATATTTTATTTGAAATACTAGTCAAGATACAAGATACTTTTTTAGTGAAAAACCGGGAAACTTATATATTTGGTAGTATTAAAACTTGGAATTATGAAGATTTAAAAACCTCAATGTACAGCTTTGCCGAGCAGAATGCAAGGTTATTAATATTTATTTATCCACAGTAAATTAACCCTCGCACATTGGCAAATTTTGTAATTTGCATTATATTCCTAATTTTACCACCATTAGGGCAATTATTCCAAATTTCAACTGAATATACTGGTAATAATAATTTCAGCTCCATATAATAATTAAAAAAAATCAGTATGGGTCACCACAGGTGAAATCCTCATATTTGTTTATAAATTGTAAACAGAGGGTGAGGACTTGTATTATAAATTACAATGCAAGTTATGAGTCTATACTATCATTATTAACAAGTTACTCGGCTACAATACAAGAAATCAAGTGGTGCTTCGTTATTTCATGTTTTTTGCAAGCTCCGAATAATTTATCTTGTATCTTGAAAAAATTATTTCAAATAAATATCTTGTATCTTGTATCTGGGATCACAGCAGATAAAATCTATCTTGTATCTTGTATCTTGTGTAACTCTAATCAGTGCCGTATCTGTCCTTGGTCCGGCCTGGAGAGTAAAATTCTGGTCCGGCCTTTTATGTGCAAAATTATTAAAATTGATACAGCGGATTTCTGTCGCTTATTTCTTATCTACGGCTATCGTCACAAATACAGAGGGTGCCCCATTTATTCGTGGAAGGGTTTAATAATTTTTTTACCCCACAAGCATATTTTCCTAAGGCGAAACTTGTTCCATATGACGGCCCTTGTTTTTAACTTTAAGAATGCATCGCTTTTTATCCGATAAAAAAACTTCCAAGGACTTTTCTTATTTCGCATATCTTTCAGTCATTATTTTAAGCGTTCCAACGTGCGTGAAAATTAGTAAATCGGTTCGGAATTTTCATGATTCGTTAAGTCTATATTTTTGTAAAAACTGTACCTTTATCTAGCCACAAATATTTTTAATTTCTGATATACATAAATTTAAAATTCCCGAAAATCTCAAGTTCATATTTAAATTTGATTTTAAATTAAATTATATCTTATTACTGTACTGAGAAAGTTTTTTTAATTCTTACTAATACAGTGCCTTTAAAAACGGTTTGGAACCGTTTTTCACAGAATATATAATCGGGTTACTTAAATTTGCAAAAACCCAATTTCAAACCGGTTTTCCAAATCTCAAGATTTCGGATGTCGCAGAGATGGGACTTGATTGCCAAATTTCACGAAAAAGAAATTATTGAATAAGTTATGTACATTAAGACAATTTTGATTATCGTTTTCAGAATTCAATTTCTACTTGTCCACTGTTTGACAGAAGCGTATTAACATTTGTAACACCCCACTTTCGTGAATTAAAGCTCCTAGAAAAAAGGTAACGCATGCAAATCAGTTTTTCGCTCGGAAATGCTAGAACGCATTCATAGATTTTGAAAAAATTAAAGAGGAACATGCTCCTCGCCATTGTTATGAAAGGCTTAAAGGTCGTTTAGACCAAAAAATATTTGGTGAAGTAGGGATCATGTATTTAGTGCTATGGGGTAAGTATTTAATGCAAAATATTCGAAATAGTCATAGGACACCAACATTTTGCATGAGTGGGTCGACACAGATAGAATGGTTAAGTTATTAATGCTCGATTGATAGTGTCACGGCCTTTTCAATTACATATGAAAAATTGTTTGATAAGGTTATTAACTCAAACTTGAAATTTTTTCAACTGCAGGACTATTTATCTTATGTTACCTCAACCGATTTACAGAAATCGTCACAGAAGGCTTAAGTTTGAGTATTGTGTCATTTTGTGAGATCATAGAAACTTTTCAGAAGTGAACAAAATCAAGATTCAATTTATAACTATGTAAGCGTTGGTTTGGGACGTTAGGTTCTATGTATAAGTTAACATGTACATCGGAGGGTCAATAATATCTAGTGTCTGCATCACCCGGCCGGTACGGCCCTTCGGGCCGTCCGGCCTGGAGAGTGCTCTCCACCTAAAACCAGTGCTCCTACGGCCCTGACTCTAATTATTTGTATTTAGTATCTTGTATCTTAAGGTTTCGTTCAAATATTTTGTATTTTGTATCTTGTATCTTTGAAACAAAGTATCTTGGCCAACCCTGGTCTCTAATATGCTCAGCATGCAACCTCCACCATCACGTGCTCGTATCCTTCCCACACTGTTAGTATGGTAGGGATACGAACGCGGGAATCAAATTTTGGCCGAGGTTGGATGCTGAGAACTATAGATAGTAGAAAGTTAGAGGCTGGTCCCAGACCCCATAAAGTATATATATTATTAATCCTCCCGCCAAGACCTTTCCAACGATTACTCACTTATGTGGTGATATGAGACATGCAATTTTCATGTAAAAGCTATTTTTTGAAAATTTTATTTTGCGAATTTCACGCTCAATTTTTGAATTTCACGCTCAATTCGCAACAGTTTTTGCGACTTTTGGCCTCTCCCCCGAAGATGGGAAGGGGCGGAGTTGAACCAAAGTATTGGTACCGTTGAACTAATAAAGATCACCTCTACCAACTATGCAAATATTAAGAAAATCAAATTTTTTTGTGGTCCTCGAGACTCAGGTTTTCATTTTGGTCAAAATCTGTGATCACACGTTGGGAGACCTCCATGAGAAATGCAGCCGGACACGTGGGAAGAACGTGCAAGTAAAACTCACTCCACTCCAGCTGACTTAAAAGCAACTTAAAAAAAATATTCTGAACTCCAATCATAAAAATTAATTAACTATTAAACTATTAAACCCCCAGCAAATAACACAACCTTAAACGGTAAGTTTAATTGATTTCGGGGTTACGGAGTATTTATAATATGTAATAAATACGTAAGTACTAAAGTAAGTCTGAATTTATGTATTTGTAGCTAACTAAACTTCTGGAATCGAAAAGTTTATACATAATCTGGATTAAAGGAAACTTACCAAAACCAGGTGAGAAATTTTAAAAAAGTGTCAAATACTTGGTTAATGACTGTGTTTAACAGGGTGAAAATATTTTACACCGTAAAATTCAGATCTGCCAGTGGAATTCGCAATTTTGTAGATAGGTAATTACATATCTGAAAATTGTAAAACAAATTTTTCATAATTACGACGGATTTTATAACGTTTTAGTTGTTTTTTAATAAAGTTCCATTTAATCTTTGTCCAATAGTGAAGGAGAAGGCTTAAATGTACCAAATAATTTAAACAAAAGGACTTCTAAATTATAGCATGTCAACATCAGGATTTAAAACGGATCCTGAATCTACATTCGGTAAGCTAAGGGGGTGGACGTGGAGCTTAATAAAAGTTGTTGGGATTTGAGCAAAATGATTTTTGAAATATGTTCATTGCAGTTTCCGACACAATTTTATTTATGTAGCTAATTGTGCAGGTTAAATAATAAAATTAGTTTCCTTGATTTAGCAGGGATTTCGACACCACGTGGTCCGGAGGAAGATGCACCTTGCCGGGAACACGTGACGACCCAAAGGGCCCCACGCTTTTCCTGTTCGACATGTACGAAATCGTATTCATCACTTCAACACCTGCGATTCCACGAACTGCAGAGGTGAGCAGACGTCACGCGTTATAAGGAACGTCCATTTATTTCGTCATCAAAAGAGTTTTTAAGAACATGTGTATTTGACCAGACTATGTTTTGTACTTCAGATGTGACGGCCTAAATCAGACCACGTGTGAACGGTGTAAGATTGAATTTGCATCGATAGAATTATTAGAATGGCACTCGACATTCGACACGTGAGCAATCCTTCACATGTAAATCTCAGATTTATGAATGTATTTATTTACGCGAGACCAATTTTATTCTCAGGTGTGCCACAAAACTCGGGGGTGGCGGTTATAGTACCAGGGGGCTAGCGAAGGAGTGGGTGGTCGTGTAGGTAGCGGAATATGTAAATGAGTTGGGCTTAAATGAATTTTTTGCAAATATGTATCTGTAGTGACCAAATTGCGTTAAAAATTAAATCCCTAAGTATTTTCGGACTCGCAGATTGAAATAATACAAATATTTCGCCTTTTTAATTTAGTTACCAGACTGCTAATGAGTTTTAGACAAGCTGGTCCAAAAATGATCACCAAATACTTCTATGTATGTACAGGGTGGTTTAAATGTCAGGTTACAATGGAAAAAATTCGCAAATCTCCATTCCATTAGTTATCGAAATTTTGTCTCTGAAATTCAATATTTTAAGAATTTTGTCATCAGTGTTCCATACGTTTTGAACCCAAGAATTAATAAAAATATCGATCCCAAATCCGTAACTAATGGAAATTTATGAATTTTTCCCATTGACAAATTTTCCATTGTAACCTGACATTTACATAAACCACCCTGAATGAATCCAAAAATGCTTAAGGGTTAAATAATTTCTAATTCATTTAGATCCAACTCAATTACAACTCACCTGCAAAACTAGAGTCAAGTAAGGTGTTTTCTTTCATGGGATATTTTTATGTTTAGTAATTCTTCTGGGATTATGTGCCCCGTGGCCACGTGTCGGCGATGGTTTGGCTCCGAAATGTCGCGACGGATCCACGTGGTAAAAAGTCATGCCGCCTGGGGGAACGGGTGTTTGATATGTGCCGAGAAATTTGCCGGTTATGAGGAGCTGCTTGACCATCTTGGACGGGCGCATGGGTCGGACGTAGATGTCGTGAGAGTAAAGACTGAGCTGATTTTGGACGAGGGTGGTGAAACTGGGGCGGAAAGTATTGCCAAAATTAAGGAGGAAATCGACTAAAAAGTGGGGGTGATTAAGGTGGAAAATGAAAGTTGGAACGGCGTAAATGTGAAAATTGAACCTTATCAAGACTCGTAGTACTAGGTAGAATTAAGTTTGTTAAATTTATATATATTTATTTATACCTAGTGGGCCCCCGCTGGCTGTAAGTAACTTTAAACTTGTTGGAGCTAAAAAAAACTGTTGAGTAAATTGAAATCCTTATGCAATTTTGCAAATTAATTTTTTTCTGAAGTAGGTTTGTGGCGTTGTATAGAAAACGTTATTTTTATTATTTATATCTACATAAAATAAAACTTTTGCAAACATTTATCCGAAATTGAGTGAATCATAAAAGTTATTTTCTACGCACAGTATAGCTACATCCATAGGTTGGGTAATTTATGGACATCCCCTACGTACACAATCTTGCCTATTCCTCAGACACCTTAATCAGCAACGTAAGAAATGCAACTAATGCCTTAAGTAAGCGAATCCGACATTCAAAAATTTCCGCCAAACATGCCACCGACAACCCACCCGCCAAAACGCAAAGAACTGTCTTAATATCCCCGAAATTCAGCGACCTGAGCAGCAACCCGGGTTCTCCATGCGACGTTCCGACTAAATACTAGCTCGCTGCGATCGGAGCGACCAATTTGAAATAATTTTGCTCCAGCTGTTTCCACCTGAGGTAAACGCCACATTCAAAGTTTTGTCGAATCGCGTCGACCAAAAAGTGTTACTTGGTCGCGCCCGGGGTCACAGAGAGGTACCGCATCTCTTGCAGGATGACCTCGTTGTCCGTGTGCAGATTATGGACGTACTTGGCCGTCTGGTAGAGTTCGTGGCGGGACGAGATGTACAAGTCTTTCTTGTCGGAATACATACATCAGCATGGCGTATCTAAGCGAAAATTTGAAGATTAAATTAATTTCGCAATATTTGTTTCATTTAGCTGGGTTCCGAGCATAATGAGGACACAAAAGTGGTCTTGGACAAAGTAAAATATGGATAAAAAATACGGACAGGAGAAACATGGACATGGGGATAATATGGACAACACCAAATGTGCTAAATACTGTCCTCGTACTCATTTGCATTTTTTAAAGCATTCGTGAGAGTCATAGAGTTTACTCAACATGGAAAGCCCGTATCACCGAAAATGGGCTATTGAGATTTTAAATCTCAATAGGGGTGGGGGGTATAAAAAATTTGTTACGTAACACATTTTATAAACTCGACTAAAATTCGCCAAATTTTATACGCCGAGCAGATTGAATTCATGTCATCCAAAAGGTTTCAGTGTACGCATGTTAATATACATTTTTCATTAGCTTTCCAGGTGTAAATTGAGAAAAGGTTGCATTATAGTGGGGAATTTTAGGGCGGAACCGGTCAAAGGGAGGGGAGGTAACGAGTCCATCGTTCATTCTGTTACCAAGAAATATACCCAAAAATCTAGTTTATTTTTACTGATACGTAGATATTTACAATCAGGTCAATTCGTTTGCTTCATTTTGAGATATTTAAGTGCAAAGTTGTTACAAATTTTCTAACTCAATGCAAAAAAGTTTGCGGTCAAACTTTGACCTTAAATATCTCAAAATGGAGCAACCGAAATGACCTGATTGCAAATATCTACGTATAAGTAAAACTAAACTGGATTTTTGGCTCTATTTTGTGGTAGCAGAATGAGGGATACCCCCCTTTCATCGGTGTCGCCCCAAAATTCCCCACAATGCATTGCGAGTGCTAGTAAATCACATGCGGTGAAATCAAATTTACGATTTTTGCGTTACGTAATTTATGGACGGCCCCTTATGCAATTGAGGTGACACGCCTAAATGCGAGGATAGTACTTGGAATTCCCCAAACTACTAAATATGTATATTAGAGGGATTTGGGTATTAAGTGAAAGTTCTCATCGCATTTAATCCGCGATTGAAATTTCTTGTTTCTAATAAAAGATCTACAATTATCAGCGTTTCTGAAACTGACATAAAAGGGAGTCCCAACTTTGTAAAAAAGATCTAAAAAAGCGGAAAGCTAAAAAATCTGAAATCCACTTTTTCCGCTCAATACTTGACTGTACAGATTTGTTTAGTTACATGAAAACATCTGATCTATTTCGTCCGCACAAGTGGAAGTCGCTAGTTTTTTGTGTTCAATTAATTTAATAATTAGTTCTCTCATTAAGTCAAGATGCCTTTAAAGACTTCAAAACAGGAACTCATGGAATTCTTAGAACTGTTGGGCTGCAGTGAGATTTTCTTTTTTGATAATGTTCAAAGTGCATTGGAGGTGTCGGTGACCATGGCGTTTTTTGAAGCTTCGAGGTATATCGAAGACCGTAAAGCTGTACCAAAAAGCGTCCATTGGTTAGAAAATGTCCTACCACAACTGGATGAAAAGAGGTTTCGAGCTCAATTAAGGGTGAATAAAGCTACGTTTCTAGATTGACTGAAAATTATCAAAGGTAAGCTAAATCATAAAATTTGATTATGAATAGCGGTAACTTAATTTGTAATTTAACTAAGTTTAACTAACTTTTAGGGACGATTGCTCAGTCAAATCACCAAGAACCGTTGGAGTTGCAGTTAGCAGTTGCATTGAATCAATTGGGAACTTATGGAAATGCATCCAGCTCCGAGAATATAGCTACAAAATTTGGATTGTCACATGCTTCTGTCAACAATTATACAAACCGTATTATTGAAGGTTTATTGGCCATATCAGATGATTGGATTAGGTGGCCAAATGAAGATGAGAGAAGAAGAATCAGCAACGAAATGTTTCAGAACGGTTTGCCTAAGTGCGTTGGATTTGTTGATGGTTCTCACGCTCCTTTCTTCAAAGCCCCCATGGAAGATAAAGAAACGTATTGGTCTCGCAAAAAAGAATATTCCCTTCAGTTTCAAATTATTTGTGACCCGAACAGAATAATACGACATTTCTATACTGGATACCCAGGAAGTGTACACGACGCCAAGGTGTTTGCTGCATGTGACATTGCGAAGAATCCTAACCATTTTTTCAGCCCTGGGGAATATATCATAGGAGATTCAGCATATCCAAAATCTGAAACTGTCGTTGTTCCTTACAAACGACGACAAGGTCAATTTACTCAGACGCAAAGAGCTTTTAACAAGTATATCTCAAGCCATCAAATTGCTGTAGAACACACCATTGGACTCTTGAAGGGACGATTTCAAAGTTTGAAACAGATTCGTATTCAAATTGACCGAAATGGCCACTGTCAAGTGTTGCCGGGGGATAAAAGCGTGTGTTGTCCTGCACAACATTTTAATCCACAGGGACCCATGGACTGAAAATGACGAGATGGTTGTGGAAGCTGATGATGAACAAGACGATGAAAATTTAGAACTTGGAAATGCAATAACAGCAGAAGCAAAGAGAACAGCATTATGTGAAATTATTTTAGCAATGAAATAAATTGTATTCCTAATTCAAAAACAATTGAGTTTATTGAGACTGATTTTTGAGCTTCTGCAGTTCTATTTGCATTTCTAATTTACGAATATCGATTTCGCCTTGCTTCTCAATTTTTAGGAGCTCGTGCTTATGTTGATCCTCAACTAGTTGTAATTCCTTTAATTTCATTTCTCGATCCAGCTCATGCCTTTTTTCCTGCAGCGTCAACTCTCGTTCAGCCTACACCAAAATTACTGTATTTTTATGAATGATTCAAAATTAAACATGTGCAAAATCATTTACCCTCTCACGATCTAAGTCCAACTTTTTATCATCGAGGAGCCTTGTGTAATTAAATTTTTCCTCTTCCAACTTGATATGTTTCACTTCAACTTCCTTCTGGTCTTGTAGTCGTAACTCCATGATACTTGAAAAAACTCCCACGGCTGTTTTTGGCTTTTGCGCCTTCTTGACACCAAGCCCTGAAAGGGTTGACTTCACAAGACGTTTCACTTCTGAGTCACCATCTGCAGGCTCCCCAGGTTCAATTGAATTTTCTCCTTCAGTAGCCGTTAGGTCAACGTTGATATCAGATGGATTGTCTTCACCCGACTCCATCTAGAAGAGTAAAAAATAAATATCTATTTATCTACCAAAAAATTATGGTCGTATTAAATTCCCGCATTAACTTTACATCAATAACGAAATCAACCGGTCGCGACATCGGTAGGGACATTGGGTCAAATAAATCTTCATCCACAATTTCAGAGCCACCAATTTCTCCAAATGCAGATGACTGTTCAATGTGTGGAGGTTGAATATTCGGTCGCGATCCCATTATTTCGTCTAGAATGTGGAAGTATGGACATTTCTTGAGAATCCAACCTATTAATTAATTAAACGGTGAATGGGGTTCATACGTGAGGCTTAAACGTAGTAATTATTACCATCATTTAGAGTTTCATCTTTCTCTGGGTCGACTCCAAATCCAGATTGCTGCAGTTTGTCCTTGACATCAGTATATGCTTTCATAAAACGGTCGAATCCATTTTTAAGTTGGGTATCGTCACATTGATTAAACCTTAATTTTTCTCTCATTCTTCGAAGAAAATCCATCTTTTTAGACACCTAAATATGTACATAAAACTATAAAATAACGTATTTACAATTTTAAATTTAAGTCTTACCTTGTAATTTTCATAATTTTCTACCACATAATGAGCCACGTCCATTTTCCTAGCCGCTGTCCACTTGAAACTCTTTTCGTTAGAGGAAGATGATAATCCACCTTTACCCTTGGACCTTTTCCGCGTCAAAATGACTGGTTGGGTATTCATTTTGATGGAGCCTTGATTTATAACTAATTTTGACACTTCATTAGTTTTTTAACGAAATTTAAATTAATTTAACGGAAACTGAATTTATTTTTTGCCTCAGCTGAGAGATTGCTCTTTCACTCACAAGTGGGAAAAAGAGCGAAAAAATCATCTTGAAGTTGATTTTATTTTTGAGCAGAAAAAGTGGAAAAAAGATCGGAATCGCATGCGCAGTGCAGTTTTAAAAAAGAGCGAAAAAATCGTGAGCGGAAAAAGCGATTTTTTTTACAAAGTTGGGACACCCTAAAGTCGAATTGTACAAAGTTAAAGAACTACTTAAAACGCTTAAGTTTAGTATGTAGGAATTCAAATTTAATAAAAAATGTCCAGAATTGTAGTGTACGTATTTTAACATTATCCATATTTTTGTGGTCTACTTTTTTTGTCCATATTCCAGCATCGATATATTGTTTTATCTTCATTAAGCCCTAGTTTTAGCTTGTAAGTATGTCAATAAGTACCTGTTCCACTCGTCCCTCTCCGCCAATTTAAAAAACCCGCCGGGATTTGTAATTATCACATTTCCCACGCGATTATTCAGCCACAATTTGACCCCATTGAGGACCCCCCGATTAACGAGGTGATCCCTACTCACCGCCGTATCCCCGCCAATCGCCGCGTAAAAATTTGTTGTCGAGTTCAACTCCGCAAACGTTTTCGGTCTCCAGGCATAAATCGGAGTGAGAAATCCCGCCAAAATCATGCCAGAATAGGCCGAAAGGACCAAAAACACGAACATCCTGACCCAAATGAGCCATATTCTTTGCCCGGTGGACTCATGCCGCCAAAAGTCGCTCATCCAAAACAGATTATCCACCAAGGATCCCGCCTTTTTCGTTCTTCCCGCCATTCCGTGATTAATCAGCGCGATGACCACCCCGCAGAGCGCAATCCCCACCCAAATCCTGGCTTCGAACGGTCTCGCAATATTCCCCCAGACCCGTGGCGCTTCTTTCAAAATGATAAAAGTTATCCCGGGCGACTCGTAAAACAGCGCGTTCGGATCTGGCGGGAAGGATGAGATTAAATCGTCCCTAAGGAGGAAAGGCCGGACGTAAAAGAACTCGGCAAAATTATAATAGGGGAAAAAAGTGAGATTGTAATACTTAAAGACGTCGCAGAACATAGTGTCGAAAGCGTTGTAGGTTAAGGTTAGTTCGTGCAGCTGTTCGGAAAAGGTGTCAAAGTTGCATCTCGAGCCACCCCACCCGCTCAGCGGGGAGTATAAGAGTGCCCCAAATTGGTGAATGGATGGCGGGTGATTGGTCTCCTTTTGAAGGAAAGTGGGCAGTTGGTCGTATTGGATTAAAGAGGACAGAATTACGGCCTGACTTGAGGAAGGGTGGATAAGAAATTGCCAATTTCAAATTGGTCCTGATTCCACTGGGATCGCCAGTAGTCTTCGAGTAAAACGGCGGGATTGTAGTGCGGGTATTTCGCATAAAAATGGGCGGAATAGGTGAAAAAGTCGGCCTTGTTTTGGGTGAGGGTTAACCAACCGTAGATTTCTTTCCAGGGCTGGATTTCGTCGGGGTGGTGGACATTGTGGAATATGTGGGTGAATCGCTGCCCACCGTGGCGGATGTGTTGGCGGGGTTGGCTGGGAAGAGCTGAAATGGGGTAAAGGGTGGTGATTTAATTCGTCCCGATTTCTCGCAAATTATTGAATGTTATGCATATGCAGTTCATGAATATGCAGGACTATGAGGAGCGGTCAAAAATTCGAAAATTTACAAAATTTTAAAAATCGAGGTTTTTTCTGGAAACTTGTTGAAAATTTCCACTTCGCGCTCAAATTTGCGCAGCAGGAAAAATGTGGACATGATTATTTTGTGCGGTGAACAACATAAAATTGGTCCCATATTTACACGTAAAAGACTTGCATTCTAAGTTTCGTTTACATAATTCTACTCACCTCTTTGTAAATTCTTCATCCACTTGTAGCTGAGAAGGCAACGAATTATAATTTTAGGGAACGGAGAGGCAAGCTCGGGAATCGAAATTTCGCTCTTATCATAACACCCTGCGATGATCGCGTAATTTGCGAATAGATTTGAAATCGTGTCACAATTCTGGGTAAGACATGCAAATATGAAGAATTTTATGTATATATATCTTGCAATCATTCCAGTTAGAATTATTTTTTTTAATCTCCTTGTGATTAAATGGGCTTTTCTAATGTTTATTGCAAAAAAATTGCAATAAAAAACGGCTATTAGAAATACAGTGTAAGAAGTAAAAATAACGTGCCATATTTTGTTAAACAGAGAAAGTACAATGAAAAATGTGACTATATATGTTTGTACAAATCAATATGGTTGACAGATAAATGTAACTTAACCTCATGGTGGCCATAAATATGTAATACATAATTCTACCGGCAAAGTCTCACTTGCGTAGGTTATTTGTTACATAACTTCGTCTGACACATTGCAACCAATTAAATTTGCACGAATTCTTATAAAATACAAATATTTATTTCAACCAGTTTTGAGTTTTTTTAACAAAACATAAATACACCGATTCTAGTTGTTAACTAGGAAAGATTATAAAATTTGAGAGGAAAAAAGATCATAAAAATTATCTTTTTACCATAAAGCTATCCATAAATTTTCAGAAATTGGAAAGCTCTGTAAACTAAGGCATCAATTACGGCAATTTTCTGGGATGGGTGGTATTGTATTTTGGGAGGAGGGCTCCTCTTGTTGGAGGAGCCCAATGCTCAGATCATCCATCAGATCTATTGCATATCCTCTTACTTACACCGTATGACAGTGGTTATCTAGTTGCTCTGGTATAATCCCCATATCTATTGATGAGATATGGGGATCGAGAAACCATTTAAGGATAGTAAGACAGGAAGAGACGCCGGCTTGGCGTAAGCACCACCACTCACCCCTGCACTTACGGGGCCAGTCCCACTCCGCCTATCCTCTACCCACCACTGCCTATTCAATCTTAATGTATGCCCCTTTGGACGCGAATACTGCCACGGAAAGGCAGCATGCTCAGTCCACTCTACTGAGTGTCCAGCTACAATGTGTGTAACTGGCACCCAGGGAGGGCTGCCCCAGCTGCCGAGATATGGGGGATCGAACCATAGACCTTCCGAGTGCCGAAAGCCACCGGTTCTCACCCCCAAGCCAAACAGCCAGGGCGGGATGGGTGGTGGTAAAATGAGTAATTATCTCTCAGTAAGTCTGTGTGAGTATGTTTCTGATATACTTGTCGTTGTATTATTCCATTTTCAGTATACTATTATTTCATTTTCATATTTTAGAGAAATTTTAGTATTCGTTATCAGTGGCGGGGCTAGGATATTTTCAGACGTGGGCACAAGAAAAAAAAGTTCTGAAGAATTACAGTATGCAAATTATTTAATAGTACGATTTTTAATTTCAAATTCAAAACTAATTTTCCCAAGAACAGGTAAATATTAATGTCAAAATTATTTAGATGTTCGTATAAATATACGCGCCAATTATTGTACGTTCTTCTCAAAATGAGAAGGTGTTAGATGTTTATTCCCGATTTTGACTAATTTAGATTATTTCACGCTTAGAAGTAGGCGGACCAATTTTTTGCAGCTTTTTAAATGCACGTAAATATTTTCGCCAATGGCGGAGTTGTTAACTAAATTTTTCAGCCAAGTGAAAATTTTTCAAAATGCTGTTAATTTTCTTCTTTTCATCCGATTTCAAAAATAGCATATTAGCTCAGAGTGTCACTGAGGACATAATTTTTAAAAATCCATTTTTCCAAGGCTTAAGTCTTAAAAAATTAAAGCTTTTTTAATTTAAAAAAATTCGAGCTGACATGAAGTCTTAAAGTTTTTGGAAGCAGATTTTTTAACTGACGAGGACTTGGTGTTCGTGGAACTTTTGAGGTTCGATCAGTATTAAATTTTTACATTTTTTAAATTATTAAATTTGTTTAAATGTCACATTGTTTCATTCCATCAACCCAAAAATACTCAGAAAATTTTACAGAAAATTTTACAGAAAATTTTCGAAAGTATTGAAACCCTCTAAAAAGCAGAGATTACAATTGAATATGATAACGTAACTTTCTGACATCTACCAAATTTGTTCAAGTATCAAGGAAGTAGTAACAATAAATAATTCAAATCTGAATTTGGGTCCCGACGGAAACGGATAAATAGTCCGAAAACCGGAGTTTTTGAAAATTCCGAACGAATTCCCTGGCGGCCCTGGTGCGGGTACGGTTCAGTAAAGGCTCGACTAATGTTCGGCCAGATTACAAAAAGTAGTAGGATTCGTTAATATTTCCGTGCAAAACTCATGTTCGGGGCAGTGGAGAGGCACCAGACTTAAACATCTTGATTTTCTAATACAGGGTGGTCCAAGAAGCTGTATAAAAGTTTAAACCACCCCATTTCAAAGCCGGGATAATAAAATTCCAATTTGAAGCCCAAATCGTGGAGAGCAACTCAGAAAATAGTGTTGTGAATTTTTTTGTAGACCTAATTTGAAAAGTACCCTCACGGTGATCAGGGGAAGGATAGGTACGAGTGAAAGGCTTTTCCAGTCGATTTCCCACGGGAAGCGTTACAAAAAGAGCTGAAGTCATGTTGTCATCGAACGAATTGGCAATTAATTTATAGAATTATACCTAGTAGACATGTTCCAGGTCAATCCAAGAGTGTAACATAATTCTCACCACTAAGGAGGGGAGCTTGCGAGGTTGATAATAACAGATCTCGATGCCCTTTGGATATGTGATAGGGTCTCATGAGTGTACTAAAACCCTGAAGTGGTTTGACTCCATGGCCACATTTGCGCCCGCCACACCCACTCAAAAATGCCCAAAAAACGCTTTCACTCCAGTTTTCACTCACTCAAATCCACGCCAGAAATCCAATTTTACTCGGATTTTGAAATTTCTTTCACCATTACGCTCCCAGATAGTTGCTTTCTTCAATTCCATATCAAACTCAATTTTGCTGATGATTATTTCGCAGGCGTAATTTGAGTTGTTGATTACTACAACAATCCTCATTCAGAATTTCAAATTTTAAAAATACTAAAAATTTCGAAAAAATTGGGTTTGATATTGGATTGAAGAAAGCAACTATCTGGGAGTGTAATGATGAAAGAAATTTCAAAATCCGAGTAAAATTGGATTTTTGACGTGGATTTGAGTGAGTGAAAACTGGATCGGAAGCGTTTTTGGGCATTTTTGAGTGGGTGTGGCGGGCGCAAATGTGGCCATGGAGTCAAACCACTTCAGGGTTTTAGTACACTCATGAGACCCTATCACATATCCAAAGGGCATCAAGATCTGTTATTATCAACCTCGCAAGCTCCCCTCCTAAGAAACTACCCATTGCTGAACGCCCGAAAAAGCTAAAAATTCGGTCTCGAATAACTTAACCCACTACGTAGATCCCGAATTTTAATGCTGCAGGGTATAGCTGTTGGATTAGTATAAATCAACTATACAGAGAGTAATCAAAATTGATTTGGGAGATATTATGGCAAAAATGTCTTCCGTTGGTCGACGCATTGAGAGAAAGCAAACTTTTTTTCGCTTATTGCGGAGAAATCTCACCAGTACGCAAAAACGGACGACGATAATTTTGGTTCTGCAGTCATAAAAAAATCAAGACATACCTGGGTGGTCATCAGACGTTGATCGATTGGATTATTTCGGATGTTTCGTCGTGAAATGATAAATTTTACATTGGAGGATTTACGAATTTTCACGTACTTTGGAACGCTTAAAATAATGAGTGCAAGAAAAACACCACAGAAAAGTCCCTGGAAGTTTTTTTATCGGATAAAAAGCGATATATTCTTAAAGATACTAACAAGGACCATCACATCCAGCAAGTTTCAAACCCATAAAGTTCCGCCTGCTGGCTAGAAAAATTATGGAATATTTATACAGCTTCTTGGACCACCCTCTGTAATTTCAGATCTCCATAACTTTCACCGTTTTCGTGCGATTTAAAAAATCTTGGGCTTAAAATTACCACAAAATTCAATATTTTAAGAAAACGTCCAAAATCTTCTCTTATATGAGAAGTACGAAATTTTTCAAAAAAATTATAAAGTCCCTTGTTTGAGAAATTTGACATGCGAAAGTTCAATTCCTTACCATGATTTCGATACGTTTAAAAATGTTGAAAATCCGTTTAGAATTTCAAAAGTTGTTGTCGTCTGAAAAATAAAACATTCAAATTTGTAAAATTTCGCGCCACCCCACCACGACTAGCATGAGTGTTACTCAGAAATATTAATGAATCCTTCGTCTAGAAGATTCGAAAAAACAGTGGTATACTGAACGCGAGGACCAGTTAGGCAGATTCCATTTTTCAGATCCCTTGCTAATACATATAGTAGATACTGGGTAGACCTAAGGATGGAGCTTGTCCGTGTCAAGCGAATATATGTCATATTTGTCATATTTGTCATAAATGTCATATTTGTCAATTTGTCCGTCCAATTTGTCACGATTTCAATATGTCCGACATTTATGACAAATATGACGGACAAATTGGACAAATTGGACAAATATGACATTTTGTCTCAATATTCCCCATTTATTTTAGAATTTGTAATTGAGTCTTTTGGAATGCCTCCTTATCAAGAAAATAAACATTGGTATATACATTGATTTAATTCGATTAATTAAGCTACGGAAAATTTTAAAACCCTACGATGGAGTTCGTAGAGTAAGATATTGCAGATTTTAAGGCAGGAGTTGCTTAAATCTTCAAATAAGGGTACAACAGCAAAAGTAAACGAGACAAGTGCACTTAAGTAATTGATTTAATTAATTTACCTATGATACTACTTATCAATTGTTTCCAAGTTTACCAATTACTATTTAACTATTTTATCAATGGTATTAATTCTGGATATACATAAGCCATTGTTTACAGACAAATGTTTGAATACAAAAATTCTTATGTGTACTCAATACAGGGTGTGCAGAGCAAAAAGGCAGGCAGTGCCTTTTTGCCTGCCTCTTTGCCTTTTTGCCCCACAAAAATCTTTGCCTTTTTGCCCTTTTGCTAATTTGGGGCGAGATGAGACGTAAACCCCGTGATAAAATTAAAGTGAAAGTTACTCATTGCGTTTTTTATACTTTTCGCAAATATGACCTTTCAGTCAAAATTTGATAAATTAAGCTGATGGCGATGACGCTGAAGATATGTAGGGAAAAGTATTAAACTAATTTGAAGTATTGATAAAAGTCAGAACCCTCAAATACAATTTTAAAAACATATAATACGATATAAACGACAATAAATCGGGTTCAGTTCCCAAAAATCGAGCAAAAAGGCAGGAAAGAGGCAAAAAGGCATCAAAAAGGCACGCAAAAAGGCAAAAGGTCATTGAAAAAGGCAACAAGGCAAAAAAGCATTTACAAAAAGTAAAAAGGCTGCCTTTTTGCACACACTGACTCAATAGGAGAGACCTTCTACATGCCCCTCTTTAGATCTTGATGCCCTTTGAATATGTGATGCCTCTAATCTAATGTAGGACGGCCACATTTGCGTCCGCCACACCCCCTCAAAGTGATAAGAGCTGCAGAAGTTACCAACTTCAAATATTCACCAAAATCCAATTTTGTTCGAATATTGATGAAATTTATATTTTTGTGATCCCAGATATTTGTGTGACCATATCCAGTAGACTCAACTTTTTTGAAATTTTCGAAATTACGGGACATTCCAGATTTATTTGAAAAAATTCAAAAAAGTTTAGTTTACTGCTTAAAATAAATGTCGATCACACTGACAATTGTTCATTTGTGAAATTCAATTTGTCATAAGTGTCCAATTTGTCTGAGATTTAAATGTCGGACAAGTTGGACATTTATGATGTTTTGAATTTGTCATATGTGTCATATTTGTCATATTTGTCGCAAATTTTAAATGTCTGACAAATTGGACATTTATGACATGTCAATATGTCAATTTGTCAATGACATGTCATGACGGCACATCCCTAGGTAGACCTCAATAAATTTTCAAAAATTTACATTCCAATTATTCTTAGGCTGGTCTTGAAAATCATAATTTTAGAATTTTTGATTTGGTTTTAAATTTCTAACAATTTAAATATTTTAAAAATTGTAACAAAATTTTGAAGTTTTGTATGCATTGCAAAACTTGTAAAATTTTTTCAAATACGACGTCCTACAAATGTTTGAAATGAAATTATTAAAGTGATTGAGACAGAAAATATTTATATAAAATCTTATCAAATAGTTCTAATCTTCCAGATCAGCATTCTCAGATAAGTAAATGCAGCGTGTGAGCGAAGACCAACAAGGTTTACTTTTTTTGTCCACCACGATTATCTCATTATGGTTTGAAAAAAGTTCAATAATATCTAGTGTAAAGGGGCACAAAATTTCACGTGGGCACGGGCCCACTTGTGCTCACTACTAGCCCCGCCACTGTTCGTTATATTTTTGATATATGTATATGTACAATTTTAGTATAAGTATTTACCTAGTCTCATTTAGAAGTGGATGGAGCATGGATTTTAATGAATTTGGTCAAAATGAGGTTAAATACGGCTTTTGTCTTTCATCGCTAGAAAAACACAAGGCGTACATACTTGACATTCTAACTGGACACAAACAAATTCGAGAATGATGAGAACTCTACATAGAAAATTTTGCCTAACGAGTACGGATATGCTGTCATGACGTGTTATTGGTAAATTGAATTTACAAGTCGGAAATGTCCAATTTGTCATTTAAAAAGTCTGATAAATTTGTCAGTATCAAATTGTCATTAAGGTCCAATTTGTCCGACCAGGGTATTCTGACCCAAGGTTTTATTGAGTTGGATGCCTGGATTTTAATCGGTTATAATTGGTTGTTAATTAATAAAGTCCATCGGGTTTTAATATGTTAAATTGGTGGCTTGAGGACATGATTTTTCAAAAACGTTTGGAATGATTTTTTCAGAAATCCTCGCACGTATTATGTTAGTGCGTCCTTATTAACGAAAATATCAAATGTAATAAAACCCGGCCTAATTTAAGGTATAGGATCACATCTGAAAAAAATTGCATGTTTTTAATAGACATAAGACACTTACTTAAAATGACACCAAGAGAAGTTTGCTAATGAACTCGTGTTCGACGTAAAGTGAGGATTTTATCACGTCAAACTTCTGACAGTATGAGTTAATCCCAAGTTTGCTGGATCCAAATTGGCACCTCAGACACAGATTTACAAGTATATTTGGCTACCTTACCTCTACTTAAATCTCATTAATGCACGTGTCAGCATCTCGATAAAAAGTACAAATTTAAATATGTACATATGTACCTACGTAATGTAGAAGCTTAAATTTGTTACAGTAATTTTATACCTGATCGTTTATCGATATGTGTTAAGTAATAAAACCCTGCTTAATATGTATCAATACGATGCAGTGCATTTGAATAAAGAGCGACCAGGAAGATAGTAAAAAATGTATTGAAATCCATCACTCTCACTGATCCGTACTGTCAAGTGCAATGAAGCCTAGCTTACCATATTTGAGGGGCTGTGCAAGGTGGACGCAATAAATGAAAACAATTCGAAAATTTCATAGTTTTTGTAAAACTACCCATTTTTTATCTCAGGTTCATACCTGTTCACATTCATTAATTTTAATTATTATGATGGTGAGTCATAGTGAATGAAAATGAATTTCCTGCCATTTAAATGAAAATGACTGAAAGATTCCGTTATTTCAGTTGAATGACGTTGAATGAAGGGATTATTCACTCATTTCATTTTTCACGGTATGTTTAATACATGTGGCGAAGTAAGAAATGAATTCCGATGAAGTGAAATGAAATGAATTTGAAATAAAATAATTGAATGTTAAGAAAACCTTAAGTCAGATATAAGGATAATTGACTTTTGAATGAAGACTAAATTTTTGAACAGGTATGCTCAGATTGGAGCTGAATATTCCTTAGTCTGAATAAATTTAAACACATCCTTCCTGTCAGTCCCTGCGAGATTATGTATCGATGTGATCATGAGACGGATGATTGCATAAAAAAGCGTATGTAAATGAGACATTGCCGAGTCACGGATGTGGCACAAGTAGAACGCGAGCACAATTCAATCTCTATTTTCATCGAGAATGCACAGGCAACAATGATCGATTAAATAAATTCGATTCATTGTTATGCAATGCAAATCAATTGAACGAACAGAGACGGTTTTGGAGTCGATAGATATGTACATAATTGGCGAAGTTTTGGTTTAATGGGATAATATTTAGGGAAGGATGAATGGTGGCGTATGGATTGTGAGGGTGAGATGGGTGACCTAAAAATCTAAAGGCGATTTATAAATCCCTATATAAAGACGGGTTTCCTGATCAGATTAAACTTTTTGAAGAGTCAGAGTGGATTATTTATTGGAAAATGAGAGCCGTGGTGATTTTTCTGGTAAGAAGAATTTAGTGGAAATTATTCATTTAAGGTTTTTAAGTATTGAAGGAATTTACGGAATCATTTTGGCAACTTGGAAAGTCTGTAGTTTGGTAATTATGCAAAAAAATTTCAAGATTAACCAGCGATCTGAGCAAGTTTGCAAAAATTTGCATTAAACTAGTATTGTACAAATTAAAAGTATAATTCTCAATTTTAATTTTACGTTTAAAATTTAATTGAACCACGAAAATTAGTTTGTACTTCAAAATACAAGTTCACTTATTTATCTTATAATCAGTGTAAGTGAAAATTTCAATTTAAATGTCGCAATTTCATAATCGTGGTAAAATATTTTTGTTTGAGCTTCAAATTCAAAGAAATATATATTAAGTTACAAATTTTTTATCTCCTCTTTATGTCTAAAAATTTCAAATTCAAGATAAAAATTCATAGTCACATTAAAAAATATATTTGGACTTTAATCGAAAAAATATGAACTTGGAACTTAATTTATTTTTGCAGTTATGCGTGGGTGTGACGGTGGTCCTTGGACGGCCCCAATTTGGCGGAGGGGATGACGGGGATGACGGTGGATTTGGGGACTTTGGCGGGGGTGGGGATGACAGTGGGGGCGGCGGCGGTGGGGGAGATTTTGGCGGAGATGATGATGGCGGCGACTTCGGGGCAGACTTTGGTGGTGGAGAGAGCAGTGGGGGAGATGGTGGTGGGGGAGGAGGAGGAGGGCATAATCCCCACCCACCAGGTCATCCCGGTCACGGAGGTGGTGGCGGTGGTGGTAAGAGAATTTCGGTTTAAAATGGATAATGGAAAGAAACTTGCATACAAACAAAATCGGTCATCCGATCATAAAATCTGTTACATTTTGAGAATTCACGTCACGCAAAAATGTCATTTCGCAAAACATCTTCACTAATTTGCGGTGTTTGCAAACTCCGTGTCGTGGACGACTTGTTTTAAATGAAATTACCTAAAGTAAAATGAAAATTTACTAAAGGACGAATTTATGACAAGTAATTTACGACAATAATATGGAAATAGTTGTCTTTTTAAATGTCTCATTTTCCATTTCAAAAATTCAGAATTCTGATCAGTTCTCGCATCGCAACTCTTTCCAAAGTTGAGAAGAAATGAGGCCAAGCTAAATACGTTTACAAAGTTGACGTGAATACCCATCCATCAGAAAATCCACTTTTATTAATAAGTTTTGACGATATTCTTTTATTGTAAAGAGTAAAATATTGGCGTGGCTTAAAATTTGTTTGATTAATTCAGGGGGAGGATTTGGCGGGGATAGTCCACGACGAGGGAGCCGCAGCAGCGCCAGCGGTGGGGCAGGATTCGCCGGATTTTAAATCCACCCCCATTTCTTCAGAAACTTGTAACATGACAAAATTTCCAGAAATTTGCAACCGCACAGAGTTGTAATAAATGACAAGACTCAAGACTTAGATTTTCACCGGGTTTACATATTTATCTAATACTCACAAGTTTGCAAGGACAATTTGTTTTATAAAAAAAACTTACTTTCTTTTTCTAAACTGATCCTACAATGTATTTAGTAGTTTGGAAAACTGTTTAAGCACACTATACGTAAGTAAACCTCGTATTTTCCGACGTTTATTTCATCCGGGTATTTAAATATGTTACAGGGCACAGTATGTAGTATTCAATAAAAAGAAATTTTCGTAATAATTTGGTACCATGATTTGCATTTATTACTTTAATCCTAATTCAAAAGTATAGAAATATTTTTGTATTAGGAAATATTAATTTTGAATTAAAGTCATAAATGTCCAACATTTTTGTCAAGTATACATACCTTACAAAAATGACGAATTAAAAAAATCAACTTTTCATTATAGTATGCAAACTCATGAAGTTGACGTCATCTTAGAAATTTGCACTGAAAGATATTGAATCGGACTACAACATTCGAGTGAAATTAAAGATTTGTATCCCACAAAGTCGTCATCCTGCATGAATGTAACATTTTCATAAAATTTTTATTCAAATTGTACACATTAAATCCAAACCTGGAGTATTTAATAATTAAGCTGATAAAGAGTAAAGTTTGCTCTGAATTTTGTATCGTTTGCTTAATTAAATATTAAAATCAGACTGCTTATTGTAGGAGAGAAGCGCACCTGTAATAATATGGATACGATTCATCCAATCGTAAGTAAAATACAGGCTGTTTACATATACAAATATTTAGGAAATGTGTCCATGCATAAATATATCGCTCTTTGCTCACTTTACCTTTCCTTATGTAGTGCCGGAGGATTTAACGTGTTGTTCTTACATAGATGCTTCTACCCCTTACACGATTTATATATCAGAATAAACCACGTAAAAAACCAGTTTATGTAATACTGCATCGTCCATACGGATGGACTCGCATCAAGTAACTTTTGCCAGTTAATCTTTGCTTCGTAAACAACGAGGGCTACTTAACTCATCCTCAGGCAAGCAATTTTTTGCACGTGCATAAAGATGTAAATACATACGTATTCGCACAGTGATAAAGTTTTCTGCACAATATTTGTCAAGGTTACGTTATTAAATACATTTACATATGTAATAACGTGCAAAATATGTATTGCGTTATATTGCACGAATGTGCATATTTGAATATGTAGGGATAACGTTTTCTGCGTAATATTAATATCTGGCACATGTAAATATGTAATTCCAAATGTCGAAAACTTGCTGTTGTGGATGTTGCCCGGTTGGAAGGGGAACACTTCTCATCGGTATTGTGAACACGGTAAGGAAATGAAATATTTAGTGATCAAATTTTTAAAAACATATTTTTAATTCAAAATTTGCACAAGGGCGACATTCAAACATGTGCGTAATTTTGACGTAAAGAACATTTAAAAGCACATAATTTTAACATTTTTTGTAAAATTCAGAAAACTGAGACGTGTTAGTTTCTAAAATTGCATGTTGAAATTGCACTTTTGTAAGAATAATTCTTAGCTAAAATCATACACTCTTAAAAATAATTAATTGAATAGATTTGTTTAATTATTTAATAATTTTCATTATTTAATTGTAATTAGTTAATTAAATTGTCATAGTTTATTAAATTTTCATAATTAATTTACTTAATTGAACAGATTTAAATATTTAATTTTAGATTAATTTCAATTTATTTACTCATCTATTTAATTACAGATTTTGTACTCGGCCTGCCTCATTGAAAATTGTATGCGGTTAAACAGACTGATAAATCATGCCGACAAACTCGAGGATCAAATAATTCTGGAGAATCGTATGTAGCTATTTAATCTAAATTCTAAAAAACTCTTCGCTTCGTTTAATTGACAGTTCGAAATTGAATTATAATTTCCAGTAACTGCCTACATCACGTATGGTTTCGTATTTGTATCCATGCAGCTCTTATACGTGGTCCTGAGCTGTCTTTTGGTGCACGGATATCGATCAGTAAGTCATTTCTTGCTCGTGCTTTACTATCTGCACTCTAAATAATTTTGTGTAAAATTTGAGCTGTCACGCCTGGTTATGTCAAATTTCCTCAAATTTGACCAACAATCTTTGGACAACGTTGGATAAATTTGAAATTTGATAGGGTAAATTTTTTCCACAACCAGTTGTTGCTGCTTAAATTTTTTTCAACCTTGAATAAATTTAATGAAATCTAAGTATTCAGCGTCCACACTCTTAAAATTAGTGTTACCATCTTGAAAAGTAAATACTTAAACAATAGAACCTTTTTTGAAGCCACACCTGGATTTTTTAGCCACCTTAACCCACGTGCCGCTTTAAAAAAGTTTCATTATAAACTGAAAGGGGAATTATTTTGCGAAATTTTTAAGTGTGGTTATCTACACATGTATGAAAGAGTATTTAGTGTGATTTAATTTTTCCAGCGTAATCTCCGCTTCGTGACGCCCTGCTCTGGACATACGGGTTTCTTTCCGTCTTCGTGGTCATCGCTGTGGTCCAAGCCGTGGTCGTGATGACCAATGCAAATATCGTCGTGGGGCCTTGGGTACTCCCCATGTGCTTAGTTATCTCCGTGTTGAACATGTATTTTCTCCTGGTGGTGAAGAGATTCGTTGACGAGTTGAAAACGGAGGAGGAGAGTAAACCTGGAGAACAAGAAAATATTTAAGGGGAAGTTCATAGATTATGTAACGGCTGAGGTAAGCAGTGTGAGGGTAAAAGTTCTGCGACTTGGGGGACATGGTAAAACGGGGTGTAGCACGTTAGAGAGGGTGGCGGGGGTGAGGGTTTAAAAAATCTGCCATTTTGAGTGACATAATTTATGGATGCTCCCTTGAAGTTCGTATCCAAGTTTTATACTGTTTACAATCGTGCCACAATTCACCAATATTTCATTTTTCTTACATACTTTTTTAATTAATAAATTAATGCAGACCAAATATTTACTGTTCTTTAAAAAATAGGGACGAAAGTCCTTAAATTGTTCGAAATAATGTAACTATTTTTGTGTCATATAAATAAACTCTGGACAAGGTCTCAGTTTTTTGTCTGTTTTTTATTGGACGAAAAATACTTTTCTATAGATATGTATGTACATATTTATCTATATATTGTGTTGTTTAACCCCTTTGTGACCGAAATAATTGAAATTTGCTTTCCTTTGGGGACCAGAATTTTATCAGTTAGTTGTTGCTACATAACCAATTTAATTTTACCAATAGTGTAGCTACTTCACCAAAATGATTTTAAAGTAAGCGTAGTTACGTCACCGATTTCACAGTGGGTGTGCAAACCATAAAGGACCGAATTTATTTCGGCAACTTTTGATGATTTTATTTAACATTAAGCATTTATTTATGCATATTAGTAAAAATTATCTGCAGTTCATTACAATAATATTAAGTTATTGATTCATACATTTTTATAGTTTAGCAAGGTCCAAGTGGTTTTCACTGATCTTGACCGGAGTTAGTTAGTTCATGCTCAGAAATAAGCGGACCCGTATTTTTTCGTTTTCTAAAATGGACATGTTTTCGCCCGTGGTGGAATTTAAAAAATCCGCCAAAGTCAGGATTTTTAAAACGCTGTAACCTTTCGAATTTTAATCCGATTTCAAAAATTAAACACAATTTTTGCTCAGAATTACTACCCTGAAAATATAAAACCTACAGTGCAGACTTGATATAGCCCGAGTCAGGCCAAGTTGTGCTTATCACTCAATCCGACTTTTTGCATGAAATTTTATCGCAAATGCATATTGTTAAATGTAAAATGATGTATTTATGAAATTGTTTTATGTATTTTTGTAAATTGTTGAATATGCGTGTAAGATTGCCCCGTGACGTGGTGGTGGTTGCCATGGTGACGTCAGAGTGGGATTTTGAGTGCGCGTCGTTCTTTGTTATAAGTCGTAGTAAGTAAGTAGGTAGAAGAATTCTACACAGTCGAGTTTTAGTCGTTGTCAGAGTCAGACATTTTGGATTTAGTCGTCGTGGCAGGCAATCAAGTTTAGAATTGTTAGTTCTTTTTTGTTGCACGATCAATTTATAATTAAAGTAAGTCATCAATCAACTCGTGTTGTTGCAGAGCTCTGAATTGTGTTGACCATCGTTTAATTGATTTAAATAAAATCTAGTTTAAGTAGATAAAATAATCGTATAATTCACTCAGTCACTTTCTTAATTCCAACGAGCAAAGCACAATTAAATATAACGTAAAGACACTATACTCCGGGTAGGTGATAGCTTGGTTTTTACACATATCAATAAATTAAAAAATTAAATTTGATTTTTCCAAATTAAATTCATATTCTTCTATTAGTAACAATTACCATCCTGTGTAACAAATTTCAGGATCCGAAGATTACAAAAAAAAGTATGGGTTACCCAATAGGGTCTCTCTATGGGAAAATTGTTCCTATTTTAATTAATATTCTTCTATTACCAACTTTTCTACCAAACTTCAGCTCGATTTGATGAATTTTAAAAATCGGTATGGGTCACCCCCTCGGGTCCCTCCAGACGAAAATTTTTGAAATTTTACTTTGTATTCCTTCATTATAAACCATTAGCAACCTCTATGCCAAATTTCAGCTTTCTAACACAATTTTGAAATTTTGGTGCGTAATACCCCACCCACTCCGATGACCCCCACCGGTCAACCACTTGACCTATTTCACCCATCTTCGAACTCAACTCCTCATTTGACGCATACTATATGTGTGCAAAATTTCAAGCCGATAGGATTAGTTTTACGGCAGTTATCGCAAACCAGACAGACAGACAGACGGACATGACGGGTACATAAGCCCTGACTCGGGATAAAAAATCAATTTTAAAAAAACTTTTAATTTTCAAAAAATTATCGTTTTTTGCTTCTTTAAAAATTAAGTTTATTTTAAATTCCGCCACGGGCGAAAACATGTCTATTCTGGAAAACTCCAAAATACGCTTATTTCTGAGCGTGAACAATTTAAAATTAGTCTTACACTGCATTGCAGCGAACTACAGTTGTAGTTTTTGCAGATATATAGTTTTTGGTAATGTGCATAAATAAATGGTTCGTGTTAAAATTTTGTAAAATAAAATTTTGACTTGTATGCATGTGTGTATTTGGTCTTGAAAATTTTTCCGCAGTACACAAATGTGTGTAGTTGGTCCCCAACGTAACGGGGAAATAGTACACAAATATGTGTACTTGGTCCTCTACGGAAAGAAAAAAAACTACACAAATATGTGTAGTTGGGCCCCAACATAACTACAAAATAGTACACAAATGTGTGTACTTGGTCCTTAACGGAAAGCAAAAAAGTACACATATTTGTGTACTTGGTCCCCAAGGGAAAGCAAAAAACTACACAAATATGTGTAGTTGGTCCCTAACGGGTTAATAATTAGTAGTACCAAATAAAATACCAAGTAATCAAAACCGTCATGAATCTACAATGTTTCTAAAGTGTACAGTGGGGGTGGATTATAAATGCGGGTCATGTATGTATACCGAGTGGTAATAAAATTTCTTAGATTGTACGGATACAACGATACTACATGTGTGTTCATGTATGTACACAAATGTACGGCATTGATACAATCCAGTCATATGCTCATAAAATTATTGAGAGTGTCCTAATCTTAAGATGGGTAATCGACCCAGAGAAAATAGAGATACCATAAATAAAGACATTTACGACAAAACTTCAGCTCAATAAGTAAATACTTTCCTACATAAATAGTTCAACTGATCCTGAGAGTGCCACGATACTAAAATCAGGAACTGTGCATAAGCTTGTTCATACATAGATTCATACGGCAAGAAAATAACACGTTTGTTGTATTACAGGATTCTCGTACTCTTTCATCCCGTACATATCTTCACTTGGTTAATAGTATGCTGCATCTCCACATTGATCTGATTGTTGGACTGGATATAAAAGTATCAAAAACTTAAGTACATAAGGACAGAGCAAAAAATTGGCTTACATGTATTTCCATGAAATCGCTTTGCATTGACAAGAATACGACTTTTGTGTGGAGCAGTATGTCATGTACATGCATATGCAAAAAGATATGGAAATACTCGTAAATCCATTCTCCATCCACTACTTACATATTTTGTGATCCTTGCCCACTGACAATGAGGAGGTGTCAGGTGGTTATCGCCAATGTGGACGGGACTAATTTTAAATTGTTCAGGCCCAGAAATAAGCCCACCCGTATTTTTTCGTTTTCCTGAATGGGCATATTTACGCCCGTGGCGGAATTTTCAAAATAAATTTCAGCCAAAATCCTAATTTTTAAAAACGCTGTAACTTTTCGAATTTTAGCCCGATTTCAAAAATTGAATACAATTTGTGTTCAGAATTACTTCCCTGAAAATATAAAAATTCAATTTCAAAAATTTTTCGACTTTAATATTTTCATGCCATTTCTGAGTTTTTAGAAATGAAAAAAACGATAATTTTTGGAAAATTAAAAAATTTTTGAAAATGAATTTTTATATTTTCAGGGAAGTAATTCTGAACACAAATTGTATTCAATTTTTGAAATCGGGCAAAAATTCGAAAAGTTACAGCGTTTTTAAAAATTAGGATTTTGGCTGAAATTTGTTTTGAAAATTCCGCCACGGGCGTAAATATGCCCATTCAGGAAAACCAAAAAATACGGGTGGGCTTATTTCTGGGCCTGAACAATTTAAAATTAGTCCCGTCCACATTGGCGATAACCACCTGACACCTCTCCATTGTGAGTATAATCTTGATACGTAGTGTAGTTTGTATTTTGTTGATATATTTTACATCCACTCTGCTGATTGAAGATTGTCAGGTACAATAAATAAATCGTAAAGAGATTTAAATGTTTTTAATAGTCCGCTGGTATGCTTAACCATAGAAGGCACGAAAAATGAGAGTAATAAGTTTCTTAATTTTAACTTTAATTTCTTAATTTTCAGTTTTACCTGAAATATTTTCTTGGGAATTTTTCCCTTAATGTGATAAAATGTCGGGCACGTGTTGCTGTGGATGGTGTCCCCTGGGGAAGGGGACTTTAGCCATTGGAATTTTCTATATCGTAAGTATTGATACATACACATACTCTAATTAAATTTGGAAGCAATTACGATTTAAAATTGTATGTATGGAGGGGTGAAATTGATTTCAAATAATTGAATAATTTCAGATAGTACATTTTCACTCCATAGTAGAAAACGGTACCAAGATTATTTCCCTGATCGGCACAATTTATTATTCAAACGGTAAGGGAAATATGTGGAATAGGAAGTCAAATTATTAAGATAGGTGTCGATGACTCATCATCAAAATCAATAAATTTTTAAAAATTTCACCGCTGTGGGAATTTATTTTAAAATTCTGTACGACAAATTTGAAGTTTTGATTACTGGAAAGACGATGAGTTTTTTAAAGCAGTTTCGATGAGTTCCCATTTTTCAGAAGGTTTCTTAAAATTCCACATTCAAAAACTTTAAGAATTTGGAGGGTATAATTTTAACAAATAGGGAAACACCTGCTCTGCAATTTTTTTTGTCCAGAATTGCAAAATAAATTCCCAGAACGGGGAAATGTGTAAAATATGTTGATTTTGGCGGTACATTCGTTAGTCATCCAGTCCTACGTTAATAAAAAGAAATCCGATTCGGCACGAGAAGATAAGAATATTTTTCGTGTTCGTAGCCCAGCCCGCCCTAAACAGTCCGCAAGGTGACACCGCTTCTTCCGCCAAGGAACAACTCGCGCAGCATTTAGTTCTAATTATCCCGGGAGTCGTGTCCTTAATTTTGAGTTGCGTCATGGTGCACGGTTATCGGATGGTAAGTTGCGTACTTATCTCGGCGGGATCATCCCGCCGGGATGGTACCCTTTGTGAGATTCTGAAGTTTGACATGTGTATTGGGGACTTTCTAGAAGAGCATGTGATGTTTTTTGAGAGAAGGGGGGGCGGATAATGGTCAAGCCATCCTATCCTTCCCATGCTAATTATAACATGGGGCGTACCAATAAGTCACACCGGGGGGAGGGGGGGGGCGTAGGGGTACAAACATCCCGAAATGGATGGCATGCTTTATGTACTTGTTAGAATTTCACAGGGGTAATTTTTCTTGGATTTTTGTCATTCGAGCAAAATTTTGATAGCACATTTCTTTACAGCGTAATTACCGCTTGATCACGCCGTGGTTGCTCTGGAGCTATGTGTCAATTACGCTCGGCACGATGGGAGATGTTTACATATTCGTAACAATAGCTCTGAGAGATGGACTACCCCTCGTGGGATTTTTAATTATGGCCAAACTCGGTGTTTTCTTAGCAATCCAGATTAATTTCGTCGTCGTTGTGAGGAGATTCGTGGCTGAGTTGAAAGGAGATTGTAAAAGTGTACAGGAAAAGTGGCAAGTATGAGACAGACACTCTTAAAAATATTTAGGGTTGCCTTTTTGAAAAGTATGTAAAATTTTAAATTAGCTACGTATTTATGTAAACTCGACAAAAGTTAACCTGTATAATTTTAACCAAGATAAAAGTTTACTTTGTATTTAAGGATTGATTCATAAGTTGTGGCAATGTTTTTTGGTGTACTCTAGCTTTAACAGAGACTCAAATTATTATGAATGAATTGTTGCATATGATAGTCCAACCGATGTAGTGTTAGGGTTTTAGTTTAAAAAGGTTGGCAATTAAACTAGAACATCATTAGACAAAAAGAAAAACAAGTCCAAGCAAATTTATTGGTGCACTTTTACAAAAATGCTGCCAAATTGGACGAGAAAAAGTTGCACGACCACCTCAAAAATGAAAATATTCTAAATCGCTCAAATTGCCGTTACATTTCAATGTATGATGCAACAAAATCAGCCGAGTTCAAAAAAATTATTCATCACCTGGTGTGGCAGGCCACATCCAAAGTCATCAAAGCAGTGCCAATAGTTTTCAGGGAACGCTCCTTACGTTAGAGAACCTAGCAGCCAAACGGGTAAAGATATCTGAACAAACTTTTCGCCGATTTAAAGCAGAATGATAGGGGATTACAACATTTAAAAACTAATGCCTCAAAATACATTAAAGAGGAAAAATTAAGAACCAAAATGGGATGCAACTAAATTTGCAAAAAAGTTTAATCCAAAATACTTGCTAGCCGTGACGAAGCGTACATTGAAATAACGCCACTGGAAGATTGCAGATAGAATTTTTTTCTTGCTACAAGTCATTGGGATTTCAAACATGAATGTAAGGTATTTCTCAAAGCAAAATTCACAAAAAATTACCGATTTAGTTAGCATTGGACGAGAATGGAGCAATTTCGGAGCCCTTAATTACGGATAACACCACTCCCTCATCTCTTTACTTTTTGGAATGGGACAAACGCCGATTAATCCCTGTAATAAATGGCCATCGGGAAAATACAGTTTTATTTTTGCCGAATATAGCAACTTGCTACTATAGTCGAATTGTTACCGACTACCTCAAGGAGGAAAAAATCAATTTTGTGGCTAAATTGGAAAACTCTTCCAAAGTCCCCAAGGTAAGAGATCTTGAATAGTTTTGGGCCTAATGCATAAGAGTATATTCAAGACGACCCAATGGATCGAAAACCCTGCTTTAATTCGACGCGTCATGCGTCAAATCTTGAAAGGTATGGCGAGAAAGTCAGGAAAAATAGTGATAGAGTATGCCTGGGAAAACCTGCATGAAATTGGTTTCAAAGTATGAACCGGTGTCTAATTGAGTTTGTGTGATATTGACAATCGCATTTGTGACAATTATTAGCAAATTTGGTAAAACTACAACTTCCCGTTTTGTAATAAACCCATTTCTAAAACATTGCCACAACTTATGAATCAATCCTTAGTTTATTTTTAAGTGTGTAGTATTTATATTTATTATGTACTATAGTGTAAAATGGCTGTCTTGATTTTCATTTTTCATATCAAAAAATGGGTGCATATTTATTTTTATTACTTTTCTTGTATGTAACTATATATGTACAAATTAATGACTTATAAATTAGTGAAGCAATTTACGTTAGCTTTCGTAACTTTGTAACCACGTGGACTTAAGGATTTCCGAAACTTACGAATCGTGCAGGTAATTTTGTATAAGAACTGACATACAAAACACAACGAAGTTAGCAAGCATGATATTTTGGTTTTGATAAGTTGATCTTTGCAAGTTTACGAAGGCTGATGTGAATTGGCTCAGTAAAATAAAATAAAAATTTTTAGCTGTCATACATATGTATGCATATTATAATTACATAAATTTCCAACTTATATAATTACTCATAGTTATTCACAATTTATTGTGGTAGAACACGACCTGATGAAGAATGGTCAGAAAGCGGTCGTCGAGTGTTAAAATAAAGATGAGCGAAACCAAAAACACATATGTATGTAAATGGGGGTGGTCCGATTGACCCTAAAAGATGAACGGGTCCTAGTTACCATGGACTGAGGTCATTAATTGATTGATTGAGTGAAGTGTTTATTAATGGTGTCATATGAGCGTCAGCACGAGTACTGATTTTCAGCCCTGGACACATACATAGCGGCAATTCTCGATTAAAAATCTATACATTTTTTAACCATTCATAAAAACAAGCATTACAAGCGTATAGCGTTTCATAATTACGTGCATATGTGTAAAAACCCACTAAAGCCCCTGGGATCTTACAATGGAGAGGTGTCAGGTGGTTATCGCCAATATGGACCGGACTAACTTTAAATTGTTCAGAATTACTTCCCTGAAAATATAAAAATTCATTTTCAAAAATTTTTTAAATTTAATATTTTCATGCCATTTCTGAGTTTTTAGAAATGAACAAAACGATAATTTTTTGAAAATTAAAAAATTTTTGAAAATGAATTTTTATATTTTCAGGGAAGTAATTCTGAACACAAATTGTATTCAATTTTTGAAGTCGGGCTAAAATTCGAAAAGTTACAGCGTTTTTAAAAATCAGGATTTTGGCTGAAATTTTTTTTGAAAATTCCGCCACGGGCGTAAATATGCCCATTCAGGAAAACGAAAAAATACGGGTGGGCTTATTTCTGGGCCTGAACAATTTAAAATTAGTCCGGTCCACATTGGCGATAACCACCTGACACCTCTCCATTGTTAGTTTCTGATGAAAACCTTCTGGTTTTCTGCAAAGAAATCCTATTATTCTCTCTCTTCTTATACATATATTAAATTTATTATTATCCAACTCCACGTGGACGAGATTCTTAGAATTTTGATCGGTGAATGTATATACCAGAAAGAAGACCAAAAGGTTGCCTACATTTCCACGAAATCGACAAGAATACCAGTTTTCCACATACATCTGCACATATAATGCAATGCATAGATAGATATATGTACCCATCTCATATCTTCGCTACGACAGAAATACTGCGATCTGCAATTAAATATATGAATGCCTCTCTTCCAAAGAAATGCGTACTTACCCATTTTACGATCCCTGCTTTTCGTGTGTGTGTCAGATAAACCTGTGGTGTTCATATGCATTTTGGTCATGAACTGAAACCCAGTTAGTAGGGGTGTAAAATAGTTCGCAGATTTCCTTTTACCAGTTGCTCAGCCCCTTTAAATATAAAAGCACCCCGTCAGTTGAAGCAAACGAGTCAAAGGAGACACGAAGTGCTAAATTGAAATTTTTTGTAGAATTACTTAGCTGCTTGCTAAGTTTGAAAAATAAAATGTCGGGAACGTGTTGTTGCGGATGCTGTTCTGCGGGAAAGGGGACACTTGCCATTGGAATTTTCTATATCGTAAGTATAACGTAAATATTTCTGTTTCACGAATTATGTGCAAAATCAAAATCTTTTGGTGAAAGAGTTTCCACGAGTTCACACCCATTTTCATTGAAAGGCCGAGTTAATTATTTACTTAATTACTAATTAATTAATGGGAATTACTAGAAATAATTTATATTTATTTATGTAGCTAATAAAAACAATACGAGATATTAATTTTCATGTGGCGTGAAAAAGTCACGCCACAATGGAAAATTTTTCAATGGGAAAACCCCTAATTCTGCATTAGCTACAAGATTTTGGATTGAGATTCTTAAGAATTATTATGAAAGCTGATGGAACACTGATGACGAAATTCTTAAAATGTTGAAGTTTAGAGACAAAATTTCGGTAACTAATGGAGATTTACGAATTTTTTCCATCGAAAAATTTTCCATTGTAGCTTGACATTTTGTATGTATAACAAAATCAATGGGTGATGTTTTCGAACGAAAGTGGGTGTATCCTAAATAAAAATGAGTAAAATTTACCCAGCTTTGGACAAATTTTGCGCAACGTTTGTCAAATTTTACCTTTTTGGTTGTGTCATCCTCTTTTTTATCCAACCGTGAGAAAATTTAACACATTTTTATTTGCAGTGTGCACCATCAATTTGAGAGGAATTGTGATTTTATGGGGAATAATATTAATTTCTTAAAATTTCAGGCACTCTACGCTCTATCCATTCTGGCAAATTCGAGCAAGATCATTGACCTACTGGACAATTCGAACAGTAAGGAAAATATGTAGAATATGTAATTTAAATCAAATTTGGTTAATAATATTGAGGGTAATAACATTTGAATGGTTTATGTACTAGGCAATTATACATCTGATCTGATTAACGATTCAAACAGTAAGGAAAATGCACACTCTTAAAAATTATGTGTCCATTTCCAGAGTAAATATGGGAATTCCGCACTCTGAATTCACTCTGAATTCCGTATTTAGGAAACTACACTTAATTCGAGTAGCGTGAATTTGAGTAAACTTTACTCTGGATTTTGTACAGTTTACTTAATTTCAAATTTACAGTTTCAGTTTTCAAAATGGGAACGCTATTTTTAAGAGTGAACAATAGTTTAAATCGAATTTTCTTAAATTATGTATGTTCACGTTGTTTTCGTGAGGGTACAAATATTTGAATTATTCCCTAGGTAACTACACGTCTGACCTGATTGAAGATTCAAACAGTAAAGAAAATATGGGAACGTGCATATATTACGCTACAAAAAAGATGACTGTATGGTTTTGGGTCGTCTATCCTACTCGCGTTACGCTTAACATGGGTAGGATAGGGAACAAGGGGGTGGGTGGTGTAAAAATTAGGATTTTTTTGACGACGTAATTCATGGACGTTCCTTGTGTGTCAAATTTAATTAAGAAATACTCACATTTTTGCGAGAAGATAATTTTAAAAAATCTTGATTTTTTTGTTGAATAGGTAACGATACAACTGACGCTGGGCACCCCCTGATAAGCCATCATGATAAGACCAACATCGTATTTAATGTACAAATGGCGCAACATTCCATTCGGATTATCGCGGCAGGGGTGTCATTAATCTTTACTTGTGTTATGTTGCACGGTTATCGGAAGGTATGTAAATATCTAGTTTGGGGACGTCCATTTGTTATGTCAAGATAAATGTAACTGCTTTCAAACAACTGCTTTTCACCAAATTTTCGCTTTCGACCAAAAGTTGCCTAATCGGACTTAAAGATCTATTTTTCATGACACAATATATGGACGAATATATCTTCAAAACATTTATTCATTCAAAGTTCACTCCTTCAAAGACTTGAAAAAAATATTCATTAATTATTCACCATTCCTTCATTAGTCATGTTATTCAAAACTCACCTTATTCAATGAATTTCTCACCTTTCCCTATGTATTAAGCATTGAGTTAAAAATTAAGGATGAAAAAAATATTCATTCATTTTTCATTCACACGAATTGAATAGATATTCACTCAATATTCATTTATTCAAAAATCAGAATAAAATATTCATTCAATATTCATTCAAATTTTGAATATTGAATGAAGAATTTATTCATTCACCGAATGAATAAATGAATGAATGTGAACATGTATGTATCGACGGTCCCTTTGCCCCCTTAAAAATCGTGTAGCCCTTTCGGAAAGTTAATATAGTCTGAAATCTGTATTTAAGTAAACTGTACGAAATCCAGGGAAACGTTGGTAAAGTTGACTCTGGATTTAGTATAGTTTTCCTTAATATTTAATGCATTTACTTTTCAAAATAGTAACGTTATTTTTAATGGTATAGTTTTTTAAGTTTCCACAGTCCAAACTTGGCAACTTATTTTTCAAGTTTTAATTCGTATTTTCAGCGTAATCACCGCCTAATCAAGCCGTGGTTGATCTGGAGCTACGTTTTAATCTTGGTCGGGATGACTGCGTCTGTTGTCACTTTTGGGACAATGACACTGAATGGCCTGCCCCTCGTGGGATTTTGCACACTCGTCATATTCGGATCTTTCCTCGCAATGCAGATCTACTTTGTCGTGGTGGTGAGAAGATTTGTGGATGAGTTGAAGAGTGAAGAGATGAGTGGTCATCAAAATTATAAAATTTGACGGAATGCACAAATATTGAAATAATGTGAGACATTGTGGTTTGATTAAATATTTAAGTACATATTCAATGGTTAAATAAATATTTTTTGGATTGGTTAATACAATATAAACTTGTTTATTCGTCATAAAATTTGATACAGATCTTGAATTACTAATGGAAAAAATATTTTATAATATGAAAAACCTCATTTATTCATTTTTGACCATAGTTTCCCGAAAAATATTCATCTTAACTCATGAAAAAAATTGCATGGATCGCTACTGTCATCATAATACGAGGTATTCAAATATTCCTTAAAATTGGCCAAGTTGATTTTGATGTATTCGTATTCTTTCATGTTTCGGAACGTTCATATATTACGTCATAAAAAAAGTGGGTGAGTGGTATCGGGTCGTCTTTTTAAAACTTGAACAATATGAGTACGATGGGATAGGGATTGTTTGGGGGACATGAAATTTGGAGTTTTTTTGCTGACGTAATATATGTTTGTCCCCCTCCGGGATGTATTATAGTGAACTCCCAACCAAGAAAAAATTTATTTGCCTGGGTTAAATTGGTTTCCCTAAAATTCATTGAGTTAGTTTTTCTGCTCAAGGGAACGTTCACATATTACGTCAAAAATAGATAAGAAGGGTGGCCGATTTTGGGTCGTCTATCTTGCTCGTGTTCAACTTAACATGAATAGAATAGGGAAGCCGTGGGTGGTTAGGTGGTATAAAAATATGTTATTTGTGTCGTAATTTATGGACGTTCCCTAAACTACTTTTTTCCTAACCCGTATTAATACCTTTGTGGTTATGACAGGTGAAAAAGTTGCTCACATTTCCACGAAATCACTTTGCATATTACGTCGCTGGAAAATGGAAAATTTCCCGGATGACCTTGCAGCGACTCCCTCCCTTCTGCCACGCACTGGGTGGAAATCGCTTCACAGGAAGTTATTTTAGAAGTAAAGGAGAATCTGTGTGTACCGGCGGCTCTGCAGTTTCGTGGTACTTGGGTATTTTCGGAGCGACCTGTATATCCTCATAGTTTAGTCTTCCCCGGTTAATCGAATTTCGGTTTAATTAACTTACCTCAGACCAAGCTTGTTCAAAACAGCTACCATGCTCGGATATATGATTTACTGGCTTTATATCTCCTCTCATACATATCACGCACCCGTCTTGAAGCGCAATGCTCTCCCTTTTCAAAGTTGGTTCTAAAACCAAAGCCAAACAAAATTAGATAGGTGCTGAGCTACTTTTGGCGAACCTGGCTGGCTGAAAATGTAAAACGAAATTGGAGAAGCTTGGCAAATATGAGTAGTACGCCAAAGTACCTCTGCAAGTAAATAACGAGACGAGATACCACTTTCTTTGAGTTTGCTTCAGCGAAATGAAAGTGAGTCGGTCGGGTAAATATTTTACAGACGTCGAACCCAATTGATCTCCTGATCTTCCAATGTTCTTCGTGATAAAATATCAATTCTTCGCGACGACAAGTTAAATAAGTGCATTTAATATATTACAGTTTCGTCTTGTGCAATACAGCGAAGGCGATCGTAAAGTGTAGGATGATATGACCTCACATGTCCGCCGCTGCTCCTGCTGCCTCCAGGCATTACCAAATTTACCAAATTGGTTGGCTCGGTGGAATGAACGGATGGATGGAAAAGCCGAGTGCCATATTTTCCGGCTGGAAAATTTTTCTTTTCCAAATTTGCTGCGCATTTTCCCCCCTTTTAATGCAAATATCTCCGTCAAACCTGCGCATTGGCAGATAGTTCCATTTGCAAATTTCATATAAATTATATTTGTGATCGATTGACACCGGTTTGGTCCAAATCTGTGAGCATACGTTGGGAGACCTCCATTGTTAGGTATGTACGTATGTAAGGATTTTATGCTTCACAACAAATGTTAAATACTCGAGTCATTTATGTCTTGATAAGCTCAAAAATTCATTGAATTTGCAGGGATCGTCTTGTCACAAGTGCATAATCTCTGGCATTCAGGTTATCACGGTAAATTAATTAATTGACCATCATTAGATTGACAGATAGGATAAAATTGCTTAAATTTCAATGAATTTTCTGTCGATCGATCTGGCATTATTATTTCTTGCTCAATCATACACGACACTTGTATTGATGCAAGTCCAATTTTCGGTTAATTGCAACTGATAAGCCAGCCTTTATCTGAACGACTTTATTCTCTAAATTCATACCTGACATCGCACTCCAAGTCCGTAAATTAACATAGTTTAAACTGTGGACTGTTTCGATAAGGTCTCTGGCATTTGACATGCTGACATATTTACTTTTTCAGGTTTTGTCTCACCCTGGGAAAAACAAGCATGATCGATTATAATTGCAAAACATGATTAATTGCTTTTCTCTGAATTTGTGATTGATATCAATTTTGAGCTTGATAAGTTTTTCATATAAATACGGGGCCACCGATACTATTAAACCACAGCCAAGGTTCAAGACATACTAACACAATGATTATACCCACCAGTACAATCTTCGCCATATTCCTCGCCGCCAGCACCACCGTGGCGGCTATGGTCGATAACAAAACCATTCCCTTTAACGGTAAGGCGAGAATTTTCTACAAATTTCGCACTTTCACTAACCGATTATTTTTCTTCCCAGAAAATTTCCAACAACCTGACTGCGGTGAGTTACACGATGGCCGGTTCTTGTTCTACCCAATTCCAGCCGCCAATAGGGCTGGTGATCCAATAAACCTGATGACCATCTTATATGACACCGTATTAAGAACAGCAGTTTCGTCTACCGGGCTGTACACCAGCGACAATACGGCTGGCGGAGTCCGGTATAACAATTGGGTGGTACGGGCGTGTCCAGGCCATGTAGGTAAGAGAACTTATTCTTGATAAGGTGTAATTATTTTTGACATTATTTACGATTAAGTATATAGTTAAGGCTGGGCAGGTATCGGAGAAAACCTACAAATACCCGTATCGTTATTAGTTAATATCCGGGCCAAAATCTCGCCTTCCAAAATCCAAATACCCATATTCCCAAAAACTCTGCCTTTTCAATATTCAGATATCCACGGAACGACGCCGAAGATATTCATGTTTACACGTAAACATGAATGAATCCTTGATATAGGGACCTTTTAGATTTTTAAGGGTACCCTGGACTGTAGCTGTCGGGAATCTTCCCTTGTTCGTCGTATTTAGATATTTGCAGCCTACCTTCATACTATGTTTACCACGCTTTCGTCATCACAATGACAACAACAACGCAATTTTAACTTTTGAACAATTTTATAGTTATAATTTTGCAGAGCTGGACTGCCGACATACCAATCCTGCTTTTCCTGCTGGGTATGCTAGAGGCCATTTACTCCCTTCCTGTTATTGGCGGTGGACTGACACCGTGGCAAGGAACACATTCTTCTGGTAGGTTGCACTTCGGGTTAGCCAAATTAAAAAAAGGAATATGTATGTACTTATTCCTCTGTTATTAAGGGATGCAACCCCTTCATGGAAATGTCTTGTCTGTCTTTCCGTCTGTCTGTATCCACTATGACTTTAGAACGAAAGATTCTTATTTCGAGATGTAGACTTCACCTTCCTGTTTCTAATTTTTGGGTTGGACGTATGCAAGCTCGAAGACGGGCCTTGTATGTGACAAGGTCACAGCGCCACGATGATGAAGTCAGCGGTAAAACTTGTCTAGCGGTCTACATCTGTATGTAGTTTGAGATGGGGACTTCAGAAATCGCCCTTATTTCTACGTAAATTCGATAAACCCCGTGACCGTGTGGACGCGCGGTATATTCCGGTGTGTGTCTGTGTGAGTCGAACTGTGGGCTCAGTTGACACTGAGCGGTGGTGCACTACCACCGTCCCGGTCGGTTATACTTCGGTGGTAGAATTTGTTAGTGCAGCATGTATGCTTATGCATGTGCGTGTACAATCAGCAAAATAAGTAAATACATGGTTGCCACGCTTGGTACGAAATTAGTTGGGCTTCAGCACAATTTTGCTGCCAGGTCTTCTGCATTCTAAAGTGCATTTAGTCAGAGGCGTTCCTTGGATTGGGACGGCCTGGAGCACGTATTGAGTTCGGCCTTTTCAAAACTAGTGTAAAATATCTAGTCATTACGACCCTGTATATTCGTTCAAAATGGGTCGTAAATGTAATTACATACATATCATGTCCAGGTGAAGTGTAAGTAGCTCTTAGCTTCAAAACAATGGTTCCGAACAGATATCTGAGGGTAACTTGGTTAACATTGACCAGATATCAGATCAGATAACAGATTCAATGTTAATCAAGTTACCACCAGATATCTATTCGGAACCATATTCAAAACCGCTGAAGAGAATCCAAATCTGATGAGTGCATTGGATTCCTCGTGCAATTTTGGATAGACACCACCAATCCATTTGTTACTACTTGCAAAAGATATCCACAGGGAAAATCCAGAAAGGGCGAAAACGACAAAAATTTTTCATAAAAAAATGGAAAAGGAAATAGCGAATTTCAAAAGTGTGACAGGGATGGAATGAACACTTTAGTTTAGTTCAACGGATCATAAAAACGTTCATGGGTACTAGATCGACTAACAATGGAACCTTTTTTCAAGTTACACGAGATAAGCTTAGTGACTTGTACTAAAAAATCAAGCTAAAAATTAGAAATGACGTGGTAATTTTCTTTCCGTTGAATGGGCACATGGAGGTAAAATATTTTAGGGCAAACTTCACAGTAGCGGCCTGTTTTTTTCTCAAGCGGGCGAGCGGAGGAGTGAAAATTTTCTCCTTCGAAAGTTTAAAAAAAACGGTTTTCCGATTCTCGGATTTTTCAAATTGTGATAAAACTGGTTTTCGATTAATCGGATTTTGGAAGATTATACGAAACCCGTATCAGATTAATCGAGATTTGGAAAATTGTAGGAAATAAATAGGTATTTGATCTTTTGAAAAAATCGGTTTTTAAAATCGGATTTATCGCAAATTGTACAAAGTTTGCTCATATAATAATCAAAAATAAAATAAAATGTAAACTTGGGAATAAGGGATCACCGCACAATTAATTCTTATCTCAACAATTAGAAACAGTAAAGACTAGCTCCAAAAAATGTTTATATTATTAAAAACCGAAAACCGGTTTTCGAGGGTCTAAAACCTTTCTAAAACCGAAAACCTTTCCTAAGACTTTTCGGAAAACCGGTTTTTGGAAAATAGTTTTCGGTAAAACCAGTTTCGGTTAACGAAATCGGAAAAACCAATTTTGGTATCCCTACTATAAACTCATCGAGACTCATTTTCTAATCACAGAGTTAAATTCTCTCTCTCACTTCTTGAAATCAAATGTTATATGAGATTATGAATTCGTGGAGATAGGTCTGAAATTGTAATCATATATTTTGCATGACACATATCAAAGTATCCATTAGCTAAAGGTCTATCCCCGTAAGAGCAGATTCTGGTTTAAAATTGTTACATTGTTGACTAGGAACATCCGGCCTCGCAAATAAAGCATGTCTGCCTTACATTTTCCCGCGCTTAATATGCATTTATCTTGCGGCCTGTGATAGGACAATTATATCTAGTGCATAGGGCGTCCCGGTACGGCCCGGAGCCAGCGCTCCACCTAGAAGCATCGTCGGTACGGGCCTGCATTTAGTTAAGAATCCATCAATCATAAACCAGTCTTGTATGATTCCCCAGAAAATGAATATTGAAAAGTGTCGCAACCATGTAGTCACTTTTTTTTAATCACTGCTTACATATTTCATAAATATATTTCATGGTTATATTTAGTGCACAATCGTGACCTTCTAACCGGTAAACGTACTATGACAATCGTGACCTCTCACAATGAAGGTCTCTCAGCATATGGTCTCCAACTTTGATAGAATTAAGTTTAATCCGTCACAAATCAAAGAAGTGTTCAGTTGGCAAAAAAAAAGGTTCTGCAAATGTTTGATAGAGATTTTCGCATCTAAAAAGGAGAAATCAAATACCTAACATTCTTTTACCAATTTCACACATATTTATTACATTTTCTAATGGACTAATTCTAAAGCTACGTAAGTGCAGTCGCTTCGTAATTCTAAAACGACGTAAATGCACAACAAGTAACAAGGAAAATAACCTAACTGCAATTTTGCAGTGAGGTTATTTTCCTTGTTTTTTGGCACTTTTTTGTGCAGAGAGTGCACTTACGTGGTTTTGGAATTAGTCCGACAATATATTATCTAATTTTTTGGTCGGGGCATTAAAATCAAAGCCAGTTTTGCACATATATGTACATTGCTTGTATAGAAATGGAAGTAATTTTAGCGCTCGACCATACTTGGTTATGGATAGTGTTCTCAATGGTCCGGTCCACGGACCGGACCGGACCGATAACTCCGGTTCGGTCCGGTCCCGGTCCTGGGCTTAGACCGGACCGAGACCGATAAAAAATTCCGGTCCGGTCTCGGTCCTGACCCTCCAGGACCGGACCGATAAGCTTCGGTCCGGTCGGACCGATAAGGTTAATCAATTAAGGTTGAAGCATTTTCTTTCAGAATTCCGAAACTATGTAACCATGTACATAACTGACCAAGGTACCCAATTCTTACAAGGATTGGATTCTCAAATTGGGGCATTAATGGAATGCTTCACCGATTTCCAAACATGCAAGTGTTTTCCGAACTTTAGACCGTTAACAAAAATATATACATAATTAAAATATCATAAATAAATAATTTAATATATAAAGATGTAATTTATATAAGTATATACGTTTTTAAACTTTGACGTTATTTACCGGCAATCAGATTCCCAAGGTCAAGCCATGACTGCATTTCCATCTTCCTTAAAAATACGTAGTCGTGAATGTTAATCTAAATTTCAGGGTCTGATATTTTTACACATGCGTGTTCTATTTTGCAATGAGTAAGAATATGTGATTCAGAAATTGCGAATAAAATTCGTGACAACGGGTTCTTAAGACCAATCGAAATAAAGTCATTTGTTGAACTTATGGGATGGATAATAGGGCAGTAAGGTCAAAGTATAAATATTAAAATTGTCTCCAATGGTCCAAAGTATCCGAAACAGTTTTAATTTTGCAAATAGGCGAAACATCAAATTCAAAATTAAAATGTATATATGAATTTCAGCATACACATTACACAGCATAAACTTTTAAGAGAAAGATTTTCATAAGGCAGTCTGAGACGGCCACAACAGCGCTTTATTCGTATCACCACACATGTTTGGATTATACCGTACAGTTTTTTGAGCTTGCTTATTAAGATAAAAATAAAAATATTGTGTCAAGGGCGCATAGCAAAAATTTTGCTAATAAATTACCATGAGTGAAAGTGAAACTGAAATCCAGGAGAGCGGGGATGAAATTTCCTCACCAAAAAGTTCGAGGAAAAAGCGCTCCTTGGCTTATCAACATTTCGACTACGAAGAAGAATCGGGAAATTATCATTGCAAGATATGCAGGTGAGCTAAAATATAATTGTAATTCCATTCACGACTGATTTCGAACATATATTTAGATCTAAATATCACAAGAAGTCTGATGGGTCAACCAGCGCCCTAGTGAAACATTTGCGTGCGACGCATCCAAGCTTATTTAACGCAAAAAACGCTACATTGGACGGATTTGTGAAAACTGAAGGTTCCAAACAAGTTGATAAAATCGAGCCCTTCACGGCGGCCGGCTTGCGTAAGCGAATAATGGAAGTCACGGTTCTAGAGAATCTACCATTTCGACTCGCTGAAAAACCTTCCTTTCAAAGTCTAATTAAGTACTGCAATAGTCAGGCAACATTTCCTTGTGCCAACACAATCAAGTCAGATGTTGAGAAACTTTACCTCGAAAAGAAAATTGAACTTAAGGGTGAATTAATGGTACATAACAATAATAAATACATATTTACGAAAGTTGTCTTGCATGCATATTAGTAACTTCAATTGTTTTGATTCTATAGGCGATTGACAGCAAAATCTCCTTTATAATTGATGCTTGGACTTCGGCTAACCAAAAGTCGTACCTAGGAGTGATTGCCCAGTGGATCGACACCAAATGGGACTTACAAATTCGAGTTCTAGACCTTCTAGAATTAGAAGGATCGCATACTGGAGAACGGTTAGCCGTCTCATTTATGGATTTATTGGATGAATACGAAATTTCTTCCAAAATACTTGGTGTAACTGCGGACAACGCTGGCAATATGAACACTTTTGCGGAAGCATTGGAAAGGAAGCTCAAGCGCAGGGTAAATAAAATTTCACAACTTTGACCCATTTCGAACTAATAACTTGTTTATAAAATTTCTTGTGTCTACCATATTGATATCATAACTCAATTTAAATTTTTATGATTTCTTATAAAACACGAAATATTTATTTGAACCAATTACCAAGTTTCGACTTTTTTCACTTAAAATAGCAGCAACTCAGTTTTCAACATTATTATTTTGTACATCAAGCTTAATTAACTTGCTACTGCATATGGGTTTTGGATTTATATTTTTGTATTCACTTCCTCATTTTCCATGTAGATTATGAAATCTGGTCCCCTTGCCTTTTTTACTAAAAGATTTTATTGCATATATGTACAAATCGAAAATGCTTCGATTACAAAGTTCGGTGGTTCAAAAATATATATCTCTACAGGGGAAATCCCAAAATTTGGGGAGAAATTAAAAAACCTTTTACTACCAAATTTTTCACAAAATACCAAACGTCGGACTAATTCTAAAACAACCTAAGTGACTTCGTTTCATAATTCGAAAACAACCTAAGTGACAATAAAAACTATAGCTTTTACTGTCACTTAGGTTGTTTTCGAACATACATAAATACATAAATTACTTATGCAGTTTGCGTATTTCGTCCTCAAAGGATTTAAAAGAATACAAACCTACGTACTTCGCTCTTATGATGTCCAATGAACTTTTTATGTATATAACTTATTTCTACAGGGAATCCAATTCACTCAAGAAAATAACAGGATTCGTTGCCTTGCACATATCGTCAATCTCATTTGTCAAGCAGCTATTGATAAGTTGGAGAAGATTGCCTGCGAGCAAGCCATGGAAGTCGATAGCGACCCTGACTTGGAGGACGCAGACAGGTTCAGCGAGGGGGTCATCACGAAGGTACAATAATAAAGCAGCATATTCGTATAGAATACCTTCGTCATATTAAGATGTTCAGGGATCCCTTTGAATAGTAAAGGTCACAATTATCAGATCAGGGATTAAGATTTTAATTCAAAATCTTTGTTCATATATGTGAAGACAAGAAACTTTGTGCTTGGATGACGTTCCTCTTTTTCAAAAATGCCAGTAAAGTCAAAGTTTACAGTTTTTACCTTGGACGTCATTTTTCTCCCACCGCTAATAAGTTTTTTTCTGATTTAATTTTACAAACTGGAATCGCGCGCCTCAACATTTTGACGTCATAAACATTTCTCTTTAAGAGAAGTATTTATGAGTAAGAGTTTCCTAATGACAGTTGCCAATTTTTGAATAGTATTTAAAATAAGCGTTATTCAAAAACTTTGTTACAAAAAATTGTTACGCAGCGTTAAAGATTTCGAGTTGTTCAGGATAATTCGGGCTATTTTATAAAAAAAATATCACCCAGGAAATCGTGGTGCATTGCACTTCACCTGTGCAAAAATTTAGAATTAAAATCGTGAGCGGTTTTGAGATGCACATTAAGGTCTCACTAATTACGACTCTACTTGTATATCTATAGTTACGCCACGGAGTAGTAAAAATCAGATCATCGCCACAGCGGCTTGAGGCCTTTCGGCGTCAATGTGAAGTTATGAATATTAAACATCTCGAACTCATTCGTGATATCAAGACGAGGTGGAACAGTACATATGATATGATCACACGTGCGCTGAAAATGAAACAGGTACAAGCCTTTTACATAGCTTTTATATATTTACGTAGTGTACAATCATAATCTGTCCACCCAAAAAAATTCGCACGGCAAGCAATTTATGACACATTTTTGTTCGTGGTATTAATTTTTTCTGAAAATGGGAAAACTCAAAACCCTCACTTTATTACTCACGTACCATACCTTGTCCCCGTCCATACACAAATTAATGGTGTCTGCAATACAATCCGACTTTTGTGCAGTACGAATAATTTTTTTGGGTGGTCGGATAATTATTTATTTATTTATTCGTTAATTTTTCACAGCCCTACTCTGCGACATTACAAAATCACGCTGCGTTGACGAAGTATAGACTATCTGACTTAGATTGGTCTATTATTGAACAAATGCAGAGATTTTTGGAGGTTAGAAATGCAGACTTCCGTCAAAAAGGTTATAAGAACATAACAAATTCAATATTTTCTTTTAGCCGTTTAAGGAAGTAACTACGCTTCTTCACAACAATTTCCAACCATTTCCTTCGGTGCAATGATTTTTTCAACCTTGCAAGAACATTTGGAGCAGTACATTTCGGATGAAGAAATAGGACTCGAGGGCATTGATTCTCAAACATCAGAACCATCCGATCAGGACTATCCGTCCTGGTTGCAAGAAGTTGCTATCAAAGCTATGGAGAAACTTGTCCAATATTATCCGACTTCACACGGTCTTGCTTATATTGCCGGAACAGGTGATTATTTTTGATTAATCATTACAAATAATTCGTGATATTAAGGACTCCCAACTTTGTAAAAAAGATCTAAAAATTCGAAAAGCTTAAAAATCTTAAATCGACTTTTTCCGCTCAATTGTTAACTGTGCCAACTTTGAATCTCTTGAAAACAAGAGGCATGACGTGATATTATCAATGAAACAGTTCATGATTTTGATGCCCTCTGGATATCCTGCAGTTCTGCGAAGGCAAATATACAAAATGTGATGATTTCGCTATTGTCACACACTTTCGCACACACCCACTCAATGGAACGAAGAACACAAAAAACGTTGTTTGTCGCCATGCAAATTCACACCAACAGTAAAAATCCAATTTCAGTCGATTCTTTAAAATTTTTGCATTTCCTTGATCATACATAGATGCATACTTAGGAGTAGGAAGTCAGAGGTTGTCACAACCAGATTTTGATGTATTTTGGATATGTTGTAGTACTATATGAGTGTACGAAAAGTGAAGAGGGATTTTACTCCATGGCCCCATTTGCGACCGCCACACCCCTCAAAGGGGCAAAAAACACTAAACTAGCCGGACTCAAACCTTTGCCAAAAATCCAATTTTGCTCGGATTTTAAAAAAATTGCATATTCTTGATCCCAGATAGTTGCTCTATCATATTCAAGAGCAATCTCAAGTTTTCGGAAAGTTTCACTATTTTCGAAAATTTCTTGAGCAACAGCAAGGGTTTGACTTGAAAAAATGCAACATTTCAAAAAAGTTGAGATTGCTATTGAATATGATAGAGCAACTATCTGGGATCAAAAATATGCAATTTTTTTAAAATCCGAGCAAAATTGGATTTTTGGGAAAGGTTTGAGTCCGGCTAGTTGAGTGTTTTTTGCCCCTTTGAGGGGGTGTGGCGGTCGCAAATGGGGCCATGGAGTAAAATCCCTCTTCACTTTTCGTACACTCATATAGTACTACAACATATCCAAAAGGCGTCAAAATCTGGTTGTGACAACCTGCGACCTTCTACTCCTTAGTTCCTTTTCGATGCTCACATCGAACTCAACTTTTGTAAAACTTCAATTTTTTCGATGACGTCCGAAGAATGCAGGAAATTCCAAAAAAATATTAAAAAATTTAAAACAATGAGTTTGATGTTTAATCGCTCGCCTAGTACAGCAACATATGCAAGGAGCATCAAAATCGAGTACTTCCCCATTATCATGTCTGAAAAAACGGCTTTTTAACTCACAAGTAGGAAAAAGAGCGAAAAAATCATCTTGAAGTAGATTTTATTTTTGAGCGGAAGAAAGAGCACTTTTATAAACCGCAGTGCGGTTTAAAAAAGCTAAAAACTCGTGAGCGGGGAGAGCGGTTTTAACACCGTTGGGGGTTCTTATCGACATTGTAATCAAATCGAAAGTTTGTTTTACGCTTTCTTTTAGTGTTTGATCCTCGGCTAAAATTTGAATGGTACGAGGCTTCTAAATTTGGAATAGACGCAATCTCTGGATACAGAAAGTAATAAAACGGAAACTAAAGAAAACACAATTTTTGATGATTACTTGTAGTTGAGAAAATTTTTTGTCACTTAGGCGACTGACTGAAAAATGGGCAACGTCATACAAAAAAGGTGAAGGTACGCGAGACAAGGATCAAACGGCCGATGTGAGAGAGAATATCTTTGAGAAGCAACTCCGCAAAATGAGACGCTTAGAGCCTGTAGATGAGTTTGACAAGTATTGTTCGGAAAAAACAGTTGACTCTTCATTACTTTCATGTGGAGCTTTGGGTTGGTGGAAGGTTTGTATAGCATACAATGTATACCAGTTATATCTGTATGAATCAGAGTTCGACGCTGCCTGGGCACGCCGATAAATTCAATTTCCTACACCACCCACGGCGTCGACCTCTGATATGAATATATGAATTACCAAATGTTTTATGGCTTAATATATTTCATACACTTTTCAGGTTCATGCAGAGGAATTTCCTCAATTATCTGCGATGGCAAAGGACTTTCTCGCTGTTGCTGGAAGTGGAGTTCCGGTAGAGAGTCTATTTTCTAACGGTCCCGATATCTTAAGCCATCGGCGTCTAAATATGAAAGTGGATACTGTTAAACAATGCATTTGTTTCAAAAGCTGGCTGAAATGTGTCGAGGCGCAGTCTCTTGGAACTGTTGTAGCAGAAAAAATGTGTGGCGACCGAATTTAAACTTTTGAACTTAATTTCACTAGTTAATTAAAAGTTGTTACCATTGTTAACTTTTTGAGTAAAACAAATAAATTCAAATTTATGACTCAATTTTGGGGCCGCTAGGAAGATGACATAAAACTTTGCTAATAATTATTACTAGGTTTCATTTGGTTAGGATTAGATAAGCGTTTTAAATCGTTTTTTACGTGTCAAAATTCTAATAGGATTTTGACCACAGAATTAAATAACACCATGATCTTGGGAAGATGGATGGGCGATTCTTCTTAAAATGAGATAGTTGCCCACATTTGTTGTGTGGGTAACGCAAACTAACGCAAGCGATTTAATGCATTTCATGAAGTTACCACAATTAATATGCACACCAATTTTTGACAGCAAAAATTTTACAGCTATTATGTGCTACCACTGATGAGGCATTTCTCTTACGTTTTCCATTTGAGCTTCGTCACACGTTTCTATATATAAATTCAATTTGAATAAGTGGACTATCTGGCTTGGCACTGAGCCTGAATTAATTTCATGAGTGCACTTTGTGGAAAATTTGGGAGATTTTCTTTTTTTGGTGACAAAATTGAAGACTTAGCTCCTTGTTATGGTTGTTTACAATTTGAACACTTTTTGGTATGCATTTCTTATGCAGCAAGGGGGCAAATTATAGAATTTACCGTTGGTCAGTCTCTGTATTTGCTCAATGTGTTGTTCCCAGATCTGACAAAAACGCAAAATAGCTCATTTTGTGATGCTTAAGCTAAAAAAATTCACAAAAAAACCAATTTTCTCTTTTAAAAAATTTACAAATGAAAAATATTGCAGGTTTTTTTGCAAGAAGAACAAATTGTCATTAGCAACATTTTTCTGCAGGCAATAAAACAATTAAACTTTTGATTGTGTCGAAATTTAAGAAAAACGACGAAATGTAAATTAGGAAATTTGAATTAGGAAATTTTAGGAAATTTAAATTAGGAAATGTTAGGAAATTTAAATTAGGAAATGTTAGGAAATTTAAAAAATTTAAGAAATTTTGCAGATATTTTAACATGCTAAAAAGGGAAATGTTTGCATCCATTTTTTTGCATATTCGTGATCACTGATCCGCACGAAATTACACACGTACATATAAGGAGTTGGTCTTTCAAATTAAAATCCCGGCATAATTGGTTTGCGCCCCATTGTGATAACTCATGTATTTTTTGTCGCATGTCGAAACGTGGACGTAATTAAACGACATGTAATAAATATTTTTGATAATATCATTTAAATAAAATTCCGGGCAGCGTGTTTTTGTTCGTTCGATGTTTTTTGTAACCTTTGTAAGTAGATAATTCGACGCGTCTTCTAATACATACAAAGAACTTCATATTAGATCGAAATTCGGGACAATACCCATAAGTCATTAATTTGTACCATTGAATGAGCGTTTTGAGTTTGAATATATTTGTCTCAACTTGGTCTGCAATGTATTGAATTAGAGATTTTGAAACTTGCTCATCCCGTGTGTTTCAAAAAATAAAGATTTTATTGCATGAAAACATCGATAATTTTTAGGTTCACAGAGTTAGGAGGTGATAATTTTGATTTTTCTGACCATGAGAAAATAGGATTAGAATGGATGAAAAAAATGATAGTGAAAATTAAATGTTTCTTCATGGAAGAAACATTTAATTTTTTTCCGCCTAATTTTGTGAACATAAAAATTGTCTCTTGTTAGACGCCATTTATAAAATCTTCATTTTTTAACAAATTCACGAGATGAACATGTTTCAAAATCGGCATTTGAATACACGGAAGAAAAGAAGGCTGAGACACACCTTTTCAAATTCCAAACCAGCATATTTACAAGGGAGCCTTAACTTTAAAATAAAAAAATAATTCAAATGCCATCAGGATCGTCGATTCTGTCGGTGAAGGTTGTCCTCCTCAGTTTGAACTCTTAAACCACTGGCTTAAAACCCCGTGAGCCTCAGCCCATCTTTCTAAGATTATCATCGTCTTACCGAATGCTTTATATCTCTTTCTTAAACAATTTTTTACACAAAAAACGGTAAAATGTATAGCTAATAATGTGTAGGTAGTAAACGAAGGAAATGAACCGCGACGCAAGTTGTTTTTTATTCTTTTTAAGTTTTTGACTTCTGACCCTGTATATTGAGGTCAGTATTTCCTGGTGTCAAAGATTACATAAAAAATTTAGTTTTCCTAAACTTATTTTCGTTATTACATCCGCCTTACAGCATACAGTACAGTGTATCCCGGAAGCTTAACCCAACTCGAAAATAATACAGACCAAAACACATTTATTGACCTGCTCGGTACCTCTGACTTTGTTAATGATATTAAATCCATAATTACTTATTTTATCTGTAAAGCAGCGAATTAAGTTTTCGTTATTACTTTACAAGACGAAATGTTTCAACCAGTTTCATTTGCATTTGCGCATAATGTACCAGCCATTATTCACTCTTACATCACTTAAACGTAATTCTACCAGTTTTATACTCCTCACAACAATAAAGCTATTGTGCACCAAGGAGAGAAAGTGACGTAGGAAAATATACAAATATTTAATGTGTTAATTTCGATCAGTTTCAATTCAACATATCAGAGCGCATTATCCTGAAAGAAACTTATTAATTTTTAAAATGGCCAGAACCCACGTCATTTTAATCGTTTTAGTAATCGGGTTGTTTTTCTTAACGGGACAAATTATTGCAGCCCAGAACGCTGAAATCCCAAACTCGTTTGACGAATTAGGTACGATCTCAAACTTAAATTTCACTTGCTTTCTTAGAAAAAATTAATCTCTATGAATATGTATTTTCATCTGCAGATAAGAAATTAACCGAGCTGGCTACCCGGCACAAGCGGGATTACCCGAATTACTATCGTGGAATGTGTGACTGCATTTGCACCCCGTTTTCGTTCCCGTGCTGCTGCTCTCTTTGAAGATCAGGAATTTAGGAAGTCAACTCCTGTTTATGAGAGCGGTTTAAAATTCGATCTCGTAAATAAATATTTTCATATTCATCTATTTATCCAATGTCTTGCATAATTTTATTACATCTTAAGTACTCAGAGTGAGAGCAATCCTCCACTCCAAAGCGGAGGTTGAAGCTTCATTAATTACATCTCATGTCGCCTCCATTTGAGGCAAGTTGAGACTTGGCAGAATTTAGATGGAGCAAGACTTAGGCAATGACTTTTCTGGACATGTTTTTACCTTGGATTGTTACCCTTTATTATGTACGGACCGTCGGACGTACATAATAGCAAGACACATTGAAAATGAAAATAGCAACGAGTAAAGAGTGAGTTGCGATTTGTCCACTTTCCATCTGTAACTTTGGAACGAATCATCTTTTAAAATTCTGCCCAATAAACTCCCTCCTTTCCCCAAGTTTATTATCCAGTGTTGGAGCTTATCTTGCCATACACATAATCACTCTTTTCCGCAATGAGTAGATAATACTGTTTCAGGTACACATTTTACATTGTTATTGTGTCTAGCGAGAGCAATGCATAGCTAAAGAGTTGTAGATACATATTTATTGTACCAGTCAATTGAGCAGGTCTTTCCATTTCTCTTCTCGATAAACATAACCCACACATCATTTGCATTTACGGTGTATGTATTTAGATACATACACACGTTACATTGCGATTGCCCGTCTCATTGCATTTTTCATGCAAAAGTCTCAAGCTGCCTCTCACTCTTGTATATTATCGACCCATACCGTCGCTCTGGAGATACTTCTCGGTTAAGAGACCGTGCAATCATACATAAGTTTTCAGATGAAAATGTGGAAAAAATGTGACACTATGTTATATCTGTTCTAAAGAAGTCTAAGATCTGGCAAAAAATGCATTGGATTTTTTACCTGATTCTTCAACGAACAACACGTCCAGCCCATGACTTCATTCAATCTTAATGTCGTTTCGTCGATGAATTATTTGACCTACAGACCCAGAGATGGACGGACGGACGGACAGACAAACATAACGATCGTTTAACTTAGTTTCACTCTTTAATGACCAGATTAATTTGGATTGAGGCAGAATGCCATACATACATTTGCACAAATGAACAAAACTGGACCTGATATCAGTTTCTTTTTCATGCATAATTAATTGATACCCCTCCATTCAAATATGACATACAAAGTAGAGAATGATATCATCTCCCCCGCCCTAATTATGTGATAAGCGTTATCTCCCATTGACACAAACTTACCAATCCATTACGCGTGGCAATGAGTCAGTGCATATAATTCTCACTTTTAAATACGTTTCTCACCTCAGTCACTTTCATTCAGGTGAACGAATCGGGTCGGCGATTTTCCTTCCAAATAAAAGAAATAAATTTGGTATCAAATAATACCTCACAAAATTATAATAATGTCCGTGATTACTGTCGCCTTGTAAGTGGAATTTCCTTAAGTCAATAGATTTAAATAATTCTGGTGAAACACATCCGCACACACTTTTAAAAATAGTTTTACCATTTTGAAAAGAAAGCGTAGTATGAAATCTACACTTAGAAATCCGGTTTAGTCACGCGGGTATTTATTTATCGGCATTAACGTTGCCACCGTTTGGTATTAAAATATTTAATACCGGTCCGTAAAAATTAGAAACTTTAATAACGGGTTATTATTACATGCACGGTACTATGTAGCAATACCACGTTGGTAGAATCACATATGAATACAGCCTGGTATTATGTTAATAGCGGATTTCTAGGAGTGCATGTCTATTAAATAAAATACAGTAAATCCGCCATCAGCTTATTGTCGACTAACAAGTTCGCATTACTGTGGATTTAGTTTATATAATTTAGAATTTTAAACGACTTTACTCTTCAAGAGAGTACCATAATTTTAAAAAGTGTATCTTGATACCCTGTCAAGGGAATGTATACATACTGAATTATGTAAATATGTATTTATGTACATAAATATGCAAATTTTACTTCACAGGATGGCCACTTTTATCTGGGGAAATTCGCTCTCAAATTTACAAAATTTCCATCTCCAAATCGGCGGAATGAATGCGTCTGAATTTGCTGATTTACAACTTCTAGCCACCCCCGTGGAAAACAGCGTTCTAGAAGAATTCGGGGCCTGGTCGGGAAATTGGATCGTCGAAACACCACAATTCCCAGGATCTGAAAGAATGAGGCTCTTATCAAACCCTCCCTTAAAGCATGCTGCCCCTTTTCTCGCCCGCATTAAGACGTGGGGCTACCAAATCACGTTTTACCAAAGTTACCAAGAAAAACAAGAATTTTTCAGGCAAAGCTGCATTTCAACCGATATGACGCCGTCAATCGTTCATACCTGGATTTTGGAGAAGTGACTAAATATTTAGCATGAGCAAATTTCGAAAAAAAATTCAAAACTTTGGTAAACAGAGGGCGGCTTTGTAATTACGAAAAATACCTAAAATACGTGTTTAATTACTAAGAAAAAAAAACATCTCCAAATATTTACAAATTATATATGACAAACGTCAGAACTTTTGAAAAACTTGTGTCTTGAATTTTACGCTATATTTTCTGTCGTAGAATTTTTTTAGGCAAACAATTAACCTCTTATGTATCGTATAATATTTATCAAAAAATGTGCTTGAAACTGTAGAAATGTGTATGTAACAATATGTAAAAATGTCCTGTGACTTATAAAAGTTAACCAACACCTTCTCCGAATTTGATCATCGATCGTCATAATCAAACTGAAAAGTTAAAAATAAATACATATCCGCCCTCTGTTAACAAATTTAAATCCGTTGATTCAGCATATGTAACATCTCTATTTTTTCATACAGTGAAAGTCACCTTGTCATCCTGCCCCCTCCTCCCAGTCCCACGACAACGCTCATCCCCCCAACGACTACAAACATAACTACTCCAGAAAGTACGACACGGTTCGATTCCACAATTTCAACAACACCTAACCCCACCCTGATAACCACCCTGGTCCCACCAACCAGTTCAAGCATTACGACCATGGAAAGTACGACCCGGTTCGAATCAACAGGTTCTACTGAAGAGACAACTTCCCCTTCAACAACGGAAAACCCGAGTTCTTCTCCAAGTTTGATGAGGCCTGAAGTCGTGGCTGTATTATTTTCTTTTGTAGGTGTTTTGTTAATTTGAAGAATAAAATTGCCGTTACATTTCATATTATTGCGATATGCATGCTTCAAACCAGAGTTGAGTCGGGTTCCCGATCCGTTTTAAACGGATCGGGCTTTTTTAGCGTCCAAAAACGGAAGGAATCTGGCTTTTTGGAAAATCAGAAAAACGGATCGGGTTAAAACGAGTTTTATTTTGACCCGAAAAACGGATCTGATATGGTTCTCAAAATCTATGGTTCGACTCAATTCTGCTTCGAATAAAATTAATTAAAATTTCATCCTCGTTTTTTTAAATTATTTTATTTATTCTTTGGTGTCTTTATGTTTATATGCTTAAGGTGCACATATGTAATTAATAACTTGTTATCTTCGTTCCCTTATTCCTTAATAAAGTAGGGAACAATGCCCAGTGGTGCAGGGTAGCCTCGTAGCCAACCTCCCCCCACGTGGGTAAGATTGGTAACTCCGGACCGCCAAGTGCCCATGGGAAGATAAATGTCTCTGCTGGTCGCGCCCTCCTCCACTACTGGCGCTACCATAATGGTGTCGCCCAACATATACGCTACATCAAGAGAACAATGCAGGGGATTTAATTAATTTAAATATTTGCATATGCAAATTTGAATTTCGCACCTTGATCAATTGTCAGCGTCACCTCGTCTGTCGGGTCAACCCACCAAATTGGACGATTTATCGGGGACCCATCAACCACCGCTTGCGCTGCAGCAGCCAAGATGTGATCCTTGTATTGGTCTCGAATGGCCAAAACCCTTTTACAGATTTCGATCGTCTACATACATATATTAAAGAAAGCAATTTTAGGAAACTTAAAGTTTGCACTTTTTCAGGGAAATACCTCGGCATCGAAATTTGCATCCCAAGGAACAATGCTGAACTGCACCGCGGGCATGAACACGTTCACTTGTAACCAACGAATGTACAGCTCCTTCGAAGGCCAGTCTCCATACGCATTTCCGCCAATCATATCGGGGAGGACGAAGGGGTAGCCGATAATCCCGAATTGCAGGGCGGTAGGAATCATGGACTTTAAACCGGCCTGGTGACCCCACCGGCTGCCTTTATCATTCATCCGGAAGAAGATGGGCAACTCCTGGAAAAATGCGATTAAATTTGGTAAAATCTCACGCATAAATTTTGGTATACAAAAAACAATCCCAGTAAAAATAACGCGGTCAAATAATCGATTTGCATATTTTAGTCTGCACAATTTTCTGCTTAATGCAACAAAACCTTACTAAGGGTTTTATTCTACAGAGCGATATACCAATAACTTTATATAATTCCGCATATTTTTTGATACATCGCATGCATAATCTTTTGCTAGATAAGACTGTGAAACATTTCAACACAAAATCGAGACAAATTTCTGCAGAAAACCCGTTGAAATTTTTTGGCTACAATTGAAATCTCGTTATTTTTAATTTTTTTTCCAGAAAATAACAGGATATGCAGAAATTTTCTATTTCTTTAAATTTTCCACAAATTTTTACCCCAACAATTTTCATTTTACGGTAATTTTTAACTCGAGTATTCATTATAGAGTGACAATAATGAAAACCGGAATCACTTCACACCTTTACAATTTTGATTTGGATAAGATTCTCAGCGTTTGTAGAGCTGATTTTTATGAGTCCAGCGATTCAAGTCCCGTGTTTCTACTCCACCCCCTCCCGGAGTGGGTGGATCTCAAAGCTAGGAAAACAGGGGTTTTCTGCGATTTTTAGCTTAAAGGCGGGTCAATATTTTTGGAAACGGTTTTCGCCAAGAGTTTCCTAATTTTTATCTCTACAACCCTTTGCGAGCGTTTTGTGAAATTCTCAAAACGAATGTCACGATTTTGAATTTTCTGGATTCAAGTTTTTTCTCAGGATTTTCAGCTTTTTTTAAATGACGTGAATGTGTGCAGAAACCATCCTAATTTATGCTAAACATCATAAAGTGACGAAATGTTATGGTTCGGGGTCCAACAGGTCTGATATTTGGATGAGAACGAGAATCTGAAATGTTCCAAAATTTAACACAGCGGAAGATTGGGAGCTAACATAGCAATGGAATAGGGACAAACTCAGAATATTTTTGTCTCTAGAACAGCAGGGATTAGTCATACACCAGACAAAGTACATATATTCTTAACCCTCGCGCTGAGAGCTTTCCAATGGTGTCTCATATGACCCCAATTGTGGGGTTATGTGAGACTTGACCTTTCCCTAATTTTACTCCAAAATCGTGACGTCCGTTTTGAGAATATCAAAAAACGCTCGAAAAAGGTTGTAGAGATAAAAATTAGGAAACTTTTGGTGAAAACCGTTTTCAAAAATATTGGCCCGCCTTTAAGCTAAAAATCGCAGAAAATCTCGGTTTTTCCAACTTTGAGCTCCTCCCACTCGGCGAGAGGGGGTGGAGTAGAAACACCGGGCTTCGACCGTTGGACTCATAAAAATCAGCCCTACCAACGCTAAGAATCTTATCGAAATCAAAATTTTAAGGGTGTGACGTGATTCCGGTTTTCATTATTAATTGTGACTCTATAAGATTAATAATTTCATTTTTTGTAACCATGTAAAAATACGTAGTTATATGCAAATTATTTCCTTGCCTGATTAAAATGTCCCACTCTCGCTTCGCCTAATCCACCATGCGTTGCCACCATTTGTAAATATTTGGTCGTGTACAGATTCGGCGCCAGGTTCGGGTCGCCCTCCAATCGCATCGAGTACTGGAGGTAGCCGCGCTCTCCGGCGTCAAATTTGAATCCGTCGAAACCATACGTCGACACGATATTGTCTAGACGGTCATTCCACCACTGCAGCGCGGCGGGATTTGTGATGTCCAGCGTTCCCATGTGAGCACCCGCCCACCATGCTGATATCCCTGGCTGACCGTATCCATCCTCCAGCAGGTATCCAGCGTACATCGCCGTCTTGAAGATCTCGCATTCTGGCCATCAATTTTTTTAATTTTAAATTTCATCTATGAAAAATCTACTTTCTGATTTTTCCCGAAAAACTGATGAAAATCAGAAGCTGAACTCATCACGTAAAGGCATTAGCTTACCGAAATTCATGAAAGGGTGAAACCAAAGTGTTATCCGAAGATTCATACTTTTCACTTGAGCCACCATGGCTGTAAAAAATAAAATATAATAGTAAATAAAAGAGCAACCACAAAGAAGATGCTGTGGGTTTGAATCCCACTACGGCAATTTAGTAGCGATCATATAAAATTATTTCCAAACAATTACTTTCATCCTTCTAAATTTTCTAATTATCACTAGTTTAAAAAAAATTGAAAAATAAGTATTCGTTCGAATAATAGAGAGAGGAAAGTCCTTATTTTTTTCTAATGCAAACCAACTCTACCCGATAACTTCTAACATTTTTTGTTTGTTTATGTTCTTAATCAAATATTAAAAGCTGCGCATTACCAGCCGGATCCGGAAACTTGACCGGGTCGAAGGTCCCCTCTCCATAGCAGGTCTCCCACTTATCATCAATCTGAATATGACTACTTGATGAGAACCCGTAACTAATTATTTTGTCCGCATAGTCCAGCACGATGGACTGATTTACCGCAGTTTTGTACTGGGCCCAGGTCGACCAGTACGGGTAGAGCAGCATCCTCTCGTCCGGGGTGGCTGTGGGTTTTTGGTAAAATTTGTGGAAATGTGTCTGATGCGTCGTCTTCACGTTTTCTCCAACACAAACGGTGTACTTCAAGGAGAGTGAGGATCTCGTGTCGTAGGGAAACGTGTCACTCGATACGAAACACAGTTGTCCAGGTCGTACCGTGTTCCAGCCTAGGAAAAGCGTTAGTATCAATTTCTAATTTAGATAAACATACAAATCTAGTTTTTGCGGGAAATTTAAAATTTAGAATTATCTCGTAACTAATAGAGTTAAATCAAATAAGGTAAATTATGTATCAAAGAAATGTTACAAGTTTAGGCTCAGTCCACGTCAATGTCAATCATGTGTTACGGGCCACGTCTCAGATTTTAGGGCTAATTTTACCATAAATACGTACTACTTAACCCTTTAACGTGTATGATTAACGGCAAGAAAATGCCTTAAATCGGGGACGCTATAAGTATGTTGTGGTCATGGCGCGGGAGGAGAAATTAAGGAGTTTTTAATAAAACTGGAAAAACTGAAAAATCAAAAATTTAACATTGCATTGTATAGGGAAATATCCAAATTTTTGGGAGGAAAATCTTCAAATTTAGCATTGCGTTGGCATAGGAGAAATCTCTCAAAATTGCAACAAATTTTAGGTCGCGGAGAAAAAATGGTGAAAATCAATGACCTCCTAGAAACGACAATTGTCTTCCTTCCGCGCCATGACCACGATTTTTCTGGACGACTTTTGTCTTACTCCCGAATTAAACCATTTCTTATAAAACGACTTGTTCTAGGCACTATAAACTAAATTCTAAAATTTAAAAAATTTGGCAAATTTGAATTCTAGCCATCTACTAATAGTAACTTCAAAACGTTATAACTTTTTGCACCCTGTGTGCAACCAAAATTTCATAAATTATAACGTAATTTTAAATTTCTAATCCACCATAAAAATAAGGTCGCACACGACAGGGTGCAAAAAATTTTATCGATTTTTCTGACACACATCAACACATGCAAGCTTATGTATGGGAATATTCCCAAAAATTATCAGAAAACAAGAGGCGTAAACAAAACTTTCATTGACAAAATTCATATGCCATACAAGTAAAGATTATTTTTAGCGCTGAGTTAAAAAAAATGTGACTAAAAAAATGTAAATCGCTCCCTGAAGAAGATAGCAGCTCGCTATCGAATGCTTGGAGCAATAAAACATTTAAAATGTCATCCATGATTCCCGTTATTAAACTCATTACATAAAAAAATGTAGCCCTGACCGCGTCGACATTTAAAAAGTTAGTACGTGCTACGTCCACTGCTGGTGAGCACCACCATCAGTAGTGTCGCTAGGAGTGGAGAGACAACATCTCCGCTCTCATGACTCTCGCCCGAACGTGGGTATTGACGTGAACTGACTCTTTATGCATAAAGCGGAAAATTGGGTTACCACGTTTTCTTGTTATTACACAATCTGAGGGTAGTTAAGTACTTACATAAATATCCCTTTTCAAATTTTCAGGTTTTTTTGATAAAATACGAATGGAGTAGGTTTTTTAATAAAAAAATGTATTCCAGAAGGTCCCGAGAATTAATTTAAAAAATTCAAATTTTGTTCTAATTTGTTAATATTTGGAAATATTTTAGGATTATTTTCCAAATACAAATTTCAGAAATTTGTCGAAAATATGTATCCGCCCTCTGCTACTTACTGACGAACAGCGCATTATCCTCATCCACATGGATTGAAGCTCCCTTCGAAAACAGCCAATAACTATCAATCAACCCCCCAAACTGTCCCCCCGTCGTGAAGGGTGATTCATCCTTCGCGTCCGGATTAATCGGCCAGTACATCCAGTGCAATCCGTGCGATCCGTACATGTGATCGTCCACCCCGACGTTGTAGCAGTCTTCCAGACGTCGTGAATACGTCGACGTCCACACTATCGAGGTACAGTCGTCCCGCGTGTCCGTGACGGTGAGGTTGGCATAGTCGTCGTAGGAGTAACACTGGACGGTCGGATCGGTTGGGGAACAATCGATCTCGACCCCGGGACCGATAGCGTTCGGTAACGAGACTCCCAAACTTCCGGTTAAACGTGGTGCTGAAAATAGTTTCACGCGGTTGATAATTCATTTAAACGAATTATATATGTAAGTAAATAATATTAAGTAATTAAACTGTCCTAAATCAGACGATTTCAGCAAATTATTATTGATAGATATGTAAATATGCCACACTAGTTGCATAATTTATGCCCTCTTAAAAATATTGTCATCTATTAAAAAATATTATCATCTTTTGAAAAGTAGTGCAGATTAAATTTTGCGTTAATTATGCAAAATCTATGTAGAGAAAACTTTACACTTCATCATCTCTTGATTTTGGTATGGTTTACTACTTTTAAATAGGAGTCTACAGTGCACTTACTAACTTTTCAAAGGGTCCACGTTATTTTTAGGAGTGTGAATGCCATTTAAATTTAAATATGTAGTATCAATACCTCCATTAAACGTGAATTCAATCGGTCTCGCATTAATGGACGGTTTCGGGGCGGGTTTTTGAATTTTTGGTGAAGCTTTTTGACTCCCCGTAGCACAAATTACGGAAAAGTGTAAAACAACTGAAAACAGAAAATATTAAAAAATCTACCAAATTTTTTAACAAAGAGGAACATAACACGTAATTATTATTTATATTTCTAAAAAAAATATTCAAAAACTTACAAAGTGTGAGGCTAAACACGGTGCTGAAATTTTTGACAAACATATCTGCCTATGATTGACACGAGGATGAGTTTGTTTTAACACGAAGTGTTTTGCTACTTGAATTATCCAGCCTTTAAATGGGTGAGCTTATCATGAATACCTTACATAATTTGTTGTGTTGGCAGTATCAGTAGTATTTTACGTAATGTAAAATCCCACTGATAAGCACTTATAAATAGCTGGACACTGGGGTACATAATGCACATAGGTGGGCGACCCAAGGTCCAATATTTTTCAAAATATAAAGTTTTCATAATTTCGAAATATCCGACTGTAAAAATCGGGCATAGTTTATTACGAGCATTATGCTGCGAGGTCAAGATAATGTAAAATATCTGTACTTGCTATAGAAAATTATATGCTAGTTACTTTTTCAAAGGAAACCTCCATTCCACATTATTTCATAAGTTTCACATAAAAAACATTCCCTTCGACATAAAATGAGGGTTTACTTTATTTTTTCATATCCTTAGTCTTTATCGTTTAGTAAAATATGTAAGTTCCGAAATTTTGTAAGCGTTGTCAAAGTTATTTATTAAAAATCGCGTTTCTAAGATAAAGGTTTGTGCGAAGCTGGACCCCTTGTTTCTTTCTTCGAAAACTGCATAATCTATGAGACGAATGAATAATGAACCATAAATAGATTCTGACAGGAGTCGCACAGTCAATTCATTTCAAGATCCTGCATGACTTTATTTGAAAGCATATGAAACACTGGAGCACAAGCACCTCACGTGTACATATGAAATCTCCGCTCTATGCATTGCATTTGTGGAACTTATTCACTTGGATTGTGGATTTTGGATTTAGCATGAACAATATGTTGGGTCAGGTTATGCATTCGTGCATAAACATTTACATATTTATGTAAATCTGTACACAAAGTTGTCCTATTTAGTTGAAACATTCCGATTGTTACAATCGACAAGCTTATCTTAGTCTGGCATTGAGTTTTATTTAAACCTTATTACCTACGTTAAATATACTTAAATACTGGGTTTTACCTAGAGTTTGTTTTTCTCAAACTTTAATTTGTGCAGAAATAGTGCTAAGCTATCACTTCTTTTCAAATATTAACATTAAACAATTAATGTCATCAAAGACATCAAAGATTTAGTTGGATTTATTTGTTCAAGTATATTTACAAGGGGTACATATTACAGACACTTCATAAATATTGGGACATGCTTAAAATAAATATAGTTACGTTGTGGAATAATAAATGCATCATAAATTCTAGATTATGCATCTAAACCATGCAAAATCTAGGTCAGACTTGACAATTTCAAAAGTCGACGTTACGCTACATCTCGTATACTTTACACAATTTAGAATTTAGATACATTTACATATCTCTTAAAAATAATAGATCACACAGTTTTGGGAGAGTAGTTAGTAACTACTAGTTACTGAAATTTCTTTTCAAATTAAATATCATAATAATAATTCGTAACCATTTTGTACATACATTATTAAGTTTTTGTGTTACATTTTGCCACAGTAAACAGTTTAATGTTAATATAGATATACATAAATATTTTGTTTAACCACAAATAAACAATAAAAATTGTCTAATTGATACATTATCTACATAAATTTCACGATACAATGTCACATGAATACATAAATAATTCGTAAACGATCCCTTGTCCCATCCTACTTTTATGAAACTATTCAAGCCTCTCCTCCTCCCAGGGTAACCATGACAACCGAGTTTGCACCGCGTATTCTCTCTTCTTTGAGTATTTGATGCATGAAAGCGGCCACAATCCATACCTCGTAGATTACCACGCTCAGCCAGACAACAAGAATCAACCATTCGTAAAAACCAAACGTTTTTGGAAATTCGAGAATGAACATGACAATCCACACCGTGATTCCATCAACGAATCGGACAAATTGTATCCTCATCCAGAACTTACAGCAGGCGACGTTTTGCTGTAAAGGAAATCAATATAAGTAAAAGTTGGAAATACGGATTTTTTGAAAATTGTTGTGAAAAAAGTTAGTGATTAATTCACTAACTTTTCCAGAGAAAATAACCCATTAAATATAATTTTAAATTAATTTTATAAAAACTTCTTCAGCTAATTTCAATTCTAAGAATCATCTGATTAAATATCTGATTAAATAATGTTTCAAAAATTTTAATCTTTTTCAGAACGGAAGAGATTTACATGTTCAGCCGCAGTTTTAAGCAAACCACCAGACACAAAGTATCCCATGAAATCCACGAGAGACATGAAAAACAGCAAAATCCATGGCGATACTTCAACCTGACGAAATACGTCCTCCAACGTCAATTCCTCCGATTTCACAATAGTTACATCTGTTCCGGAAACACAACATTTTCCAAATTTAAGTTTTAGCGGTTGAAATTTAAACGTTTACGGAGGGTATTCCTTGTCCCTTCGTAACCCTATTATTGTTAAATAGTTGACGAAGGCAAAAATGGACTAAAAAACCGTAACCGTTGAAACGCGATTTTTTATTACGAAGGTGTACAGCCCATGCAAAATCTCATGTAAAATTTACGAAAAATACAAACGTTACGGAGAATTCAAAAGTTACGAAGAACACTAAGGTTACGCAGAGTAGAAAGGTTACGAAGAATACTCAGGTTACGAAGAGTAGAAAGGTTATAAAAAGTACTAAGGTTACGAAGAATACAAAGGTTACGAAGAATACAAAGGTTACGAAGAATACAAAGATTACGAAGAATACAAAGCTTACGAAGAATACAAAGCTTACGAAGAATACAAAGGTTACGAAGAATACAAAGATTACGAAGAATACAAAGCTTACGAAGAATACAAAGCTTACGAAGAATACAAAGGTTACGAAGAATACTAAGGTTACGAAGAATACAAAGGTTACGAGGAATATAATTGTTACGAAAACTAGTAAAGGTACGAGTATTACCAAGATTACGAACAATACCAAGGTTATGAAAGAATTATGACCTGCATATAAAACTTCAAAAACTTTCATACATACCGCTCGGCACCGAGTAATTTTGGACGGACAGCAGTTTCCTCTGTTTTCTTCTCCACACGAACCAGATTAGCAATCCGGTGGCAGAAATTAGGAAAATTACCCAATTTAAAATCTGAAAATAATCGCGAAACCGATTTTTTCCTATGGAAATTAATCTAATTTAGTTTAATTCAGTTTATTTTTATCTTACCCGACAAAGAAACCCCACCCGTTTCACGCCACTTTTTAAATTTCTCGTACAACAAGGACCCCTCATTTCAATCTATTAAATAAATGTCCTCCTTAAAATAACAATGCATCCCGTTGAAGTAACTAAACCCACCTGATGATTCTCAGAAATCTCTTTCTGTATCCGGGAGAAAGCTCACTTCGCTTCGGGAAATAATCGATATCCAAAACCCGGGTAAGGTTGCCTCCGGAGTCCACGTCCACAGGTGTACATTCACGGTGTGAAAGTGTGCAAATGTTTGCATGAAATATTATCACATTCTGCATGCGTGCTTGATTACTGAACAAGTCGCGTGGGCCGAGGATGGCAAAGGAGAGACATAGTTTTCATACAGGTGTGAATTTAGGCGGATATGCAGGAAAATCCCTTCATACAGAGATACATATGGATATAAATATATAAATATGTAGTCCTCTCACTATAGCTGAAAGGAACCATTTTTTCCTTCTCATTTTCGGTAAGGTGTGCATAAATTCACACATTTAATGTGGAAACATAGGAAATATGCACGTTATTTGTCTTCACATCAGTTTATTATTCAAATACTCAAGTAAAGTAACTAAACTATTGAACTACATATTCATTATTAATGTATATTATAATGATTTTATAATAATTAGACTTATTATAATAATTATTAATAACTAATATGCACATTATTACATAAGTTAAAGTTGAAATAAAGTTGAAAATCTTATGATACTAATGATTTCTTCATATAGTATTCATTAATCAAACAACTAACCTATTATTCAAATTAATTAAGTAGTTGGCAAATATGCATATGTTGCTAAACATTGTGTTGTACGTAAAATATGTATGCACTTTATTCATATTTGAATTAGTCGACTCAATTTGATGCAATTGTGCTCATCTTGTTTTACCTGTTAGGTGAAATTACGTATGTTATCTTGCTTCGCGCACACATAATTAGATACGTAACAACAACGATAACCTTTATTTATAGGTTTTTTTAACAAAAATTAAATACACTCATATGTATAATGGATAAAGTTACCATAAATTAATAATTACTTACTACCACGACTTACAGATCAATTTCAAATCAAATGAATGTTATTTTGTCCTAACAAAGTCTCAACTGAATTACTACGAGACTTTAGACTACTTTTGTAGTCCACTTGCCCCACGTGAGGCAGGTTGAGAATGGCGAGGCAGACTGGTGCAGAACACCGTGCCTTACAAAGTTACAAAGTTTCGTGTTGGTTGGAGTATTTCTCCTCTGTCCTAATGCAATACATATGACTAAATATGTACGTACACAACACAATTGGGGACATTTGCTCGTAGGTACTTAATTTCCATTAATTCCACACTCTCCTTTCAACTATCCTACATCTTGTTTAGTTTATAATTATTATATTATCTACATACATATTTACTTGTACACTAACGTTTCCGAGCACAGGTTTTGTGCTTATTAAACAAAAGCATCGGTTAGTTTGGCATTTGCACAATTCACCGAATGGCGAGGATTTTTAGTCGGATGAAACGTGAATTTCACTATTGGTAAGTAGACAGGTCAGCACGGTAAATATACATATTTAGTTTACCATACTGGAAATGCGCGTTTCGTCCAACTTAAAACTGTAAAAGTGCTTACGGCCCACAATTCCTGTAAATGGCTTTTTATTTGTTTTTAACGTCTGTTGTATTTGATAATCTTATTATTACTTTTTTTTTGTTCCTGCGGAAACATGCCTGCCAGGTGGATTATTACCAACTTTCTGGTACATATGTACATATCTAACCAGGTGTACTTCTGATTTCATCATAAATTTTTGGTGTTCTGGATACCAATACGGTTAGTAGGGAAGTGCGCCTAGCGGATGAGACTGGCATAAAAATGTTGATATCTGGGAATATAGCAGACTGGGTTTACTAAAAATTTACGATGATAAAGTAGTGACCCTACCCTACAATCACCCTAACCCATAGTTTGCTAGGTTTCGTGTGTGACTTCCACCATCACTTTCTTCCTGAAAACTCAAAAAAAAAATTTCTCACCTACCTGGAGCTAGCTTGCTACCACATTCTGTTGAATTCAGTCCATCCATTCGGTATTTCTGATTCATTAGGATATTAGCTTTTAAAATATGTCCCTACTTTTTCAATGTGACCACATCGGGGAAAGTTTGGGGAAATTTCCCCTCGGCAAAAAAATCAAAATTTTTTAACTTTTTGGCAATTTTTAGGAATTTTGATTAATTGACAGCGAGTTAAGTCCAGCCAAAAAATAAGTTTCTGCAGAAGATGATGACCAATAATCATGGATTCCAAAATTCATTTGATCCAGTTTTTCGCGTACGTATTTTGGTCACTGGGGTCACTTATAGTGAAGAATTCAGGGTCATTTCTTTTCTGACAAGTCCCCAATTTTTTTGGAAAATTTTCTTGTCACTTTTCATTTGAAGCCATATCAGACTTCCTGACCCTTGACTGAATAGAAAACCGGCCATTTGAAAATTCGGCTAAGTTATATTCTGGTCATCTACATGAGTTTAGTTTCGTGCATATTTTTTGAAAAATTGTATGCAAAGTGTCCACTTTGAATTCAAGCTAAAAAAAAGGCATTATTTAAAGTAATTCATCATGATTTTTTAAGTCAACATTAGTTTGTCCCAAAGATTAAACAACAAATTGTGTTTTTAAATCCGCGTGCGGAGCCACACGGCGTTTTTCGACCGTCTCATCCGCTAGGCGCACTTCCCTAAACCAAATCTATGCAAATAATCTAAAACGCTAATTCCTTATACATTTTTGAAATGTTTGAGATTATTTTTTTTCTTTAAACAAACATTATGAAATTTATCCAGACGCACCTCTATATACAATAAATTATCGATCGAATCTTAATTTTCCCGCAATCCACATTAACCAATTATTTTGGACATACATAACTAAACAAATGTCCATATAATAAGGACTTAAAGTATTCACCTCATCTGTATGTAAAGTTTGCATATTACTGCATATGTTGACATGTCCAATAATCAACCAGAATTATTGTTACCATTTTGACATCTAACAATTGGAGGTTTCTCAACGTATATTCACAGATTAGGACCAACCCGTCGACCATCGATCTCATATAATTGGTATCCAATTTGCAAATAGAACTATCTGCCAATGCTGATGTTTGGTGGAGACATTTGCATAAAAAGAGGAGAAAACGCAACCCCAAGGCTGGCAAATTTGTCATTTCCCAAATTTGCTGGTAATTTTTCCCGCTTTGGATGCAAATATCTACGCCAAACCTGCGCATTGGCAGATAGTTCCATTGGCAAATTGCATATTATTATATTTGTGAGTGACGCAAGTTTGGGCCAAATTTGTAAGCATAGGTTGGGAGACCTCCATTGTTAGTGCACTCTGAACTTTATGTGTTGGACAGTATTTTATGTATGTAAATTCAGGGAACCGCTGAGGTGATTAAAGAGTAAAGTTTACCCTTGCAAGGAAAACTTACGAGGTTCCCGTCATGCACATGTCATCCACTATGTTTTTAAGAATCTACCAGAATCCTTTATTTAGGATCCATTCATATTTACGTGAAAAATTCAAATTCCACGTCTAGGTGTGGCCCCAAACTCAAAGAATTCTTTATTCGACCAATTTCAAACCTCTAGAACTTTTATAGGTTAGAAATGTCGTAATCCATGAGAATTTCATACATTCTCACTTAAAATGATGACAAAAATCAAAAGTTTAAGATACAAGCAAATAAGCAATTGTTATATTTGTTGATAGATTTAAATATTTTAGTTAAAAATTTTGAAAATCCGTGCAGGGATTTGGCTAAATAACGAGCTAAATATAAATTTTACGCGGGAATAACTTGGTAAACCACTTGGTAAAAAGTAAAAAAGTAAAAAACTTGGTAAGAAAAACGTGGTAGCTTCCTTTTACGCGACTGAAACCTCGGAAACATCCCTTATGACTTTGTGAAAATTTAGTTCCGAGTGTATCAACTTTCTTCCAAACTACGTGGGGATTGGATAAGGAGTTACGTATATAAAAAAATCACGCTGACACATAAAGATCAAAACGCACTCATATTTACCTTGAACGGCCCCTTCAAATCAAACTATTAATTCAATTCTTAACTATACACATATTCTCTTGCCTTTTCCATCGGAGGTCAAAACCCAAATCGACATCAATTCCCACAAGCGCATATGTATTATACGAATATCCAATATTATTAACACAGCGTATGTTTGCATAATTTCCAAACAAAACAATTTGACGCAACTTCTACTGAGAATTATCTACTAATTTTCTTTGCCGCACATTTGCTTCTACACATCTTCATTTGATGTTACTTAAACAATATTTTGCTTTGAAGTTGTCATTCAACTCGAGGATTTTTGCCATGTGATTTGTGCCATTTTTCCCAGCCCTGCTTACACAAAGAACTCGCTACCTCCGGATGGGATTTGTTGCCCGGGTTCCGACCGGGACGAGGGCCTTATCCTGACCATCATGATGGAGATGTGACGACGATCTATGTTCCCTCTCTTGCAGAACAGCCTCGCACAGAAATTCTCTCCCAGCCGAGTTATACCTTCGATCCAGAAGCAGAGCATTGGTGTGTATCCCATGAAAACGGCGATCCAGAATTTTGCAAGGTTTGCAAAGACGACATTTTCCTCCATTTCCAGTACGACTTTAGTCCTGTCGTAGATTTGGTCGTAGGAGGCGACAAGTCCGAATGGGATCCAGAGGAGGACAAACAACATGGTGTACGACAACAAGAAACGAATTCGTTTCAGTCGAGAAGTCATTCCCCAAATTGTAGGGACCTTAATAAGCAAAAGTTTACAGGTTCATTAAACTACACGAAATATTACGGAAAAAGAAATGCTTAATTTTGAAATACTTACGGTTCGTAGGTACATGTATTTTCCCCGATTTTTGAACATGACTGAAAAAGATACAATTTTTTATAGAACATCCATCATCGTTTAAAAATTATATGGACTATTATCACGTACAAATGTGGAAACTGAATAATCAGTAAGAGTCATGAAATATATCAAATCTTTACTAATCTGAATTCCTGTAACTAATTGAAGTAACTAATAATTAAACTAACTAGTAACTGTCGAACTGACAGCCTCGTTTTCTAGTAAAATGCTATAAAGCTCCCGTAATTATACTCAATCATATCCTTAAAAATCCGAACACGTATGTAAAAGCAGCGAGCTCTGTAAAGCTTGTAATATTAATGTTAATATTGTAAAATCTACTTTTATTTCCTTGTAAATCATGTCAACATAAAGTGAGTAAACTAATTTTGCAAACCGTATAAACTCTAATTTGACACCTAACACACAATTCGTTTAAATATAACGGCAATGCCAACACCACTCAATTCTCATTGTCACACGACTTTACATAAAACCCATTCCGCAAAGTTTAAAAATTGTTCAGTTACATTTCGTTCCAGCCACTCACCGTAAAAAATCCAGCCTGCTACACCAACATGAAAGACTCCAAACCTCACCATCTCCACCACCTGGAGCACCATCTCGCTCTTAGGTGACGCCACCTTCATCATCCAAATAATTAATTCGACCACAATTCCCCACTTTTCGCACCCACATTTTTCTTGCCCCCCCCCCTCCCTTCATCCACATTTGCCCCATTCAAACTATCCCATTCCAGCAACCTAGGCACGGCCCCCACGGCAGCCAAAAACCAGCAGGTCACCTTTCTCCGAGGGTTTGGAGCTTGAACATCCTCGAATCCAGCTTCCAATTCGGTTAACACCTCCTCCACAAGTGACATCACCTCAAGCGGGTACACATTCACGAGCCAGGCTATGGGGTAATTCAATACCATTTTAATTAATGCAACTACTGGGGGATTCATTCGAATTCGCGACGTTGTAGCATGTGTAAATTTTTTTGCAAACATTACTTTTATAAAAAAATTTAAAAACTTTTAAAAGCTTATGTAATTAAAGGCTTGGAGGGTGCAGGTTTTTCATTACAATTATGTTGTCTTTACCCCTTTTTGGCGCATGTTTACATTTGGATTAGGAGAAATACAAAGTAATGCAAATAGGTTTAGTTTTCTTACTTCGTATGAAAGACAGTTCCCGTTCTGTGGAGGTTGTGATTAATCGCGGCCATTCCATAACATCAAAGAAGGAGAACAGTGACGCCAAAGCTGTCACAAACGACCAGTTCGCAATTGATTTGTTGATAGATCTGGAGTAATAATTTAACATAAATTAGTTACAAATTCCCTTTTGTCTATGTACTATATACTATGTGGGGTGACCAGACTACTCATTAATAGAGACAGCCAGGCCAGCGGCGGTAGCACATTTAAGGCTAATTGCCGATTCCCTTTTGTCTAGATTACTTCGAATGACCTATGAACTTAATCTACGGAATACAAACAATTATTTAGGGGGATCGATACCTAAATTGTTACCAGTAGGCTACCCTTGTAAGTACAAAAACCGTGGAACCGTATTCCCAAGACAGTCCATCAAATATATTCATAAGTATTGAATGTGGGTATGCAATATTTGGTAAATATTGATGTTAAGTCCTCCCCATGTGTTGAGATCCGACCAATCTACCCGATTTAGCTTTCACTCTCAAAAGAAACAGGATTTCGAAGCACAGTGAAAAGAACGTAGGAGATGTAAAGTTATAAAAATCTATTTCTCTGATTCCAAATAGCTTGAAATCCGCAAATAAACTGACGATAACCCTTTGGCTTTACTCTCAAATCAATTTATTTCAACGAGAAATCAACTATATGGACTAAACAATTATTAATCAAATATTTTTAATTAAGTTTTTGCGGAAGAGGAATCTTAGCTCTCCTTAACTTCTACACACCGACCACTAAAAAATACTTCCCACTTCTCTCAACAGAACCCACGCGTCCCTTTTTCCTCACTATCCCACTTACACTCTTATTTCCGCATCCCTCACCCGCTCGATATTGAACATACCATTTTTCATGGGCATCTTATGTTCCATGAAAATGCTATTCTATAATGGCATATTATTAATTTTATAATTAAAATTACAGCATACTAATAACTCTACATATCATTTGACAACTCCTAACTGCTATTAAATTCAAAATGTATCGAGAAAATTACTCAACGAGTAATTTGATAACTCCCACACATGCCAATTCCGTTTTCATACTCATCATAAATCAATGAGTAAAAATTTAACAATATTATTATGCTATGCTTTTAACATTCCTCCCACCATCTTTTGAGAGCAGGACTCAAAAGATCAACCACATACAAGTCTAAGAATCTGTAACTAATTATCATATAACCAAGAACAAGAAATTGTACACTGCACATTCACTTTGAAGCACTAAATCTGGACGGCTCGTTCAGTAGTCGTCCAAAGCGTGACGTCTTAATCGGCACGTTAACTTTCACCGACTTCTTGAAAGCTCCGGCTTGCTCGTTCTTCTGAATCTTCGTAACAGGCGTAATTTTCTCTACTTCTTGAGTCACCACTGGAACTTCGATTGGATTGGAGATTTCCAATGGGAATAATCGCTGCAGTGGTCGGATAAGATGTCCATGCATGGTCTTCACTTTGGCCACCCGACTTTCTCCATCACGCCCCACCATCAGCTCGATGACTCGTCCCATATCCCACATGAGTCTTTTCTTGTTGTCGTCGCCTATGAGGACCAAGTCACCAACTTGGAATGGATGGACTTTCTCCTGTTTTCCTCGCTGTACCAATTGACTGAGGTATTCTTTTCGAAAACGGACACGAAACTCTTCCCTCAGACTCTTCTTTGCTTTATTGTCTTCGCTAAGTTGATGACCGCTCAACTCTTCAACTTCTGGGCACTCTACGTCTTGAATCTCTCGTAGAAACATAGAAGGGGTGAGAGGAATCAGGTCTTCTTGATCCTCAGTTACATAGGTAAGTGGCCGGTCGTTAATCACGGCTTCGATTTGACACAGGGAAGTGTGAAGTTGATCCTGAGTTAACTTGCGATTTTTGAGAACTCTTTTCAACAAGTCTTTGATGCTCCTAATCAGCCGCTCCCACCAGCCACCCCACCAAGCTGCACTAGGGGGATTGAATTGCCACTGGATTCTGTGCACTTGAGTCTGATTTTCAATCTTCTCCCAGTTTAAACTCCTGAACAAATTGTCGGCGCCCACAAAGTTGGTGCCGTTGTCACTGTAAATCTTTGTTGGTCGCCCCCGTCTGCTGATGAATCGCCACAATGCCATCAGGAAGTCTTCGGTGCTAAGCGAAGTGACGAGTTCCAAATGTACACATCGATAGACAGCACATGTGAACAATACCATCCAGCATTTGGTCTGGTTTCTCAAAATCATAGGTCCAGCCAGATCCACTCCCGTAATTTGAAACGCTTGAGCTGTCTTGACACGGTCTTCTGGCAAAGATGCGGGAGGTACACAGGGTTTCTTGGTTGTGAAACGACGACAGGTTACACATGCTGACACCACCTTTTTGATGGCACGTCTTCCCTGTAAAATCCAGCACTTTTCCCTTATTCTTCCCATCAAAAATTGCACCCCTGCATGTTGATTCAGGATGTGCTCTTCTCTAATTAGTTGCTCCACCAATGGATATGAACTCGGCAATAACACCGGATATCTGAAGCCAACTGAATCCTGACGGTTTTGCAACTTGGTTTTCACACAAATCAGTCCATCTTTAATTTCAACACGTAGTCCGCCAATCATACTGTCTCTCGCTTGCAAGGTTTCCGATTGCACAAATCTAAACATGGTCTTTTCAGCCTGGATCAGCTCCCACCGTTTGAGCACTCCAGTTTCGCTATTCTGTTTGGCAAAGAGCTTGACAATTCTCGTCCACAAGGCCACAAGTCGCACATTCATGTAATAAGACGAGTATCTTCTCAAATACCACGGAGCCTCTTGAGATGTCGAGACGAGTTTGACTGTTGTCATATTTTTCTTCTTTTCTTTTAATACTTCATCTTCATTCACCTCTGCTTGTCCTGATGGCCAGGTTTCAGATGATCCTCGTAACCAAGTTGGTCCCTCCCACCATCGAGACTTGAGAAGTTGGGCAGGGTTGCAGCCCCTGGAAGGGAGATCTGCAGGATTCATAACGCCTGGGACGTGTCTCCAATTTTCCACTTTGGTTAGCGAACAGATCTCCTTTACCCTGTTGCCTACAAAGGTTCCCCACTCATTATTCCTTTGAATCCAAGATAAGGCTGTCATAGAATCCGTCCAAAAGTATGTCTCTACTACATCCATGGATAAGGCTTCCACCACCGAACTGTGGAGTCTGGCCGCTATTGTGCATCCCAACAGTTCCAATCGCGGAATGGTCATCTTTTTAAGCGGAGCAACTCTCGCCTTGGCTTGGAGGAGTTGTACGGTAACCCCTTTCTGATCTTCAACTCTCACGAAGACTGCAGCAGCATAGGCAGCCCCACTGGCGTCTGAGAACACGTGAAACTGTACTGATTTAACCAGTTCTGAACGAAATGCCCATCTTGGTATCTTGACCTCAGCTAGCATTGACGTCTGCCTCCACCATTCTCCAAATTCACTCTTTATGTCCAAAGTGTCGTCCAAATCTTCATCCCAGGTTTTCTTGCTTTCCCAAGTCTTCTGTAGCATCAACTTTGGCACTAGCGTAGCCGGACTCAAATATCCCATCGGGTCAAATATTTGTTGTACCAAGGACAGAATGACTCGCTTGGTCAATTTTCCTTGAAGTTGAAGTTCTACTTTTGGGATGTCAACAAAGAGTTCGTCTTGAACTTTATCCCACTTTAATCCGAGAACACGGGTTAATTGCTGCTTTGCATCCGGAACATCTACTGCCGTTCTTTCCCACTGGCGGAGCTCCATTTTTGCATCAGCCATTATTGATGTTGCATGAGTCCTGAATTCTTCATATTCTTCAATCGAATCCAGCGACGTCACACAATTATCCACATAAAGAGATTTCAAAAGAACTGTTGCTATTGGCCGTAACTCTTCTTTTACTGACTCAAGATGAAGTTCAATTACAGCTCCAAGTAGGAAGGGGCTGCAATTTGCACCAAACATCACTCTCCTATGGCGGAAAAGTTTGATCACATCTTCTTTCCACCACAGGAATCTCAAGAAGTCCCGATCGGCTTCTGCCACTTCAATCATCTGGAACGCCTTCCTGACATCGGATATCACGCCCAGTTTTCTTTCTCGGAACCGTAGTAGTAACGATGGAATCAGCTCCAATAAATTGGGGCCTTTCTCCAGACAGTCATTGAGAGAGGGATTTCTTCCAACCTTGCAAGAAGCGTCAAAAACCGGTCGCACTGGGGTTGTAAGGCTCTCTTCTTTGATTACTGCTCGGTGTGGAAGATAGTGACACAAGGTTGAATTGTCTTCTTCAGATACCGCCTCAATGATCCCCTCCTTTTCCCAATCGACAAAGATCTGATCATAAAATTTGTAGTTTCCATTGGCTTTTAATTTTGCTGTTGTTCCGATTAGTCTCTTCTCCGCAACCAGCTTGTTGTCGGGAATTTTCTGAGCTCCATCTATCCATGGTAATGTGACAGTATATCTCCCTTCTTTATTTCTGGAAACAGTACTCAAGAAATGCCGTTTCGTTTCTTCTTCATTCTCTCGCTTCGACTTATGCTCTTCCGGATCTTTAATTCCGATCGAGTCCAGATTCCACAAGCACTGAACGGATGCTTCGCCGTGGAACAAAGAAATACACGACATAGCCACGGTGTCATTTGTGTTGATATTGGGAACAGGTCCACTAAGAGTCCATCCGAATATGGTCTCGACTGCGATTAACCCACATCTCAACTTCACTTGCTTCCCGGTAACGAGCTGTCCCCAGTAGTCAATGAGAACCTCGATCTCCGGGTTATCAACATAAGAATCTTGGTAGTCACTCAACCAGATATTCTTTTTACGCAAGGCTTGAATCCATGGTCCCGCTGGTACTCTTGGAATACTTCCGCAAATCTTTGCAGCTTCCCGAAGTACAAGAGTCTTCTTAACATGGCCATCCAAGGACTTCAGGTCAACAGCATATTTATTGATCTTCTTCACATCGGTCACTCCTCCGCCAAACAACACATTTCTCCCCCATTCATGTCCAATACACTTGCTTCCAATCAGGCTGATGGTTGCAGCTCCACAATTGCTGAGTTGGCTCCCTTCATCATAGATAAGTCGAACACTGGTGACGGCTTTGGGGCCACATGCTTTCAAAACAAGAGTCTTTAACAACACATCCCCTCGGCAGGCCACGTTGAAATTGACAGCGGAGGTTCTAGTGGCACTTGACGATGCCTCAAGCTCACTTGATTTATCCACGACTGACCGGAGCGGACACATCGCCTTGCAATGTTTGACTTCGCAAGCAACACAGTTCCATTGGCATGTGCAATCACGAGCGAAATGTCCTGGCTTGAGACACACCAAGCACAATTTATTCTTCTTGACCACTTCTTTCTTCTCATTTAGCGTCATATTCCCGGCCTTATGACACACGCTACTTTGATGGCCAGATTTCTTACAAAATACACATTGTGACGTTGAGTGACCACTGAATAGCCCCGCACCAGTAGGATAATCTGATTCATATTCTGGTTTGGGAAATCTAGAAAATGTCTTCTTCTGCTTGACAGCTTCCTTTTTCTTTTCATCTGTTTCAAATCCACTCTTGGCCAAAGATCGCTGCCCCTCGTTTTCAACTTCTTTCTTGAGAAACTTAAGGAGGAAGTCCAATTCACTTTGGGGTGGATTTGACTGGGATCCGTCATGTCCGTAGAACAAACTTCTTTGCCACGCCACAAGGAGGTCCTCGGGAAGGCTTGACTCCACCATAGGATATAAAAAGTCTGCCATTTGTTCGTGGGACACATTGAGGGACTCCAAAGCCTTAAGATGAGATTCCAGTTTGTCATACATTTTGCACAACTGGAAGTCTTCTTTGCTCTTTGCGTTTTGAATCACCATCTTCAATAATTCTCGAACGTACAATTGTTTCAATAACTTTGGTTGTCCAAATCGCTCTTGAAGTGCCGCTATCGCCTTGGGATAATTTTCTTCAGTGTGTGGATAAACGTCCACCACATCTCTTGCTCTGGATCCGATGACCATTCCCTGCACCAAATAGTCGAACTTATCACTATCAGCCAGTGTGTCATCTTCGTGGATCTTCTTAAACTGCGACCACCAACTCAACCAGTCCTTCATATCACCGTTGAATTTGCGTAATTGGATCTTCGGCAGTTTAAAGTTTCTTCGTTTTGACTCTCCGTTGAGCGATGTGCCCACCGAGTCGTACCACGCAGCACTATTCGTTGGACTTTGAGAACCTCCAGGCAGCTGGAAGGATGGCACAAACATTTCTTCAGCCTTCACCTTCGTGTTCCTTATCTTGTCCTCATATTCTTCAATGCTGAGACTTTCTTCTTCGTATTCTTTTTCGGAACAACCGTCGGCTCGCATTGAACTCAAAATCTTGATATCTACTTCGTTGATCCTTGTCAGCAACACCTCCAACTTCTCTAATTGACATCGAAGGGTGTGACGATCCGGAGTTTCTTTCGTCAGCTCTGACTCTATCAGGTTGATGGTTCGAGTCACCGACGACCGGATGGGTTTCCTCTCAAACTTGAGCTGCTCCATGGCCAAACCTCAAGAATAGTAAATCCAAAAGACAAAATATATTAGAAGCAATTCGCGTGAATGAACCAAATTGGTCAACAAGACCTCAATCACTCCCGAATGCACGGGATAGGGCCCACAAAGTGGCAATACAGGTAAATTTCCACAAGAATTAACTGCTGCTTCCTTCCGCCAAAGGTCGTCTCTGCTCCCAGTGCGGCTAGTTCAGGTCGTTACAATCAAAAGGAAAATTATCACCTCGTACACCCCCGAATACTCAGGGTGGGGTCCTCAAAGAGGCAATTCCAATGAATCCTCTCCAAGCGACACGATCCCACCTACTCGAACACAAAATATCCTCCACGTCCAATGGCACCAACAACGACAATCCTGGCAAGGTCGCCAAAATGTTGAGATCCGACCAATCTACCCGATTTAGCTTTCACTCTCAAAAGAAACAGGATTTCGAAGCACAGTGAAAAGAACGTAGGAGATGTAAAGTTACAAAAATCTATTTCTCTGATTCCAAATAGCTTGAAATCCGCAAATAAACTGACGAAAACCCTTTGGCTTTACTCTCAAATCAATTTATTTCAACGAGAAATCAACTATATGGACTAAACAATTATTAATCAAATATTTTTAATTAAGTTTTTGCGGAAGAGGAATCTTAGCTCTCCTTAACTTCTACACACCGACCACTAAAAAATACTTCCCACTTCTCTCAACAGAACCCACGCGTCCCTTTTTCCTCACTATCCCACTTACACTCTTATTTCCGCATCCCTCACCCGCTCGATATTGAACATACCATTTTTCATGGGCATCTTATGTTCCATGAAAATGCTATTCTATAATGGCATATTATTAATTTTATAATTAAAATTACAGCATACTAATAACTCTACATATCATTTGACAACTCCTAACTGCTATTAAATTCAAAATGTATCGAGAAAATTACTCAACGAGTAATTTGATAACTCCCACACATGCCAATTCCGTTTTCATACTCATCATAAATCAATGAGTAAAAATTTAACAATATTATTATGCTATGCTTTTAACACCATGTTTATTAGTCATGTTTTATTATGTCTTCCTTCGTACCCATCGAAATCGCTATTTCCCACCATCTGAATTATTATTTTTTAATAAAAATTAAACATGTTATTATTAGATCATAAACTTTGCTAAAGTAATTTCAAATTTCACCCATATTCTGAAGACCTAACTAGCACAGTCTTCACAGCTTTCCGTTTTTGATAAGTAAATAAACACATTAGAGTAAATAAGTCTAGCAAAGCACGAGGTACGATTATTCATAATCAAGCCACAATTGTCGAATATAATAGCATGCTTACACATTAACCTTAATGCATATTTAAGTATGTATTTATATGTATACATAAGCATTTTCTTACGTCGGCTTGTTAGTCGTAGACACGGTCGTAATAACAACTCCGTTCCCGAACAGTGACGTAAGACAAACGAGGACCGCACACGATTGAAAAATTATTTTCATTTTGCCAAATATATACAAGGTTTAACTTTACCGTGATATTAATGAGGAAGACCGCAACGCTTTCACCAATATGAGACAAGGTAAAAATCGACTAATTTCTCTCTGCACACTATCCCTTCTGAACGTCACTCTGGCAAAGGTTGACGTTAAAATAATAATAAACTGAGTATTACCTTCTTGCTTATTTAAACTTGTAAATTATAATCCTCATTTATCGGATTTTGGAAGAATTTTGGAAGAAGGAGTCCCTACCTATCATTTGGCCCTTGACAAAAACAATCGCGAATTGGCTTTGCTTTGCTAGATAAATAATTTCCTTAATTAATTAAACGGAATAATTTGAAGGGTTTAAAAATAAGTTACAGATTTCAGCCATGTGGAAGGATAAGAGCTTCACAAAATCCCTTCCACCAACTTCGAGAGTTGTAAAAACAATGCCAATAAATATTGGAGCTGCCTCCACACCAAATACTTTCTGATTTAGAGATCTCAATCCCCAGATTTGGTAAGTCTTCAGCCAGAGAATGGCTTCTCAGTGCGTCACTTCTGCCAGAGCAACATCACAGATATTTTTGTAAGCATCCATAGTGTAAACAGTGCTAATTAGTCACATTTTCTCTACTCAGTCTGAATCAAAACAACTTTCCTTTGTTTGTAACTTACCTGTATTTGAGATTTTATACAGATATGTATCCGTGTCGTAAACAGGTGGACTAATTTAGTGCCTGACTGATTTCCTAATGGTGTCCAACATACGTCTGTACATATATTCAAACGTTTACTTTTATAGCAATAATATGATACTATAATATGTTATACTCTAAAAACATGTTATTCATGCATTTTAATTTATTTAAACATAAAATTAAATAATTTTATCGTATTGCAATACGATAAAATTATTACAATATATTGTAATAATTAGCCGGCCTTAAGGAGTGCTTTTCATGCAAATGCAGATGGTGGGAGAAAGTCTGTCTTTTTCTTCGCAGAATGACCAAAACTCTAGGCGGAGGCAGCTTGAGATTATTATTTTACGTTTCACATGTATCCACTCCGCCATTACGTTGACACAAATATTCCTCTCGCTTTGACAGGAGAATAATTTTTCATAAACCTATTGTTCATTCATCCATACATGAATATCTTTAAGCTCAAAGTTATTCTCCATCTTGGGTGGGACAGGGTGATCGGGCCAAAACCATAAAAGGTTAGAGTACAAATCTTCTTCCAAATCTGGTGCCTCGGACACGGATCCATCCTAACTTAACAATTTAATTTCTACTTTCAAGGCACGCCAAATAGGGGATCATTAGTGTAAGTTTGATATAAGGTTGAGATACAGGTAAAATGGAGCAGACTAAAAAGGACGAAAAATTATCTTTATTTTTGTCAAATGTTAAGTTCAATTGTACTGGAGAAAGGTAAACAACAAATTCTATTACTACTTACATAAATATTTCAACATACATACATTCTGTGCAAGCTGTCAAGTCACGTAGCTCTTTTATTCACAACTTTACTATTTCTAATACTGTTATTATTCCGCAATGACTTCACATCACCATCTCATCATCACCAGATATTGTAACCCACAATCCCAAAACTATTAGACAAACCTATACATGGAACACCTTTGTTCGAAAGTCGGTACTGAACCAACTCCACTGCTCAATTGTTGAAGGGTATGAAAGTTTGTGCATAAAGCCATATCTTAATATTGTACTGAAGTATCAATTTAAAGATCTGTAAATAGTGGCAAATATTTATTGGTGAGTTTGTCATGGAGACCACAGGATTTTCAGATATGTACACACCTTTCCCCTGATTTCAAACCTGTGTCCAACACTTTGCTTAACCAGACCAAAACCTATTCGCTGCGATTATCTACGTGTGCATCAAGCGTGAACGATAAATAATTCTATTTTAAGTATAATTGAAATAGATGAATTTGATAAAAATTTCAGGTAACAGCATGGTCCTTTGGATGTTTTTAAGCAAATTTCCTCTAAAATGTACCTATATATAAACATATATTTCGAATTTCATATTCGTGTTTATGACACTTTACAACGTACATACATTTTACAAGGTACGTATAACACGGTACATTTTACAAGATACATACATTTTACAAGGTATATTTTACAGGGTACATTTGACAAGGTAAATTTGACAAGGTACATTTTAGAAGGTACATTTTACTAGGATTAGCTCTTCCCTGCTGTTCTGAATTTCTACCCCCGCAATGCATAGTACGCGATGAAATATGCCCCCATAAATGCAGCCACTCCCATCGGGTAGAAAATTTTCATGGCAACTTCGACCCAAATCGGGTCCACATTTTGATTTCCATCCTGACCCATGAAATATTTGCATTCTCGCATCGCCAGAACAAGGATAAGCTCGAGCAACGCGATACCAACGAATCCATGACATCCCAAGGTCCACACGTCGAATGGAGTAATATCGTTCACCGCGTTAAGATTGACTGTTCCGGCGGGAATCGAGGCGCACCACTTGGACTGGACAGCCGCCCCCAAGAGGATCAGAGATCGGATTGATAGCCAGGAAGACGTGGTCGGCGTGAACATTGTGGATGCCCAGATGCTTGCGAGACTTCCGGCCATTGGCAGGTACACGGACATCATTATACGCCCAAGTTTCCGAGTGATGGAAACGCTTATTTGCAGGCAGTTGTAGTTTCCTGGAAGATTTTTGAAATAAAAGTATGTCTACAATGTTAATAAAGTTTCTACACTATCAAGTTTCTGCAACTCATACCCATGCTAGCTTCTAAACCTTGTAACTTTGATATCAAGTACATACATATATGTGTATATTGTACATTGAGGGTATTCACGCACCCTTGGTAACTACGTAAACAGAGCAAAATCCGTAAACTTACAAACATTCACAAACAGCTTCCCGTGAATTCACTTTCCCAATTATTTTTGTAAAAAATTATCAAATAATTGAAACAAAGTGCCGATTATTTCCAGAAAAAGGAAGTTAGTGGAAGAAATTTGTAGAGCTGCATTTATTGATATAATAAATACCATGAACAGTGGAGGCTGTTCCTATAGAAATTTCGAAATTTAACCCTCTTAAATTCGAATCCTAAGTTGTTTTTCGACTCCACACTAAATATTAGCTGAATATATAAATTCTTAGAAATCGATATGGATACCCCTTACCCCTTCTGTTCATCTTTGACATCATATAATTTCATTAGAAGCCATTAAGTACCACCGTTCCGAATTTCAGTGTTTTTAGACAAGTTATGAAAATCGATTTGGGTCACCTCAACGGGTCCCGGATGTGAAAATTTTACCAATTTCACTTCATATTCTTCCATTACGGGCCTTTAGCAGCCTCTATGCCAAATTCCTGCATCGAACAATTTTTTTCTTCCCCAAATTGAGTTTACAAAATACTTTACAAAATTAAGAGACGCCTGATATAATAAAAATTTGTTACACAATGTCGAGAGTTTATTATTGGTAGAAGAAATTCCACTTATTGTTAGTTATTCATTTAGTTGCTATTTAGGGTATATACATTTTGTGTCATGGTTAGTAAACCAGTTTGTAATGAGCTGATATCTATTGACACTTGAATAAAAGAACACTTGAACTTGAGCCTGTGAGCTGCGTAAGTTTACAAAAGTTTGTAAACTGATCTTCCTTGGCAATTTTTGTAACAGTACGGATTTTACGCTGTTTACATAGTTACGAAGGATGACGTGAATTGCCTCATTATATAAGCGTAATTTGCGTAAAATTTGTAACTTTCGTAATTTTACCTATAGTAGACATTGTGTATGCTAATGACAACGTTTGAGGATTCGAAAAATATGACATCTAAAATCCCAGAAATTAATAAAAACACTGGTTTTGATTTTGTTTTTGTAAATATGTGTAATTAATGTGATTAGTGGGTAAGTCAGTGCTGACAAGTTTCACTATTACCTTAAATACATACATTCCCATGTTTCAAGTTCGCAAACTTCGCTGTATGATTTAGGTACATCAGATAAATGTAAAAGAAGTTCAAATTGCGAACAATCCGAATAATAAACGTGAGAATAACTGGCAACACACTATACATACTCAAACCCGGAATCCTACATGTTGGCAGTCTGATCAGCTTGCCCGGTATAACTCTCGCCACGTGCGTAAACCTCGCTTCTTTGCAACTTTATAATTTTCATATAGCTCCAAAACTACATAACTCACATGCACAATGTGTGTAAACTTCTTCACCACTTTCTACATACATAAACTTGTACGTAGGTCGTCTAATAAATATTTTCAAACAGTATGTTCCGCATTGTTTCTGACCAAACTTTTGATGAAATAACAAACCTCAGATACATTTAGGAAGCTGTGATTTTTTTCAGTTCTTTAGGCTGACATTAGCACTAGCAATAAATCACCAAACTTTACCTCGACGGAAAAAATGCCAAATTTGCAAATTAAATATCGTAGTGTGATTTAATTTTTAATGCTGGAGGGGCAATACGTGTCGCAGATTTATGATCGAATGCTTAAAGTTTACGATGAAAACTGCTCAACACAAGGCACAAATACACTTGGGTCAATAATTTCAAATAAAGGCGAAAAGATGACCCAGACAAAAAAGTCGTCAGGATACCCAAAATCGGTTTCCACCGCAGAAAACCGCCAGAAACTTGAACACCCAATTATGAGAGATCCACGATTGAAACTGTCCTATTTAGCAGATGAGATGGGTGTTCCAAAACCACCAATTTGTTCCATGTTAACTGAAGACTTAGGTATGAAAATGGATTCCTTCCGTTGGGTATCAAAATTGCTTTTGGCATCTCAAAAACATGATCGAGTTGACTTTTGTGATGCAAATTTGGAGCTTTTAAATGAAAACTGTAACCTGCATCATATTTTAATAGTTGCATATGATACTTGGGTTTACTATTATGACCTGAAGACCACACAATAATTTATGCAATGGAAGCACGGGGGATTTCCACCGCCCGTAAACGGAAAAGTGCAAAAATCTGCCAAAAAATTGATGATCATTATTTTGAAGGATATAAAAGGTCTCCTCCTTATAAAATTTATTGCTATAAATACTACGATAAGTGGGGCCGCGTATGCAGGAACCCCGAAGGAGCTGGGTTTTGCGGTTGAAAAGAAACGTGGGGTCAAAATAAAGAGTTGGCCTCTTTTAGACGACAACGTGCCACCAAATATCTCCCTGTTTTAGAGGGCTGGTGCAAACGAAAATCGCTTTACCTGCACAAACCACCCCCTGTTCAGTCCAGACAGGACCCTTGCTGATAATTATTCGTTTCGAAAGTTAATGAATGACATCAGGGGGAAGCGATTTTCGGAGGATAATTAAATCAAGTCGTAAATTTTGACATATTTTCGAGGTAAATTTTGATGAGTTATTGCCAGTGTTAATGTTAACCTACAGAACTGAAAAAAATCACACCTTCGTAAATGTATTTGAGGTTTGTTATTTCATTAAAAGTTTGGTCAGAAACAATGCGGAACATACTTTTTGAAAATATTTATTAGAACACCCTCGTAGAGCTAACCTGTGATACCCTTATGTGCTTTACTAGATTAATTTCGTAATGCTAAAATATGTGTAAACTTCGTAATGTTTCTGCAAAATCTGAAACCTTAAAAACTGATGGTTATAACTAGATTTCCACCAAATATGACATCTAATTTCGGGGAAACATTGCAAATAATTACTAATTTGCGAAAAGCTAAATGAGAAGGAGGAAGTCGGGAACCGCGTGCAGATATTAAAGCGTCTAACCTCTCATGCTATCTTCAGGGCAGTATCGGGCCACAAAGCCGTTGACCCAGAATCCCGCCTGGTCAAGGTCATCAATCAGCACGAGCGGGTCCACGGGAGACCACGCGAACTGCACGTCATCATCTAAATTTTCAGCTAAACAGGTAATTTATATCGACACGTGGAGGTTCAGTTGCAAATTTTTAAGTTGTCACTGAAATTCGGGAACAATGTCTTTACCATTTGCGAACATCATTGTACACGTGTTCTTGTCAAAGGGGTACATCTCCAAGGAAATGGGACAGAAGTACGTCACCGTCACTCTAAAAAGATCGAAATCGATTTAAACCTATCATTCTCAGCAGGTTTTATAAATTTGGTTTTTGCAATAATTTTTGGAAATTGGCAGGATCTGACTAATAATCAAAATTTTTCGCACGATGGAACGATAACATATTTTTACAGTAAATGGAATTATAAAGAAGGTAGTACAATTCCGAGTTAAAATTTGAACCATTTTCCAATAAAAAGTGGGTTAACAAAAATTGCGGAGGGATTTGTGCAGAAAAATATGTTGAATTATGCCCACAATGTGCAAATTGTCTTCAGAATGTATAGCATTATGCATCCAACATTTGTCGATATCTGTATAATTCGACATTACAGTTTCCACTAAGGGAAACAAACAGACAGACAGACTTTCTCATAAAGTATCTCCATAAGCATTCACCTCGTTCTGTACAAAACAACCCCATCTCCGTAAATCCTGTAATGCTCGTCGTCCCGTGAACCTGAGTGCTTTAGATGTCCGCATTCATTAACAAAGTTCATGTCCGGTCTCCACAGTTTTTTAGCGAGAGAAAGTGGCAAGTTTACATATTCACATTCGTCACCTGCCAAAAATAAGGGTTAATTTGAATACCAAATTTTAAAATTCAGACATATTGAAATTTTGTAAACTTTGCAAAGTTACAAATTATACCTACCATCACCTATCCTCAAACGAGAATCGTTCCACCTCATCTCAATTGTCAACTGCACGGAGAACGTCTACAAAAAAATATTACTTCACGACAATTATCGTAACTTCGTAAAATGTGCAACATTAATAAAATTTTTAAAGGTAATATAGATTTCCAATTTTTGTATAATGGAAGGGCTGTGCTCCTTGTAACGAATCCGAAATTTACACAATTTACTTTTGCTCTTCTCATGGTCATTACGAAGTTTACATATTTGTTTATGCCACGAACTCAGGAGAACACAGTCAATGAATTCATCATGCAAATTAAACTACATATTTACAGCGGAATTTCCATCCCCAGACAACCGCGTAACCTTTGTAAGTCTGGGTACATACATATCTTTACAGCCTGCTTTCGCAACCCTCTGTTCAATCATTGGTTACAAATATCTGAGTAAATTGCGTCACTACAAAATTCATGGTTCCCATCCCATCTCCCAATTTTCGTAATGTGTGAACACTTACCATTTTCTCGTCATCAAAATCTCGCAGGTTTTCAATCGTCAGCCCAATCGAGACAATTGTGGAGGACGATCCTACAGACGTAATTAATAAGCATAAAAATTCACTTCAAGAATATATAAATTCTGTAAAAATGGAATCTGATTAGTAAACTGGTAATCTGTAATACGCTAACTTTTATGAATAATATGTAATTTTAGATTAAGTATTCCATTCAAATGCAATTCGATTAATTCAGATTACAGATTACATTTTTGACTACAATTTGGGAAACACAAGTTGCTTTTTTCCAAATTTTTTGCTCAATTTGGTCCATTTGCATTTTCATACATACCTGCATTCTTTCCTCTATTAAGAAATATGTAAATATGTAGCTCTTTGGGGTCACCTCGTTTGCATAAATCTCAAAATGCCCCCTCCCGACGTAACATGTTTTGCATCTTGAACATCTAATATTTTTTTCTTTGATGCGTCAACATATTTACATATGTATGTCTGCAAATGAGGCGAAACCCCGAAATAATTCTAGTCCACCTTGGCAAATTTCCACATTTAGATCTACTCCACCATAAAAATCGATACCATCTCAGTAAGAATTGTGTCATCAGATTTAACAAACAGATATTCACTTACCGTTCGGATTGGCTGGTCGAATCGTTCCATCATACGTTTCAAACAGCTTTTTAACCATGTCGGAATGCGTGGCATTTCCGGTCCCGTTAGAATTTTCCAAGTGAGCCCCACTGACCAGAACGAGCCTGGAGAATTTAGGAAATATGTAAATTAATTGAGCACATCATATATTTATATCGACCACGCATGCACACTTAAAAATAACACAAATATTTAGATGAATTTTCCTTTCATCCTGAAAAAGCTTAATTAAATTGCTTAATTTGTTTTACTGAATAAAGAATATCCAGGCGTGGATCGGCACCATTTTTGACTTTCTTCCGTTTCACTATGGAAAATGCAAATAATTCAGACATTCATGTAATAATAAAATGCAGACATTTTTGTCTCATCAGAATGGAAGTCTCTCACTGCATGCTCGCTCATTTTTACCAAATTAGTCTTAATTAGTTGTTCACAAATCTAATTCATATGAGATTTTTAAAAGGTACGATTTCCCAATAGACACGTTTGGTTGGTAGAGATATTTGCATCCGAAAAGGTGAAAATGCGTAGTAAATTTCGAAAATCTAAATTTTCTCCACTCTCCCAAGCGTTTCCTCGTCGCTTTCGACAATTTTTTTGCGCTTTTAGATTTACTGCGCATTTTCCACTCTTCGAATGCTAATATATGTGATAAACGAGCCCACTGGGAGATCATGTCTTGTCCAAATTCCATCCTAATTAAATTTATAATCTATGTTTTGAGACTAATTTCCTCAAATTCGGGGAGCATATGTAAATAAACTGAAATTCTCAATTCTGTTTAGTTTGGTTAATTACCTGGAATCAAATATTTATGTAAATAAATGTGATCCAGAAACAAAAACCTGCTGTATAGGATGCCCAAATCAAAACCAGGTTTCCTGGAAATGTTGTTTAGAAAACGAGAAGGTGAAATGCCAGGCTGCGACAATGTAGTTGGTGATGAATTTCGAGAGAGCAGAGTCCAACTGGGGGAGAAAAAAAGCAAGATCCGATCTGGGAAATATGTATCATTCTCCCCGTCCCGTCGTCGTCAAGGCGTCCCTCCGAATATCAGATCAACTCGAACAATTTACTCTCATATCTATTTATTTGTCCCCAATCTGCTCAAGATTTCATTCCTCAAAATCCAGACACCTGGTAGTGCGCAAATTTTTTCATTTTAGCTAAACAATTTGGGCGTACTCACGACAATGCTTTATTTATTTTTAATCGAATCCCATCTTGGAAAATCTGCAGATTTATGATATGAGAGACTCGCAAATTATGACTTTCGTAAATCTCGCAAATCTGCGAATAAAAACACGGATTTTCATGGATTGGTCTAACTTCTTTAGATCGTGATGCCTAGGATGAATTTGCGTAATAAAAATATGCTTATGCAGCTCCTTGGTCAATTTGTGACAAAAACAATCTCATGAATTTGAAGTAAGCGTTTTGAAAAATTTTGAAAATTTGACAAGCCATTCCTACCCTTAATTTGCGAAATATTCATTATTTGGTTATTAACAATTTAAACTTCATGAAACGACGCATTTTCTGCAAATCCATCGAATTATTTTCATGATTACGTACGTGACGGATTTTTGTCATGACAATTGTAATTTTCGTGCTCACATTTCCCAACAAGTCACAACTTTTTTTTCAACCAACCTAATAATTGGAAATACATACATAGACTCACATCCTTTGATCGACACGTGGAGAAAGTTTTTTTCCCCAAAGTTTGACACCTTGTGAAATCAGCCAATTAAAAAAAGTAACCCTTTCTCCCTCAAAGTTGACGAGATTCATTCGCATCAAAAAATATTTATTGTAGCAAATGATGAGCAAGAATCGATATCTCTGCTTGTGCATGAAGATAACCTTGGCATATGTAAATCATATGTACATATGCAAATGTCGAAGGTGTCCCTGAAAAAAAAATATTTGCATTCCTTCACTTCATGTTCGTATAATCATTTTCATGGAGCTTAAATCTAGCTTTAGCTCTGTTCTATGTCTTCAAATACAAATTTCTTAAGTGGCACTAATTCCTAAAGTTTCCTAACATAACAGGAACTGAACAGCATTCCATATTTTTATTTATGTAAGGTTTATTTTTGGCAGTGTAGCACTATCAAAAAACTGCTTACATCTGTTGGCATGTTTTCACGACCGACTAAAAACTGAACAATTTCAATTTCAAGTTCAATTTTTTAATCTCTAGTTTTAAGCATAGTGCAAAAATTACCATTGCATCAAAGCACGAACAATTGAATGAATTTATCTGAACATTCTTGAAGTCTTTGCCGTATTAGAAATTTGCCAATTTAAAGAGATTAATTTGTGGTTGTCCGAGATTACAAATGTATGCGAGCCACATCAAGGCATCATCCTTTGTACGTTTAACTCATGAACTTAACTTATAAAGCTTGGGAAAGCTTCAAAATTACCACATTACTTAAACAGTCGTCATTTCAGAAATTGATTTTAATCTGCCTTGTTATATTTTAGTTATTACATTTTCCTTCTTTCCCACATGCCTGTAACCTCAAAAAGGAGAAAAGCATCACAAGGAATAAGATAACTACATGGCAACTCTGGTAAATAATGCGACAAAGTCCTGAACTTTCGCCTCAGTCACAATTCCGAGAAAATCACACTTCATTTTTTAAATGAGTACAAAGGGAATACATTTCTACGAGTGAAGAAATCAGGTAAGCAGGAAGTTCCTGCTTACCGTCGCATTTGGCAAATTCATTTCTTCTTAACGGTGTAACAAAGCTAAATATTTTTAATCAGACAAATTATTTATTAAAGTTGTAAATACATCAGTATTTACTTGGTGTCGCAATTCGCCCCAATGTAAAATTTTACATTAACATATTTTGGCAATAATTAGTCCATCTAAAGGGAAAGTGTAAATCCCTTGAAATACAACTTAAAAGAAACTTTTAAAACTTTTTAAAAACGAAATCTAAAACTACAAATTGACATATATATATAGTTACTTTCAGCTCAAAATGTGAGCCAGAAAACTGGATCAAAGTGAAAGAGTAGTCAACAGGTAAAAAGAAGGTTGAGAGATGTGGGTCGTGCATAAGGAATATTTCCAATTTCGCGGGAGGAGTGAAAGTCCAAAAATTTCATGATATTACTAACAAATTTCAATTCCCTACCCAACGCTTCACACCCAAAAGTATCCTATTCTTGACGCACAACCCCTCACAGAATTCCGGGAATTGTTGTTGCCATGCTTGGAAATTGTAGAGACCGGATTCAATTCCCCCTCAGTAGCAGAAATACGTTTAGGACGAAAATCTCTCTCTGATTTCTCTCCCCCTCCTCACTTTCACTCACCTTTCCCTAAAAAATAACGAGATTTATTCATTTCTCGGCACGATCTGGATGATTCCAAAGTGGATCACTCACTTGGTAGATAAAGGTGGCTGTGATTCTCTCAGAAAAATCTATCCATCAAATTTACACGGGGTCATTTCAATAGAGATATATAATACCTGTCCGTTTTCATATCGGCAGTGAAGTGGCACAAATTTACTTGGATTTGATAAAAATGCGCATATGCATATATGTCCTTGAAGGTACATACATAGAAGAGATGAAGAGCAGAGGGGATGAAACCAAGGAGAAAGCACGTCTCTGCAACCCCTACAAGTGCCATCTCGCGTTCTTTACTGGGTCAAAAATATTGATGTCACCATTTTTGCAAGGTTTCTTGTATCGATAATGTGAATGTATTTCAATTGCAGTTTATCTTTGGGTACAAACTGAGAGCGGGCATGTTTCCCATAAAATATCGTATGTTGTATCATACATATGTATGATATCTTCCATATACCTTGGTCAAAGATCCCGAGTGTCTCAAATAGTTCACCTTTCAGGAATGTCTCATCTTTCCCAAGTGACTCATATTTCCCAAATATATTGTTTTCCAAATATCTCATCTTTCCCAAATTTATCATCTCATCTTTCTCGAATATTGCATCTCATCCTTCCCCTATGTTTCATCTAATCTTTCCCAAATCTCACATCTGTCCAAAATGTTGCATCTTTCCCAACTTCTTCATCTTCTTCAATGCACGAATCTCTCAAAATCTACACTGTGCACGTCTTCTTCTCATGTTCGTATTCGAATGAGATCAATCGGTGAAGCATGGGGAAAATTCCTCATTAGCTTTAGAAATGGATTAAGCATGTAAAAAATAAATCACATGCTTCATACTATTTGTTTATGCATAGTACATGCCTCTATACGTATTCCTAAATATAAAAAACTTAAATGGTTAGTGGGAAAGTTCTTACAAGCCACATGTAATCAGAAATGTTTTCCACTGATTTTTCTAAAATCAAAACTACAAAATCAAGGACCTAAACACAAGCAAGAGTTTGCAAGACACTGAAGCATTTTTCCAGTTTAAGAAAGTTTTGGTTTGGCAAAAAGATTTATTCCCAACATCCGAAGAGAGATGTAAGCCATATATGTGCATATGTAGATACATAGTTTTGTATAATGAAAATGCTCGTTTTTAGGCCTTTTAAGATGGCCTTATAGATTTACCAAGATGTCTGTCTGTCCGTCCGTCTGTGCGTCCGTCTGTGCGCACGATAACTCTCTTTAAACACATGCAATCGACTTGAAATTTTGCACACTTCATCTTCGGGTCAAAAGTAAGGATGAGTTCGGAGATGGGCCTGATCGGCCAAGTAGTTGGCCAGTGGGGGTCTTTTCCACCCAAATGTGTTGCCATTAACTACCAAGATGGTATTAATGCCATCTTAAAAGGCCCCGCAAAGTTGCTTGGAGTAGGTTTTGTAAACTCAAAACATTCGCAATTTGCGAATCGCAAATCTTTGAGTTCTGCAGAAGTGTCATGAACTGTTTTACTGTTTAGTCCCGGTTTTAAGATAAAATCCGACAGAAACCTGTCTGACGTGTGCATTGTTAGTATACATATTTTACCCCGGAACAGGGGAGATGTATCTCATCTCAACCACATGAAATGTATTTCCACAAATGAGGCAGAATGAGACGCAAAAAGGAGAAAGCTTCTCCCTGCTCAAATCTGTAGGCGAAAGTTTTCTCCTGCATGGGGACCGTGCAAGGTGCATAAAGAAGATATTACATTTTCACAGAATCCCCCCCCCCCGATTCTCAAATGGTGACAATGGGTGACCCATGAAAGCGGACAAGTTATGATGACGGCACTTTTTTAATTGAGAACATGCTTTATGCACGATCTCACCCTTACATTCAGCTTGAGAAGAATACGACCACCTGGGTATCATCCAGAGCCACCAATACGACGAGAATCACTACTTATCCTCAACTGGCTCCAGATGGAACCAGATGGAACTGCCTGGACAAATTAACTTTTGCGGAATACATAAATCTCAATTTGTCTCTGAAATTAATTTTTGAACAGTTCTGTGCAAAATTTGGTACTCTAATTCCTTCTAAGGAATTGGAGATTGGAGTGCGTAATGAGGCTTTATTTGTAACATGTTTTTCTGACATTGTAGCTCATTTCATGTCTGGCTTTGGATTTTTCAACTTTACTTCTCCACCGACAAATTTTGTACGAAGAGGAACATTAGCTGAATCCGTCACTGCGATTCCGTCCGAGTTCCGTGTAAAGGCAAGTAATCAGAATGATTGTTCACGGGAAATGTCATCGTACCAAAATTCTGTTAATTTTTTGCTGGAGAGAAATTTGGCACAAAATACGAGTATGCATATCTGCGAATTAGCATCATAAACTTTCCATATTTATTTGCATGCAAAATTTAGGATTTTCCGACCAATTTTAAATTTCACCTGTGTAAATTTCATGCAGATTTCGCCAATCGCACTTGTAAATGTAACTCCCATTTGATCCCCACTAGTCCAATAAATTAATTTGACAATGAAATATTGTTTTTTAAGAATTTGTTTCCATCATGTGCATATTTGAAACCTATACTTTCGTATAAAATGAGACCTGCACGTGTATGAAAGATCGTCTTTATTTATTCCGATATATGCAGACCGTTTTATTACTTAGCTAATATTGGATACACTCTTAAAAATGTGGTGAAGTCGCGTTAGGCGCATAACACTCTCATAGTAACAGGGTTGCCGTAACCGTAACAATACGGTAATAAATTGTATTAGAAGGGTAAGAAATTCCCTCAAGTTTGGGTAATACTTTCCTTACCAGAGCCTTGAGGAGGATTTAGGTTCTGTATACCCATATGCTTTAGTTATCCTTCGGTGATAAATACATAATTACCGAATCGGTCGGATTGCATAATACTTCCGGTCGTAACAATCGCATCCCAAATTATTCAGCGTGTACATACACCCCAGCATCTTTCTTTCAAAGAGATGAATAACAACTTTCACAATTAAATTAAATCAAAAATTTGTCTCGTAAGTAATTACGCCTAATTATCCATAGTTTTAGCTACACAAAAGAAGAAAGAAAAGGCAACTCTCACGTCAACGAGTTTGTCAGGTGAATCCACTCCAGGGTAAAGAAAACCCCGGGGTTTTGCTATTGAAAACCAATACCCAAGGGTTTTGCGCGGCATTTATAAAACCACCCCCACCCCCACCCCCATCAAATCCACCCCACCCCCACCCTCATCCACCCCACCCCCACCCTCATCCACCCCACCCCCACCCCCATCCACCCCCACAATTTTTATGGGGCAACGTGAGATACCTTGGGGCAAAGTGAGATTCTATTTTATATTGGGGTATCGTTCGTAATTAGCGAGCGAAGCGAGCAGGTTAGGTTAGATCATCTAGGTACGCGGAAAGCCTGGAAGGCTGAGCTAGCAAACCTAGCTAGCTAGGCTTTATAGAACCTAGGTAGCTAGGGTAGCTAGAACCTAGGTAGCTAGGCTAGATAGAACCTAGGTAGCTAGGCTAGATAGAACCTAGGTAGAAATTCTAGCTAGCTAACCTAGGTAGCTCTGCTAGCTAGCTAACCTAGGTAGCTCTGCTAGCTAGCAAGGTGGGGGTGGATGAGGGTGGGGGTGGGGGTGGATTTGATGGGGGTGGGGGTGGATTTGGGTGGGGGTGGGGGTGGTTTTATAAATGCCGGTTTTGCGGGTAGTCGGGGTTTTGAGGCCCAGTATCCCCAGTGTATCACGTTGTAAAAAAAAACTTTTTGGTCAGTAATTTCGCTACAAAGCTGTTTATTTATCAAATTTTAACAATCAATAAAATTGCTGGTAATGTTCTGTTATCATAATTTTTTAAGTTTGAAAACCCCAACTACTCCCCGTGAATATTGCTCATACAAATTTGCTACCCCAAGACCCACCGAAAAACGCAACTACCCAATACCCCTGTTTATTTAAACAGTTTAATTCTGGCCAGAAAAATCATAAATTTTCGACCAATTCATACATAAAGAAGCGGAGGTAGAATGAGACAATCTGTCGAAATCATGCATGGGGCTCGTGCATATTGAATGTATTCAATTTGAATAGAATTATTTCCCCCTCCCCCAATGGCAAGGAAGGATACGATGTGATGCCGTGGCCCGCCTGCATTGAGGACATTATTTACGCACGATCCCATGCTGTTGGACAGACAAATTCAGCCAAAAATAGCATATGAACGAGTAGATTCGCTTGAGAAACTCGGTGACACGTGGCGGGGGTTGCTTTTTCTTACTCCTCTTGTGTAATTAGTTTGCACCTATAATTATCCCTAAGTGGGCGTAATTAATTACGAGACACAAATTTTTGATTTAATTTAATTGTGAAAGTCTCTCTCTCTATCCATCTCTTTGAAAGTAAGATTTTGGTTCACACAGGTCTTTACATGCACATTGTTACAAATCCGGCAAAGTCACGCAGGTATTGATTTCTCGGTGTTAAAGTTGTTACCGCCTGGTATTAAGAATTATACCCGGTCCGTAAAAATTTACGACCAGACATTGTAAAACTTTAATATCAGGTTATTACTATTTACAATACTATAAAAATGGATTTTTTTTTCATTTTCAGGGAACTACTACTGAGCAAAAATTGTGTTTAATTTTTAAAATCAGGCTAAATTTCAAAAAGTTACAGCGTTTTGAGAAATCCAGATTTTGGCAGAACTTTTTTGACAATTCTTTCACGGGAAAATATAGGAAATAATTACAGCAAAATAATTCTGACCAAAAACTGGGTTTAATTTTTAAAATCGTGCTAAAATTCGAAACGTTACAGGGTTTCCTGTAACTTTTCAAAAATCCTGATTGTTGCTGATTTTTTTTAAATAGGATACGTAAGGATACGTAATATAGAAAGCTTACAGTTAATCTGATCCATTGGTGCAGAATGCATCGATTCCCTCAATTCTGTCAACGCGTCAACGATTGTTTCTAATTTGCATCAATTGATGCAAAATTATCTTTAACACACAGAAAAAGCTGTCAATACCTCTCATGCTACGCAGGGCGATCAGATAATAATATTGAGCAGCAGAAGGATCCATTTTTACCCCACTTTCTCTCACGTACCCATATTTGCAAATTTTTCCCCTCCTTCTGAAACCCACCATTTGAACCTAATCTCTCTTACAAGACACAACTTTCTCCTCAAAATGCCTCACTTCAAATATTCCGCCATCGTGGGAACCTCCGTCTTTCAAGATGGCGGAGAACCCTTTCGAAATTACCGTGGATTCGAAGTACCCCATAACACCACGACCTTGTTCCCTGAACCCGCCTCATTTCGCGAATTAAGTCAACTTTCCATCAATTTTGTGCTTATCTACTCCCTCCTCTTTATCATCTCTGCCACCCTGAATGTTTCCGAGCTTATCAGTGTCATCCGATACTATAAGCGCCACCGGACCAGTAGAATCACGAATCTGTACCGGCACCTCTGCATTGCCGACCTTCTCGTCACTTTTACCGCCATGTTGATGGAAATTCTGTGGCGAATTACGATCCAGTGGTATGGCGGAAACCTGTTGTGTAAAGGATGCCAATTTTTGCAAGCTTTTTCGCAATACTTGAGCTCTCTGGTGGTAACGGGGATCACGGTGGATAAATATTTCGCGATAATGTATCCCTTAAAGTTGGCGGGGGCGGAGGATAGGGTTAAATTGATGGGGGGACTGGCCTGGGTGGGAGCGACGGTGTGTGCGGCACCACAGGTGAGGAAATTATGTATGAACGTGTAAAGCATACCTGTTTAAAAAAAACTTTTTTCATTCAAAGTTCAGTTATCTTGCATAATTTGTAACTGAAGATTTTCATTCACGTTCAGTCATTTTCTTTCAAACTCAGTTCATTTCACTTCATCTGACTTCATTCTTACTTCGCCCCATGTGTTAAGAATAAGGTAAAAAATGAAAGGAGTGAGAAATCCTTTCATTCATTACGCATTCATCTGTTCAGATGAATGATTCAGTCATTTCAAAATGACTGAATCATTCACTCATTTTCATTCACATTACAGGAAATTCATTTTCATTCACCATCACAATCAGTCATATGAATGAAAGTGAACAGGTATGGTTAAAAGGCAATCGGGTAAACTAATGAAAGTAAAATTCACTTCACCAAATTTTTTAGTCTGTCGCAAAATAAAAATAAAAACACAAAGGCGCATTTTTCACCGAATTTTAATAATGAAGAACTGATCTAAATGGAAAAAAACTGAAATTTTGCAGATCGTCATTTACAATGTCACTCCTCATCCAAACTTCCCAAATTTCCAGCAATGTGTAGCAGCCTCATTTATCCTTCAGAATCAAGCCCATGAGCTGACGTATAGCATATTTTCTCTCTCCGTGGTCTACTTTCTTCCAGTGACGGTAATCATCTTCACGTATGGGAGCATCCTCTGTAAAATATTCGACGCCAAGGATACCACCCAACAACCTGACCTCGAGTTATCTATAGGTAATGGTAACAGGGAGACGCGTCCTTAACAAAATTAAAAATTTTGAACAAAATTAAAAATTTTGAACAAAATTAAAAATTTTGAACAAAATTTCCTGTTGATTATAAAATTCGGAATAAGTACGTAAATCTTAAACGGATTTTAATTAACGAATCCGTTACAACTAAAAGTTTTAACCAAAAATCCATATTTCGATCGTGACGGACAAACTGATAGGGGACCGTCCATAAATTATGTCACGCAAGAGGGCGTCGGGGGAAAGGGACACATGTTGGACAACAGGGATCGGAATTCGTGGCAGTGTACAAAATTTAGTCTAAAATAATAAACTAATTTCAGTAATCAATTTGTACATATGAGTTTTGGGCCAAACTCAAAAGTTGCAAAAAAATTCGCACATTTCGACTTGTACATATCTTAACAAAACTGGCTTAGTGCGCCTAAAATATTGTTACGGAATATTGTTCTACTTAATATTACGCAAATTTATGACTTCAAAATTGTAGCAGGACGAAAATTTACGCCTTGATGAATACATTACTTTTTATTATTCACTTCAATTTTATAAAGATACCCAATTTTTTGACCCAGCAAGATTTACAAGATTTACGAAATTTGTCAGAAACGTTACGTTATCTCAAAACTCTAAATTTTTCCCTTTATTAGATGAACACAGATCAGTAACTCCATCTAATCAAGAAGAAGATCAGAACACGACCAAAATGCATGGTAACTTTCCACTTGACACGATTACCTCAATTATCCCAGATGCCGACGCAATTCAGCCCGAACTTTTACCCGAGGTACCAATTTCCCCAGGGGAAAGGCCCCCCCACGGCTTGAATTTGGATCCAGCATGACTAATTGATGTTGACGTGGTATCACTTTCGGGGTCTGCCAGGGGTCGATCACCTCCATTTCTGCGGCGAAATCAGGCCGGCGGCCGACTCTTGGCGCGGGCTAGGGCGAAAACGCTACGGACAACGTTTATCATTTTAGCAACGTTTCTCCTCTGTTGGACGCCATATGTCGTCATGACCTCGTGGTAAGGGGACGTGCATAAATAATGTGATCAATTTTAGGGAAATTCTGACCCACGTTTTGATTATTGTTACTCATTTATGAATCCTTCTGACTCTTGTGCAGGTACATGGTAAATCGTGCCAGCGCCCTGTCCTCCGTCCCGAGATGGGTTCAAGAGGGTATTTTCGTCCTAGCAATGATGAATTCTGCCATAAATCCGCTGATTTATGGGTCATTCGGCGACCGGAAACTGTCGTTGTCAGGCTGCTTTTCCAAATAGTGCGTGGTCGACCATACATATGTACACACATAGCCTTAGCATTAGTTAGTAAAGCATAACTTACGTTTATATACACAGTATACATATGTATTTACTTGTATTTTTTAATTATAGTTACAATTTAAGTATGTGAACATTTAGCTTTTTATAGGTTAATTGAAGAGATCAACGTCGACGGTTTATGTACATTTGTGGCGCAGGCGGCGTCAACATTGATAACTTAACGTATCTCATGAACCTGTAAAGCATTTTAGAAGTATGCAACTTTATTTTAAATTGTACTTTTACAATCTTGATGTGGACTGTGTTTTCCTTCAAAACCTGAGGAAAATAACAAATGTCAAGTGGCGAAGTGGGTAGAAAGGGAATAAATTTCGTGTAGAAATCCGGGGAAGCCAATTTAAGCAGGAATTAACTTTCTGCTTATCGTCGCCTCGGCCAAATTTACTTTTCCTATTCTTACGCAATATGACAAAGGGATTTATAACTAGACAAAGCAACTTATTTACGTTAAGCGAAGTAAGTGGCTGGCATCTCAATTCGCCCCAATCTAAATTTTGACAACAATTAGTCTACCCACGTGAATCCCTTGGAAGAAAGTATTCTAAAACTTTTAAAATATTTTACAACGAAATCCAAAAGTACAAATTCACACGCATGTATCCTTTCTGCTTCAAATCTGAGACGTAGAAGTGAGAGAGTAGTCAACAGGTAAAATAAGGTTTGAGTAGTGCGGGTCATACGTAAAGAATCTCCCTAATTCTACGGTGAAATGAAATTCCAGAAATTTGAGATGAAATTTCAAAACGTTCATAAAATCCGTTTCTTCACGCTTCACCCCCAATACGTGCCCCATCCTTGTCGCACGACCCTACCGAATTCGGGGAAATGTTGTGCTGCCTAGGAACAGGGACCCGATTCAATTCCCTCAGAAAAAGATTCTTCACAGTAAAAAGTCTCATCTTTTCTACCTCGGAAGTCCTAGGAAATAATGAATTTATTCACTTCTCGGCATCAACTTTATGATTCCAAAGTGGATCTCACATTTGAGAGATAGAAGGATACCCCTTGATTTGCTCGATTTTCTAAGAAATTCTGTCCATTTACTTTACGCCTAGGTCATTTCAGTATGTACATGGAGACAGAAATTCATTGCTTATTCACATTGTAAGATGATCATATCGCAAAAATAGAACGTATTTGTTTCGATTTGATGAAAATGTATGTGCAGATGTCCTTGATTTCAAAGGCAGAAGAGACGAAAAGGGGGGATGAAACCATGGAGAAGGTACGTCTCCGCAGCCCCTAAAAGTGCTATATCGCCATCTTTATTACATACGTTGCCCCTCGCAAAGACCTTGATCTAAATATTGCCCAACATTTGTAAGACTTCACAAATGTAGTCAGAAATGTATCAATACTTGCTACATATATATTTGGGAAAGTTGAGACGAGGTGTTTACCTAGGAAAGTTGAGACAGGATATTTGGGAAAGATGAGACGAGATATTTGGGAAAGATGAGACGGGATATTTGGGAAAAATGAGACGAGGTATTTCGGAAAGTTGAGACGGGATATTTGGGAAAGATGAGACGAGATATTTGGGAAAGTTGAGACGAGGTGTTTACCTAGGAAAGTTGAGACAGGATATTTGGGAAAGATGAGACGAGATATTTGGAAAGATGAGACGGAATGTTTGGGAAAGATGAGACGAGATATTTGGGAAGGTTGAGACAGGGTATTTTGGAACGCTGACACGAGGTGTTTTTTACAGATAAAACTGAAAACTCTCTCTGAAAACTCCCTGCTCAAATCGAAGACGAAACTCCCCTACCTGGGGCCCGTGCATAAAGCATGTATTACATCTTCACAGAATTTTACCTGCCCCCCCCCCTGTCCTCAAATTGTGAGGTAACTATAAAACAAGGACAAAACACGACGCCGCCGCTCTTTTGATTTGAGGGCATCCTTAATGCACGATCCTATGCTTATATACAAAAGGAACCCGTGCAGCTTCACCTGTCCATCCAATTCATCCAAAGCCACCCAATCTGATGAGAATCACATTTATTGACTAAAAAGGCTCCACGCAGATGGATCTGCCTGGCCTTTCGTTCAACAGGTTGAATGCTACAGGATATGTGTATTAAGCGTATTAAGTCCCGTATCACCTACATAAATACATACATATATGATTTAATATGCACATTACTTTACAAGGCTGTACTGCATGATAAGAGTCAACGGCAAATCTATATGATAAGATCTATGAGCAAGCTTATCGCCGTACAAACCAGCCACGTAGACATGCATACAACTGCGAAGGAGCAACTATTTTGTAATAATTCTTTCCAACTGATGATGATTTATAAATTTTACGGTAAGTCGAAATTTTATTAAAATACATATACATATATTGAACTTTTGGGGTAAATGTATATTTTATGTGCATGCTTATATATTTTTTTGTGGTAAAACAAAGTTGGGTTTTAACAAAATTTTGTGTAAATTTATATCTTTGATCCAGGTCAACTCTTCTAAGAAGGTTTTTATCCATCTGATATCCTCGTTTCCAAAAAGTCTAAAGAAATGGCATCGCATCAAATTTTTCAAAATAATGAAAATCTCGATGAGGACGAGCTATCTTTCTTTCGAATGGACTCAAGCCTGGGACATGGAGCGTATGGCCTCGTCATGAAAGCTACAGATATACGGAACAATTCCAACCATGCTATAAAATTTCTATTTCCGCGCTTGGCGGGAATCTCCTTCTTCAGTTTCCTCACTTGGAAGCGAGCAACCTCACGATGAGTGGAAACTAATTATGCGAGAGTGTAAAATCGCCACAACGCTACCACTACATGAGAATATTGTAAAGGTGAGGATTGTTTTTCTCTAAATTCTAAAAGTATTTCTATCTTACAGCCATAACCATAAGTATAATCGACCGGAAGTTGAAAATTGTAGTGACACGTTTTTTCTCTGACATATCTAGGTCATCGCTGTGCTTGATGGCAGCTTTACTGAATCTCGGTTCAACGACGTATTACCGGAACGTATCCTTAAAACCGTTAAAGAAATCGTGATCCGAAATAATCTCCTTCTAACCCTGAAGCACGGGACGTATTTAAATTTACGTTGTCTCCAGATGGAACTGTGCGGTGAAAATTTAAGACAATGGCTCAACCACCCAGGTAAAATCGAAGGTCCCACCCTTCTTCACGAACAATTTTCCATCATTAAAAACCTTATCGATGGACTTGCCCATTTGCACAAACATAAAATCTTACATCGCGACCTTAAACCAGAAAATGTGATGTTCTCCCAGCCAGGATTTGTACTTCCCGTGAAAATCGGAGACTTTGGTCTTTGTCGATATCTACATTCTGAAAAAAGCGGAACAGATTCTCTCACAAGTTGGAGAGGAACGGTCCACTACATGGCCCCTGAGAGTCAAAGTAATGAATACAGCTTTTCAACCGATCTTTACTCGTTGGGATTAATAATATGGGAGGTAGCCCAGCTCATTAAATCAGAAGAGAGGCATAGATTATTCCAGGGCCTTACTATCGACAAGGACGAAACCTTGGTTACCGTAAAGCCAGAAACGTTCGGGTTACGTGATCTCGTTATAGCCTTAACGAAAAGGAAAGAAGCAGATCGGCTACAAGATATACATCAAATTAACAAACAATTCGTTGAATTCATGTTCTGTGATTTAAAACAACACTATTCAGTAGAAAACATTTGGAACTTCCCGCTGATTGCACGGGATGAGATGGAACTACATAATATTTTATCCACCGCAAAACCAGGATCGACGATCCAGTTAATTAAAAAATCTATGTCGGACACTTTACCTTGAAAGGCAAAAGCATCACGATTATTGGGAAGGGAGAAAACACTGTATTGGAACTTGATGGACGTGCAAGTGTTCTTGTCGTGCATGGAACGGACCACAACATTTCACATGTTAAAATTACGCAAATTCAAGACGATCCAAGATCTACTTGTTTAAGGGTTGAGGGTGGCAAAAACTGTTTTCGTGACGTGTTTCTTTCCGGGGCAAAAGAGTGTATTAAGATATCTGGTAGTGACAATAAATTTGATAAGGTGAATATTTCTGAGGCTAGGGTTGGTATAAATATATCTGGTTCCCAGAATGAATTGCGTAGCATTATGCTTGATGGAGTCACAAGTTATTGTGTACGTGTTAGTGGATCATCAAATACCATATCGGATATCACAGCTAAAAATGCTAAATATTGTATTATCTCGTCAGGTGGGTATAATAAGTTCTGCGAAATCAAATTCGATCTGGGAAAATACCGAGGGAATCGTGAGTCACTTGTTAAATTTGAGGAATTTGCACACTTCAACCAAATCGAAAATTATACGGCTTATAACACTCAAAATTCAAGGCCGGAACTTTTCATCACATCCAACAATTGTATAGTAAGCAGCAGCATATTCAATTCAGTTTATATCCATGGCAACAACGCTACACTAACAGATGTGGATGGAGGTGAAGAAATTTATATCTACTCCGATTCCAATGGGGTAGTTTTAAAGAATTGCAATGCTTCATTTCTTACAGCGACTCACAAAGTTCAACGTATCGCTTCAAAATTTGAGGAAGTGCAAGTACTAGCATTAACATAAACATTTTCAAATATTTATTTATAGGCGACGACTATTCAGATTATGTCATGCCGTGTGAAAGGAAATATTTACTGGTGGAGAAGAAAATAACCTAATCTTACTTCTGCTTTGACAAGTTTTTATAAGTATTAAATAAATCATTTACATATATAATTAGATTGATCGGCGTGGTGGACATATTTTTGAAATTGAATGTATTGACGAACTTTCGGCACATAGAGATACCTTCATCAGGTCATAAATTTTAATAAATAATAAATCATTTACCAATTAAGCTTTCTTACCTTCTTATTACATACAAATTTAGTATCATGTTATTTTTATTATCATTTATTATCATGTTAAATGGCATATGTATGTCAAGCGTACTGGTACATGTTTCTCCGGACAAGAAATTATTGGCAATGAATTTAACTTTTAACTTAATCTGTATTTATAATAATTTATCAATTTTCTAATTTTCTAATCAGCTAAGTTAACCGGATGCAAAGCTCTGGACTAGTCCACATTCTCCGCAATTACGAAATACAAAATTAACCTGGCAAATTAAATTTTCCCAAATTTACAACAAGGTAAATTTAAAAAGTTTGTCAGTTATAATTTATCTATAAATCAGTAAATAAATATGACTACCAAATTGTAAGAAGAATTATTATCTTTACCACGAAACCTTTAATACATAACTTACTGAATATAAGAGTATAAATATTTTTAAAATACTTTTGTATTTTTCTTAATTAAACATTTATTTATGGAAGTTTACATTCTGTTATATACTTTCTGTTTTAGAGGACATTAATTCATTTTTTAGCTCGTATTAAAAATAGTTTATATGCGTAATGTAGTATTTTTCTATTATAATTTTTTTGTTTAATATTTATCTACATGTTTACACATACACATATTTACATATCATATGTCCAAAAACAAGATTGCAAGAGACCAGATTTGTTCCTGAACTTTATTCAATTGCGAGGAAACAAGTTACTATTTTTTACAAATAGTAAAATACATTTTCACTTTTAGTTTTGATTTTTCTTGTACGATTTTTTGTGTTGTTTTGTGGAAAATGAACTACAATCAGGAAATGCTTAATGCACGATCCCACATACTTATGAACATGTATACTCAAGAAAACCACCCGATTCACCCAGTGCCACCAATCTCAAACTTGTCGAATCCATTCGCTGCAGACGACCAGATGGATCTGCTTGGAGAGTTTTGATAAAAACCTTGCTGAATCTGTGACATTAAATTTTTGGCAGTGATTTAATAATGCTTTGTATTTTATAATTTGACCCTTTTCTTAACAATAAATGTATACAAGAAGGATCTAATTTTACAATAAGTACATACCGGACATAAAGAACATTTTACCCGTAAATGAATATATACCACCAGCCTTCCCTTTGCAGAACGTCAAGACCTGGTGAAAATATAAGGTTTCCCATCCATCTTTCATGGAGATATGTAGACACATAGAATTACAAATTTGATAAATTCATTAATTAATTTAGTATTATTCAGCTAAGCAGGATTCACCTGAAAAACTCGGAGACGTGAGTGTTGCCTTCTCTTCCTTCTCGTATGTAATTACTTAGTTCGTAATTATAATTATGCATAAGTGGGTATAATTTCTTACTTGACAAATCTGTGATTTAATGTAATTCTAAAAGTCTCTCGCTCTCTATTAATTTCTTTCAAAGTATGATAGCCCAAGAAAGAGGGTTCAAACAGGTCGTTGTATTTGAACCTGTGACCGAATTTTATTCGTCTTCTCCAATTGTGAACAAGGACAAGATTTGATACATATCCTCCACCGGCTGAGTTGGAGACATGATTTATGCAAAATCCCATTAGTGAGTAGATCGGCAAAAAAGAATAGGGGTAAATTAACGCAGGAAGATCCATCTGGCCACGCACACTCTGGTATTGAATCATTAATGCAAAATGATTGTTCTAAGACACACCGACAAGATGCTTTCAATAGCTTTCATGCTAATCAAGGCGGCGATCTAATAATATTGAGCAACAAAAGGATCCAATTTTACCCCACTTTCTCTCACGCACCCATATTTACAGTCAATGGAACAAGCACCACCCACGCAAGCTACCTAAAATTGCCTATAACTTTGGAATGCATTATCAAATTAGCATGAAACTTTGTACACATTTAGTAAATCTAATGTAGTGTTCGATTATAATCATGTTCCCGACTGAAATTATATAACCGTAACGTTATTCTGATTTTGACACGAACACGTCAGGTTGGAACCTGCAAAAAGTATTGGCACCTTATGTCTTACTTATTTGAGCGAAATTTTTATAACGATAAACCTCTGCCTTTTGTCACGGTAAGTTAATCAGATCACAAAATATAACTTTATCTGCTTCGTAAGTCCAGATTGGTATTGTCTACAGCCAAAATTGCGACACCAAACGAGCTATTTTTGGCGGAGCGAGAAATAATCTTGCCTCCTTCTCAAACAAGCTTGGATATCGAAAACTCAGACAGGACACATGCTCCGTGATATTTACTATTCGAAATGTAGCCAAAGGACATGAAGCAATCATTTTAGTTCCTGCTTTCTTATGATCCGGCTAAAAAGCCGCCTAATCCTAAAATCAACGGATTAATCAAGCAAACTATCACTCGAGATCGGAATATTTCAACCTCCAAAATCATGTTGAATTTGAGTACGAACTGTGGGGTCAACAGATCATGCAATATGGTGATCAATAAAAAATCATGCCATGGGGTTTCAGGGTCCAGTTGCCCGACAAACGCGAGGGTCCTCAAAACGAAGAAGCTCAATAAATTGGAATAGGGTCAATATCACCCTAAATAGACTTTCATTGAGTAAAGAAGGGTCTGCTGCTTCGACGTAAGCCAGTATTAGTTATTCGGAGCCAATTGAATGGTCCAAGTCTGGCGGATGTGATAAAAGGCTCACAAAAACGAATATGTGCATATGGCAGTTAAACACAGCGTAGGATCGATTGTGGTTTGGGGTTAAATGACTAGGTCGGGCATAGTTATCTGGTAATTATCGACAAAATCATGACCAGGGAGGTCTAAGTAATCATTATAAGCGATAATTTGAAACATTTGACAAAAACCTAACCTAGAAAGGAATTTCATATTCCAAAAATGCAGTAGCCCCAAAACATGCATCCAAATTATCGATGCACATTTTTGGAAACCGAAAAGGTTAAGTTTCTTTCGTTGGCCGCACAGTCTCCCGATGTGATTCTGATTGTCCGGGTTGAGAAAAGAGGGACTGATGGGAAACCAATCGTCGAAAAACGAGCTTGTCGAAAGTTCGAAAGAAGTTTTGGCAGACATATAGAAAAGCGTTATAAAGAAACTTGTCGAATCAATTCAACGGTCTATTTATGCTCTTATTGCGTCGAGGGGAGGTGCCACGTAACATTAGAAGCAGTGTGACGTAATAAAATTGGCGATTCTTTGATTTATGATTTTATAAGTTATAGGGTGCCAATACTTTTTGCGGGTTAATTTTATATATTTTCCAACAAATTATTTAAAAACTATGTTTATCCAATTTTAATCAATAAAACATGATTATAATCGAACACTACATTAGATTTGCTAAATGTGTACAAAGTTTCATGCTAATTTGATAATGCATTCCAAAGTTATAGGCAATTTTAGGTAGCTTGCGTGGGTGGTGCCTATACTTGTTCCATTGACTGTACACATTTCATGCCCTAATGTACATGTCACAACTAACTCGCTTGTTACACAAATTTTCCCACGCTTTCTAAAACCCAACAGTTGAGCTCTGCCTCTCACACTGGACACAACTTTCTCCCCAACAACCCCGTCACAGCATGCCTCACTTCAAATACTCCGCCATCGTGGGCACCTCCGTCTTTCAAGATGGCGGAGAACCCTTTCGAAATTACCGGGGATTCGAATTACCCGATAACACCACGACCTTGTTCCCTGAACCCGCCTCATTTCACGAATTAAGTCAGCTTCCAGCAATGTGTCGCAGCCTCGTTTATAATTCGGAATAAAGCGCAAGAGTTGACATATAGTATATTTTCCCTCTCCATGGTCTACTTTCTTCCCGTGACGGTCATCATTTTCACGTATGGGAGCATCCTCTGTAAAATATTCGATGCGAAGGACACCACCCAAGGACCGGGTGGTGTCCTTCGAATTTTCGGAGAATTTTAAGAAAAAAAAACTCGAATTTTCGGCAGGTAAATTTAAAAGGCCAGACCAAAGGACGACGATGGACGATGGACCTCAGATGATGGACCATTAATATGGAAGTGGGGTGTATCAACACAATCGCTTCTAGGTCAGTGTCGCCACTTTGTTAATCGCTTCTTTGGCAGTCTTAAGAAAATTAAAAATTAGTGGGGGATTTCCGGCAAACGAACAAATATACGCTGCAAATTTCGCTTAAATCGATAGCATCGCAGAAATTATGACAATTGCCAAATTTTGTTCCGACTGGAGCTAATCGACCACTTCCCGGTTGCACTTAACCGAGAGCTGGCTTATCAGGACGTAAGCGAAAAACTAAGCGAAATTCGAAGGGACGATTTAACAAAATTTCCTGTTAGTTTACAACATTCGGAATAAATATGTAAATCTTAAACTGATTTTAATTAACGAATCCGGTCCATATTTACAAGCTACGCTACGGGGTAACTTAAAACGCTGCATATTTACATATTTCGATCGTGATCGTAACCGGGGACCGTCCATAAATTATGTCACGCAAGAGGGAGTTGGGGGAAAAGGTCGAGGGCTCGTGCCTACATAGATATGTGACATACGTTAAAGGGGGATCTAGAAATTTGCGATTTCTTTGTGACATAAATTATGCATGCATATCCTCTAGGGAGAATGTAATTAAAGGTCAACCAATTGGACAACAGGGGTCGGAACTCGTGACAGGGGCTAAAATTTTGTCCAAAATAATCTTTCGAAGTAATTCCAGTAGTATTTGACTAGTTTTAGGCCAAACTCAAAATTAGCGAAAAATTCGCACATTTAGACTTGTATCTTAACAAAACTGGCTAAGTGCGCCCCTAATATTGTCACGGAATATGAATCTATTTAATATTATTCTATGTTAATTTTTCATACTTCAAAATCGTAGCACAGCGAGTATTTCCCCCCTTAATGAAGAACTTTTTTTTTCTAATTCATTTTAATATTATTAATATATAGGTAATTGTTGTAACCCAACGACATTAACATGAAAACAAAACTTCTCAGAAACATTACTTATCTCAAAAAATTCTCATTTTTTTCCTTTATTAGATGAACACAGATCAGTAACTCCCTCTCAGCAAGACGAAGATCAGTACACGACTAAAATTCATGGCAACTTTCCGATTACTTCAATTATCCCAGATGTTGACGCAATTCAGCCAGAAATAGTATCCGGGAACCCAATTTTCCCAGGGGAAATGCCCCACGGCCTGCAATTGGATCCAACACGACTATTTGTTATTGACCTGGTATCACCTTCGGAGTCGGAGAGGGGTCGATCACCTCCATTTCTGCGACGGAATCAGGCAGGGGGCCGACTTCTGGCACGGGCCAGGGTGAAAACGCTCCGGACAACGTTTATCATTCTAGCCACGTTTCTCCTCTGCTGGACGCCATATGTCGTCATGACCTTATGGTAAGTAGATAAGTAAAGGGACGCACATTAATTACGACGCATAAAAATTAGCTTTTTTATTTTCGACTGTTCCACTAAATAAACTCCGTGCAATCCAATTATTAAAAATTAGCTGTATAAATCTTAACAGAATCAAGGTTTTTTTTGCATATTTCGAATTCCCCGTTTTGATTAATAAGCGAAATCCCTTTATGGAAATGTCTTGTCTGTTCATCCGCCCCTCTGTCCGTATCCACGATAATATTAGAACGGATTCGAATTTTGTTATATAGTTTTCGCCATCAACTTTATAATTTTTGAAGCACGGATGAGTTCGAAGATGAGGGTCACGGAGCCACGGAGATGACGCCAAGTGTCAAACGTGTCCCCCCTTTCGTCTTTATCATTTTATACGTGGTTTTGAGCAAGGATTTCAGAAATAGACATACTTTTGACGTGCCATGACCGTGTCGCTTCACCTCTTTGTTACACTTCATTTGCAACGATTTATTGTTGCTCATGTGAATCATTTTGACTTTTGTGCAGGTACATGGTAAATCGTGCCAGCGCCTTGTCCTCCGTCCCGAGATGGATTCAAGAAGGTCTTTTCGTCCTAGCAATGATGAATTCTGCCATAAATCCGCTCATTTATGGCTCATTCGGCGACCGAAAAATGTCCCTGTCAGGCTGCTTTTCCAAATAATGTGTAGTCGAGCATATGTTCGTACATACATACATAGTCCTAGGATTAGGCGATAAGAATCAATTTACGTTTATATTTATACCCAATATATTTCCTTGTATTTTTTAATTATAGTTAAAATGTGAGTAAGTGAACAGTTAAAGATTTATATTGATTATTGATTAACGGTAAATGCAAGATATCAACGCCAACGGCTTATGTATTAAGCATGTGGCGGAGGCGGTGTGGCATTTAAATATCTTCGGCAGCTTGTATACTAATAACTGACAATGCGATGGTGTGAAGGGTAACCTTCAGATTTGGTTGAAATTTTAAAATTATGTGGTCCAAGTCAATACAACAAAGCAGTTTGTGCGATGGTCAGAATTTGTGTAATTATTTGAGGTCAAAGTTTAAAAACGTGTGATTGCTCCCTTCGAATTGAATGGGAGTGGGCAATTCTTACCAAGCGGAGAATTTGATTCCTCCGCTTGGTAAGAATCGCCCATTTTGTCAACTTTGACCTCAAATATTTTGACAAATTCTGACCACCGCACAAACTCCTCATGAAACGTCTGTTGTACTGACATGGACCACATAATTTTAAAATTTCAGGAAACTCGGAAAGCTGCATTTCACGCTATCGCATTGTAAGCGTGCATATTTACGCGAAATAGACAGGATCTGAAGCATACATACATATGTACTAATAAAAATGTATGTACAGTACATTTGACGTAAGGAAATACATGTAACTTAAAGTACAAAATTAAGTAGATAATTATATATTTATTTAAGTTTCCCAATATAAAATTAAAATACATTTTGTTATTATTGTGTTCGAAAGACAAAATACGTATGTATTTTAGATACAATAAAAATGCAGTTTAAAATACTTCTCTAAAAATATTGAAACGTATTTTTTTTAACAAAATTATTTCTAAACCTCTAAAAATACGTCTTCACGCTATTTTCTAACTGGGATTAAATATCAACTACTTATCTATACATTTACAGTGATCAAAACTATTGATGGCAGTAATGACAAATCTTACATTCTGGAAATATGCCATTATTTTGTGAAATATGTCCATTCTACAGGATATTTAATTATACCGGTCAAAATCATTTCTCCTTTTTCTTACACGATATGACAAACCAATTTCTAACGAGACAAATTAATTATTTACGTTATATTTACGTAATTGATTGACATCTCAATTCGTCCCAATTTATAATTTCGGACATATTTTGATAAAAATTAGTCCATCCACGTATTTGCAAAGGTGGGAAGAAATGTATCTACTACTTTCACAGTGAAATCCAAAACTACAAATTGACACGCATGCATGTATCCTTTCTGCTCAAAATGTGAGACAGAAAACTTCAGCAACGTGAGCGAGTAGTCAACAGGTACATAAAAGCAGGTTTGGATGATGCGGGTCATGCATAAAGAATGTCTCCAATTCTACGGTTTAACGAAAGTCTGGAAATTTTACGATGTATATCACATGAAATATCAAAAAATCCATACCTTAGCGCTCCACCCCTTAACGTACCCCATTCTTGTCGCATGACCCCACCGAATTCGGGGAAATGTTGTTGTGCTACCCGGATTCAATTCCTCCTCAGATGAGCTTACTGTAAAAATCCCATCTTTGCTCCCCTCGCTTTTATGTACTCACCTCCCTAAAAAATAACTAGATTTATTCACTTCTCACCCTGAATGAGATGATTCTAAAGTAGATGTCATACTACTTGTCAGATATGTAAAAGAATAGCTGTGATTCACCCAGGAAGATCTAATTCAGTCCAAGGTTATCTTGGTGGAGATCTCAATTCTTTGCAGAAGTGCATGATCAAACGAGGAGATGAGTGTGTCATAAAAGTGGCACATATTTTCTTCGAAATATGTCCTTGTTTTGAAAGGTAGGGGAAGACGAAGGGAGGATGAAACCATGGAGAAGATGTGTCTCACCAACCCCTAGAAGTGCTATCTGGCGTTCGTAGGCTACACTTCACAAAAATATTGATCTCATCTTTCCCAAATATCTAATCTCGTCTTTCACAAATGCCTCAGCCTTCTAAAATATATCATCTTTCCCAGATACATAGGTACAAACGTGTGTATGTCATTTCATCGGCAAAAGATCTCATCTATTACAAAGGCTTCACCATTGCGTGTCTTACTTTTCGAAAATTTATCAGCTTTCCCAAATGTCTCATCTTCCATAAATATCTCACCTGTCAAAAATATCTCATATTCTCAAATATCTCATCTTTCCCAAGTATCTCATCTTTCCCATATGCCTCATCTTCCACAAATATCTCACCTTTCCCAAATGCCCCATTTTTGCCAAACATCTTAATAACCCTCCCAAACATATCTGATCTTTCAACACTATCTCATCTTTCTTCTAGATTGAGAAGTATGTATTTAATATAAAACTCATTGTCTCGGCCTGTTTTTCAAAATTTAATTTTTAAAACGTGTTCATAAAAAACTTAACTTGATGCAGTCAATAAAATAGTCCATTTTACAAAGTACGGCGATGTACAAACGCATGAGGCAGAATGAGATCCAAAAAAGAAGAGAACACTTTCTCCTTGCTCAACAACTAAGCAGAGAAAAGTATTCTCCTGGAAGGGCCCCGTGCATAAAGCATGTTTTCCACTTTCACAGAATTTTATCACCTCCCCCTCCCCCTCAAATGGTGAATTGACCCATGATACAGTCGCTCTCAGGCATTAAGTAAATCCTTAATGCACGATCCCATGTGCTTATTTACATATGTACATACATACACAAGAAGACCACCAGATTCTCACCAAATCCTCCCAGTGCCACCATTGTCGAATCCAGCCGGCCAGATGGATCTGGCTGGACAGTTTGCCTGTCACGGATAAGTCTCACTGTATCTGTGACCTGTGACACTTAGTTTTGGGCAGTGAATTAGACTTGGAGCCATTGTAGATTCGTCCTAAATTAATATTTTGGCATTGCGAATTACATCCGCCTCTTTAGACGTCAATCTCATATTTGAAGTTGATGATTCATCAAGGTTCAGAGGCAATTCGAACTGTGAATGATAAGTTCTGCCACCTTGCAATAAATTTGCAGCTATTCCGGTGGAAGCAACTGGAAGTGCAATTTCGTACTGGCCACGAACAGTGCTTAGTAAAGTTCTGTATAAATAAGTCTTTCCACTACCTCCTGGGCCATCAAGAAAGAAACAACGACTTTGCAAAGTTTCGTCAGCCATGGCATCAAGAATTTGATCAAAACTTGCCTTTTGTGCTCGATTTAAAGACTCGACCATTTTTGCACCGAGTTCTTCCTCTGCTATCGCATCAAAATAATCTTCTACATTGCAAGGAATATTTGCTGGTGGTGTTCGGAGACCGAAATCTTCGCATTGTTTCCGATGGGTAATAAGGGTATCTTGAATATCACGCAATGCAAGGTTTTCACATTGTTCACATTCAGAATTGTGATTGGCGTGACGACTGTAATCTTCGTACAGATATTCTTTATACTTATCCCAAAGTTGGTCAACATTCGGTGGGGAACCAAAGACACAAATTATGGCAAAAAGCTGACGTAATTGTGTTGGCATGCTGCTAAGCACAGCATCTGCCAGGGTGTTATCCCAAGTTGCATCATTTGCCAGCAATCCCATTCTTTCTGCGGCTTCGCGAAATGTTTCACAAATAATGCCATCAATTGTGCGTAAATCTTCAAAAGAAGTTGCACCTTTAATATGTAAAAGAAGTAAACGCAAATAATATCGCTCTGGGTCACTTGCAATGCTAACAGAGTACATTCTGCCGATTGTTTTTTCACCACCTCTTTGCCGAGCTTTCCATTTTCGAGCTTGCTTATCCCAGACAAAGTGTTTTGGAGTGTCGGCATACAGGCATTGGTTTTCGGCACTTGTTATGCCGTTGAGATGGAACCATCCAGTTAGGGTTGTTAGACCTTCTTCATTTTTTTGACAGGCTGCGGCAATGTTATCGGGATTAAAAGATATGCTATGTTTTCCTGGCAGATGAACAGCCAATCTACAAACACTATGCGACTGAGCGTGCATATCGAAACCAAACAATCTCCAGGCGCCTTCGGGCGCACTAACATACCTTGAGTCCATGTATGTTTTTATTTCATCATGATGAAGAAGTCTCCTCACGAATTGTAATATTAGCACAATCATGCCCTTTGTAAACATACTTAAATAAGTACTTTACACTTTTAATAGAGGCACATACCTCAACATTTAAGTGACAATTGTACGTTAAAGATAAGGCTGGATTGTATGGAACAACCCATCGATTGTCAATTTTTTTATTGTTAATTGTGATCTCGCCTGTATTTCTTCGGCGGTAAAGGGGGTAACTTTTTCCTTCAATTACTGTTTCATCATGAAACTGTTTGGGAAATTTCTTAGTGCATTTTCTATTCGCCATACACGGGGAATGTAAATTATCTTCCCCGCAGGGTCCATGAATCATATGTCTTGTTACAATTGCATGTAATCTTGGGCAAATTTCTATATCCGGTATTTCAGCAGATACCAATTTATTAACCCTTTCAGGGTCTTTAGGTTTGCAGTCGACCTTTAGAATCAGTAAAATGTGGACATGTGGCAACCCGCGTTTTTGAAATTCAATAACATACACATTTGCAACTGGTGTGCCCAAAATATGACGTTTGCAAATATCATTTAAAAGTTCCTTGAGTTTAATGTGAAATACTCTCGCAACTAAATCGGGTCTAAACTCCGGAGTTTGACCAGGTTGTAAATTTTCCATAACTTCATCCCATTTGGGATTGCACGTCATAGTTATGAATAGATCGGGTGTCCCATACTGGGACGGGCCGGGCCTGATGGCATGCAATTTCGAGATGATGGATGGGGACGATGTTCAAATTGCAAGTCGTTTTTACATGGTAAACTATTTCAGAGCAAATTAAATTAAAGCGGGGTCAGGACAAATTAAATTCACTGATTGAATGATTTTTTTGTATTGTAGAAGATCATTTACATTGCCAGTCTTGCCGTCAGCTCAACCCCGTGGCGAAGGAAAAGATGGACGGCATCCAGAAGCAGGCGCTATTGAAGAGAGAATTCCAATTTAAAGCGGAAAGGGAGGAAAAAGAGAAGAAAATTGCTCGCTTGGAGGCTAGAAACTTGGAGTTAAGTTTAATTGTAGGGGAGCAACAGGCGAGATTACACGCTCGAGAAGCCTCAGGAGTAGGGGTGGGTGTTTTGGATGATGGGATGGACGATGTGTTAAGTCAAATCGGTAATCAGTGGAAAATAAAACAAATTTTGTCGTACTCAGTTTTTAATAGAAACCTTTTTATTTCATTTTTAGAAGATCCTGTCCATGATGGAAACACATCTGTCAATGGTGATGTCAGGAAAGAAGGTGGGCATCAAGATGGTTCATCTAAGGATGGAAATAACTCTGCCATTGCCGATGTCGAGAAGGAAGGTGAACCATTTTCCAGCGATACGGCAGGCGAGAAAGATCCGGAAAAGAATTGAACTATTAAGGATTCACTTGACTTTATTATTGTCACAATGAATAAATATAAACCAAATGGTGTTAAATGAGATATTTGTTTTTAAATAGTAATCATTAGCATCACTGCATCACTTAAGTAGCGAGAACCGGCCGATATTATTATTTTACCCAAATGTGGTGCACGCACAGTTCCCCCAAATCCAGGTAGCATAGAGTGGGAAACAAAATTCTGGTGTAGTTTTGTATGGGGACAGGAGCGTAGTAGTATCGTGTGGTAATGAGGAGAGCAATGCCATAACTCGACTTACTTGCTACGCTCCATTCGAACTCGCAGCCACGAAGCGAATTATTATATTGAGTGATTTCTCAAACTGTACACTCACATCCCAAATTTTAGCTGAGGTTGAAAATTTTTGAAAATCTAAATATTAAATTTCCAGCTTGTTTAGTAAACACAAGGACTAAGCGTAGTCAAACCCCCGGTTTATTAATAAAGATGCTGATTATCAGAGTAGTTTTTTCTAGAAGTGGCTTATTTCCTACGGTGGCTCATAGAAGGTGGCTTTTGGTTAGTGGCTTTTTTCTGGGGTGGCTTATTTCCTTGTGTGGCTTATGGGGAGTGGCTTTTGTTGAGTGGCTTTTGGTGGGTGGCTTTTGGTGGGTGGCTTTTGGTGGGTGGCTTATGGTGGGTGGCTTACGTCCGCAAATCATTAATAATTGTTTGTATTTTGCGTATAAGTAATTTGACCCTTGTCTTCATAAGATACATACATATGCATGCAAAATAGGGTCTAATTTTAAAATACAAACCTTACATACATAAAGAACATTTTCACCGTCTACAGAACGTCGAGACCCGGTGGAAATATAAATAAGTTGTCGATCCATTTATACATGGACATTCATATCATTGAAAATTTGATAAATTAATTAATTCATTCAGTATTACTCAAATTTAATGTCTACAAACAATGTATGTATGTATTTGTTATTTATTTAATATCATTCATGTATCATGAGACTATTCCTGCATGATGTCGCGTTTTTCTTCTCATATTTTCGCCCTGCATATGTACATACACCTGGTTTACGAAGCAACAACTTACCTACCCCTATCAACTGACAATTTTTAGACGCAAAGCTACCATGTGTGTTTCCGATGTTGCAAGAGTCAGTACTACATATGTAGCTGAGAAATACAGATATGCACATAATCTGTACAAACACTTGTCGGATAATCTTCACCATACACTCACATACTTCTTTACTACCAATAGATCTAACTAGTTTCTTAGGTTTGTCCAGTATAGTCAATTTTTCTCATGATGTGTAGTTACCCTGCATTGGGAAGCCAAGGGCAACTTCTACATAGATGATGCCCATCACCTGCTGAAAGGGTTGAGTGCAGTGTAAGCGCCTCTTGGCCGGAGGCAAACTGAGCTCTTAAAAGTACCCTTTTTTATTTTATTCTTTATTGTACAGGCTCCAAATTACGTATGTATGTATGTGCCGGAGAGTGTCCAACCCTCCAGAAGATCTTGACCTCCCCCATGGACAAGATGTTGTTTAACGGGACGTTCATATATTACGTCATCAGAAAAGAACAGAGACTTTCACCCCACCCACCCATCCTACTCATGCTATGCTGAATACGAGTTAGATAGTCGACCCAAACTCACTCACCCACCCACGTTTTGAAGACGTCCTATATGAACGTTCCGTAGATATGGTCAGGAGCCGTTTTTATTTATGTATAAAGAAACTGGTTTTCTATCATTCTTTTCAGAGATTTTCTTACCACATGTATTTACATGTTCGACTCGAGTGAAAGCTAAATAAGGGGACATATTTCTACTCAAATTTGATTTAATTAAATTTAGATAAATACTGTTTATAAGTAAATTATTCCTGAAACCGTCAAAAAGAACAACCATGTCTACCTATAATTTAAATCGACACCTTGAAGAAACCGGGATGCGTATCGGATTCCAAGTTGTGTAAGTCCGTTAATAAAAATGTGGGTATTCACGTCAATTTTTATAAAGGTTGCTTCTCTATATTTGTATCTGGCCAGGTTTACGATCAAATTTTTTCGTTTTTTCATGAAATAACTTTTTCAAATATTTTTTTTAAACTTGTTAAGTAAAGGTTCAGTTCATTAGTATGGACTGGTCACTGATTGAAAGTGTCAAGTTATTTTGCTCTGCAAAAAATGCATGCATCAATCAAATGTCATGAAACTTTTGCGTAACACTAATCATGAGCAGACCGAAGTTTTTCAGTCGTTCAATGGTTAAAATACATCTCCCATGACGACGGAGAGAAGGCTTTGCCGAACACCCCTAATAAGCGCTTTGTAAAAACCAAGCTATCACCTACCCGAAGTATAGTGTCTTTACGAATATTTAATTGTGCCTTGCTCGTTGGAATTAAAGAAAGCGACTGAGTGAATATACGATTATTTTATCTACTTAAACTGGATTTTATTTTCAACAAATTATCAAATTGTCAACACAATTCAGAGCTCTGCACTAACACGAGTTGATTGGTGACTTACTATTGACAAATTAATCGTGGACATCAATTACAAAGAATTAACAATTCTTACTCTTGATTTCCTACCACGACGACTAAAATCCAAAATGTCTGACTTTGACAACGACTAAAACTCGACTGTGTGGACTTTTTCCACCTACTTACTTACTACGACTTATAACAAATGACGACTCGCACTCAAAATCCCACCCTGACGTCACCATGGCAACCACCACCACGTCACGGGGCAATCTTAGACGCATACTCAACAATTTACAAAAATACATAAAACAATTTCATAAATACATCATTGTACATTTAACACGCTTCGCCACTCGTTTCATCAATTTCTATGATGGTTTTCTCCATACCCCGCAGAAATTTTTCAAAATTGTTGGGTCTCCTTTATTTCCGAGTATATTGTTTCTAAATTAATGTTCAAAATCTTTCAATGGACCGACATTGAGGTACGTTTGGACCGATGTCTTTTTTCTCGACAAAATCAGTTTTTTTCCCTCGATGGTACCCTCGCACTATTTTAGTATTCTAGCACGTACCCATTTCAGACCAAAATAAAACGCGTTTGTTTTTGATAGAGGGGGTCAATCTTTTCATGACAGACTCTTTAAACTAAAGTTCAAAGTTCATATTCTTCGTGGAAGCGAATGGATTTGAGACGCTCCGATTTTTGTCGATCGCCAGCCATTTTATGTATTTCATTGGAAATTATCCTTGGGTTTGAATTTATATTTCGAACGAACGTCGTTTTTACTTCTACATGAGTATAACTTTACAGGCTTGACGCTTCGAGGTCAAATGCACAGTAGTTTTCATGATCCACGACGAGTAGCTTCTGGTAGTCGACTTTAACATTTTCTCAACAAGTTTTCCACTAACTGTTTTAGTCCCAGATTTTTTATCTTCATTATATTTTGGCGAGGTTATAATGTTGCAAGTTTTGAAGCCCAACTTATTGATTATGATCTTGCGCAGATAGGTTTTTGAAATTTTTAGTTGTCTGGGTGCAACCCTCACGGATCTGTTGGGATTTTCTGTAAAAGTTTTTTCGTGTTTTTCGTCAGGGTTTTGGTCTGCTGGGTGACAGGTCGACAAGGCCAAATTTAATATTTTACATTTTCACGATCCCTATATCTGTATAATGTATGGTTAATTTTGTCCGATGCATCCCTTGAAAAATGGGGTGGTCAGGAGCCTTTTTCCGATTCCAGAAAAACACTTTTTTGACCGAGTGGCAAACTAATTTTTGCACTTCCTCTAAATTTTGTGCTGTCATTTTTTAACCAAAAGAGATAATCAAATTCTGTTTTAAGTTTTAGAAAGCTTGTCAAATTTGCAAATTTTTATGCTTTTTTACACACCTCAAATTAGTTTTTAAGTGCTTGAAAAAGTAGGGGGAATCTTGACACTTTCAATCAGTGACCAGTCCATAATTTGCATTTTATGTAAATATGTTCAGTCATGTAAAACAGGTCATTCACTACACCGATTTTTGTAAAGAAGCAAATTTGTTGATTGACATGGAAACCCATAATATTTTGTATTTTAATTATACATATATCGAAAACGAAAAAAATATGTATTTGTTTACATATTTTACAAAAATGCAAAACAGTTTAACATTTCTTATTATTTAACAGGGAAGTTTTACTTGACATCGGCTCTGGGGTAATCAAGCCTCAAAGAGACACAAATGAGCAACAGCTCGCTCTAAGTAATCCAATTGTACGTACATTTGCGAAATATTCTTAGAATGGAGAGGTGTAAGGTGATTATCTCCGATTTTGACAAGATTAATTTCAAATTTAACAAAAATTCCACTTTCAAAAATTTTTGATTGGATAAAAATTAAGGTTTTTTGAATTTTTCAAAATTCAGTAACAGATAATATAATAATTTCAAGCAATCTGTACGAATATTGGGTTTAAACTCTGAAAGTTAGAGCATTTTGAAAAAAAAAATAATTTGACCTTAATTCAACCTCTAACAAAAAAATAAAATTTTTTTTGCATATGCATATTTTTAAAATATGCATTCTCTAAAACGATTAATACGGATTCCGAGCGTGAACAATTCAAAATTAGTCTAATAAAAATCCGAGTTTACCACCTCACACATCTCCCTCCTAAGAAACAAAATGAGTAAAAACTGTAAAATTTAAAACTAACCGGATGTCATTTCTAATTTACCCCAGATTTTGACCACAATCTTAAAACAACTCCCCGCCAAGAGATCTCCGCCGTTACAAAATTGTCGTCTCGTTTCCCACTTTTGGAACGACATGGTCCTCTCCCTTCCAAATACAAAATTCGCGCTCAAACTTGACCCAAGCAAGAAGCTAAATCCTGACCACGATCCGGTCCCATTTTTCGACATGTGCTCCACCCTCGACCCCCGTCTCGCGAAACGGATCAACGCCACGTGTCACTCATACCCCGAGCTTCCTGTAATCCACTCCTTCGCTGCCAAATTCCCCCACGTTTGCGACAAATTTAGTGGCAAAATTCAAATTTTGGACATTTCCATCGACTACGAGAGGTGTTTGGATTCAATTTATCGCGCTCTAAAAAACTCGTGTCCGAATTTGAAACAATTGAGGATCACGTGTCGGACGGAGATTGACGTGAGTTTGGCTCCCGTTGTGGCCGGGAACCCAATTTTATGTGTCCCACTGGAACTCAAATCCGTTTTAGAGGTGTTCTCCGTCAGTTCGATGAAGGTAATGAGTAACTTTTCATTTTAGGGGCCGTTCATAAATTACGTATCGCGAAAGGGGTGCGGGAAGGTCTAAGGCTGCAATATTCATGGGGGCTAGAAAAACGCTACTTTTGAGACACACAATTTATGAATGGCCCTTTATTTAGTACAGATTATGTAATACAGAATGAAAAATTACTCACTCAATATTCAATAAATTAATGAATAATTGGTGTCTCATTTGTCAAATTTTTTGGACGAATGACATATTTATTCATTTTTAATTCGTGAAGAGTGAATGAATAATTTCACTCGTTATTCATTTTTCACCCTATGGTTAAGCCATGAGAAATCAATCAAATAAGGAGGATTTGAGATTGAATGAACAAAAAAACAAATAACGAATAATTATTAGACTCAAAATCTGAAATTATGAATTGCTTTTGAAACTTTTTATCAGGTAGATTGAATTTTGAATGAAGATATATATTTTGAACAGGTTGACATCCCACCACTGTCCAGGCTTATTCAACTGGTGATCAACGCCTCGCCCAATTTGAGAGAGGTCACCCTTCCACTCGGATTTTATCCGGATTTAGGAAATTCTAAATGTCTCGACTCCTTAGCGATCTCGCTAGATGACGCGCGGTCAGACGACCTTACTCGCGCGATCCAGCGCAATTCCGAACTCTCAAGGATGTTGGGACAAGTGGGGGAACAACTCGTCGCTCTAACTTTTGGGTATGCCAACAAGAAACCTCACCTGTTCAAATTCATTCATTTAACACAGAGTGAATAAACTATTCATTCGATAAATTCATGAATAATGATTTTATGCTATTTTAAAATTTTTGAATTAATGAATGAATAATGACCAAATTTCTATTCATTTTACATATATTCATGAAATATGAATGAATAATTTTATTCATTACTTATTGTTCGCTATATTTATATCTAGTGCATATTGAAAAATCCATCATCTAATCAACTGATATTTGAGATAAAATGAGTAAAACATGAATGATAATTTATTTTTAAATCTTGAACTAATGAATAATAATGAATAATTTGTTATAAATTTTTGAAATTTGAATTAAGACCAATCCTTGAACAGGTATGATGTCGAGGATGCTAAGAGAAACATGTCCTGTGATTTCGAAGAGCTGAAACGTACCGGATTCCAATTAGGCGAAAGATTTCCCAAATTGCGAAATTTTCGCAACGATATTATCGACGTTTTCGAGCCGAACGATCTCATTCAAAATTTGGAAGGAATGCCAGCCCTGAAATCGCTCGAGATTGGCAAACTGTTAAAAATGTCTACTTGCCTGGACAAGTTCTTGGCCGGGATTTGCAAATCGAGAAAGATTTTTGCAAGCGTGACGAATTTAAGGGTGAAAGAGCTGATAATTCCGCGAGTTTTGAACGAGATGAAGACCGCATTTCCGAACGTGGAGCGGTTGCACGTGGACATTTTGTGGGCGGAGGTCTTCTCCGCGATGAAGTGGGGTATGGGCACCGTCCTCCAGGGGTGTTCGGATTGGGGGGCGCTGAAACATTTGAATTTGGCGGTGCCCACGTATCCAGCTGGTAACGAGGACTTCATCGGGGAGCTGGCGAGTGGCGGAGAGTTGTATAAGAGTGAGTGGCAAATATATAGTTATTCATTCATAATTTGTAAAAAAAATATTGATTAATTATTCATTATTCAACATTCCTTCATTATTCATTTAATTCAAAATTCACAGTATTAAGTAAATTTCTCAACTTTCCCTGTGTATTATGCATTGAGTAGATAAAAAATGAATTATGAAAAAAATATTCATTCATTATTCATTCATACGAATTGAGCAGATATTCACTTAATATTCATTTATTCAAAAATAAAAATAAAATATTGATTCAATATTCATTAAAAATTTGAATATTGAATGAATAATTTATACATTCATCATTAAATGAATGAATGTGAACATGTATATATGTTCATTAGTAGAAATTATAGCATTGAGTTGGTATTAAATTTAACTTATTAAGTTTACATGATCAAATTAGCATAGAACTTGCATAAAGGTGAAATTTTGGATTGCACGCCTCATCAAACGATTCTCTCATTTCAGTAACGATTTCTCTTCTCTGGAAACTTATTTCAAAATTCTGGGTGACAAATTTGTGGAGAAGGTTGTTCCCAATTTTTAATAAGTATAAATATTCTCCAGAGTTTGATACTGTTTAAATGAGAAAATCTCGGAAATTTATATAAGAAGTCTTCCGAAAGATTGGAACTGGCTTTAAAAAACTCAGAACCGTTAATCAAATCGTTGACTACAAATTGTCATCTAGAACTTCAAACTAAATTTCCAGAATTAAGAAATGTAGTGATTTTGGCGATTTTTTTACGATAGCTAATCAAATTTAACGTTAATTTATTTGATAAAATGTCCCCCTTGATTAATTTCAGGGTTGAAAACTCTGGAAATCAGATCTCACAAAAGACACAATATGACCGAGGAGTTCACAGAGGAGGAAATGGCCACCTTTGAGACAGTCCTTATCGCACTGGATGAATTGGAAGATGTCAAAATTTCAAACTTTTCCGTGAGCTTGCGATTCATACATAATTACATAATTAAAATTTTAATACAATTAAAATTCCGTATGTCCAAACTTTTTTATTTCACAGTTTGCGGAGGAATGTGACCAAAGAATTGTCGCCTTCCTCGTGTCGAAACATATTTCACTGTTCAAGTTCAGGATTGGAGTGTAGGATGAAAGAAGACGAATCATGGCCTCGGGTATTTAGCAGAGGGCGGTTATGTATTTATTTTCTACTTTTTCATTCTGTAAAAATTTTCCGGTATGTTCCCCAACTTAAAAAAAATTCTAATGATTTTACAAATTGTTACATATTTAATTCGCAAGCATTTTTTAGTCTCAACCGCTATACGTCATTCCTTATGTAAATATGTAGCTCCAAGTATATATTTAAGGGTTATCATATGTATGTATGTATGACATGTCAAAAATTACTGATTACTAGTAATTTTCGTCTAGAAGTCATTAAAATTAAAAGTTACAAATGCAAAAAGGACAATTGACAAAACGAAACATTTAAAATATGTACATAGATATTACTTTTTAGCATGGAGTTTTAACAAATTAATCAAGAAATACATAGATACTTTCCAAATTTAAGTTTTTGTAAAGTTAAATTAGTCTTCCGCTATTTTAATGGGTTTATGGGAAAAATTGTATGTAATTTGTAGTTCCACATGTTCTGGATATTTTGTATTTTTAATAAATATGTAGCTTGAACAAAAACTTTTGGATTCATATATATTCGAGAATAAAAAAAAAACAAGATTATAGACTGTATATCCTCGTTTAATTTTTGTGGAGAAACGTCCCTGGTAATTACATATCTACAGCTATTTTAACCAACAAAATGGATAATTGTCGCATGCAGATTGCAGAACAGATACATATGTACATACACTTAAGAAATTTTATTACCACGCGGTAAACATATATGGCTCTACCGTGCTGGTAGATACTATGTAGTCTTTGTTACCACTTGGTGGAAGAAATAGTAGTATGTAGAGCTTTACCATATTACCGCTGATGGTGATACCTAATCGTACCACACAGGCGGTAATACGCGGTATTAAGAACTTATTACCGGATTTCTTAGAGTGTATGCACACATATGTATGTATTTACCAAAATGGCTTGTTATTATCTGACAGTTGACGGAATTTCTAACCTGTAGATAATATTTATTTATACAAATTTCTCCACGTGCACTAATTTCATCAAGGAATTTTTCCATCCATATACTGATAGTTCATTCTACAGAACATTTAAGCAATACATTTAACAACTTATTTATTTAATAAGGATGTGGGTATTCATTACGAGTTCGCCTGTTTGTATCGAAACAAATTTACGAAAAACATTTAACCAGCCTTGTAGACACGTATGTAAGTTTGAAAATAATTTTTCAGCCCAAAAATTTTGCGATTTTGCATTTTTCGAACTGTACATATTTTCTTGATAATTAAGTTTCTAATGATGCGAACTCGTGATAAATCCTAAGGTTATCCTTATTTTATAGGCTAGTTAAACTTAAACTGGTAATGATTCATTACCAATACTTAAGTATTTACTAAAATTTTAAAACTCTTGTCCCACTAAAGTTTACCTGCAGGCATAATAATTTGTGCAATACTTTTTATAATTCTGAACTTCTTTACATCCACTAAAACCTTAATTTTCTGACCAAACTTCAAAATGCTTTCGGAAATATTTCTACCTTATCTCGAATTTCAAATTAAAGCTCTAAAATTTCTAAAAGCTGCACCCTACGACTTTAACAAAGTCACGAATGAAGTGACAATAGCGGAATCAAAATTCGCAAGGAAATTTAGACTAATCGTACAAATTTTGGAGTGGGTATACTTCTTCGCGATGTGCAGGGTGGTTTACCGGTTAAAAGAGAACAAGTGCCACGGGCAAATGATGGAAGGTGTAATGATAGCTATTTGTACGCTAAACTTGCTCCTATTCAGCTGCAATTGGAATCCAAACGTGAAAACGGCCGCGCTTATGAATGCGCTTGTTAAATTCGATGCGACCTATGGTATGTACCGAAATTAATATTTCTTGAACAATTAAGGTGAGTCATTCCCGTGCGTCTCATTCTGCCCCATGTATCCTTATGGATAACTTAAAATTAACTTTTTGACATTAATATTCAATGAAATTTAAGTGTTTTTACTTTAAAATATTCCATATTTTTAACTTAACAAAATTGTAAATTAGATTTTAAGAAAAAAATTCCTTCCCTATGAGGCGCCATTGAGGAAGGAATATGTTTTCCAAACATCTAATCTACAGTTTTGTTAAGTTAAAAATATGGCATTTTTTAAAGCAATAACATTTAAATTGGATTGAGTATTAACGCCGAAAAGTTAATTTTAAGTCCTCCATAAGGAAACATGGGGCAGAATGAGACGGGCGGGAATGACTCCCCGAAGCTCACCTTAATAGACAAAAAAGAGTTCATAACAAGTAAATTTTTGAAACTTAACAGATAAACTCAATCCGATACAACACAGGAATAATTGGACTTTACTAAAAGCAACGTTGTTTCTCCTATCAACGATCCCTGAAACGACATGTTTCTGTGTCCTTGGACGCTTCTTCATGGACCCGTGTGCTGCCCCCTTCCTGGGGTCAATAATCCTACGTTGTCAAAAGTGCGGGAATCTTGACCGAAGTAAGATACAGTGGTCCACGTGGGCCGGGATTAGCACGGTGGAAGCATTCCATATAGTTACAGTAATACATAACGGATTCTTCTACTCCTTCTACACCATGTTGGTCAGCATCTACGCACTTCTTCAATATTCGATGGGCCTTGGAAATAGGTAGGTGATAGATAAATAAAGCGGTTATGACCTTTATTTGTGTTGTGCACAAAAATTCTATAAAATTTTTTAGCTAACTTTAGGGGTGATAATCCATGTTTACATGTAACGTAGGGAAACATATTCGAAAATTTCGCTGTTAGAACGGTTCGGACTAGAAAGTTTAAAAACTGCGTACATATGTACATATAACTTATAAACTTTATAAGTTATATGTGCTTTATAATATAAAGCACACTTTTATACCAAATTCCACCTTCCTTGCTTTATACCGATAATGCTAACCACCGTTCCAAATTAATGACATTCCATTGACAATGCGATGGTAAGCAGTGTAGCCCTAGGTAGGGTGACCATATTTGTCCTGACCAAAACCGGGACATTTTTTGGCAAACAAAATCTATATTATAATTTTGAAAAGTCCGTCCCGTGAAATTTTCCGTGACATCCCAGCATTCTAATTGGTTGTCAGCTTTCTGAATCCGCCAATCACAGCACGCATATATTTTCGGGTACAATTTATGTAGCTTACAACCATGTTACAATCGATGGTACAACCGATGTTACAATCGTGGTAACAATCGATTTTACAATCGATGTTACAATCGATGTTATAATCGATGTTACAATCGATGTTACAACCGATGTTACAACGGATGTTACAATCGATGTTACAATCGATGTTATAATCGATGTTACAACCGATGTTACAACGGATGTTACAATCGATGTTACAATCGATGTTACAACCGATGTTACAACTAAGTTCATTCGCCACGTAAAAACATTACCTTCGAAACGTACAAAAAAACCATCATCAACAGGGTTCGGAAAACCCCGGGGTTTTTCTAGAAAAACCCAACCCCAGGGGTTTTTCCGGGGTTTTTGGAGTTTTTGTGGGTTTTTGGGTTTTTGTGGGTTTTGTGGGTTTTTCCAGATTTTGGGGCAGGTTGAACCCAAATTCCTAAAATTATGTAGTAGGGAAAAACTAATTTAAGAAACGAATTTAGCGTGCAATTTTAAACGTTATCATTGACTTTGACTATTAAATCGAAAATTAGTGTTTAACATGTAAACCTGAAAATATGCAATAATACTTGGAAATTCAAGTCGCACATGAAAATTCTCAAAATTTCATGATAAATCCGAAAATTGAATTAGCATTGATCTAAGTTGTTGTTTAAAAGATTTTGTTTCAATCTACACCAAAATCTCCTTAGCAACATAAAAAATTTCGTTAGCAATAAAACAATATCCCTAGAAACGTCAAAAAATTTCCTTGAAATTTTGAAAAATTTTTTGAAAATTTCAAAAAATTAGCAACATAAAAAGATGTCGTGTCAACATAAATAATTTTGCTTAGAAACATAAAACAATTTCGTTAGCAACGTCAAAAATATTCCCTGGCGACATAAACAAAATTCCTTACAAACGTCAAAAAATTCTTTAGCAAATAAAGAAATTTCCTTAGCAGCATAAAAAAATTTCCTTGGCAACATAAAAATTTTCCGCGGCAACATTAATGAAATCCTTATAGGAACCTCAAAAATCCTTAACAGAATAAAAATTACTGGTTCATTTTGGATTTCGATAATAAATATCAAACGACTTTAGTGACTTACTGACTTAAGTACATTTGATGTTTGTTTACTTATATAATAATATAATAATATTGATTTATAATTTTCTTCGAGCTTAGTTCATCGCGTCTACTATGTACTGGCTTAATTTAATATTCTTGCAATGATCGTGAAAAATAATTGATGTGGCCCGTCTTGAGGACGGGCTTATAGGCTAGTTTTCCATAATATCTGTGCTTGGCGAAATTTTTTTTCATAATATCTAGTGCTTGACGGTTCCGATATCACCGAATTTTTAGAAATAGCCAGGAAATGCAATTAAGTAAATATTACATGCACGTTACTGGTACCTATGTGCTAAAATCTACTTTTTCATCAATATTTTGGCGAAAAAGTGAGATAATTTAATTTTTTCCTATGATTTTAAAAACCGGGACACTTTATCAAAACCGGGACGTATGGTCACCCTAGCCCTAGGAATTGGTTAAAATTTCGAAATTATGTGAACACAACCAACGTTTTTTGCAGCAGTTTGTGCGATGGTGGGAATTTGTCAAAATATTTGAGGTCAAAGTTGAAAAACGGTCGATTTTTACCAGGTGGAGGAAGCAAACTCAACTTCAATTCTCTTCCCGTCCTAAAAATTGCACATTTTTCAACTTTGACCTCAAATATTTTGGCAAATACTGACCATCACACAAACTGCCTCAAGAAACGTTGGTTGTATTGACATGTGCCACGTAATTTCAAAATTTCAACCAAATCGGAGGGTTACACTTTACACCATCGCATTGTGAGACATAATCTTGTAACCTAATGGAATTTAGTGATATTGTCTATACTTCAGTTAAAAGTGTGCAAATTATCTCAGAAAACCTTAGTTCCCGAGGTCACCTAACTATTCAAGTATACATATTTATACTATACACACTTCATAAACTGCAGAACTAATAATTCTTATTACGTATTTGTTTAGCACGCTGTCAAAAGGATTCAAAATCCTCAGAAGTCTACAAATCCTAGAAGTTATAATGAACGACTGCGGAAAATTTAAGATCGTTCCTAGCACCCTCGTTCTCGCCCCGATATCTCAAATATTTGCGTTGTTAACAATTATTAAATTTCATGACCGTATTCCACTCCCGGGTTTGTTACTTTTCCCACTTGGATATCTCACAGTGCTGTGTGGAGTTAGTAGTTTGCAGACGATGTCAGGATTGTTGGTGGTAACGACGGAAAATTGCATCTCGGCTTGGAAGAGAGACGCGAGAAGGAAATCGTACAGAAGGAGACAGCTCCTCTCATTACAAAGATTGAAGGTTAAATTCGGAAATAGTAATTTTCTGGACACGTTAACGACATTGATCTCACAAAATTTCTGTCTGCAACAGACAGGATCTTTGCTCATAATGTATGATTCATTGTCGTAATGTTGTGTAAACAATATTTAATTAAAAGGGCGTTCATTAATTAAAGGTTTTACATAAATCTTGTAATGTGGTGTTGCTAAGTTATTTAACATCGTATTTATCGTATGTACCATGATAATATTGATTATTGCAGCTTTGTTTGGATACACAAAGTTACATGTAAAATTTAAAGCAGAATTGAACATTCCGCTGTTTTTATTTGAATGTGTACACTCTTAGAAAACTGGTATTAAATCAGTACCGACCGGAGTATGCACATATTTGACTCTACCGACACTGATAATCTGGTAATAAACATTACCGAAAATCACAAGTAGATATATGACTCTACCAAAGTGGTAATGATAAGTTGTACCGTATGGTAGTGGCTTGGTAATAAAGTTTTACAATCATGGTAACGAATTTTCAGAAACAAGTCACTACTACTCCGGTAGGAAATTATTACCAAATTAATACCAGAACGGAGTATCTATGTACATATGTATGGACTCTACCAGATTTTTAACTGTGTATGTACCACCTGTTGGTCTGGACGCCAGAATTCGCGTGGAGGAATGACTTTTATTGGGGTCGACGTCCACACTTTAACAAAATTAAAAGTTGTGATTCCCTGGAACTTGAGGGTTAAGCATTAAATTGAGGCTCATATTTTACCCCAATCATGACAAGATTTCTATTAAAAACATGTATTACTGTACGATATTTAGATAAGTATCTGAAATTTGATTGCTTTTCCTCCTGGACAAGTCTTTCATGAAAAATAAATACTTACAAAGCATGTCAGAGGAAAGTGAAACATTACGTAAAAATGATTGAACGCTTATAAATATTACTGATTTACATACACTTATGAACTATTTATTTAAAAAATTATATGCATAACAGGCACACTTATTTATGTATGCTAATTTATCTACTTCATCAATAACATGGAAACGGTTCAGATGTTCTGGGTACACAGTGTTTTTTGGAAATTATTTTAAAATTTTAACTACATTTTACTTACATTTTAGTCAAGATTTTATCTACCTACATTATTTCTACTTCGTTAGAAACTTCGAAAATCACATCTTGAAACACTACCTCTTCAGCCCGTTGTGATTTTTTCTTGCCACGTGTGCCCCGACCACGTGGCTTCTTGACAGGACTGCTGACACCACGTGACTTCCTTTTCCCCCGCTTTCGCTTTGGCAGCTTGTCCATTTTCGTGGTCTCGTGTCGCTTCACGTGCTTGTTGAGGGAGCCCAGTTTGAAAAACCGGTCGCCGCAGAGGTCACACTCGTACCGGGTGACGTTAAGGTGGACCATGTTCACGTGATCGTTCAGTCCTGACGGCCACTCGAAGGTTGCTTCGCACTCGTCACAGCTCCATTTTTTGTCGACGCCTTCCTCGCCATCTTCGTCTTGGAGGCATACCTGTTCAAAAAATAAAAAAATTCATTCATCCCGATTTCTTAGTGAATATTTTAATTCATTCATATTCAGTCATTTTCTCTTTCAAACTTATTTCATTTCATCGAACTTCATTTCATATTACGCCCATGAATTAAATATGCACGATGAAAAATGAAAGAAAATTCATAGTCCTTCATCTGAAATGACGGAATCTGAGTCATTTTCAGTTAATTTAAAGGAAATTCATTCTTCATTCACAGTCATTCATCCGAAATGACGGAATCCTTCAGCCATTTTCATTTAAATGGCAGGAATTTCATTTTCATTCAAACGAGAGAAAATTCATTTCTATTCACTCTCATATCATAATCAGCCAAATGAATGAAGGTGAACAGATATACCTGAATATGCGCATCAAGCTCGTCTCGACTAAGGAACCGCTTTTTGCACGAGGAGCACACGTGGCTGCGCACATTGGTATGCATGCGACGAATGTGCTGTCTGTAAACTTGGGCAGAGAAGGATTTTCCGCAGAATTCGCAAACCGTGGTCTGCTCGATTCTACCCGGATTCGGTTTGGGTTTTCTTTTGGCGGGGTTGTGCACCGTCGCGATGTGGCGGTAGAGGCCGGAATTGTTGCACAATCGGGCCGGACACTGGGGACATTTTTTCGTCTTGGTCTTTGTCAAGAGTTCCTGTTCCTTCGGGGTCATTTTCATCGTGGGCTGCGTGCATCGGATGGCCACGTGGATGTTGAAGGACTCGAGGTGCCGGAAATTCTTGCCGCAGGAGGAACACGTGTATTTCACGGAGGAGTGGGTTAAGGCATGTCTGAAAAAAAACGACAAGAAATTTTAGAAATTTCAAAATCATGCAAATTATTTATAAAAAAATATTTTAAAAAGTTCAAAATTTTAACGATCCATTACAAGCAGGTTTTGAATTTAAAACGTGTCTATCTCCGTGCGTTTGTTTAAGAAATGGTGATTTTAATACATCCAAAAATCGAGAATTTTTAGGTTTTCAAAGTTAGGAGATTGGAATTTTGATTTTTTTCTCCCATAAGAAAATATTCCAGTTTCATTTGATAATTTTTATTACTTTTGCTCAGCTCATGGACAGAGCTGGGATAATCCTGATTAAGGATTATGGATTTTAATCCCGGATTATGGATTATTAATCCATAATCCCTAATCCGACAATGAGAGTTTTTTGTAGATTAATCCCAATCCATAATCCAGATTTTTCTGGAATTTGAATTAATCCGGGAATAATCCCATTAGATGTCATTAATCCGTAATCATGATTACGGATTACTAATCCTGATTAATCCCAATCATGACTACTAATCATGATTATTAATCCCGATTAATCCCAATCATGATTACTAATCATGATTAGGTATTCATGATTAATTCTCAATCTGGATTACTCAGTTCAATTCCCGTAGTTCTATTTCATCCCACTGTGTAGCTTGAAGTCTCAAGTTCTCACAACTTTGTCCTGTCGGCTACCATTTGAAGAGTTAACATGTTTTTGCTGCCTTGTGCTACATATATCAATTGAAACTGGCGTTTTAAATATTTTATGTGAAACCACATAGTTTAAATTTTTTGGGCTAGATATATCTGTAGGTAGTGTAAAAATCATTAATCACCAAAATAATCCGGATTATTAATCCATAATCCATAATCCTGAAATTTCCAGAATTCATGGATTAATCCGGATTAATCCTGACATGAATTAATCTGACGAAAATAATTTAATCACAATCCACATTATTTTGTGGTTAATCCATAATCCTTAATCCACCCTCATAAACGAATAATCACCCAGCTCTGCTCATGGAAGAGCGAAATCAAAATTTTATCCTCCGAACCGAAAATCTATCGATTTCAGAAATTTATAATTTAAAAAAACGTACAGAAATGAATCTTTCTAAATCGCTATTTAAATACACGCAAGAAGGGAAAGTTGAGGTACAAAAATTCAAACTCAAAACCTGCATGCAATCGACCCTTAAAAACGAACGCTTACTTGTCGAGGTCCTTTTGGTAATGAAACTTTTGGTCACACCGATCGCAGGGGAGGAAGCTCAACTTAATTTTCTTCAGATATTCGTCATCGTACTCCACTTTGCAAATTTTGATTTCATGATACACTTTGGACATCAAGGTGGCAAAAACTTTCCCACATTTCTGACACGCATGGGTTCCAAGACTGTACGGTTTGGCGACCTCGCTGTTTAAATTGTCGTCACAATTTTTTTGTGCTTCGGAAAATAGGGTAGCAAACTTCTTGTAATCGGACGATGATGGCTGAACCTTTTCCGCGACGGGATGATTTTTGGCTTTGGCATGCCTAAAAAATAAAAAAAATAAAGGGTCACGAAAAAAATAATAAATTTTGGATATCTAAATATTTATATAAAGCGTGATGATTTAATTCGTCCCGATTTTTTCTATGAAAGCCTGTGACTCGAAACGGGTGGAAATTTTGGATTTTCTGGTTAACGTTATGATTAGGACTTATCTACGCATGGTAAAATTTGAGAGAAAAATTAACTTCACCTTAAATATTGACCGTGTTTTTAGACATTTCAAATATCAATTTTCAAACAAGTTAATATTTTTCTTCGAAGTTTTACCATGCGTAAAATGAAGTTTTAATCACAATGTTCACCATAAGAACCTAAGTTTCCATGTGTTTTGAGTCCCAAGTTTCCAAATATTTACAAAAAATCGGGACGAATTAAATCAACACGCTTTATATAGGACTCATACCGATTAAGGTCTCTCTTATAAATGAAGACTTTCTCGCATTCGTCACCCTGACAAGGGTACATAGCGACCCCCATCTCCTCCAACTGGTCCGGGGTGAAGGTCACGTGACAGAACTTGATTTCATGCCAAATGCGTCGTAACTGAGTCTCGAACATTTTCTTGCAAACGGTACACGTGCGTTTGACCGGATCTCTGTCGCGAATTCGGGTTACTTCATGTTCCTCCGAGTCGGAGTTTTCGGATTCAGATTCGGTTTTTATGCGTTTATTTGATACCTTCCTGTTTCCAGTGTGAGTATTCGCGTGCCTATTTACATAATTGGTTAAAGAGACGAATTAAATACAAGAATTGGAAATATCTAAACCGTTGCAAACGAAATGTAGAAATATATAGGGTGACCTTTAAAAAAATACGACTTTTTTTGTCGTTTACCATTTTCAAAAAAACGGCCTTGCCACCTGCTACAGAAACTTAATAGTTATTTGCATACTTGTTAAATCGTAATATTTACAGATTCTTTAGCACGTGACACGTTCACTTTTTGGGAAAATTAAAAAAAAATCGTATTTTTTGATACTCCTTAAGGGGAAAAATTATAAAACGTGGTCATTTTCAGATATGGTTTTTTTAACACGTTTTGTGAACAAACCCAGTCACGAACTTTGTAAAATTCATCGCCCATGTGCCAGACACATGTTAAAATTTGCGTTACAAAGTTTGCCAAGGTCCCCCTAATAATTACGTAAATTTACAAAATTCCTATCTCACCGCATCATCATCTGCTTCGACACGTAGACGCGATCACAGATCTGGCACGGATGCAGAGTGACATCCGACCGTGCAACGCGACACACTTCAACCTCGTGACGAAGTAGGCCCCTCCGATAGCCGAACTTTTTCCCACACTTGGCGCAGCTCAGGTCGTCCCCATCTCTCCGGGGGGCGGGGGGCTGACGACGACGACGACGACGTTTTACTTTTTCCTTATCGTCTCCTTCATCACCGTCCGGTGCGTAATTTGACCTGCACAAAATATAAACAGTTTAGCAAGTAAAATGCTAACAGAACAAACCATGTTCAACCCAAATTATTTTACGACCGTTTGAATGAAAGAACAACATTTAGAGCGAAAAATTCGGCAAGTTTTCGGCGCCGACATTGCTAGGTGCAGATTTCACTGGAAAACCTAGGATATTCGCGAACTTGTGGCGTCAAAAACTTGCAGATTTTTTCGCAATACTGTTGCCTCTTAAGAATTGCTCTTTCAAACTAACATGATAAAAAAAATCTGGGCTGAACATGGTTCGCAACCAAATTAATTAATTAACTTACTCTTCTCCCGAGTCGTCACCATCCTCGTCGCTGACAAAGTCTTCATTTTTCATCCGTTTCCGGGCACGTGGACTCTTTCGTGTCGCCAATGCATCGGAGACGGTGGGTTGTCCAAAATTAAATTCACTCTCGTCATCATGATCAAAATCTGGCTCGTAAAATGGAACCAGCTCGTCGTCATCTGGTTCGTCCTTCACCTTCGTCACGTGGTTTCTGACCGGCTCCGGTGTCCCCGTCCCTACATATTTGGAGCCAAATACATTAATTGTAATTAATTATCGTTACAAAACAAAATGATCATTTCAATTATTAAAATTCCATCCGTGTTGTATGTAGTAATTAATTAATAATTACTAATTAATTACTCTTGTTTCAAATTTGAAAGCTTGTTTTTTGGTCAAAATCTTGATTAATTTTAGACGATTACAAAATCGTAAAACTAAGTAAAAAATTAAGTAAAATTAAATCAAATTTATAAATTAAATAAAATCGTAAATCATAATATCGAGATTAATTTTGCTATTAATTACGCTTTCATTCCAGTTCATTTGCCTTCATAAAGAAATGCGTGGGTGCGATTTCCGGTTTCATCGCGGCAAATGGGGGGACAAAATCCCGGAATTTTAAACATGGGCCTTATGCAAAAAGGTCCCTAAAAAAAAAAAAAAAGGTCCTGCCCCCGTCTGTCCCGGCGAACGCGTTCGCGCGTTTGCAGGGTTTATCCCACCCACGAAGAAATGTACTCAATTTTTAATTAAGTAAAGTAAATTATTAATTGCTTCTAATTAACTTTGTCCGACATGATATAATTAGTAATTAATTAATAATAATCAACACTTCTCACCTTTCCACCTTTTCACCAGATTTTCCCTCCCCTCCTCCAACTTTTCCCTTAACCTGCGCCCAATCGCGACCACCTCGTCCTCCAGCGCGACCACATTCCTCACAAACTTAGCGCAGCTGACACAACTTTGTTCATTATTCGTGAAGTGGTTGTAGGCCGGGGGAGAAATCTTGCGCCGGAAGGGTGGCGTCATAAAAATCCGTTTAAACGTGGTCACCTCCTCGGTATAAATGTTGTTACCGTGTGGCGTCGGCGCAGATTGTGGCGCAATGTTGGGACTTGTGCAGAGAAAACAGGACGCTGAATCAGTGGATAATTTGCATTTTTGTCCTAATTCTTCCTCAATGACGGGGTCGCGATCCAAAAGGACGACGGGGTCGTCGTTGGGCCCCTTATTTTTTCGGGAGGAAGTGCGACGAGGCATCTTTTCTGTTACTAAATTAAGTTTTAATTAGTTAAGTAATTAAATAATTAAGAATAAGAAATATTATTTAATTTCGTAATGTCAAATACTGCAAAAACTTAATGTGTATAAATAATTACCAATATTTTTTCTGGTGGACGTGCGACGAGGCATCTTTCTTGTTACTAAATTAGATTAAGGAGTTAAGTAAGTAAATAAGTAAGAATATTTAATCTGTAAAAAATATTAATTTCACATCAAGTTTACTGTAATTTGCAAAAACTTAAATAATTACCGTATACACTCAAACAGCAGCAGGTGGGGGTTACTATTTACAACATCAGTGGTTCGGATCTTTCTTTCTTACTAAATTAAATAACTAAATAATTACAAGGTTTCTTTAAATTTTTCATTATTTACAAAATATCATGATTTATCACTGACAAATGCAGTTTTAACTTAATATTCGTAACGAACTTACCATTATTTGAAAGTCATCAATCCTCAGGGGTGTGGAATGGATAAATTTGTAAAATTCAATTTATTTTTGTAAAGAAAATAAATAATTAAAGTTTCTATACTTTACACGGAAATGTGTAAAAAAAACTTTTGCACTTTTGACTTGTAAACCGCCAAGAGAACGGATTGGTGGACTTTGTATGACGAGAAAATCGAGACGGATTCCACTTTGTCTGCTTTTCCTTAGCACGAAAAGCATCATGAAAATGAGTTTCCTGCCATGAAAATGAGTAATTTCTTCGCATAAAATGAGTTTTTTTCAATAAAATCAGTTTCCTGCCATGAAAATGAGCTTCATTTTATAAAAATGAGCAATTTCTTCCAATAAAATGCGTTTTTTTTCAATAAAATGACTTACCATGAAAATGAGTTTCATTTTATGAAAATGAGTAATTTCTTCTCATAAAACGAGGTTTTTTCAATAAAATGAGTTTCCTGCCATGAAAATGAGTAATTTCTTCCAATAAAATGAGTGTTTTCAATAAAATGACTTCCCTCAGGGAAGTTCCCTGCCATGAAAATGAGTTACACTCCATCAAAATATTTGTTTCTATGCATATTTATGCATGTATAAAATTAAGGCCCATGTTTTTTTCCCGAGCTTTGTATTAAAATTCGAATATTTATAACTATACGATATAAATATGTAATTATATAAGTATCTAAAATTTATTATGCACGTATTTACATAGTTTTTTACTGCATAAAAATCTTATAAGTTATAATTGTGATACTTAATTTCCATGTCATGAAATTTCTAAATTTGGAAAATTGCTGGTAAAGGTGAAAAATGACGGCTCGCATTTGAAATTACTGATTGTCAGTCATAATTTATGACGCGTTATTTATTATTTATTATTATTTGATTAACTTTCCTCCTGGACAGTTAAGTCTTTCATGAAAACTTCCAGCAACGCATGTAACCAGAGAGTGAAACATTACGTATAAATGATTATCATATCGCGTAATGCATACATACACTCAAAATAAGGTAATAATAAATCATTACCATGCGGAATGACTATGTGGCTCTACCACGTGGGTTGCAATTTGTCGTAGAAATGGTAATAAGTTCAGGGAAATTCAAATTTAATACATAATGGTATTCACTTCCTTAATATTTGGTAATGAATTTGAATTTCCCTGAAATTATTATTACCATTTCTACGACAAATCGTAACCCACGTGGTAGAGCCACATAGTCATTCCGCATGATAATGATTCATTACTACCTTATTTTGAGTGTATATGTATTAGTAATTTACATACTTATGAAATTCTCCACGAACTTATTTATGTGCAAAACACGTTCATTTTATTTATTTTTAGTGTCCTTCACTTCATCAGCAACATGGATACGGTTTGGGTAATGCAAAAATTTTGCGTAATAAGTGGCGTCCCTTTATCGATGAAACTTGACCCGAATTTGATCATCAAAGGCTTCAGGGAGGTGACCTCCCTTCGTTTTATTTTACTCCGACAAAATTGCCCTTTCCAGGCGCCTATAATCCGAACCGATTTCGTGTTCACGATGGCGGCCACCGTTTCATAAACAATCAGGGCGGACGCGGCCGTTATGAATCCTTCCAGGAAGAGGACAACTCCCGGGAGTGGGATTTGATCGTGTAATTTGATTAGGACAAATAGGCTCAAGACTTCGACGAAAGGGCCGCCCGACATGAAAGCGGGTAAAACCCGGATTCTGGAATAATCATTTAATTGGGCTTCCAAAATCTGGACGGATCTGTACAAGTTTAACCTCTCCACGGACGATCTTTAATACATAAAATAGATTTTTTTAAAATTTTAACATTATTTATTTTATTTTCTCGAATAGACTCTATTCCCGAAACCCTAAAAACTCTAATAAATGTAGGGCAACCCGAGTAGAAATCGTTGTACCAAATTCTGCACGAATAAAAAAATTTTACTGGGCATATATTTTTTTTATAGATGGATAACCCTGCAGAAAATGATTTTCTTAAAAAAAGCTTTATTTTGCAATAGATTTCTGCATAAGTGGTTCTGCATAAAATTAAATTTGTCTGCAGGAAAGTTGCCTATGTATGTACATTTCTGCAGGAAGCTGATCAAAATTTTAGTCGGCAATTTAAATATGATTTTACTGTTTGAGTTAATAAATATGTGGATGAGTTAGTCTTTCTGTAGTAATTAAGGTGTTTAGCTAGCGTAAGTTTTGTTGATTGTAATTTTGATTAACAATCACAATTACACTCACAATCATAAAATATTACTCTTACGCTAGATCATTATCGTATACCCTACGAAATTTTATTACCACGCGGTAAACATATACATATGACTCTACCAGCGCTAGATACTACTAAGTAAGTATTACTGCACAGTAACAACCAAATTTTGGCATGAGACTAAATACTGTCTTGCCGCGGTGGTGAGACTCTGAAGGCTGGTAGTTTTTGCTACCACTTGGTGGAAAACATGGTAATAAATAGAGCGTTACCATACTACCGCTGATGGCAATACCACAGGCGGTAATACCCGGTATTAAGAATTTATTACCGGTTTTTTTAGATTGTAGGATTTACATGCACTTACTTCCCTATGACTTCCAAATAGCCCACCACCCTCCCCGTAGTCGCGAAGACGACATGGACCGGGTAAAAGAATCCTTTGTGTGCGAGACTAAATACGAGCCAAAAGTCCAGCATAATCATGGCAAACCACGTGACATATTCGACCCTAGGATTCCATCCGGAACAAGGTGGGCACTCTAAAAAGTACGCGCCCAGAAATGGTGACGCACAATGATTTAATAGAATGCGACCCACAATTAAAAACGCTGACGCCAATCCAACAATAGAGACGATGAACATGAGCCCTTCGAGGAAGTTGTCGGTCCTTAATTTTTTGTAATTTGCGGCTAAAAATTTTCCCAAATTTTTTAAGATGAAATAACCCAGTCAAAAAATTTACACAAGTCCTAAGCTACCCATCAAGTACAAATTTTTAAAATTACTTACATTAATTTCCAAGATATTGAGATAAATGTAACTCTATAAATGAATTTTTTATAGTACAAAACAATCGACTGGAAAAATTGCGAATTCCGTTTCGTGGAGATTTATTGCGGAAAAAGGCTAGACTTTAGTGAACCGTCGGTCTCCGATGGGGTAAAGTGACACGACATTCTCTTCGTCTCGGCGAGCTGAACAAGAATATCGAAGCCGGAAGGCGCGGAAATGTCCCGTTCAAAAGTTATGGCGGGACAAAGTTTGCAATTTTATTGCATTTTTGGACGTTGCAGAGAATTCTAAGACTTAGGGAAAAATTTTGGGGTGAATTGAGACTCTTGGGGTATCGTGAGATTTCAAGTTTAAATTATTTCAAAACCCACGAAATTGATACTATTTTAGAAATTTGCGTTCAAAGTTCTTGAATAGGGGTAGAGTGAGACTAAAAATCTATTCCAAATCCAATCTTCATCCCATGCAACCTTAAGAAAAACAAGATTTCCGTTTAAGTAAATCATTACCTTGGAATTTCTTTGAAAACTGGAGATCTGAATTAATCACGGACATCGCTTTGGTGTCCGGATTTACCCCAAAACTCCAAATGGTCAGTAACACAATGATAATAACGATCATCGCGCCCTCTGCCGTTTTCCCGAGGCACCCGTTCTTCCAATCGTTTCGGACCACGGTCATGGCGCAGGAGAGATACACAAGGTCAAACAAGGTTGAAAACCAGGTGACATATTTCTTCAATTTACTCCGACTCACGATTATACGATCCTCCCCCTGATCGGGGCTTAATTCGAGGCGAAAGCACTTCAAAAAGTGTAAAATGCGGAGGTGATGTCGCAAATATTTCAGATATCCGGACCCCGGATAGGTCGTCATTTCGATCGAAATTGAAAATTTGTTTTCAAAATATGGTAAAAAATTTTGGTCGGATTTTTCGCTGATCTTCTAACCGTGTTATTAAAGCTTGTGGAGATAATTCACACTCAATAATTTTTTGACAATATTGTTACCGGCGGAGATACTATGCAATTCTACCTCGTGGTAACATTATAGTAACAAATTATCTTCTGAAATTGCCTTCTGTATCGGTAATATTTTTATTACCTGAGCGTTGACATTGAGGGCGGAGCAGGATTTAGCCTCTGTATATATGTTACCCTTCGGTGATAAATTATTACCCGAGCAGTAGAGTTGCATAGTACCTCCGCCGGTAACAAAACAATATCATCAAAAAATTATTCAGAGTGCACGCTTATGTAAGTAAAGTTTACAGGTGAGGAACTTGCGCGGAATGAAATTTCCATGAAAATGTCACCCCAAAAACTAAATGACGTTTGAAATAAATTTGCGAAAAATGAGTTAATTTCTCGCAAATTCGGCTTAATTTATTTTAAATTTTACATTGTTGGTTACTTTTTATGCATGTTTTCAAAATTTATGCTTAATTGATATATTTACAGGTTGAACTAATAAATATCTGCCTCTTGATTGGTGATATTCGTCTGAATGTTAACTTACATACATACTTCAACACCCCATTATTAATCAAAACCCCAATGGGATGGAGCTTATGTTATTGGAATAGGAGACCGATCGAAGTTTGTGTGGCTGAGCCCCCTACCTCAAAATATAATAACTACCACAGAATCTGAGACACAATTTTATGCAGGATGAAAAGCATCCCCACGCCGACAGGGGCGTGCAAGTTCGCTATGTCAGTTTCCATAGGACACAGGCGCCCCAAGCGGGGTGGGGAAGAAATAATCCTCCATACTCTGTTAACAAAGAGCTCTAGTCGCTCCATCCTTTCTTATATATACATCCATGCAAAACCCCGATTTTCTCTAGAATTCGGTTGCACAATAAACCCAAAATAAAAACAATTATCGAAACGATTAGGTAATCGTTATTTTCGTAAATATTCTTCTTCGACACTTCTTACCGCGTTATTTTCGCATACGTACATAACTTCTAAACACATATGTAATGTTACGTAATTCATGCATTTATTCAATTTCATATTCGCAAAAAGAAAACATGAAGTTGGTCGTTAAATTTGGTTGCATAACATTTCACACGGCTCGTAGTACCTGTTCAGAACATATTTCTTCATTTAAAATTCATGCGATGTAGAAGTTGAGAAAATTATTCATTCATTATTCATAATTTTGAAAATAAATATTTATTTTTCATTTTGTACTAACTTTCTCTCAAATCCGCCTAATTAAGTACATGGATTTCTCAATATGTATATCGGGTGTGCTTAGTACGCATAGCGTGCAAAATAATAATGAAAAATTCTTCATTTATTCTTCATGAGTATGAAGTGAACAAATACTTATTCAGTAACAAACATGTACATACATAGATATCTATGAAGTAAATTTTAATGATCATTTGAAAAATAGAACGATCAACTGATGTAAAAGAGAGAAGGAGGGGCAGTTCCTTGCTACATGGTATATAATCATCCCCCAATTAAGGGCGCTTTGGAGCGATTTTAAATGATTTATTTACGTCTTCGCATGGGCGTAGATTAGTACCGGGGTTGTTTTCCAAAACCGGTATTCGGTATTCGGTAATACCGGTACTCGAATACCGGTATTGCATGCCCTAGCGTAGATATGTATGTACGAGTCGCATATGTAAAATATTTACAAACCTCGCATTCAATTCATACAATTAAGTTAATTCGTCACTCTTCCTGCGACATGACAGATTGTGTAAACCTATTTATGTATAAATGCCTGTTGCATATTTATCTTTGCGTAAATTTCGCTTGCACAAAGGTTGGTTTCGTATTTATCTTTGCACAAATGTCGTATGCATATTTATCCTATGGGTTTTGTTATTTTTGTTTTTGCATATTTGTCCCCCCTTCTTATGAATTTATCCACCAGTTTACAGCTACTACATATGCAAATTGTATGCTATGCAAAAGGTACGTAAGTCGTTGCTTAAGAAAAGCTTAACAGCATTTTTCGAGAAGATTAACGGAAAATTTTGCAAAATTTGAAAATTTATGCAAAATTTAATAAAAAAATAGAGTGCTTCCTCTAAATTATAGTCCTTAATCATTTCATACTCGTAAATCCAAACTATGTAAATACAAAAATTGTTCATTAAATTTTACTCTTTGAATGAATTGTTTATCTGAAATTTCTGTATTAATCCGTGTCGCTATTTCTCCTCGATTTGTTTCTAATCTTAAACTTCTCCAGGGACAAATTTTTTGAGACAATTAAGGCATGAATTTTTTTGTCAAATTCCTCGCTATACTGCAAGTACAAAAAGATGTACATATGTAAATCATTCGTTAATAGATAGCTCATTAATTAATTGCAATTTTTCATTCATGTAGTAATTGATATATATTAATATTATGTAACATTACATATTTAGATAATTTACTCTATCAGCGACAAAATACAGCTCCTTGAAGTCCCGGTGAAGATTGGGGCATAGTATATTCACAAATACCCAACACGTATTGCAGAGTTTTTTATAATTAATTTTTATCATTTAAACTTGCTAAGTTTAAAAAATTGCTAAATGAATATACCTACTTTTTGTCGTTTGAAATAAGGAACTTTAGCATGACAAAATATTTGCATAATCCGGTACGAGGCTTAAATAGTTTTGTATAAAATAGTAATTAAATCCATAATTAATAAAAAGTCAATTAATAATTAAATATCTCACGGAAAGATTGGAAATTTTGACATCGTCCAATTCATCCATTGCGATCAGGACTTGCTCAAACAACTCCATTTCCCCCTCGGTCAAGTACGTGGTCATTTGAATTTTATGGTATGCGTTCAATTCCAGACTTTTCAGCTCTGCAATTAAGTAGTTACGCATATTCAAATCCTTAAATTAGCATATTTAATTTATGTAGATTTTTCCAATCTGGTCTATGCAAATTCTATGGAAATTTAGCCATACTAAATATGGAGATCTTGCCAAGATCTCCATATTTAGTATGGCTAAATTTATCCTACTTTATCCAACTTATCCAACTTAACCAATTTATCCGACTTAAGCAAGATCATCTTGGACCAGTGTATGCTCCAAAATTTTGAAGTGGTCTTAATCAATCATAAATTTAATTAGTATGAAATTTGCAAAAGACACGATCATAGAAAAACTTTTTTCATTCAAAATTCATTCATCTCGATTTCTGACTGAAGATTTTCATTCACACTCATTTCATTTCATTATTCATCTGACTTCATTTCTTACTTCGTTCCATGTATTAAGAACAGGGTGAAAAATGAAATGCGTGAGAAATCCTTTTATTCACACTCACTCATCTGACATGACGGAATCCTTCACTCATTTTCATTCAAATCACAAGAAATTCATTTTCATTCACTATCATCATAATCAGTCACATGAATGAAAGTGAACAGGTATGCTCACAATGGGCACGTGTCACAGAGATATTTGCCCTTTGCATCTGGACGTCGCAAAAAAATTGGAAGGTGTAACATTTGCCGGCTTTAAGACGCATTTTCTCCCCTGCGGATGCAAATATCTCGGCTAAACATGCCAATTATGGGATTGTATCTTTCGCAAATTGCATACTAATTAATTTTGTGAAGGATTCACACTAATTAACTCAAAATCCGAGAGCATACGCTGGGAAACCTCTATACTTTCTTTGTCGTCCCATTTGTAAAAATCTACTATTTCTTTATAAATAAAGGGACGTTCATAAATTATGTGACATCTGAAATCAAATTTATTTTCTAGGCCCGGGTTGGTGTCCCCCCAAAAAAACGTTAAAAAATCCAAAATCCAAAAAAATTGGCGCTATGAAGTTTATGAACGTCCCCTAACTTGTGAAATTTCATAAAAATGTTGTTGCATTTGAACATTTTTACTGCCTAAACTTAATTATTCTGCTGCTTAAATACAAAATTTGTTGGTTGTAATATTTTACATTTTGGTTGGATTAAAAAATACGATTGATTGGTTGCAAATTTTAGTGTTGAAAAAATTATAGCTTTTGGTTGGAAGAAAAAAAAATTTAGTTGGGCGGTTATATTGACATCCTTTATTTTCTAGACCCCACCTCCCCCTTTAACATGGGTCCTTTACAACCTTTACCCCCTGTCCCTATATCACATTACATAATTTATGAACGTCCCCTGTAAATATCTGTCACTCACGTTGATACAATTCCTTGCAAAGTAACAAAACCCGGAAAAAAAGCCCATGGCACACGTGATAAATGGGCACCGTCAAATTCAAATGTTTCAAGGCCCTCCAACCGCATAATGCCCTGAACAGACTGGCCAATCGCATGCCCTCCGTGCCCAGCATGTCCACCTGCAACCGCGCCACGTTCGGAAACCCTGTTTTCAAGCGCCCCTCGTAAAATAGCACGTCGTCCATCGCCTTCACTCGCAAATTTGTCACACTTGCGAAAATCTTGCCCGATTCGCAAATCCCGTGCAAAAGTTTATCCACACAGGTCGAATGTCGAAACGTTTTTCCAATCTCGAGCCGTTCGAGAGCCTGCATTCCTTCCAGGCTTTGGATGAAATCGGTCATTTCGAAAACGTCGACAATATCGATGTGTAAATTTCGTAATTTCGGGAACTTTCTTCCCAATTTGAATCCGACTCTTTTCAGCTCTTTGTAGTCACCCTGCATGCATTTCATGCCGTCCTCGACGTACCTGTTCAAAAAAGATTTTTTTCTTCAAAATTATTGAATTGGGGAAAATTATTCATTTATTTTTCATTTGTTCGAAAATATATTTCGTCGTCAAAATATTTGCATATTGTTTTACTCTATGCCCAATTCATGGCGTGATTTTGAAGTAGAATGAATACGGAATAATTATTTTTGAATAAATGAATGAATATTTTTTGTATTTAAAAATGCAGAAATATTTTGACGCACCCAAAAGCGAGCGTGACGAGTTGGTCCTTGACGTGTTCCAACATTCTCGAAAGTTCGGAATGGTCCAAGATTGCGCGAGCGAGGTCAATCGGTTGCGCGCCGTCCAGTGAGATCCTTAAAATGTGAAATGAATGGATTATTCATCGTCAAAATTTATAAATTTTTAATCAATTCTCCACTCTGGAAATTTATTTTATAATTCTGGACGACTAATTGGTACTAACAAATAATGGAGGTCTCCCAACGTACATAGGCTCACAAATTTGGACTAAACTAGCGTCAATCGATCACAAAATTAATTAGTATGAAATTTGCAAATGAAACTATCTCCCAATGCTTAAGTTCATCGTAGATATTTGCATAAAAAGAGGAGAAAACGCACCCCCAAGGCTGGAAAATTTTTCGATTTCCAAATTTGCTGCGCATTTTTCCCGCTTTGGATGCAAATATCTCAGCCAAACCTGCGCATAGGCAGATAGTTCCATTTGCAAATTTCATACTAATTATATTTGTGATCAATTGACACTACTTTGGTCCAAATCGGTGAGCATACGTTGGGAGACCTCCATTGTAAGTTAATTCATGAAATGGCAAATGACGCTGAGTTTAGATGAGTTCCAATTTTTCTAAGGGTTTATCATAGTCTTGAGACCTCCTCCATAAAAAAACTGTGAAATTCTGAAATGTATATTTTTTTAAATTGGAAACGACAAAGTTTTTTGTCCAAAATTTTAAAATAAATTCCCAGAACACAGAAATGTGAGTATGTAATTTTGTAGTCATGACTCATCCAGTCCTACCTTAAGGATTCGAGACACTTCGAATTTCCGAAATCCGGACAGAATCCGAGTGGAATCTTGATCTCCTTCAAGTTCGGTGAGGCGTTGACCACCAACCGAATAAAACTGGCTAATCGGGGAATCTCCACCTTTTTCGAACTCACCGAAAACACTGTCAAATTCGACTTTTTGTCCAATTCCTCATATAAAACTGGCCCCCCGACCGGAACCAGATTCACATTTATATTCACTTCTAACGGACACGTGATCCTTATCTCTTTCAAATTCGGACACCAGTTTTTCAACGCGCGATAAACTGAATCTAAACAGTTTTCGTATTCTATGCAAACGTCCAAAATTTGAATTTTGTCGCTAAATTTATCACTTAAATGGAGCAATTTTGCGGAAAAGGAGTAGATCGAGGTCAGCGAGTGCGACACATCGGTCCGACACGTGGCGTTGATCCGTTTCGCGAGGCGCGGGTCGAGGGTGAAGCACATGTCGAAAAACGGGATCGGGTCGTGGTCGTGGTCCGAATCTGGCTGGTTCTTGTGGTCAAGTTTCAGTCCGAACCGGGTATTTGGAAGGGAGAGGACGATATCGTTCCAAAAGTGGGAGACAAGTCGACAATTAGTTAACGGGGTTGACCTCTGTTTTAAAATTGTCGTCAAAATCTACATATTTAGAAAATCGCCAATAAATTGCACGTATCTTAAATACAATTTATCTACATAATAATTTGTAAATTAAAATGTTGTTTCACATACAATGGGATTGCTCAGGGCAAGATTAGTGGTTGTTTGAGGCTCCATTTCCTCTTATCCCTGTCACTACTTCCGATTTATAATTCTAGTTGATCCGTGTTCCGTCCGGTTTTTAAAATTATTTAATGTGCTTGAACTAATTTAAATTTAATTGAGCAGAGAAATGTATGTGTTAAATTATTATTTTACTTCCATAATTTTTCACTCTAACGAACTCCCTACTACTTACGAAGGACATAGGGTACTCAATTTATGAATTTTACAGAATTATGCTCCTCAATAAGCCAGCGAGAGTATGTATAAACAAAGAGTACTAATAAATTAAGTCAAATTAGCCAAATTATTTTACTTCACTCCTGCCTGTCAAAAGAGAACACATGTGCGGAGCAAGCAGTTGATGAATAGGTCGGACTTTTAGGACGATGCGTAAAGAATGTGGTACCTTTTATGGTCTAAGGCAGCACATACTTGCTTATTTACAATTAGCTTAGAATGATAATTAGGTATTAATCTTTCCAAATTATTGTTAACTACGGTAGGAAAAAACTGAATAACATATCTTGTGCACGGTCCCCTTGTTTTTAACTCGCCTGCTGCCGATCGCTGAGCTTTTTACTTTGTTCATGAAAACGTGATAATAATGCACCTGTTTCTGCCGAGAGGTCCGAATAATTCGGACCTCTTGACAGATAGAACTCTAAACTGGGACAACTTTTGGATTGAGTAGTAATGTAAAGTAACTACACTCAGAATAAAATGTAAGCAAATTGCTACTGCAGTACTAGCACATACCCGAGTTTTATTCATAAAAAAACACGAGAATCCCAACCCGAAAAGTCGTGTAAAACACGAATGAATTAGGAGTCAAAGTGGGAGAATTTACATGGTAGATGTCCCACTTTTAGAGGGCTAAACTCGGAACAAACTCGTATATATCTGGGTGAAAAGTATGGAATGACACGTGTTTAATTCGGATATTTTCAGTGTCATGCCCGTGTCGATCAGGATGATTATTCGTGATTTTAAGGCACACAAACTCGTATATTACACGTGAAATTAATATGAAAAAACACCAGAATTTTTCAGTTTCCCTTTATTTATACGGTCTTAAGTTTAGATTATTCGCAAAACCAAATGATAAAAACGATATTAGGCCAGACGATGCGACATGTCCTCATCTTCCGCAATGTGCTCATTTCCGGAAAATCCATCGGGTCGTCCAGTTCTGTTTGTAAATCAATAATCTGGTTAGGTAACATTTATATAGCTCCGTATACTTCGAAACCATCATTCTTACGGTTTGAGTCTTTTCGGCGCAGTTTTTAGCCATTCCTTCATAACTTCTTCCACCTCGTCGTCTGTCACCTGCTTCGATTTCCTGGCGTGATATAGCCTAACAGAATCTATAGACAGAAAAATTATACTCCAAGTAAATCCAGGAGAATTTGTGAATGACTTGCCCAAAATAATTGACTTCATCCATGTCTCCTTAAATCCCACTTTGCCACCACGCGATCCAATCCAATTGTAGTTACAGGCCAATTTATCGGTGCACAAACAAGATAGCACCTTCCGAGTGCACGAAGAGACACTCTTTCCCCCCTTCTGGCCGAGATATTGTACCTAATTTAAGTGCATGCGTAACTAAACAGTTGTACGTCATAATTATTAAACATGTTAGAATTTCCGGCTTACTAAAGATTCTCGACTATCTGAAGAAGAATAAACCTTCTTTCCATTTTCAACATCATCCAAAGTCTTGCATGGTAACTCGTGGTGAACATTTTTTGGTTGGGAATTTTTATATTCAGTCCTATCCCCAAGTTGTAATAGAATACCGTCAAGACTGTTCTGAATTTGTCGGTTCTGAGCTTTCAAAATGGTAATATTTCTAGCCACCCAGTTTTGAAAGTCCTTATCTACATGTGCATATGGGAAATCAGTTATTCATTACCTATGTACATATGCACAACGAATTGTCTGTAGCTCATATTAAAAGAGTTATAAAAACCATGTGCTATACCTGGATGACAATTTTGCAAAGGGGTGACAATAAAAGAATCATCCCGGTTATCCCCACCGTTATCGTTTCTGTATTCAGTAGTAGCCGGAACCTGAATCTCATTCAAAACATGGTCCGGTGACGAATTTGAATCAGAAATAGTTCCGCTTGTAGTGCCAAGATTTTCTACCCCAACTAAAATAGTTCAAAATAAAGCAATACAGACAAGTTGAACCAGCATTGTTTTGTTCATCCTTACTTTATTATTACCTAAGCCAAGAGTGAACGGGATCGGGGAGCTGTGAGGTGGGTCATACTTTTTTGCCGAGTCAAAGATCAACTTGTTGATTTTATCAGTGTCTGCATAGTTAATGGAAATGTTAAGCTTAATGAAAATTTAAAAATTTCATCCAATAAGATAATTTATTTTAAACCTTTTGAACCATGTGCAATGACGGGTGGTGGTGGCAGGGTAAAAGAATCCGGATTATTTACTTCGTCGTCAGATGAATCACTGTAAGTTGTGTTTTTGTTGGATTTTCTGCTCTTCCTTCCCCCATCGCTGTTAATTTCTGCGTCTGATTGATCCAGAACTTTAGGCAACTTTGAAAGAGCGTCATGATACGAAACTGAAAAAAATAAGCCTGCCAATTAATTTTAATTTAGAATGAGACATTGCATGCAATACAAAATCTAATAAAATCTCAAATAATTTAAGGTACTTACCAAATTGTCGACCACTACCGAGTAATTTGATGGTATGAAGTGACCAGCACTCTTGAACAGGTTCATGTAAGCTGACCGCTTTGGCCAGACGGTTGGAATTTTTATAATTTGGCCAAGCGCACTTTTTATTATTTTGGCGTAACCAGGCGGTCGATACCACTTCTACTTCATCTGTTTCCTCAAACTTAACGAGAACAAAGGAGTTGTTGGATGACATTTTTATAAATGATTTAGCGGGGCTGCAAAAAATGCTGTTCCAATTGGCAAGAGAAAAATCTTTCGTAATATTCTGGTAGTGTCGAATAACGTTATTGCACTAAGATTTGAAACTCGTCGAATATTTACCTCGGCCGAAAGACAAGGGGTTTTATAAGCGTTGCTGGTATTTTGAAACTTTTGTGCTAAAAATCCTTGTTTAAAAAACGCTCTAACAACTACAACACTTTTATCCTCGAGTTCACACACAGAATCGCTCTGTCCAACTTTAACCTTAAATAATCTATGATTAAATTGTCTAAAATACTGAGTATTACTAGGAAGGAGAGGCGAGGAGAAATTCAAGGGACTGGAGAGACGAGGCAGGAGTGCACGGCATGATGCTTTCTCCGCTTGGGATTCCCTCTCCACAATTCTTCTATGAACTTGTTGAAGGGGGCAATTTGAGGATCTCACTAATTTCTTTATTACTTGCAACTGATTTTCGAACTTAAAAGCACTAAATAAATCAACGGGGCCATGATTTTTACAATCATTAGCTAAATGTAGTAAACCGTGCACATTAAATGACAAGTTTTCTTGCCGGTAGAGACGACCAAAATGTTTTACAAAATAATGAAGTAGTTGGTCAGCATAATAATTCAGGGTGTCGTTAAGAATTTTGCTGGACAAAATCGTCACCGCTACATGAAGGCACAAAAAATTTTGATACAGGTCGCTAGAAATATTATTTTTTAGTACAACTGGTCCAGTGTATAGGATGAATTGACGAAACTCAGTTGCCTTCCAGTAGTCCAGGTCTTTGAGAATTCTAGGCTTCCGTGCAAATTCACTGGGAATATATTTTTTTACCCCTACTAGCTGGCTTGAAATTATATTAACTTGGTGAGGACGTAAACGTGCAGGACACTTTTTTCCCTTTGTAAGAAGATATAGGATTTTACGAACTATTCCCAAGCAAACTAAATGCATATATTCACCAGGGACATCTCTAACAAAATCTAAAGTAGTAATTTTGTCAATTAATGTGGTTTCGTTGTGGTGCGCTGGATCATCTTTTTGTCTGAAGGATTCATTTCTCCTTAAGGAATAATTACCGTATGGAAAAATTACACGATTTTTGTAATACACACCCTTAATTGTGCATCTTCCACAACAACTATATCCACTGTGACACTTTACACCAAGGACGAAGGCACGAGCAGGAGCATCACAGATTAAAGCACTAATTTTAATTGTATAATTATCCCCGTTTACCACTATACTGTTGATATTTGCAAGTAAAGTTTCGATAAAATAAGATAAATAGCTGTTAACTGACTCTGGTTTCCCTTCGCCAGAGTAAATACCAATCACAAATACTTTAGCCCCAACTGACCCAAGAATCGGCCAAAATTGATGAGCCGAACCTTTATAGAGAGGAATTCCGTCTATATTTATTTGTAACAAAATGGTATTATTTTCAATCACTTCAGAACTATTAAGAATTATTTCCTGAATCGATTTAATCCAATCAAATGAGCAATACTGGCCAGGCGGAACACTAAATAGAATTGTTTTCCTGGGGGTTTGTAACAATGATCTGCTATCGACAGGTAAATCACTAAAACACTGGTGTTGTTGGAGTAATTTTAATAAATCACTGGTAGCGGAGTTAGTAATATTGTGACAAATTGCCCAACTTTGAAGTGATAGTCGGATATCTATACTTGTTTCAAAATCACTATCACTGTTTGCATCACTTTCAGAAGGTAAATGGTCGCTATTATACGACTCAGATTCAGAAGGTATTTCTTCGTCGGATAAGAAAGTGCCCACTAATTCCGGAGTCGTTAAAGGATTTGATATTCCAACTGGTCGTTCGATTAATGAGGAATTCGAACAAACTGCGTTAAAATCACTTAATGCAATATTTATTTCCCGATTTAATTGTCGCCTGCTAGAACTCTTTATATTTAAATAAAGTAAAAATATTTATCGCACTGCTGTGAAGCAATGGCAGCCTCCCTCAAATGCCGCCAAGGCGGGGTCAAATTTACACGTCTTCGATACGAAAAAAACACGTGTAAACTTATGTATTTCAATCTAAAAATACACGTGGCAGAAACGAATTTAACACGAGTTTTATACGATGGTCTTATTGAAATGTTAGCTGGTGTAACTTTGGGAACTTCTACACGTTTTTGAAACGAGTTTGTAAAAATAAAGACACCAATTTTACCCTTAAACGTATTTGACACTAATTTGCCCCACTTTGACTCGTGTTTATCACGGGGAGTGCCACTAGGGTGGGCGGTGTCTATATATGACCTCACCGGTTTGGTAGCGATTTTCTACGGAATTGTAGTAAATTTGCTACCATCTTGTAGCATTTCCTTACCCCGCTGTTACGGTTAGTCAAAATGTGGTAGCAAATTTACTACCATTCCGTAGGAAATCGCTACCAAACCGGTGAGGTCATATATAGACACCGCCCAGTAGCAATTTCCTTACATTTTATTCTCAGTGTATAAAATTTGTAAACTTATGGAAAATTTAGTGCACAACTTTATTTCCTTATAAAATATGCATAATTTCCAACATTTACGTACAAATTAAGCATAAAAAATCGACGATTTTCTTGACACCTCCTCCCCCTTTAATACGTGTCACATACAGAACCTTAGGCTCCCCCTTTTCCAATTACATAATTTATGAACGACCCCTAATCCAATTAACAAAACTGCCTTAAAAATTTTCCTCTTTAAAGTGACCACATATATATGAAACTTATCGATGTCGTCAACATAGACGTGATATCGTTATTCGGAGATCTCGCGTTACGTAATTTATGAGTGACACCTATTTAAGTTCATCGAAAAATAAAGGACTGACTTAAAAATACTGCGTTTTAAAGCCGTCTTTTTTCCACCGATCCGTTTTTCCAAAGTATTACCACATAAACCTAAATTTCGACGGTGACATATTTCTTGACGCAATGAAGGCCACCATTCTTTCCTCACTATTCTGGCTCAACTACAAAAAAAACGAAACGTTCGGCGTAATTAATTAACTCATTTACATATTAATTAAACGAGTTTCTTCCATGCTCACAATAAAATTGCAAATTTTGACATCGTCCATTTCATCCATTGCGATAAGGAGTTGTTCAAACATGTTCATTTCTTCTTCTGAGAGATCCTTAGTTCCATAATTTCTCGTGTCTGATCGGATTTCCAGACTTTTCAACCCTGAAATTAATTCCAGCTGATACACTCTTAAAAAAATCAATAACTGTTGGTATTGATATGTGACTCTACCGCGTGGTATTGATCCGGTATTGAATTAATACTACGTGGTAAAAACTTTAATACCAATTAGTATTAAAATTATTACCATGAGGTATAATTTCAATACCGGTTCTATACCAATATGGTATAACCGCTTAATACCAAGGCGGTAGAGTTACGTATCAATACCGTTAGGTTTTTTTTCAATACCAAGTTTCTAAGAGTGTATTTAATTAAATAAGTTAGCATAGGGGCCGTTCATACATTACGTCATAACAAATTCGCGCATTTTAACACCCACCCGCCCACCCCATACATTAAGGGGTAGGGAATTTGAACATACAGAACGATCTAAACCACGCATCCTCTAAAATGATGACGTAATATATGGACGTTCCCATATTCAAACACTCTTAAAAATAATGTAACCTTTTTGAAAAGTAAAGGTACTCTGAGCTAAACTATACTAAATCCGGCGTAGACTTGGCCCTTTCTCAAGGTAATCTTTAACGGCAATAATGACCTTCTGGGAACGTCCAGATATTACGTCCTCAAAAAACTGGGTAGGTACACAGGTTTGGGTCGTTTATCTTATCATTAATCGAAACAACCTTAAAACGAAATGATAAGGAAGGGGTTGGTGTGTGATTGAACTCGGCATTTTTTGATGACGTAATATATGAACGTTCCTTTTCTGGGAATAAATAGAAAATTGCGACTCACGCTTGTAAAACTCCTCGCACTGCAACAGAGGCCGGATAAAGTCCTCACTCCTTTCTGGATAAGTGGGCACCGCCACCTTCAAATGTTTCTAGACCCTGCATCTCGAACACGCCCAGAGGAAGATGTTCCAACACTCCTCCCCTGAGTAGTGCCCCGTCCGCCCACAAATGTCCACCTGCAACGTTTCCAGGTTCGGAAACGATTTCCCCAATCCCGCCACGATTAGCGGGACGCCGAGCTCCTTCACCGTTAATCTCGTCACTCCCGGAAAAATCCTGCCCGACTTGGAAATAGCTTGAAAAAATTGATCGACAGAAACCGAATTTGTAAAGCTTTTCCAAATCTGGAGCGCTTTCAGGGCCCGCATTCCTTCTAGACTTTGGATTAGATCGGTCATCGCGAAAACGTCGACCATATCGATTTGCAAGTTTCGCAATTTGGGAAACCTTTCTTTCAATTTGAATCCGCCTGCAGAGTTATATTCCAAGACTCTTACGTTATCCTCGTCGAGATACCTGTTCAAAAAATATTTTTTCATTCAAAATTCACTAAATTGGAAAAAAATAGTCGTTTGTGGAAAATTCGAAAATAAATATTTGTTCTTTGCTGATCATTTGTTTTTATAATTTTATTTCACATTTGCCGTAGGGAAGGTCCATACGGACCCGGAATGTTTCTAATGCATTAGAAAAAGCATTGAACCCACTCTACTCTGGTGAACAGAATTAGTTATAATTGAATGCGAGTTGTTAAGTGGGGGTGGGCGGCAATTGCTATAAGGTGGGAATTGTTGAGTAGCAATTGCTATGCTTGGGAGTTGCTGACTTTTGAGTAGGGATTGGTGGGTGGCAATTGGTATTTCCATGGGCCTGTTGAGTAGGGATTGGTGGGTGGCAATTACTACAAGCATGGGAGTGTTCAGTAGGGATTGGTGGGTGGCAATTGCTATCAGGTGGGAATTGTTGAATAGCAATAGCTACATGCTTTTGAGTTGCTGGGTGGCAATTACAATGTGCTTGGGACCGTTGAGTGGGGATTAGCTGGTGTCAATTGGCAATTACTATAAGGTGGGAAGTGTTGAGTGACAATTGCTGTCGGGTTGCCATTGTGGAGTAACAATTTAGCTGAATGTGAACCGTTACGTCCAACATACCCAAAAGTTAGCGTGACGAGTTGCTCCCCGACTTGAGCCAGCATTCTCAAGAGTTTCCAACCCTCAAGGTGGATTGGTTCCGCCCTGTTCAAGGAGATCCTTAAGACCTCGAGACACTTTAAATTTTCTAAATCCGGGCAGAATCCGAGTGGAATCGTGACCTCCTTCAACTTCGGGGAGGCGTTGATCACAAGCTGAATAATTGTTGCGAGCGATTTGCTGTATACCTGTTCAAAAAAAACATTTCTTAATTCAAAATGCCAAAAAACATGAAACATTGTCCACTCGTTGGATTTACCTTTTTCGAACTGACCGCAAACACCGTCAAATCTTTCTTAATTCCCAATTCCGTGAATAAAATTGGCTTCCGGGGCCTCACTAAATTCAGATTCACATGAATTTCCAACATACATCTGATCCTGAATTCTTTCAAATTCGGACACCAGTTTTTCAAGGTGCGATAAATTGAATCCAAACAGTTGTCGTAATGGATACAAAACTTCTATCCTGTCGCTAAATTTCTCACTTAAGTGGAGCAGTTTAGCGGCAAATGAGTAGATCGCAGCGAGCGAGTGCAACGCGTCTGTGCAACACGTGGCGGCATTGACCCGTTTCGCGAGGCGGGGGTCAAAGGTGAAGCACGTGTCGAAAAAAGGGACAGGATCGTGGTCAACATTTTCGTCCCCGTTGCGGCGAAGTTTGAGCGCGAATCTTGTATTTTGAAGGGAGAGGACGATATCGTTCCAAAAGTGGGAAACTAATCGACAATTTCTTAACGGGGCTGAGTTCTGTTTTAATATTGCGGTCAAAATCTGCACATTAATTATGACATAAATTGCATTTTTGCATACATAAATACAATTTGCATGCTTCTTTAAGAAATTTTAAAATTATTATATCTCACGTACAAGGGGGTTGCCCAGTGCAAGATTTATGGTCGTTGGAGGAGAGTCCATTTCACAATAGCTAACTTGCTTCAAAATTTCCTATTTTTTGGAAAAAATATTTTTTTGTTTTGCAAAATATGTAGAAAAACAAAACTTTTACTAATTTTATTTTGAACGATTGACAATTTTTTGTATGTAGCTGATGCGTACCAATCTCGGTTTACGAAATGAATTTATTTCAATTTATATTAGTTTATTGAGAAGAAATGCGTGCAATTTTATTTAACTTTCACTCTCCAGTCGAGAGGGGACACGATCATGTGTGGAGGGATAGAATGAGTAATGTTCGCCGGATGTTCTTCAGGCGGTGCAGAAAGAATGTGATATTTATTTTATTTTGGTCCACCTTTACCAAAGTCAAAACATATTTGTTTCCCAAGCTTTAGATGCTTAGGATGATCATACATAGTCCGACCATAAGTTCCCGTGAATGCATTTCCGGTGATAAAGCCCAAAGTATTAGAGCTATCTGATAGAAATTTTTGTGGATGAACAAGGTATTAATCTTGTTTAGAAATCATAACTTCGTTTTCACAATTTCCTCCACGGGCTTGTACACAAGACATAAGTCGTGGCGAAAACTGCTCGATCGCGGCACGCACGGATTTCCAGGGAAAAGCGCCAGATCTTCAGTAAGTGCGACCTCAGCCCTTCCACACTTGGGTGAAATTTAGAGCATGCTTGTACCTATAATTTTCACCACCAGTCATAATTTAGGGGATTAAGGTCTGCAGATACTGAGCACCGTTCTACGGATGAAAAAAAGTCATGAAAATTCGTCTGAAGCCAGTTTTGGAGAATTTTGCACCTTGCGCAGGAACAGGGTCTTGTTGAAAGGTCCAATGTCGATTTTCGGAGGGTCCAGGGTTCAGGTTATTAACGTTTGGCTTTAGGACACTCTGAAAATAATTCTTGGCTTCAACTTGTACCCTTTGCGGTAAAAAACAGAGATTTCATTTCTCCAGCCAACTTGCTCCCATGCACACCACGGTGATGACTTCGTATTGACTTCCGCATACTTAAACGGATGTCAGACTTCTGTACAACAAATATATGGCCTTTTTTTCTATTAAATTTTTTGCCAACGGTGAAAAGTCTGAAATACTTTTTGCACGAAAATTGGCGCGTACCACGATCAACCTGTGGCCGTCACGAGTTATGTCTTGTCTAATTGCCCGTGGACGAAATCTTGACAAAGAAGTTATGATTTCTAAACAATATTAATACCTTGTTAATCCATAAAAATTTCGAACAGATAGCTCTAATACTTTGGGATTTATTACCGGAAATGCATTCACGAGAACTTATGACCCCACTATGTACGTCCCGTTTTTCAAAACCGGCAAAATGTTCTGGTTTTAATGAAGTGTCCCGATTTCTAAAATCCTAAGAAAAACTACATTGCCTCACTTTTTAGCCAAAATATTGAAGAAAACGTAGATTTTAGCACATAAACTCCGTTTCACGTTTGGTTATTTCATCACATGGAGCACATTAGCTGAATTATTTTATTATTTTACACCAGTTATTTTTATTTTGGCGTTTAAATCATACGAAATTGAATAATTTAAACGCCAAAATAAAAATAACTCGTGTCAAATAATAAAATAATTCGGCTAATGTGCTCCATGTGATGAAATCACCAAATATGAAACCGAGTTTAAATACAATACCAGTAACGTGCATATGTAATATTTACTTAATTGCCTTTCCTGGCTCTTTCTAAATACTCGGTGATACATATCTGAACCCCCAAGGACTTATTGTGTCCAATTTTTTCGCCAAACACTGGATATTATGGAAAAAAAAATTTTGCCAAAAAATGTCCCCGTATTGCAGGACACATTATGCAGGGCCCCCCAGCTTTTAACCCAACTGCATCCGATATTTCTCGACCCTTAAAAGCAGCTGTTTGACTTTGTTGCTATGAAAGCACGTTCATGAACAAAGAGCCAAAGTTGGATTTGTAAATAGTTACATATTTATGTACCTACATATTTATTAAGGGCATTCGTAAAATTTATGACTTATTTTTTACACCCTCTCACCCCCTTGTGACATAGGCACGATATCCTTGATCACTCAACCACCCCCTCTTTCCTTTGTGAAGTTTACGAACGTCCCTTTGTGTACGTTTGAACTCAATATGCATAATAAATCGTTTATTTTTGGTTCAATTTCGTTCGCTGCCTATGGCCAGACTCGTGGTATTTTATAAACGCCAAATTATTTATTTTGCATTTTCGGTTGAATAGACTATCAATTTATGCAAATTTTGACGTTGATACGAACTGACAAAGATGAGTACCGTACAAGGAGGTGATAATGTCAACTTTGACGGGCTGAAACTACCAGAAGCGAGCATTACGTTTCTTAGCTTTTTTGTCATAAAATCAGTCATATCCTCATCTGTACGTGTGCAAAAAAGCTAAGAAACGTAATGCTCGCTTCTGGTAGTTTTAGCCTGTCAAAGTGGTGTGGGTTTTGAAAATTTTGCAAAATATTTGGGAAAAATTATAAAAAGACCAAGGAGACTGTCGTCATGCGACCCCGTGGTCAACAAAACTCTGCTGTTTTCTTGAAAGTTAGTTTTTAGCCCGAGTCTGGGCTTATGGAACCCTCATGTCCGTCCGTATTCGCCCGTCCGGCCCATCTACACGATGAAACCAAAACGACTGAACCGATTGACCTGAAATTTTCACCATATGCATATTGGACAAAGTTAGGAAATGAGGTCGATGATGGGCGAAACCGGTCAAGTGGTTGACCAGTGGGGGTCATCGGAGTAGGTGGGGAATTATGCACCACAATTTCAAAATTGTCATAGACAGCTGAAATTTGGTACAGAGATTGCTAATGGCTTCTAATGAAAGAATATGAAGTGAAATTGGAAAATTTTTCAACCGGGGGTACCCTAGGGTGTGACCCATGCAGATTTTTAAAAGTCGTCATATCGAGCTGAAATTTTGCATGGAAGTTGTTTATGGCTCTTAAGGGTATAAATTGAAATTAGAAAATTTTTCATCCGGAGGGACCCTATGGGGACACCCCCTACGATTTTGAGAAATTAACTTGAAAAGCTGAAATTTGTAGTGGTCCTCAGTGCTTTCTCATGAAATAATACGAAGTAAAATATTAACAAAAAGTAACCAGAGTGGCAGTAGGGGGTAACCCATATCGATTTATAAAAGTTGATATAATCAGTTGAAATTTAGAATGGAATAAGAAAAAAAAAAAAATAACTTGTGATTAGCATGTAGGAGGGTTGAATTTCGAAATTTTTATAGGAGCGACCTCCACTGGTCATGGGAAGTAGTCACGAGGAAGAGATAGCAATATTAATTAGAAATAAACAAGGTTCCAAAAACTTGGAAATCTTAGTGAGGCAGTGCCTAATAAATAAAATTAGATTGAAAAATTTTTATATCACCGCTCCGAATAAGACGAAATATCGAAGTACCAAGACGGTGATGCAAAAATTTTGCAATCTAATTTTATTTATTAGGCACTGCCTCACTAACAAGGGAAGGTCCCCGACTGCTTATCGTGTCCAGGGTACCCACTATGTTTTTTAGAATCTACTGGGACCCCAGATGAAGGATTCGTTGATATTTCCGTGTAAAACTCATATTTGGCGCCATGGCGTGGCGCCAAGCTTAAAAATTTGCATTTTCGACCAATTTCAAACCTTCATAACGTTTGCAGTTTATGTCGGATTTTCAAAATTTTATGCTCAAAATGATCACAAAAGTCGAAATTTTCAAGAAAAAAATAAAAATCAGAAATTTCTATTTTTTGAGATATTTTTAGCATTTTTTCGACGAACCCCCTTTGTTAGAAAATTACGAAATTTTGCGAAAAGTTAAAACCGATATTTTTGGAAAAAATTTCATGGAATACGAAAGTTGAACTCCTTGTCATGATTTTTGCCAAAAATTTTTAAAATCCGTCGAGGATTTCAAAAGTTATGGCGGTTTCAAAAATAAAAACATTCAAATTTGGCGAATTTGGCGCCACGGCACGACGCCAAATATGAGTTTTACACGGAAATATGAATGAATCCTTCATCTGGGGTCCAAGTAGATTCTAAAAAAACATAGTGGGTACCCTGGACACGATAGTTGCACTAACTGCCGTTATAGGAGTTACAAAAATAGACGCAGTCAGACAACGATTTGCTACTGCTTTATTTTGGACGTATGCCTGCCTGGTTGGGCAGTATGGCGGGGCTGGTGACATCTGGAGGATGATGCCACGCTCGAAAATTTTAATATTTCGTTCAATTTGCTTCTTTTTCTTGATAGGGACCGAGTTTTACCAAGTTCGTTATTCTCCTCCCTAATTACTAGCGCACCGCCGGAACTTCCCAGGTCTACCAGTGCTCTGTTAGGCTTAAAATTGCAAATAATCACAACCGAAATAATTTACTCTGTTGGTGATCTCCTTAACTCAATGTCTCTGTATACGATACGGGATTCAATTGATAACCAAAATAATTCAAAAAATGTGAACAAAATGCTTACCCAGTTATTGCATAGCAGCATGTTTATTCCCACCAAAAATAGTTTCCTTTTCGGGGTCCAGCTTGCTAATTTACAAACATACAACTTTAATGGAAGTACAAGAAAGTTACCAGAAACATTTGCCATTTTAGATGAAATACCATTTGTCGAAGACTTCATTTTCGGCCTAAGAACCAAGAGAACCCTGTGGGTGAAATCATTTAACGATATTCCCTTGTTTTCAATTATGCCATTAATGATGAAGAGGACGTGGCTTTTTCCGTTAGTATCGATCGGAATAGGACGGCTTTGGCAAGGTGGCCTTTACCAGAGGTGGACAATGCTGCAAAGAAAAAACATCTTGCTTCCGCATATTAAAAGTACCATGAAGGGTGATATGCTTAGGAAAACCATGTTTCAACTCCGTACAGGTTACCGAAGGAAGTATTTTTTGATGAAGCTAACCCGGTAACCCTACAGGCTTTGAAGACCATGTGTTATCTGTGTGGTTTCTTACTTGTCGTAGGCGCTGTCTTGTTTTTGGTACAGGATTTTGCCCCGATTCGTCTAAAATTTGAAGGTTCGTTTGTTCATGTTCGAAATGTTTCTCTTCATTGTCGATTTAGAAGGAAATGGAAAAGGAACAGAAAACTGCAGAAACCAAGTCCAAATTTGTATCCCCAAGCAAACTCAAGATTAAAGTAGATTTTTCGCCGTTAAAGCAATTTGTATAAGGATTTCATCAAACCGTTAGTTGTGAATGTTTTTCCTGAAATACAAACATTTCTTACGATAAGATCAAAGTGAAAGTAAAACAATTGATGCAAGTACTGATTCCCAGAGTCTATTTTTGACATTCTTTAACTAAATTCAATAATATAACATTGAATATTAAACAAAAATACATATACTGAACATGCAATGGTATTGCATTATTGCTAATAGGCACCACATATGTATGTATGAGTTACTCAATACTTATATGGACACATACGTTCATTAACATTAATTCCAGGCTCGTGCTTTTACATAGGGTTATCCTTATCAGATAAACTAATAATGCGATAGTGTGTAGTGTAACGCTCCAATTTTTTTATAATAAAAAATTAAAAACTTGTAATAAAAAAAATTAATTTAAATGTTTTTAGAGTTTAGTAAATTACATATTCAATCATAATGCATGTCTTCTCGCATGATAGTAAGAAGCTAGTTGCCCTCTTCCTGGAAGGATTCAAAACACCCGCGTCGACCTTGATCATGTATGAAACCGTGGCTGCCATCGTGCACACGAAATCTGTTCGGATTATAGGCGCCTGGAAGGAGCGATTTTGTCAGAGTAAAATCAAACGAAGCGAGATCACCTCTCTGAGACCGTTGATGATCAAATTCGGGTCAAACTTCATCGACAAAGGGACGCCTTTACCAATTTACCTTTACCTTTTAGTAATTACGCAAAACTTCTGTATTAACGAAACCGTGTCCTTGTTGTTGATGAAGAAATAGTAAAAAAATTATTGCGTATTGTGTAAACTTGGAAATAAAAAGCTCATTGTTAGGTACATACATTACATATTATGTAGACATAATTAGTTTTGATTTGTGAATCTCTACATATGTACATCACTCCGTCCTTAGTTACTCTAATAAACTGCCCTCTCCTCATTTTTTTATTTGCATATCTTCAGGTTTTTGAAGCACATAAAAATACATACCTTTTACCGAATTTATGGACACACTTATCCGCCCTTTGATCATGATACATAAAGATATGTATGACACAATTCTAGTGTAATTTGGGTTTTTCTCGTTTTTCCCCGCTGCCAAGCTCAGGTACTCTTCTCCCTCCCTGGGTAATGGCCCATTCGTGGGGTCCCGTGGTTGTAATAAAGGTTTTTTTTTTTTTTTACACCTTCTCAACCAATTACACACTTTCAGATTTTTAGTACGTTAGAGGTTCATTACAAATTTCTAGTAAGACAGAAGCGAAGAAAATAACTAAATTGATAGCACTCTCAGCAATAATAAATAAATAAAATTCAAGTTCCTTCAAGTTATTATTTGAACAACTTAATCGATTTAACCATTATTCGCATGGTAAAAAGTTAGCATGAAATACTGAGCTTGTTCACGACAACATATTTTATTAATAATAACATTTATAGCATTATATTTATATTTATGCAGTAATTTTTCCGTGTGCAGGACCAAGTTTAGGAAGCCAGTAAATACATATATAGCACGCTTTCTACACATGTTAATGCAAAATATGCACTAAATAATTGTAAGGTTTTAATAGAGTGCAATAATATGTAAGTAATAATCATAACATAATGAAGGGAAAAGATGAGTGAGCAACAAATCTCTTCTGCTGTATCTCCATTATTTTTTTGTTTTTAAAAGTTTGAGTTGTTTTTCGACACCCCCAATTCTGTAATTTGTGTCATAGACCCCAACGAGGCAGTGGTACTTATAATGGAGGTCTCCCAACGTATACTCACGGATTTGAACCAAACTAGTGTCAATCGGTCAGAAATATAATTAGTATGAAATTTGCAAATGGAACTACATACCTGCCAATGCGCAGGTTTGCATACAAAGAGGAGAAAACGCATCCCCAAGGCTGGCAAATTTTTCAATTTCCAAATTTGCAGTGCATTTTCCCCCCGACTGCCCGCCAGAAGTTTCACATGCAAAACAATCTCTCACTTACTTAAAAAATGCAACCTTGAGGTGTGACGAGATTCATAAAACAATCGTAGACCAATATACATACATAAATATTTACATAATGAATCTTAAGGCATCTTTATTAAAGATGCTGCATTCGTGCCTGCGCGAAAAAAAATTCACATACATATCTCGACGAAATTATAAGCACGTAGGATTTTACCCAGAATAACTAATGAGATAAAGAATAGTATCATTCATCAGAAATAAATAAACTTGAATATTTACATTAGAATACCAACATGAGCAAACATCCCTTTATTCAACAATAAAAATATTATTATTATGATGTTAACTAGCATCAACCCATCACGACATGTTATCCTGCACGTATGTATCACTGTCTGAATCTCGTAGCGTAGTTGTGTCAATCAAAAGTCTTTGTCACCCAGTTACGTCGGCATGGAAATGATTGACGCATTGACTAGAAGACTATGCAACAAAACGGTTTTGTGGCTACTAATTTTTTATCACTTTGTGTTAAGCCGGGCTACCCGAAGCACGCAAATATTTACATATTTCCTCTTAACTTTATATACAAATAATCAATAATTCGCAAGATAGAAAATTTCTAAGATACGTATTTATAGATTTTACACTAGGATTTCTTTGACACGAAATTGTTAGCACATTTGAGGACAAAATGTCGACGGAAACGTGTTGCTGTGGATGCTGTTCAGTCGGCCAGGGAACGCTGGCCATCGGAATTTTCAACATTGTAAGAATTACTAAATGCGTAAATATCATAATGTGAAGTCGAAAACAATTGATTAACTCGTAAATGTCGAACATTTACGTATTAAGGGTGGTTTAGTGAGAAGTTGTGGGATAAATTCCCACTTTAGCTGTCACACTTTGCTTTTGAAATTCTTAGAATTTAAGAAATTACTAGAATTTATGTATTCACACTGTAAAATAAAGTATTTGTTACTTGGCGGGAGAATATTCAAAACTCGAAGCTTACGAGTTTTATCCATCATTGTTCTAATTAATTACATAATAATTCTTTCTAGGTGGGGTGCATCCTTTTCATCATTTTCAACTCGTTAGCCGTAAACTTAATGGTAATTCATCCCGATCAGATTACGGACCCGGCTTTCTACGAAAATCGTATGCATTCTTGATAATTTTTATTATTAGTTGCTGACATTAAACTCCGTTTCAAGTTACATACTTAAGAGTTGCCCGCCTTGCGTACATTAGCCGAATGAGCCGAATTACTTTATTACTTACTTTGATTTACACTACTTATTTTGATTTTGAAGATCATAAGAAATTGAACAATTTAAACTGCAAAATAAAAACAAGCGGTGTCAAATAATATAATAATTCGGCTCATTCGGCTAATGTACTCCATGTGATGAACTTAAGTAACCTAAAACACAGTTTATGTATCTTCGCTTCTTTCCATTCTCGTAGCTCAAAACCAGCGCGCAGAGTGGCTATCCATGTATTAAGTCATCAAAAATTTTCGATCTTAGCACCCACCCCTCAATGTAAGGGATGGAGAATTTTAACCAGGGAAATGGAAGTAGGGTCGAATCCACCCACTCACTAAAATGATGACATAACATATGGAAGTTCGCAGAGTGATTCCACTGGAATAATTATTTGTCCTTTCATAAATTGCAGCTAGTCGCTACATCACGCTGGGTTATGTCCACATATCCTTTTCCGCGATATACTTTCTCCTGGCGTGCCTTCTAGTGCACGGGTGTCACAAAGTAAGTCAGGTTTTACATCCGGCCTCTGTAAATCAGCAGACGTCGGGTATGAATGACCGAAAAAACCTCAAAATATTAATGAAAAATGACCGTAAAAATCCCCAAAATATTACCATAAAAATGACTTTATTTTTGAAATTTTTGGCTTAATTTTTTGACATATTTTCTTGCAATGTTCAATTTTGACCAATTAAACAAGTTCCAGGGTGATTTAATTCATTCCCGATGAATTAAATCACCTTAGGCGAAAGTGAACGTAAATTTCTGAAAGTTTGTCACAATGAATCATTGTGAGAAAACTGAATTTTTGTCATTTTCTGTCCATTCGGTTGCCAAGTCTTAGAATTTGGCAAAAAAATGATAAAATGAACGAAAAAAGCCCGAAATATGATCGGGAATATGAATATGTCCCAAAACCCGAAAATATGACCAATATGAGAAAATATGCTTTGACCTACGTGACCTACTATTGACCATAAACATTCTCAGAAAGTTTGGCGACTGTAGGTCAATAAATGGAAAAAGTCATTTTTCATTCATAACCGACGTATTGCAACCAATTTTGAACGTTTCTGTTTTTATTTTTGTAGCGAAATCACCGCTTCATACTGCCCTGGTTGTACTGGAATTACGTCTCCCTTCTCCTCATCGCGGTCGGGATGACGGCCTTTTTTATAAGCCTGGCCATCTCTGGGGAAATTGGGGGTGGCCTTATTCTCCTCGGAGTTTACGCGGCTTTCTTTGGAATTCAGATGTACCTTGTCTTCGTGGTGAAACACTTCGTCGACGAGTTGGTGGTGGAGGATCTCTGCACGGCGAGAGTGTGACACTTGTGGAAAACGTGAAGAGGTTGGAAGAAAGTAAACATTTGGATGCAATTGTTTATCCTCACAAATCTGGATATCGGAAGAAACTTCAATTTAATCTGAATTTAACATAGTTTTTTAAATCATTTATGAATGCGTCACACGAACTTCTCTGACTTTGTACAGGATTTAGAATAACTTAAGAAAATATAGAAAAAATAATTAAGTTGCACTGAAAATTTGGAAGATTTCGCTTCATAATTTGGAGGATTTCACTTTGTAAAGTAAGACAGATATTTCCATGTGCAAGGAGTGTGATATTTGGCAATATAAACGTGATTTGTTATAAACGCCAAAATCACATTTCAGCAAAGTCAAGTTTCTAAGATTATGTCAACTTGCAAAAAGCTGCCGTCATTCACTGTCCAAAATATGATATATCAATTGTCACAATGTGATTCTTCTACTTGGGACGCTGTAACATAATTGGTAGCACATGATCTGTACAAAGTGGGACGTTCATAATCGTTTCAGTCCATTTAAAAAGGGCACCTCTTTAAAGAGCAGCAATAACGTAAACCGGAATTTCGAGAGACAGAAAAGGAAATTATTTTGTTAAGATTTGCAGTTTGTAGAGGTAATTTTTGTGAGTACAACGGTACCAATATTATTGGCACGGTTGATTTCCGGCTGGTGGAATACATTGCATGGATTCTCTAATCCTAAGGTTCGTAAATCGAAGTCCTACTTCTCCCGCCGTGCCCAAGTATATGATTTTGAAATCAGCAAATTTGAAACTGATGGTGTAATTTGATACAATTTATGTACTGTCTGGATTATCAGTTTCTGTGCCGTTGTAATGTGTAATTTCGCCTCTTCAATATTTTGAAATGTTTGGATCTTTTTCCATTCGTGATTACGTTTTTGCTTCTTTGTGGGGGTTGTTCAACCGAGTTTTCGGAGTCGGATTGATAATTATTTAGTCGCTGAAAATCTGACATTTTTGTTATTTGCCTTACGAAATAACAAGCAATGGCCTGACAGTGATGAAAATCTATACCCATATCTATCGATTTATGTATGCTGTCAATAATATGATCAGAATATGGTCAGAATCAGAGTGTGCAGAGCAAAAACGCAGGCAGTCCTGTTTTTCAGCCTACAAAATTGTAATTGCCTTTTTGGCATGTAAAAATGTGTGCCTTTTTTCCTTCTTGCTAAAAATAGACCAATCTGAAACTACATACTTCGTGTAAATTAGGTTTTATATGAAATACAGTAATATTTTATTATTCTCCATCAAATTTTGAGCATTTTCATACCCATTGCATATTATATTTAAATTGCATGATTTCAAATTTCATCGGAAAGCATTAATTATTTTTACAAATTTATTTACGCTTGCAGGGAAACAAATTTACATGTATATCATTGTCCCCAGATTTAGATAACTGGATTCCGACTTTTCCCCCTTTTATTCAATCGTCGAAAAATTCCATGCCCCATTTGGTAGCGACCCTGAAGGGTACAAGGGACGAGATGTACATCTCCCCTTTTCCACCCATTGGTCATGCACTCGAAACCCGGACCCTTCGCATCCAATAAAGATGCGTGTTTGTAACTTCCAGAATTGTAGGTTGTCCCATCTCCAAAACACGTGGCAATCGCGGTTCCACTAGGTATATTGTGACAATTGCCCATAACCCGAACGCCACGCCGTTACGACGTTGTCTGCCGGTTTCGCATGCCGACACATTTTTCCTTGATAACTGCAACACATTGGAGTCCGTCACAGTAATCACAAGATATCTGCAAATTTAATAATACAATGTTCAGATTCTTTACAATTTTTGAAATTTTTTGTTGGTTACTTATGTACGTAAGCTTCGCAAAGTTGGGAAGCCACTGTGACCACCAATAACCAGGTGGATAGAGTTATACATAACATACATACTCATGGTGTTGATCGTTTGGGTGTCGAAATTTCCAGAATTGAAGATGAATAATTCTGCAAATATAAATTTCCTATTTAAGTTATGGTTAATGTATGTAGCTGTAAAAACTTTTTCAAACTAACTCCTTGCTTAATACGTCACACGCTATGTATACTGATCCGAAGGAATATTTCAATGCGAGTTTCATGTTCAGGGTCACGTATTTTTATGAGGGAAAATGCTTAGAATTATTGTACAAATTTTGAAATGTGCAAACAAAATTGTTATTCAAAATTTATGTAATCTGCACAAATAGGTGAGAAATGAGCATTACTTTGCTGTTGGGAGTAGTGTACATAGTTCTGCAAATTTCCAAGCATTTGTAAACATGTATGTGACAAACATTTCTGCATGATTTTGTTTACTCTTTATTCGCATGCAGATGTTTCCATTGAAAATTGTGCAGCATTGAAATTACAATTAAAATTATATTTTGAAAAAATAAAAAATGACAGAATTGCATAAAATTGATACTTTGCTGTTGTTTATAGCCGTTTCAAAAAATCCCCCAAATAAGCGAAATATATGTATAATTGTCACGTTAGACTACTACTAAATTATTTAAAAGCCCAGAGGTATGGTCTTCTTGACACGTATATTGAACGTCATATTCAATTTAATATAAAAGAAAATCGGCCCGGAACGTGAGTAATTTCAGGCAAGTTATTTTCGGCATTATGTCCGAAAAAGCTGCAACAGGTGTTGACATTGTTATCGGGCAAGAGAAAAGAATCTTGTTATCTCGTAATTACACTACTCGTGCCGTATATCACGTACAATCGACTATAAAAGTGGGGTAATTTTACCCCATTTTATAAAAAGTTTTACAATCAAACCATCTATCTCACTTGCTTACACAAGTTTTTACCTTGAAAACTTCACCTATTTTTCGACTTGTATCATGCAATCTAAAATAATTTTATTTATATTCTCCCTGACAACTGTGGATATCTGTCGAGGTAAATTAGTTCGCGTTTTATCAAATTCATGTACAGCACGAATTGGTAAAAAATAATAAAAAAAACACAATACAAATACAATAAAACTAATTCTTGCATTGTTCAGGGAGCATTCTGTTTCGAACCGAAACTGAAAATTCCTCAGGAAAAATAGTAGGAGGCACGGACGCGAAGCCGCACGAATTTCCTTATCAAATATCTCTCCAGGATCGTGGGTGGCACATTTGTGGCGGCACGATTCTCAGCGATGTAAAAATCGCAACGGCGGTAATTACATACATTGAAAAAATACATAATATGGCAATAAATCCTAACCTCGTAGAGTTGCTTCTTTACTACCAAATTCTTGAAATAATGTCCAAATTACTAAATTCTTTGACGTACTTAATTGGATCAAGTAACTGGAAGCAATGAAATTTTCATTTGAACGATAATATTGTCAATTTAACTACAAATTGTAGTCATTCTCTGATTTATGTAACGATCTGCTACTAACTTTAGGCTCATTGCTGTGAAGACTATTTAACGACATGGAGCGACCTTCGCGTCGTGGCGGGCGCACACGTGGCAGCAAATTCCAGTGAGCCCAATCAACAAAGGAGATCCGTTAATCGTCCCCGCATTTATGACGGATACGATCAGTAAGGATAATTTTTTTCAACGTTTTTCAAACAAACAAACAATTTTGATTAATGGTACATGGTAACAAAATGAACTTAGTGGAAATTATTGTCACAGTTTGGCAACAATTTGTATGAACAATGCTCAGTAAGGTAATCATCTCCACGTAGTCATTACAGGGCTGCAGATTGTTACCTAATTGGAGAGTTGTTACTACCACTTTGTCACCACAGTCTTCAAAAGATGAATAAACCCGGTATTGCTGTGTGACTCTACCCTGATCTGGTACTAAATTAGTACTGCGTGGTACACAATTTAATGCCTATTAGTATTAATTTAATACTACATAAGGTTTATTTCGTTACCAGATCAATACCAATGGGTATTGTCACATAGTAATACCCAGTTCCTTAGAGTATATAAATTCGTTGCTATGCTTACTTACTAACTTGGAATTGTATCCCCACAGATATTACAAAACTAATGATGCATGCATTTTAACGGTTACGGAACCCCTTGAACTAAACCCCGCGGTCAAAGCAATGCCCCTCTGTGAGGTGGAGCCTGCGCCTGGCACCGTTTGTACCGCGACTGGATGGGGGCGCACAAACCCTGACGGTATTAGGTGGAAAGGTCCCCTTCAAAAACTCAATATGACCATAGTTTCCCGCCCAGTTTGCGAAAGATCGTACGGACCTCTAGAGGAAGATGTGATCTGCGCGGGAGGAGTTTTTGGCAAAGACATTTGTAAGTATTTAGAGTACATAGGCGGTTTATTTAAGTGTGGCTGTGCAAGTTAGAAAAAAGTAAAGCCCGCTAGCTTACACCCAAAGCAGTCGTAATTACCAATCCATCGCCATAGTAGTAAATACTCATCTTACGGCCGGATGATATATTTTTTTTGCTAAACTGTTGCTGCTCAGTGAAAGAAATATTACCGCTGTTGCCGCTGTTCTAAAAAAATTATTACCATGCAGTCCTTAAAAAACTATTTCCACACTTTTACGAACCAAATATTTGTTACCTCCAACATAACAATTTCTCTAAAGTAAGTTTAAGGTCAAGCCAAATTAATTTACAAGTTTGGGCATAAAAATTAGTATAATAAATATTTCAAGAAATCCCGCTTCTTTTTCTTGCGCAGGCTTCGGCGATTCCGGTGGCCCGCTAGTTTGTGGGACTGGTTCTTCAAAATGTCTCGCGGGTGTGGCTTCCTACGTAAGTGGCATGGGCTGCGCGCAGGGAATACCTTCCGGATTTACGAATGTGGCCTGGTTCTACAAGTTCTTCACGAATGACGGATAATTCACTCATGTCGTCTTAATAAACATTCTTTGAACTACAAATATAAATAATAAATAAAATTATCGAGATTAGGTGGTTTTTTATTGGAAACATTCACAGAAACTTTAACATGGTGACGTGGGACCTTGATCTCATCAGTTTTTGCACACACTATGCTGCAAAAGCTCCTACATACAAGTGACGATACTTTCCCACCCCATGTCAAGAGTGTCGGGACAACCTGCTAAGCGAGGGCGGGTATCTTGAACACGAAATCGGTTCGGATAATAGGCGCCTGGAAGGAAGGGTTTTGTCAAACGAAGGGAGCTCACCTCCTTGAAACCATTGATGATCAAATTCGGGTCAAATTTCATCGACAAAGGGACGCCTTTAATCACGCAAAATTTTTGCATTACCCAAACCGTGTCCTTGTTGCTGATGAAGAAATGGCAAATAAATTAGGGGTCGTACATAAAGCATGTGGCTGAAGGATTTTGACCCCCTTCCCCCCTTTTGTGTCGTGCATGCTCCATGTTAATTATAACATTGTTATAATTAACAATGGGTAGGATCCCTTGTCCCCTCCCCTACCCCTCAAATCTATCACATTTTCTGCACAGTTCATTTATATTTGTTGCATATTGCATAAACTTGGAAATAAAAATAATATGCCAATGTAGAAATAATTAGTTGCGAATCTCGTACATGGTGTGGTAAATAATGAACAACGATACAACACGACGGTTGCCAATCGACGGATTATTTATTGTCAACATGCAACATGATTATATAGACATCATGAGTAATAAAATATGTATTAATAAATGTATGAAACTGTTCCTCACGACACTTTCCAAAGTGTCTGACCTAAATAGAAAGGAAGTGCTAAATCCTACTCCCAAGAATGGGAATGCAAAGAATGAGCTGACACTGTGCAGAGGTCCAATAAAAGTCGGCATCATAAACATCCGTTATGGAAAAGGCTATTGGAAATAGCTAACCTAATTATTCTAACATTAGATCATCGTTTTATCCAACACATTGTACATCACTTCGTCTTTCGCTACTGTAATAAACTGTCCTCTTTCCACAAGTACATGTCGTCTAATCATTACCGTTTATGACATATAACCATATATGGTTATGTATATATATATATACATACATATGGTGTGTCCCATATTAAGTTGGAAGATACCCTATGACCTGTGGAATTCGACCTGGTGAAAAGATTTTTATAAAACCTTCGGGGTAGTGTAGGTGGCAATCATACCAACCAGTTTTTGTCCCAGGGGATTTTTTTTGTCCATTCTTGGCCAACAATCCGAATTTCCGCAGCAAGCCCCGAATTAGTGATTTTCACTGGCTTTAAATTGTAGCCTGACGTGACTCGAAAAAGACGTCGCAGTACTGCAAAACGGAAAGATGTCCCAAAACGACAATCACCCTTTATATTTGGAAGTATATGGATGACAAACGGTTAAATTCGGAAATCATTCTGGCCCACTTCTCGTCACAGCCACTCGTCAAAATGTTAAAGCCATCAAAATACTCATCAGCAAAAACTCGTCGCTGTAAACTTGTCCCGCCGCTCGGAAGCTGAAAATTTTAAAAAGTTTGGTGTGCAATCTGAAAGTATATAAATTGCGGATGATGGAAAAAATAAGCCAAGTTGCCTAAAGTACGTTAACGACCAAAAAATCACCGTCCAAAAATTTTTCAAAAGAATGTGTTAATAATTGTCATTAAAAATTATCATCAATAAACAAGATACCCAAGTCGACCCCGATCTATGAAAGACTTCGGGAACCGCATCTTTTCACGCAGGCAGCCTTGGCAATAATAGATTATCAACGGAAGTTGTTCATGAAAAGTAAATCCTTGGAAAATTCCTAGTTAGTCATGCCACGGTTAACATTGGGAAAGATACCCTTAAAACCGAAAACCCTGCAAATGTCCCTACTTGCGAGAAATTTTGGCTTTGTGCATAAGAAGGTACTCTAACCTTCGCTCCAAGGCGAAAAAGTTGGAGGAATTCGAACGTTAACTGCGAAAAATCAGCAAGGACATTTGGCAAGTGAGTGAAAATCACGAATTCCAGGGTTGTTGCAGAAATCCGGATTGGTGGCCAAGAATGGAGTAAAAAAATCTCCCGGGACAAAAACTGTTTGATATGCTTCTCACCTACACTACCCCGAAGGTTTTATAAAAATCTTTTCAGCAGGTCGAATTCAACAGGTCATATGTCATCTTCCAACTTAATATGGGACACACCATAAATCGTTTTTGTTTGTATTTCAATTACTATTGATATTGAATAAATTATGAAAATTTACACAACACAGATTTCCTTTAGGGCTTGTTTACTATCCTTTATGCAATCCGAATCCTATACACGATCTTCGTACATACATATAAAATAAATAAATACGTACGCAAATATTTCAGCAACTTCTGACCATCGCACAAACTGTCTGAAGAAACGTTGGTTGTATTAATGTGGACCACGTAATTTCAAAATTTCAACCAAATTGGAGCGTTACACTTCACACCATCGCGATGCATCGCATTGTTAGTAAGTATTTATATTAGTATTTATATTCCATGCCAAAAGTCACGTTCCCAATATGTTAAAACTGGCATGTTTAATTGTAAGCAAATTTCAAATTCATATATATGTACAACTGCTTACCTGACCGTATTATATTATTGAATCTGCGTATACATAATGTATTCTATTATACATACGTACATATTGTGTCCCATACAATTGATGGATAATCTCGCAATGTCGTGATGCTTCCGAAGTACAAATCCAGCCAGTCGAAATACCAAACAACCATATGTACTATGGTGTGAACATTAAAAGGAGGGTACTTTTTATATGGAAAGTTAATGGCCGGCTAACCTACCTTTTTAGTAATCGCACCATAACACAATTTCAACCGATAGTGCTGACGTGCATCAACTCAGTTATTGAAAAGTGTTTACATATTTACGCCGCGTACACCGTTTAAATCTGATGTTGCATCGGGTATAAAAAGGCCCTGATTCCTGTCACTTGACATCATACGCATCCAACCAAACCTACAAAATAAGAGGTCAAACAACTACTACTACTACTACAGCTTAGGAAACTTTCCTTTCCACTAAAGGCAACGAATAATCATGAAGTTCGTCATTCTGCTCGGAGCAATGGTCGTCTTGGTAAGTACAATACGGCAACTAATATTTCCATAAAATTATTCGCCTTATTCCCATTTTTTTCATATTTGCAGGCATATGGCACTCCTGGATATCCCCGTAACGCTGCAAAAGCATTGAACAATTCCGCGGACCCATCGCCTAAATCTTCAGCTGGGAAGATTTTTCTTAATATCAACAACGGCGAAAACCGTTATGGTTGTGGGGGCTATACTGACGATGAATGCCGCTACGAATGCTACTTGATCGGGTACGATTGCCATGAGTGCGACCAATTCTATTGTGTCTGCACATACAATGGTACATATGGCTATTGTTAGGGTATTGTTAAGGTATTGTTATCTGTACAATCATCAACAGCCTATATGTTATTAAATAAGCCTTGAGGCGTAATAACCCAGAAATGGGGTGTCTAATTGATATTAATCAATAATCAATATTTTTCAACTTTACATCTACATAAACTTAACATTAAATGTGACCAAATACAATTTATACCATACACATACGTCTCCTTTTTCTTTCATATAACTGATTATGATACGTATCCACTGATGATGAATGAGTATGAATTTTCTTTCAGTCGAATGCTGGTGAACGATAGTTAATTTCTTTGCAGACGAAAAAATTAAAATACAGTAATTTTTCTCTATGTTTAATATATATATGCATGTATAATGAAACAACAATAAAAATGCTTGATTTGGAGTTTCTGGTGTAATTCTTGGACCAAGGATATCAAGACTGTCCGTATGCAAACATTGTTTCAGTTTTCGAATTTTCGCCGCGCCAGCGATTTTAGACCTCAAACCTGCCCTTGGCGAAAAATTCTTTTGGGCGTAAAAAAATCGTACATGGTCTCACCAAAGCTCATTTTTCTTCTAAACGCATGTCGCATTCGATAAAAAAATATTAGAAAATTTAAAAAAATATCCACGAGGTTTTTTTCGACGCCGCAAATTTGTTTAGAAAAATAATCCTGGCCTCTAACCTGTCCGCAACATTAAGAATCGGCGACGAGGAATTTCCCCGTAGATACTTTTGTCATTTTTGTACGGGGTTTGAAATTTTAAGAATTACGTGATCATGTCGATATAAAAATTATGTCATATATCATTAAATAAGTTACATACCGTAATTAAAAAACATGTGACTAGAAGCTTCTTCTAGACATTTCCTGTATTAGCCAAGTTGCATCCCAAAAGCCACGGTCTCACGAATTGGCACGTTTTATCAAACACAACTCTAGTCAAATTTAAAATTCATGTATGCATCAGCCAACCTGACTGCATTACAATGAACCTTGAACAGATATTTACTTCACCATGCAATTCACCCATCTCATTCTGTAGTCCAGCTTCGAAATTACATATGGGGACAAATCCATTAAAAATGTCAAACAAGTATATTAATACAATTTTAACCGATAATACCCACGCTACGTGGTCTTGTTCATGCATCGACTCAGTTGTTGAGAAGTGTTTACACCACGTACACGGCTTTGGATCGAATATATAAAGGCCCTGAGTTCTGGCACTTGGCATCATACGCATCCAAATCTACAAAATAAGAAGACAAACAACTACAGCTTTTAGGAAACCTTCCTTTCCAATAAAGACAACGAATAATCATGCTGATCGTCATTTCGCTTGGTGCAGTGCTCGCTATGGTAACTGGTTAGAATCCGGCAACCAATATGTATTTTGATCAAAATTATTATTTTTAAAATCTTTACAGGCATGTGGCTCCGCTGTACATCCCCATAACGCTACAAAAGCATTTAACAATCCCGCCGACCCACCACCGACGTCTTCTGCAAGGGACATTTTCCTGAACATGAATAACGGCAAGCAGATTTCCTGGTGTGGGGACTTCCCAGACGATAAATGCCGTGACACCTGCTACTGCATGGGGTACAGTTGTTTTCAGTGCTCCAGCACCAGTTGTATTTGCTCAAACGATTGTTAGCTAACTTGAGTGTCCAGTCTAATTCGGAAATAATTTCCAATTTATTACAATGTTACATACACTGAAATATTTATGTACGACAATACAATAAAAGCTACCAAATATTGTGTAAAAAAATATATGTAAGTACGTGCATACATCTCGTAATCGACATTCCGTTTCGTAACCGACCGAGGGTTACAAAATAAATTTAGTGTAAATTAATATAGACGGTGTTTATACCAAACCTTGAAGCCAAACCATGAAAGTAGGATAAAATAAGAAAAATTTCGAAAAAAAACGTTATTACAACCCTCCGTAATGACCATTTTTGTGATCTAGAGTAGGGTTCGTAGATTTTTTCGCCATTGTTTGACCTAGAAAGCTGAAATTTCGGATTCTACAGTGTCTTGAGTGTCCCTAGGCGGGATTTTTCGTTTTAAGGTGTAATGTTGAAAATGACCTCAGAACCGGTCACTTTGCGAAATGCACATTTTCCCATACATTTGTATGACGTCAAGTCTAACATATCCCTATAAATGGGGTATCGTGAGAAAGGTCTCGGCAGGTGGATTCAGAATATAAATACTTTGTGGGGTCGGGGACCACCCCCTTATTAGCTAGAGGCCAATGAGTAGTGTTGAGTTTTCGTCGATCTTTTGCAATGTTGGCTCTCAATCTGCTCCTGTGTTAAATTTTGTATGCCAAAACTCTCAACATTTTTTTATTTCTAGAAAATCAGGGACCAGAAATACAAAAATTAGTGGATTTGAGGACATTGTTGGATGCAATTCGGATGTTTTAAGATCGGTTGCATCAAGATGGTTTTTACTGTTGAATGGTTTATAAATATAGTTTATTAATATAGTTTCATATTTATAAATATGCTGCTCACTTCAGAATAAGTTTCAAACATTTTATTACACAAATATGACATCGCAAAAAACAAAAAAATAACAAATGCCGTCTTCTTAAGCCGGCAAATTTTAACATTTTTCCTTCTCCCTTATACCACCGCCCACTTTTCCGTTTTCTGTCAACTCAACGGCAAACTTCTTCAAGACGAAAATGAAGTTAAACTGAAACCACAAATAAATTGCGAAAATTACGAAAATCACAATTGTAGACGTGATATTTCCAGATATTGCGATTGCTATGAATCCTAGCACAATAAAGACAATCGAGGAAATAGCTCCAAATCCATAGGAGTGTGATCAGTCGATGATTTTGCTGAAAATTGTATGACAATTCTTACACTCTAAATAAAAATGAGTAAGATTTACTCAAGGTGGGATGAAAAAGAGGGTGACACAACCAAACTGCAAAATTTGTACACATTTTACCTTTTGGTTATGTCATCGTCTTTTTATTAACCAACCTTGAGTAAATTTTACTCATTTTTATTTAGAGTGTACATAACACTATACATAAATAGGCTTTGTAAATTACGTTAAATGCATGGTGATTGTTTATGCAATCCGAATCCTACACAGGATCTTCATGCACACATATATGATGCAATTCTGTCACTTGCAAAAACTACAAAATTACCCTTTCAAACGTGACGAGTGTGGGATCTGCAAACATTTTAATGTACATACGTATATATGTACGACAAAAACAAGAATATGGACGTGTATTTATACGCGATTTACATCTAAATAATTTAACCGGATAAAAAAATTTATGCATGCAGGTTTCGACACGTGGGAAACTGCACGTACATATGCAGTGCATGCATACATACATGCGTTCTTTAACTTTCTATTCGGTTTATGTCCGTACCGATGTGCGTAACAATCAAAGCCGTCATCCTCCCATAATTTAAAAATAGATGGCAAACAGCCTTAACAAAAATATGATGTGTATTAGTTGAGTTTCACTCGAAGCATAGAACTGTGTATACTTTTGCCTCTCATAATTTTATATTTGGCACCCTCCCAATCAATTTTACAAAAGTTTACTGTCCAATAAAATTTGTTTTTATTTTTATTTTTATTTTTTCCCCCATTTTTAGGCCTTTTAAGATGGCCTTATAGATTTGTCAAGATGTCTGTCTGTCCGTCCGTCTGTCTGCACTTACGATAACTCTCTTTAAACACATTCTATCGACTTGAAATTTTGTGCACTTGATCTTCGGGTCAAAGGATAAGTTCGAAGATGAGCTTGATCGGTCAAGTGGTTGGCCGGTGGGGGTCATTTACACACTAATGTGTTGCCATTGACTACCAAGATGGCATTAATGTCATCTTAAAAGGCCCCGCAAAGTTGCTTGGAGTAGGTTTTTTATACATAATTCCACCTATATAACAATTTTTATTTTTTGTGGTAAAATGTGGACGGAAACGTGTTGCTGCGGATGCTGTTCTGTCGGACAGGGAACCCTTGCCATTGGAATTTCAAATATTGTAATTAAATAAATTAAATAAATGTAGAGTAATAAAATTTCCATCGGTTGCAACTGATGGAAATTTTTGACAAAATTGTTACCGACGGAGGTAAATACTACCGCGTGTAAGCACTATGGTGGACTTCTGGAGGTAAGAAATTGTATCGGTACAAAATACCGGTACAAAAGGTATCGGTGCCGATAATATTTTTATTACCTGAGCCTTGACATTGGGGGCTGAGCAGAAGTCAGCCTCTGTATGTATTTTACCCTTCGATGATGAATTATCACCCAAGCAGTTGAGTTACATATATAGTACCTCCGCCGGTAACTATATCATCAAACAATTATTGAGCATTTGCTTATGCTCATGTCTTAATTTTATCCCGTATAATTTTTTATATCAATTGCAGGTGGTCGGCATTCTTTTCATAATTTATAACTCAATCGTGCTCAGCTACATGGTTACCTACCCGGATCAAATTGAGGACCCCGTATTCCAAGAAAATTGTACCTTCAAATTTTCAAATGTTTCTTCCTCACTCTTAGAAATGGGGTTACGATTATGACCAAAAAGTAAACGTATTTATGTAAATATGTGACTCTAGAGCCGTGGTTATAAATTTGTCGTCGAGTGGTAGAATGGCGACAATTGTCACCGACTAGAGAAGTTGCAGTTTTTAGTATTAAATTGTCACCAGCGTTAATAAATTTATAACCAGTTAATGACAAATTCATAAACACGGCCGTAGTGTCACATACGTTTACTTTTTGGTCATAATCGTAACCCAATTTCTAAGAGTGGCTTGAATTTTACATAAATATGCTTCTTTTTACCAGTAAAATTATGTATTTCGCTAAAATAAGTTTTACCAAAATTTTATCTTGTGCAGGAAGTCGGTACCTTTGGTTGGCTAGTGGTCACATCTTCTTGTCTGTACTCCTAGTCATCCTGGCTTCTCTCATGGTGCATGGATACACGCAAGTAAGCATATATGTACACACCCTTACAAATAATGTCAGATTTTTTCACTCATTCATACCTGTTCAGTTTCATTCATTAGACTAAATACATACATAGTTATTATAATGAATGGAAATGAAATTCCTATCATGTAAATGAAAATGACGGAAGGATTACGTCATTTCAGATGAACGACTGTGAATAACAAGATTTTTCATTTCTTTTATTTTTCACCTACACTCAAAACAAAAATTTGTCAAATCAACACGGCCGGTGTCAATATATGACTTAACCGCCTTGGTTACAATGTTGAATCCGAGTTATGATGATTTTGATACCGGAAGTTATAATGTTATGACCGGACGGAAAAAATTCATTACTACTCGGAATCACAATTGTAACAAAGGCGGTAAAGTCATATATTGACACCGTTTTGTTTTGAGTGTATGCTTAAAATACATGGAGAAAAGTGAGAAATGGAGTCTGATGACGTGAAATGAAATGAATTTGAACGAAACTGACGGAATGTGAGTGAAAATCTTCCGTCAGAAATCGTGATGATTGACTTTAGAAACGAAAAACGTATGAATGCATTATGAAGAAATATTAATTATTTGTAATCGTGGCAATCACGTATGTAATTCGACTTTTTAACATAAAATTTGTTTTTTTATCATAGCGCAACTAACGCTATCTTCTGCCCGGGCTATTCTGCAATTACGTTTCCCTTATCCTAATCGCTGTCTGGATTGTGATAATCTGCGCAATTTACGCCATCGCGCTGGAACTTGAGTTGGTCCTTTTTATTCTCGTCGTGTGTTCCGTCTTCTTAGGAATTCAGACTTATTGCGTCTTTGTCGTGAAACGATTTGAAGATGAGTTACGAGCTGGAGAGCCAAGTTGCACCAGTTTCTAAGCATATTTAAGAAAATTAATTGCTTTAATGTATGTACGTACAGGGTGATTTAAATGTCACGCTACAATGGAAAATTCGTAAATTTCCAGAATAGTTCCAGAAATTTTGTCTCTGAAATTCAACGTTTTAAAAATTTTGTCATCAGTGTTTCATCATATAACAGCAAGAGGAATTCAATAGCTCCCGTGCTACGCAGGGCGAGCTAATAATACTAATTAATAAACCGTAGTAACGTTAGAAGTAGCTCACCCTGTTATAATTATTTGGATATAATTTTCCACCAAAGGTGCTGAATAAGCCTACTATAGATGCATGAGTTTCAAACAATTTTGCACCATTGGTGCTGTTGAAATGTGGAAAATTAAGACACAATTTTGACATGATTTAGACTTTTTTGGACCCTAGGAAGGGCCAATATTTCTTCCGGTTATTCTGCACTTTTGGTTCATATTGAATCAATTCTTTCAATTGTTTGGCACCATTTTGCGTTATCGCTTGTTTCGAACCAATGGTGCTACCAATGTCCTAAAAAAATGGACATGGTCCTATCTAATTTGCATCAATTAATGCAAAAAACTCATTAACAGACAGACAGACAGACAGACCGACAGGAGGAATTCAATAGCTCTCATGCTACGCAGGGTGAGCTAATAAACCGTAGTAACGTTAGAAGTAGCTCACCCTGCTATAACGAGTTGATATACGTTTTTATTTTTATTTTACGTTGATATTCATTTGACGTCACTTCACATTTCCCCCGTGTTCCAATACAACAAACCCTGGATTATATCAAGAAACGACTGGACTCCTGTAATGATTGGAAAGCTGTTACAAAACTAACCTCGGAAGAAGTTATGAAATTAATCAGAGTCACGGTCAACTCCAACTACTTTACAAGGAATGGAAAAATCTATAAGCAAAACGAGGTGACACCTATGGGAAGCCCAATTTCACCCATCTTTGCAGAATTTTGCCTACAAGAACTAGAGGAACAATTAATATTAAATAATCCAGACATTCCATTTTACAAAAGATTTGTGGATGACTCTAACGGCTGCATCCAAATTGGCAAGAAAGATAAAATCCTCCAATCTCTTAACAGTTTTCACCCCAGTATCCAGTTTACATGTGAAACCGAAGAAAATTGCAAACTACCATTTTTGGATGTTCTAATATCCAGAGATGAGGATGGAGTAATTCATAGACAAGTTTATAGAAAACCGACTCATACGGGGAGATACCTCAACTATAATTCATACCACCATCCATCCCAAAAGTTGGCCGTAATTGATGCCCTAAGCTATCGAGCTTTCAAAATATGCGATGATGAGTATTTAGAAAATGAACTCAAATTAATAACAAGCTCTTTGATAACAAACGGATATCCCAAAAGCTTAATCAAGGAAAGGCTAGAAAAAATGAGGACCAAATTTTCAACCCAACCTATTAACCACGTAAATCAAGACGCGGAAGAAAAATCACCAAGAATAATCTTGCCATACATGGGACAACTGACACACCGGATAACTGCATACCTACGAAAGAAACTAAATTGCCAATTTGAATACTTAACTGGAAAGAAGATGAAACAAATCATTCGCTCATACAAGGAGAATCCACCACCCGATAAAGTAGGAATATATAAAATTAAATGCTCTTGTCCCTCCATATATATAGGTGAGACGAGCCGCCCGCTTAACCAACGCGTAAAAGAACATCTGAATGACATCAAGAAGAAAAACATAAAATCAGCGGTAGCACTTCACATCATGGAGAATCCCAACCACAATATCAACCAAGACTCAGCAAGTCTAATTCTACCCGAGCGTCGAAATTTTCACAGAAAATTTCTTGAAAGTCTATACATACGCAAAACCTCTGACGCCATGAATCAAGACCACGGCATGAACCTGAATCCAATCTTGTCTTCACTAATGTTACCCCTGATCAAGCGCCCCTGACAACTATACCGTTTTTTGAATAACAAAATAATGTTTAATTAGTATTGTGAGTGAAATCAATTCTTGTTTTCTCGATTTCCAATTTTGTCCCTGAAGATGATACTAGTGTGTATCGAAAGCTAGGAATAAATATATCTGCATAAAAACAGCCATGCCGCCCGATAACTCTAATTCTGATATACGTTTGTACCAAAGGTGCTGAATAAGCCGACAAAATAAGTACAGAAGTGTTAAGCAATTTTGCACCATTGGTGCAGAATAATCAGTGAGATTATTCTGCATATATATTACAACCATATAATTTTGCACCAATACACACTGGTCCGGATTCCTTTATTTGTTTGCCAAAACCTCTAGCTCTCGAACCATTTAATTTTTTCGAATTGTGCCTTCGGGGATCGAGATATGAAGTTCCAAGGGGCATAGGCTATGCAACTCTCATTGAAGCCACACCCCTTTGGGGGTGTGGTCACAGGTGGTTATTTATTTTCTTGCATTATCCCATCAAGTGGGGTGTCATTTGAAAGGTATAATCAAGCTCTAAACAACTCCGACCATTATTGGGACATTATCGGCACACAAACTGCCAGGGGGGTGTGGTCAAAAACAAATTTGAAAGTTTTGTTTTGATAATTCTGAGGATGTATTTTCATAAAATGACAATATTCTATAGTTTTATGAAGTATTTCTACCCTCTAACTTGATTAACAAAGAAAATAGGACCAAAATTATAAATTTAGTCATGCCTCCTCAGGGGGTCACCAATTCCTAAAATCCCCCCGCTCGTAATAAATTTTTTAGAGGGGTTTGGTTTACCATATTTCCTTCCCCTAGGACTTGGCAAGATATTTCGAGGCGATTGTGTTATTTGGAACACTCGAAAATTTCATACATGACAATAATGGAACAATCAAGATATTTTGCCTATGGCAATTTGCAATTACATAAATTCAAATCTCTCTGCCTATTTATAATGGCGGCAGCTGGTGGCAGCAGTTTTTGTAGATTAGATATGGGGGATTAATAACACATTAACGGTTCCTCAGAAAAGCACAGGAATAGACAGGATTTTCAACTTGAAGTTTTCCCCATTTAACCCAATGTTATCAGCCAAGTTTGAGTATACGCCACGCCTTCACCAGTGGAACAATCCAAATGAAACTTTCCGAAGTTGAACATCTATGTCAAAGGTACTGAAGGGGGTACTTCGTTTTCGAATCGGTGAGAATAGGTTTTGGCCAATAAATTCAGTATTCCGGACCAACGTGCAATAGTGTAGGCTAAGGCGACAAAATAACCATGTAATTTTGACACAATTTAGATTTTTGTCACCAATGAAAGACATCCTGGTGTCAAATTTTTGAAATTATTGGCTCGCCCTGCGTAGCATGAGAGCTATTGAATTCGTCTTGTCCGTCTGTCTGTCTGTCTGACTGTCTGTCTGTCTGTCTGTCCGTCTGTCTGTTACTGAGTTTTTTGCATCAATTGATGCTAATTAAATAGGCCCGTGTCCGTTTTTTACGAAATTAGTAGCACCATTGCTGTCTAGCAGTCAGTCCCGAAAAATGGTGCGAAATAATTGGGGGAATAGCTGCAACCCGCATCAGTGGGGCATATTATCCCGTAGTAATTTACATCCCATTTTGCAATCAGTGAACCTCGAAAAAGTGTCAATATTCTGTATCAATTTTCCTCATTTCTGCTGCACCAATAGTGCAATTGTTTCTAATGTGTCTGGTTCTTTCCATTAGTGAACCTCGAAAAAGTGTCAATATTCTGTATCAATTTTCCCCATTTCTGCTGCACCAATTTCTCCTACTAGTGACACATTTCTCCTCCAATTGACACCTTTCTCGTCCAATTGACACCTTTCTCGTCCAATTGACACCTTTCTTCTACTAGTGCACCTTTCTCCTCTAATTGGCACCTATCATGAATTTTAATGATATTGTTAACACATGTTTATATCATCATCAAACATGCGTAATGAGTGTAGTGTATTATATATTTTATCAATGTGTTTTAATAAACAACAAAATTGACACCTTTCTCCTCCAATTGACACCTCCTGACGTTTCAAGTTGCTTCAGAAATTACGAAAAGAAATAGCGAGGAGGATAAATTCTGATAAATTTTGATAAATTCGGACCAAGACTCTTTCATCTATTTCAATGTTTGTTTGATCTGGTGAATAACGCGATCATAGTTACAGCACATAAGTTTTAGAATGTTTCTCCATTATTTTTTTTTGCTCCGATGTATGTATATGCACATATTGACTAAGATTATCAAAATTATGTACCAACTTATTTTTTATTCTTATTGTTTAGTCTGTCATTTAACTATGACTGGGCGAGCTACTTCTACCGCTACAACGGTTTATTTCTATTAAGGCGAATCTACTCTTAACTTGGACTGCGCGAGTTCACAGTATACTGCACAGTTGGTGGAGATTGTCATTTATGTATTGTATTTTTCGAAACATGTTTACATGGGCAACGAGCGTATGCAAAGCACCTTTTTTCTAAAATAACGAAATTTAATAGAAATCAGGATGAAAGTGAAAAACTTGTGAATCGAGTTTTGCAAAACACAAAAAACCGTTGCCAAACTTGACATAAACATGACGTGGCACACTTCAAAACGGAAGTATGTCCCAAAATGAAAATCAACTTTCATATTTCTAAGTATAGGGATGACAAAAAGTGAAATTAAAAAAAAATTCAAGGCCGCCTATCGTCAGGAGCCACCCACAAGAAAATGAAAGTCACTAAAAAATTAATCACCAAAAACTCTTGTGAACGTAAATTCGTATCGCTGCTCAGGTACTGAAAATTTGAAAAAGTTTGTTGTGCAACATTAAAGTACATAATCTGGGGACTACAGAAAAAAACAAAGTCACCCAAAGCTGGTTAAAGACCAAAAAATCGCGGTCCAAAAATGTTGCAAAAAATTGTGTCGACAAATGTTAATAAAAATTATCATCATTTCTGACGAAACCTACGTCGACTCTGATCACTCAAAGACGTCGAAAAGCACATTTCTTCACTCGGTCAACCCTGTGAGTGTAGATTATCAACGGAAGTTGTTCATGAAAACTAAACTCCCTGTAACATTATTAGTTATTCAAGCCACGATTAATATTGCGAAAGGCGTCCTAAAAACGGAAGACCCTCGAAATGTCCATATTTGCGAGAAATCGAAAAAATTTGAACCTTTTGCAAGAACATACTCTAACCTTCGCACCAAGGCGAAAAAGTGAAAACATTCAAACATTAATTGCGAAAAATCAGCAAAAATATTTGGCAAGCCGGCGGAAAATCGCAAATTGGATGGTTGCTGCAAAAAGTTGAATTGATAGCAAAGAATGGAGAAAGATAAATCCTCCGCAGCAAAAACTGGTAGGTAAGGTTCCCACCGACACTGCCCAAAAGGTTTTATAAATAACGTCCTACCAGGTCGAATTCTACAGGTCATGGATCACAGTCCAACTTAAGAGTAGATGTGGTATAGTTATTCTGCACTTTTGGTGCGTTTTCCATCAGTACTCCCGTTTGTTTCGCACCATTTTGGTAAACCGATTGCTCGATACTAACGGTGCTACTTATTCCTTTATGGTCCTTTCACGACCGATTTCCCGAATTGGTTCGCACCGTTTGCACTACGGATTGTTAGATACCAATGGTGCGACTAATTGATTCATTAATGGACAAGGGGATTTTTAATTAGCATCAATTGATGCAAAAATATCGCTAACAGACAGACAGACAGACGGACGGACAAGAGGAATTCAATAGCTCTCATGCTGCGCAGGGTGAGCTAATAATTAATAAACCGTTGTAACGTTAGAAATAGCTCGCCCTGAGACATAATTTGAAGATAACTTCGCACCGAAGGTGCAAAACAATCGGACAAATTAGATACATAATTTTGACACAATTCTGCACCAATGATGCACAACAATTGCCGCAAATACATGTATGCATCATATTTATGTATTTATATAATTTGGCACCAATGGTGAAAAATAAGCGGACAAAATAGACCCATAAATTTGACATAATTTCGACTTTTTCTTTCCCTAGCGTGGGAACGTATTCCTACCGGTTATTCTGCACTTTTGGTGCGTATTGCATCAATTCCCCCAATTGCTTGGCACCATTTTGTGTCATCGCTTATTCGGCACGAATGGAGCCATTAATATCCTAAAAAATGGACATGGTCCTATTTAATTAGCATCAATTGATGCAAAAAATTCATTAACAGACAGACGGACAGACGGACAGACAGACGGACAGGAGGGACAAACCGTAGTAACGTTAGAAGTAGCTCACCCTGTAATAATGATTTGGTTTTAACTTGCCCCAAAGGTGCAGAAAAATGCAACAAAATAGATACATAATTTTTATGCAATGTTGCACCAAGGGTGCAGAAATATTAAACAAAATAGATCAATAATTATTATCCATCGAGAAGAGTCCAGAAATTGTGCATCACTGGTGCAGATGTACCTACCAACGATCAACGATAATTTTGAAAAATTTATGTCAAAATTGTATGATCATTTCTCCCGGATATTCTGCATTATTGGTGCGTTTTGCGTCCCTGCCTCCAATTATTTCGCATCATTTTGTGTTCCCGATTGTTAGATATCAATGGTCCTATTAACTTGTTAAAAAATTTGATTCGGTTTGTTTAGTACCAATGGTGCGCCTAACGTATCCAATAATGGTCAAGGGGCTGTTTAATTAGCATCAATTGATGCAAAAAACTCGTTAACAGACAGACAGACGGACAGACAGACAGACGGACAAGAGGAATTCAATAGCTCTCATGCTACGCAGGGCGAGCTAATAAAAATCTCAATTCTAAATCTTGTAAGCTAATGCAGATTTACATAAGAGCTTTTCCCAGCGATTTTTTTTTATTGTAGCGCGACATTTTTTTAAACCACCCTTTACATAACTTATTGTTTTGCTCTATTTCAATCCCAATGGATTCATCTTTATGTAAAGAACCGGGCTTTAATAAATATGTAAATACGTACCAAATGCCAATATGATATAATGTGGCTCTTGTTAATTCACTTCATGTTATTTCTTACCATTTTCAAATATTAATAAACCGTAGTAAGAATTAGTTCACCCTGTAATCATGACGTGATTTGAACATTACGACAAATAAGTGAGTGAAGGCCTTGTTGGCTTTACGCATGATTTTCCTTTGAAGTTATTCTTTTCCTTTGAAATTTTACCAAGCGTAGCATGAAGATACATACAGGGTGGTTAAAATGTCATGCTACAATGTACAATTTTTCGATGGGAAAAATTCTTAAATTTCCATTAGTTACAGAAATTTTGTACCTAAAATTCAACATTTTAAGACTTTTGTCATCAGTTTTGATGACAAAAGTCATTAATTATAAAGATTTCAATCCCAAATTTTGTAACTAATGGAGATTTAGGGACTTTACCCATTGAGAAATGTTCCATTGTAGCGTGAAATTTAAACCACCCTGTATGTACGTCCTCACCATGTGCAGAGTAACATTCTGGTGACCAGAATACCGCAGGTTTTCAGGACTTGTGAGTTTCAAGTTTTTAAATATTTAGGAAATTAATTCTTTCACAAGTCACATCCATTTAAGAATGTGTTTACCAAAATATGCAGCATGTCAAGCTTAAAGGATTACACAAAAAATTAGTATCTTTCAATCAACTTGTATGTTATCATTCAAGCACCAACACTCACAAAAAATAGTTATTCTACGAGAATAACAATGTTACTATGATGCTAATCAGGGCGAATCATGTCATCCGGCACGTATCCATGTATGTATTTATAACGTAACCAGTGCATCTAATTATTTCCCTCAATATATGAATTACATAAAACTATGTGTCAATCCGTCACGTCGCCATGACAATGACTCTCACGTTAAATTCTGCAAACTTGACAACAAAACGGCTTTGCGAAAATTAATATTTGATCAGTTTGCGTCCACCGGAGCTACCAGAAGCACTTTTACAAATATTTCCTATCAATACACACTTCGTCAAATCGAATATTTTGATAAATATTTGAAGTTTTTTTCATAATACTTCACATTAAAATTTGATACCAAGATATCCTCTTGTTTGCACGTTTTATGACATAATGCCCACGGAAACGTGTTGCTGTGGGTGCTGTTCAGTCGGACAGGGGACACTTGCCATAGGAATTTTCAATATTGTAAGAAACGTTAAATTGAAGTCGAAACTTGTTAGTCAAATAATTTGAAAATTTCCCATTCTTCCAAATAAGGACTTCTTTTTCCAAATAAGCAGTATTTTGTCGTCGTTTTTATCGATTTACATAATTATTGTTCACACAGGTGGGAGGTATCCTTTTCATAATTGTGAACTCATTGGCCTTAAACTTTATGATCATTCATCCCGACAAAATTACGGACCCAGCTTTCCATGAAAATCGTAAGCGATCGATCTGAACAATCCAAATTTTATCTACTATTTCTTTGATTTGTGAAGTTTGTAAGAATAAATTCGCATATCTGCTCTAATTGTTCAAAACAACTAAAAAATATGAGCCCTCAAATTACAATAATTATGTACCTGTGCCTTAATAAATTCCATAGCTGGTCGCTACATTAGGGTCGCCTATGTTCACATATCCTTCTCCGCGGTATACTTCCTCCTCGCGTGCCTCGTGGTGCACGGATGTCACAAAGTAAGGAATTTTACCTCAGGACGTTCGTAAACTTTATAACGCAATTTTTTATTTTTTGACACTAGGGACTCCCAAGTTTGTAAAAAAAAATTCAAAACGTTCTCAAAAATGTTCTCAAAACACTTTTTTCAATTGCGATGCGACTTCGATCTTTTTGTTATTCTTCTGGTCTAAAAACAAAATTATTTTAACCTTGATTTTATTTTTAAGCAAAAATATTGGAAAAAATTTCGAAATCGCATGCAAAATTGCTCCTTAATATTGACACCCAACCTGTTAACATTTGTGAAATACACATGATACATATCATTTGGCGCTGACAAAGCACTCACCCACCCTTCTTTGTGTTACGAAGTTTATGAACGTCCCCCTACATATATAATTTCGAAGCAAACAGAAAAATATGTAATTTTGGACATGCCTTTTTTAAATTTCTTTATCGTAATCACCGCTTCATCCTTCCCTGGTTGTATTGGAACTACGCCTCCCTTCTCCTCGTCGCGGTAGGGATGGTGGCCTTTTTTATTAGCCTCGTCATCTCCGGTGAAGTTGGGGCTGGCCTCGTTGTTCTCGCCGTTTACGCGGTCTTTTTCGGGATTCAGGTGTACCTTGTATTCGTGGTGAAACGATTCGTGGATGAGTTGGTGGTGGAGGATGCCTGAAGGGCGGGAATGTGAAGTTTGAATTGAATTGAAATGAATTTAAAATGAGTTTGATATGAAGTTTATGGGAACGCCATACAGTATGTACAACATAATTGTTTATGTGTATTTAAATATATCGACAATTCTGCCTGTCTGAAAAATTTTTATCTGAATTAAACATGTTCGGAATATAAACAAATTATTAATGTATGAAGTTGTGCGTGAATTTATCCGTACTGCAGTAATTTTGTTATCCGTACCAATTTTTTATCCATCCGTACGAATTTGGCCCATCCGCACCAATTCTCTTGCCATCGGGATCAATTTCTTGCCCATCCGTACGAATTTGTTTGCCATCCTGTGGGATTTACAGTGAATGGAACACGTGAAGAGAGCAAAAATATGTCTAGAAGAGTGGTGCGAGGAATCGAACCTCGCCTCTTTCTCATGGCGGGAGAACACCTTACCAATGGGCTAACCGCCCTTCGTCACATCTATTGCTCTCTTTTCAATCCATCATAAATATTCCACGTATTCTCTCCTACAATCCGGACCAATGTTTTGCTCACCCGTACTAATCCGAAGTATGTACCTCACGACTAAATTTCTTAAACATTCTCAATTTACCCAAAACCAAAAACGGTTTATAATAGTAAAACTTTTTACTATAAGTACAAAGTTTTACCACACTATGTTACGTGGCGTAGATCTCAATTTCCGTACAAAGTGAGGCATCCACGACTACATACAGCATTATGTCCACCCACAATTATACCATCGTGGATATCATGCCATGTATGGTCATTTTGGTACAGGTGTCGACCCTGAACTCGTTGGACACCTCGGAATGTTCCCCTTTCAGTGAATATACATATTGCTTGATAGTGGTAACAGCTCCAACCAAATTATATAAACCATATCGATTTTTTTAGTCTCCGTGATCAGACCACATAAATAATTTTGCTTGCATCCATCCCGCTAATTGAACCCAGGACAGATGAACGTTCACGAAGTATGTGAAGTATTAATATGTGTAGGAACGAAAATATTCTGGGGAGATTGTTGCCCACAACGTGGTTGTGCTTGGCTTTTAATAGTTCTACGAAATCAATGAGTTATCCCATGTTTTGGAGCTTAAGCTAATAGAAAAAAATGTCTTGTCGTGCTCCTTTGTTCGGGCGATTTATATAAGAATTTAGACATGCACAGTGAAGATAATTATATTGATTTACCATGTAAAATCTAATACTTTATCAGTTCAAGCTGTAGCCTAGGCGGAAAGCTATTTGTACCCTGTAGACTACCCAAGAACAAATTTGTTCTAGCCGAGGTGAAAACATTCTGGCGTCATATACCGACAGGAAATTGTGTGCAAAACAGAGATGAATAAGTAGATATCTATGTACATAACGACTACCTATAGTATTTATATATGTGTTGGGCTATTTATTAGGTTTTAGTTAAGTATTTTTGCGACAAATCACTTACAAGTAATAATCACAGAAAAATTTAGATAACTTAACGCAAAATTATCTTGACGCATTAACTGGGAAGCCATTACTGAAACAGCGTTACAATTCGATAGCTTTTAACTTTGTTTAGCAGTTAGAATTAATTAAAATGGCACGACTTCAAACTTATTGTGCAACCCTTCTATTTATCTGTTTTCAAAGTGTGTCCAGTTTTGGGACGGAGATGTTCCCAGTATTTAATGTCTTGTTGAAGGAACTAGATTCTTGTGACATTCAAATAATTCACGACGTATCGTACGCTAACATTGACTGGGTTTTCATATCTTTGCCTGTAAAGCTGCTATCCAACCAAGAACCTAAAAGACTCATAGAGTATCCGATTAATGTAATGAAGTCGCACGCAAAAATGTATTGTAAATTAGCTATCTTTCTTTCAAACAGTTCTATCGAATTAGGAGAAAATAATCAGTTCGACGCTAAATTAGATGCCTGGATTGATGCTGCAGTATGGTGGCACTTACGGAATCCTACCGATTTCTATCCACCATATCAACGGTGTAAAGATGCTGTTATGGTAATTTTCACTATTACATCTGAAAGCTACAAACCAGGCGAGGTTTATTTTTGGACAGGAAAGTATTTTAACATTTCCATACTTTTTATCGCACATGAAAATCAGCTTAAAGTATGCGCCTGGTTCACGAAGGGGTTAACGAAAAATATTCTTGCGTCGTTCCATAATCGCAGACTAATTTGCGACGCAGGACGAACTACAAGCTTCAAAAGCCGCAGCGTATTTGATATAACCCAAAATCTAGCAATAGAATCAGCCCAATGGTGCTCTAGTCCAAGATTAGCGGTAGACAAAACTTACTCGAAATTAGAGAATTACCAGGAAAAATATAAAAACCCGTTTGACACAAAGAATTATAATCCGCATGTAGAGAATATTTTGGCAATTATTTTCACAGCGGCAAACCAGACGATATTATTCACACCTTTTTGCAGTGATGACAATGCTTATATTGATGACTCGACTAATTTAGGAAAGGTTTTTGACACAACAACTATTATAACTATAGATAATATAGAATTTGGATTTGTAAGCTGTTACCGGGATGAGTACATGACTTTTATGTTTTACATTACCCCGTTCAAACCTGAGCTCTGGGTCGTGTTAATCATCTCACTAATCACGATTATTATAATTTGGACGTTCTATTCATATTTCAAGACTTTAACTAATTCGTCTTTGAATATTTGGTTCTTTGTTCTTGCCACAATATTTGAAGAATGTGGCTACGTTCCCCGTAAGATTGAACAAAATTGGTTTTTTAGATATATTTTTGGATCGTGGTGCCTAGTTTCAGTTATTCTTACAAACTGCTACAATGGAATTATGATATCAGAACTTAATGCCCCCCTAGACGCATCTCGCCTCAGCTTATTCGAGCAGCTCCTATGTGCTCGGATACCGGAGAGTGAGGCATCCAAGATACTCCGTATTTCGGAACTTCTGGATCCACCATCAGCTATGCAAGCTGAAGGTGTACAAAAATATGGATATGACCAAATTGTGTGGTATTTGTCGAGTTTGATGTATATAAAACATTGTCAATTCATGAACATGACCAACAATAAGTGTGCTGGAGTGAAAGAATTTGTAAATCCCTTAACCTCAACTCAATGCTTCCACTTTCTTTCTCTCCCAACCGAATATATGTCAGGATGGGCAAGTTCTCCGGATTTCTTGAATTACCTGACAAGTTCTTTATTAGAACGAATTTTTCGAACGAACGCAATGCCCAAAGTGACGACTAGAGATATGCAATTATTAAATTTCTTTCATCCTGGTAACACTCATCATCCTCATGGATTTCAATATTTTAACTTTAACCAAACCTTCAGAGAGTTGCAACGTAGTGTTGAATACGAATTATTGGAATGTGGGAAGTCCGCCTACATTTCAAGTATGGACATTATTAAGACTGAACACAATTTCCTGGCTAAATATTATCCGTCGAAAAGATTCTACAAGGGGAAGGGTACATTTGACTAAACTGCATATTGCTGGCGCATGACCGTTCTTGGAGAGTCTAAGGTGCCCAAATACTTTAAGGATGTGGTCGAATCCGGACTCTACGATCGACTGCGAGCGGAGGAGATACATCAGAAATACTTACGTCGCAAACCAGTTATAAAGGAAGACCATTTGGGGGTTGGGAGGTTAGACGGGGCTATCTTAACATTATTCATTGTCTGTGGCGGAACTATGTTATTAGCATTATTAGTTTCTCTGTGGGAAACTCGTCACATGGCCATATTACTGATAACCTATTTCTACAATTTTTGTAGCCAAACAAATACTATATCTATATTTTAGATGTGTGACTTGAAGTAACAGGTATAGATTGCATGAATATAATAAATAGAAACATAAGTTCTTTTACACACTCCTACTAAATAAAACCATTACCAAACTATTACCAACAAGCGCATGTATTTGTTTCTCATTAAATGGTAATATGCAAGAACCTCTGCAACCGCTGAGAGGCAATACATTTCTGATACCATACCTTCAGGATTTCTAACTTCGCACAGGTCCTGCGTCTCGACAGTACCTTTCGAATCAAGTTTTACTTGGTATGGGATTATTAATTTTAAGAGTGCGTAATAATCTGATTGTGGAATAAAGTTATGTCTAAATAGATAAAAATATACATACTTACATACATATTCTGTATGTAAGTATGTATGCATGATCCCAAATACATATTTCAAAACATTTTAGTATTATGACATGTTAAGTCCTTTGTAAAATATAGATTTCTATTTAATCCTAAACGGCACGCTGAAAGTCTGAAATATATATGGTGCAAAGTAGCTGATATCAAAATGTCCATCTATTACACAGATGATTCATAAGACGTGTGGGTTCAATTAACATGTCAGAAAATTCAAACTTCCTTGCAAAGAAATTCCCAAGAAAGACCCAAGATTCCAATAGTAGGTACAGATTTCTCTAATCGGTGAGCTACCGGATATAACCTATTTTTCGTTAAACAATGACATAAATTTGACATTGCACTATTAACTTCACTTTACTCAAGTCGAACTTGAAGTCTAAGTTTATCCGAAACAAATTGAAAAATAAGAATATTTTTAGGTAAGAGGCCCCCTTCCCCGTTGATGGTAAGTTTATGGGAAATTTCAAATACCGCAGTTTGCTACAAGAAAATTATAAATTTGTGATTCTCTAGAAATTTTCGAGAACCACTCCACATCAAAAGGGGGTATGTATAGGAATCCAAGCTTTGCGGTGCGGACTAGATCAGCCGAAGAAGGGTTGTGCAGATGGCGGCAACGGTTACTGTGAGGATGACGATGGGATTTTAGTTGAAGAACCAATAGAGGTACTAAGGATTGTTGGGTCATCAATCTGGCAAGGGGTCCATCAGGGTAAGGAAAACGTCGGGGTTCTTCTATTGAAAACCCATACCATACCTTGGGTATGGTATGAGGTTTTGCTTGGGCTTTGCTGGTAGTCGTGGTATTCGGGATAAAATGAGTTATTCCCTGGTATTCAGTTGTGAAAACAATTTGCCTTTTCACTAATGTGGCAGCAAAGTTGTGTGTTAATTAAATGTCCTGGTCCGTTAATTCGATGGTTCTCTTCGGGATAGCTGAATTTTGCCACCTAATATGATGGTTCCTCTCACGGGCTAAAGTCTGACATTTTAATTTTAGCCAACTCCATGCAGCGTAAATTTCGTGCAAAAGAACATCCCAACATTCTACTACAAATGCAACGACTCCCATTACCACAATAGCAGAGCATAGAACAAAAGCCGGAAAAATTAGAGTTATCGACACCGGACTTGACTCATGAAATGTTACCGGCTCTCTAACATTTCCGAATGCGAATTGCACAGCCTCAAAATATTTGTTGTCTCCTCTAAGGCTGATTTTTTCTCGCAATGCCACATGTTGCCGAAACACTTGCAGCCACAAGTTACTTAAACCTGCCTCGAACATACGTCCCCATTCTTTTGCTAAGTAAGGTGTTAGCAGGTTCTTCTCCCCGACCGTATATTGCACCATTGTAAAGGGAGAGTAGCCCTTATTGCGTACAATGTGACGCTTTCCTGAACGTTTAATTCTTCTCTCGTTTGAATCAAAGTTGTGAGTGAACACAAATGCCACGACGGTAGAATGAAGCATCGTTCGATTTCCGCGAAGGATCTTATTCACAAAACTTGGCACACTTTTGTCATATACGGATACGAGCTTGGCTTTGAGCTTCGCCAAGAACTTGAGTTGTTTTGATTGGGGTACCCCACTAGAAATCAATTCTGGTATGACGCAATCCGTCAGCACCGTTTTGTACGAGCGGGTTTTATAATCGTAGATAGACTCCTTGGCCACAATTGGTATATCCCAGTTGACAAGGTCGTATACCCCGCTTGGAGGAGGAGGTGGTTTTATAACTGCCAAATTAGAGTACATGCTGCCTTAATATAGATTTATCATCAGGACAAAACTCCCAAATACCCACAAGGTTAGGATAAGAAAGGCCCCCGATCCTCTTTGATAAGCCTTCTGCATACTCTTGCCAACTTGCCCAAGAAGTACGCAAGTTACAACGATCACATTATCCACCACATTTGTAGCACGGTCGTTCAAGGATACATTGCTCGAGCCGACGCTATCGGCATATGTAAAGAATCCAGCACACGAAACAATAACGAAAAATAAGCAAGTCCAACTTTCCCAATCTAAGGGATAAACCAAGTTGATAACCCCGTTAGTAATCGAGGGTGTGTTGCTGATTGTAATGAAATTAATTGAGACAAATCTAACTCGATAAACATAATCATCTGGTTGTAGGTTGATTGGGCTTGAATATTTAAAGATTCCAAAATTCCTATCCGCTAACGAAGTTTGATGCTTCCTCTTGTATTCCAATATGGTCAAATTATACTTCTTCGCGATAGTAGCCAATTGACAAATGTATAGATTTTTAAGATTTATAAATCCACCATGCAGCAACCCATATTTTGCTTCTGCTGAACCTAGCACATAAACCGAGTACTTGTGCATATTCAAATTTATCTCATCCCAAGTGTTCTCAATATTTTGCCAGATCATTATTTCAACTTGTTCAAATAAGACTGATTCACATGTCAAACAAGGAATGAATAAATTTATGTTCTTCGAAATCTCGAAAAGAACTAGCTTAGCAGTCCCTAGCAGTTTAATGTGGTTTCAGAAGTAAGCCTCTCCGGATGTCTGGGCAAAAATATACTCTTGACGGAGTTCTTTTTCAGCGATTTTCAACAACGCTTCCCACTTTGAAGGCCGATTGTCACCCAGAGGTACGTCCATAGACAAGAAAACAACTCTACGTCCAATATATTTATGGATATTGCGAGTCCCGAAAGTTTTCAGAGACATGGGATATCGGAAGCTAGATGCCGTTCGACAGAGAAAAATATTACGACGAGGGGTATAGAGATTGTCATATATTAATTCCTGATAACCTGGGAAATTGTTATGTGTACCACATTCAGGTGTAAATATAAATGTTAGATCGGCGTCGTCAAACAGGCGTCTCCAATTTCTTAACAATTCAGACTGACCTGGCAACATTAGGCTGGCAGTGAGTTGAAGAAAGAACCAAAGTTTCATGACGATGCGACGTTTTTTGGAACAAATTAGAACTAAGGAGTTAAATAACTTGAGATTTCAGATGATTGTTTAAGCGAAAATATTTAGGCAGAAAAAAACCTTTGAACACAAAATTAGGTTCCGCACAAGAAATCAGGCTCGAGAGGAAATTTTGTTGGAAGAAATGAGAATCCTTCCTATTTATGTATTTGTGAATGTATGTATGTATGTATGTATATAGATATGAATTATCAGATATTAGCAGGCATAAGATAAGTAAATATATATATAAGGATACGTAACAGTAGGGTTGCCGCGGGTAGCGAAAATGCTACCCGTTACCCGACCCGCTACCCGCTGCCTAACTACCCGTACCCGCACGGGTACCCGTGCGGGTACCCGTTGCCCGTTACCCGTTATGAGGATTAAATTAAAAACTAAACAGCCTCATTAATCAATCGGATTTAATCAATTATTTGCTTGTTTGGGTTGTGGAGTAGTTAGAGATAATGCTGTACGAGTAACGAATGTCATAATTTGCTGGATCTCATTAGATGTTTCTGAAACCAAACTTTTTTGGCCTACAATGTAACCTTTTTCAAGCCTGTACCGGGATTTCTTAGCGAATTATATCCAAAAAATCGGGCCAAAAATGAGGAATTATCACTTCTTGAATTACACCGTTTCAAAGAAAACTATTGGGGGAAGAGTTCGAAGTCTACCATGTTGTCGACCAGTGTAGGAAAAAGATGCAGAACCTTAACTTAAAAATTGAACTCTGCAGCCAACATTGTTGTTCAAAGTTGACATTCAACGGATATGTAGTATCACGTGATTCCTAATTTTTGGCTTGACTTTTTGATATACTCGTTAGACAATTTTGGTGTATCTTAAAAAAGGTTCACTTTTAGTTTCATTTTTTGAAATTTTGATTTAAATGAAGTTTTCATGATTTTTTAAATGCATTAAAAAAATGCATTTAAAAAAATGCATCGTCAAAAATGCATCGTCTACAAATAAAATTTTTGCTTTCAATCGAATACAGGTTTTTTATACCTTCAAAGCACAAATTAAAATCTCACCAGTCGAGTCTTACATAAATACACCCAAATACAAGTCAAATTATTGCCGATGTTTTAGAGCAGGCAAATTATGCTTGAGAAACAATAATTTCTCCGCATTTTCGGGATGTGAAAAGGCCACCGTAGGCTTTCGTGGGTTCCGAAAAGACACGCTTGCCATAAGCGTTAGTTGCTTGGAAATGTAAAATGACAAATTTTGAAATGGAAAAATAATAAATTGACGCTTTTGTTGGTAAATAGACTAATTTGCTGCTGACTTTTTTTATGAACTGATTTATGTGGAAAATTAAATAAAAATTGAAATACCCGTTACCCGTGCGGGTAGTTCTCGCTACCCGCAGATAACGGGTACCCGCAAGAATCGTGCGGGTATGCGGGTAACGGGTACCCGACCCGTTACCCGCGGCAACCCTACGTAACAGTAAACTCTCCAGTATTTCCCCCATTGAGTAGTTAAGCGGTATGCCAATTGTACATATTCACGTTTAGAATTCACCATACAGCGTTGTTATGTATAAGCTGTTGCGTTTGCAAACTTTTGCATAATTACTTAATCAACGGACAACTAAAATAAACTTTTTTTTATTTTCCGGTAGCAGCAAGAATATTCTTCTAGCGAAGCCTGCAAACGAGTTAACCTTATAATTTTATAAACGTATAGTAATTCAACATACCTACCTGGGTACAGGTATGCATACGTAATATGACCAATTTGGCCTGGTATAAATACAAATATTGCATACGAAATTTGTCGACTTTGACATTTGCACGACCACCTAATTTTCTGAGGCTCATTATGTCTTCTTAGCTTCCAGTTGCACGTGATACACGCGTTTCCGCCAATCACTCAACGGTATTATCATCTTGTCATATTATCATATGCGGATAGACGGTTCTCTAAGCCCTACACAGGTCAAAAATAGATATTCTCAGACCCTCGCTTTATCAAGGGATAGTATTTAATTAAAATTTGGGAATTAATTTTAGCACAGCCTTGCCGGAAAATTCATAATTCAAAGCATACGGCTCGAATTCTATGTGCATTAGAACCGTCAAAAATATATGTTCAAGTAATACATGGCGAAACGGTTTAAGTATCATCTTTATGCAACCGCTACAATTCTGCAACTACGTCGCTATTACAAATACCGTTGACAGATATAATAGACTTAGGTATGAAGAGTTTCAGTTAACAAAATTCTTTAACACGGCAGAGAAGTAATTACTACATATCGTCGTAATAGATAGTTCTGAAAAGATCAAAGTGCAGTGGAATCTTGATTTTACAAAGACCTAAGTGCAATCCAGGTTTAATTTTAAAAAGAATGAAGTGCACGAAAAATTAATTTTTAAAAGACCCAACGGCAATATGTATTTAGTTACGCAATATCGTGTAGGCGCAGGTTTTACATAAGTTGCTACACTTGGGTCTTTTAAAAATTCACTTTTCGTGCACTTCATTCTTTCTAAAATTAAACCTCGATTGCACTTCGATTCTTCTAGCATTAGGCCGATGATATGTCACAATATAGCACAGATAAGCATATTTTAACCTTCTTTCGATCAAATAAATTGTGTATGCTCGGGTAACCTTTCAGTCAATAAGGCCGAACGGATTAAACACTTGACGAGCATAAATTTGGAATAACTGTTTGACTAGATGCACATAATTTAGCTATTATATTTTTCCCCACTAGTGATAATATTTTGTTTAATTTTCTTTTAAGAACATCGTTTATACGATATGTGCACACTCAAAACTTACATAAATATTCCACCTGTTCTATCGATTTGAACGAGCCAATACTTATGGAAAGTTGTAGTTTCCTGCTGCTTCGCTTGAAGTTACTTTCTCCTAACTGTCTCCCCACAGGGAACTGGAATATACGGCGTACTAATTATGGTACAACTGATTGTGGGGGTTACGTGTAAATAACTAACGCTTAAAGTTTGCTCTTCTTACATACATTTGTCCTACCATAATGACGAAGCTTTGACTACAATTTCCGAAATGTTATGCAGCAACCAATATAATTGTACCGTAGGCAATAGCTACGTACTGATAAGATATTATCACATTGGTTGGTAGGGCACGTAAAGGCCAATTTTCCCACTGTGTACATAACTACTTATTGTTTGAAAGCTGTAGAAAATGATCCAAATTTTAAAAAAATCGATTTAAAACTACATAGAACACAATGCCACCCCCGCAAGTTGGTGGTCTCTTGCATTATTTACTTCTTATCATCCGCATAAACGAGGTTATCCTTGGCGTTCCCAAAATACGGCAAGCAACAAAACATTTCCCAACCGTAGAAATACACGCAAAAACTATGGATTACGTAAATCCTTTCGAAAACTGCACAACTATGGTTTTCTCGAAAACAAACATTGATTGGCGGGCCTACAAAAAATCTACGCTCGGGCCCATTATGCTTCTTGATTTTAAAACAAATACCAATTTGGGGCCAGTCTTTAGGAAACTTTCTCTTCAGCGGCGCCGCAATCCAAGCAAACATTGTTGGGCCACGTTTGCCATCTTACCAGAAAAATATGGATTCTCCCTGCATTATTTGGACTTCTTGCGACACCCCTGCTTCATTCAGGCGGACTGGCCGTTGCAATATTTCATCTGGGTGACAACAATTAGAAAGCATGTTCAAAACTTCTTAACACATTTTTATGTTTTAGAGGATCTCGGCCTGCGAGAAGTTATATTAGTGGATGTGAATAATTTCATGGGGGAAGGTTCCCTGCTAAGCATGGAGTATCATAATATCTACGCCATCCCTGATGGAATTGTACACTCAGAAGCCTGGTACTCGATTAGTTGTTTGCCAAACGATTGTCTTAAGTATTTGGCCATAAAAAGCAAAGCGTTGTCCAAACTAAGCAAATATTTTTGGACTATGGCAAATATTCAAGAGATTTCTGCCCACGCCGGTCTTTCACATCATAGATATCGTAAAATAGCAAAGTTAACCAAGTGGAATGATTTCGTCGCATTTCTTATTTTGCAAGACGTTTTAACAGAAAGCGTAAGGAATGTATCGGCTCTGCACTTCATTCCACATATTCAAAGAGTAGAGAATATGATACATGAAAGGCCTACGCTTATACTTTATGGTAGTAAGTCTTACAGTTTTGTATCGTGTTATAATGTAAAAACAAATTTCAGCGTAATTTCCGCGCTAACCGATCCCTTTGATGGGGCAAGCTGGATCTTTCTTGCGTCAAATTTTGCAGCAGTTGTCACAATCTTGAAGGCGTTAAGCAATACACAAGCTACTTCCGATGGGGTGCTTCACGTGATTGGGGTGTCCTTAGAAAACTCAGGAATCTCCTTCCGAACAATTTACGGGGCAAAAGTACATTACTTGATAGGGATTTACGCCATTACCGCAGTCTGGATGCTATTAGTAGGAACGATTTTAACGAACTGGTACAAAACTTGGTTTACGATGGACATGATCATTCCCAAGATATACCAAACCCCTTGGGCAAGCGTAATGGACGTCGAGGGAGTTAAAGTTCTCATGCCTTTGTTCCTGCTGGACGAATACGATTATGACTTGTTACCTCGAAACGATTATATTCTCCACAAGGCTTTTTACTTCCAACTTCTGCAACAATGCTTTTCAATATGAAGGCAAACTGCAGGGTACAAACGCCTCATAGAGTATCAGAAATCGGCAAGGGCATTGTCGAAAATTCTGCTTTATCATTTTGGACTGGATGACAATTTAATGACGGTCAGCAAAAATAGAACATTCTCCAATTTTAATAAGTATTCAGAGCCAAATGGAAGTAGTGCGATGCAGGATTTTCCTATACAACCCATTGAATATGGTGAAGGAGAAGGTGAAGGAATTAGAAAAAGGTTGTCGAGCTGTGGAAAAATTGCTCTGATGGAGAAAACAGAAAATATTGCGAGAATAACGGAATTTCTGAACGATAATGACGAAAATATTGTGTTTGTACGGGGAGATGAGGACTCGTTTTTTTCGTCGATTGTCGGTTGGGCGGTACCTCGAACGAGGGGAAATAACTTTGTGGAGGGACGATTAAAACTTTTGATATCCTCGGGAATCCTGGCGCATTGGGAATTTATGCATAAGTTATGGAAACCTGAGAATCTTCTGGATAGCTATGCAAATTGGACGCATCCTAGAGTCGAGAAGGTTTCAAAGTTAAATTTTAGTTCTAAGATAACGACAGGTTTCTTTATTTGTGGGGTTTGCTTGGTAATTTGTGTCATCCTTTTGTTAGGTGAAATCGTGCGATTTAAGTTGAACGCGATCTTAACTTGGTGGATATATAAATCACTCAATGATCAAATAATCTTTGTCATCTTGAAGATCATAAACAGTATATTTGAAACGTTAATCTAGTGAAAAAACCCTTGTGAAACTGGAAAAATTTTAGTTGCATTTTTTTTGCCCAGGATTTACTCTAATTGAGTTTTTGAATAAATGTGTAAAATCAGCGACAGCAAGGAAATAAGTCCAACGGCTCTGTTAATAAGTATAATATTTTTATTTATTTCTAAATTTTAATATTTACTTTCATAAATCGAATTAATAAATAATAAACCGTCCAAACGAATGTAAATAAGTAGCGTCAGACCGCTTCAAGTTTCCTTTAACGTTTCTCCGTATACGACCTCGTCCTAACGGTCATGAGGTCAAAAATATTAACATCCTTGAAATCGCAGTCAAGTTTCCTTCAAAATGATACTCCATATGACAGTTATGTATTTGCTGACCTTTGACCTCGTCGTTATGGTCACGAGGTCACAAATTTTATTTCCATTGAATTCGTGGTGCAATTTCCTTTAAAATGACACCCCATATGAAAATTAAAGTTGAATTTCATTTGGACCACACCCCCTGGCGCAGTGGGGTGTGGTCCGATTGACCCCATTTTCGAACTCGACCGAGAACTAAAAATTAGAAGAAAAATGGCGAAAACGGGACTAAACCCCATTACGGATGAGCATTGGTGGTCTTGGTGGGCGAGTCGCCCTCAGCCACGACGAGCCACGGGACTAAACCCCATTACGGATGAGCATTGGTGGTCTTGGTGGGCGGGTCGCCCTCAGCCACGACGAGCCACGGGACTAAACCCGATAACATATGTGCATTTGTGGTGTTGGTGGGCGAGTAGGGTTGTCAATATGTCATGTCGAGGAGTAAATGTCGTGTCATGTCGAAAGTGTCAATGTCATGTCATAAATGTCCGTAAATGTCGATAAATGTCATTGTGCCGAAATATATGACATTTATGACAAATATGACGGACAAATTGGACATTTATGACATTTATGACAAATAATGTAAATAATGTAAATAAATCGCCAGACCCATTGTGACTGTAATCTGTTGAAAATAGACCATAATTTAGTTTTGCGCCTGCTCCGTGAAAAGCATACATATGTGGATTTCGAATTTTTGTCTCAACTTTTCTTCCGTCCGTTTATTCAAATGAAGATTTTGAAACCTGGTCATCTCTGTATGTTTTTTTAATTAAGAATTGCGTCTTACAGTCGATAATTTCAGCATTCACGAAGTCAAGAGCTTAGATTTTTTTTCTTGCGAATATACATAAAAACAAAATTGTTAAGTGTCTGTATAATTTTAAAAAAGAGTAAAAAAGAGTAAACAAATTCAAAATTCTAACCTCGCTTCCGTTGTAAAATTATTCGTTTTTAGCAGCCGTAGAATCTTCTAAAAAACACAGCGATTGACAGGTTTTAAAATCGCCATTTGAATACATGGAACGAGGGAAAGTTCAGACAAAAATTCAAAACCCAATTGATACTTAGAACGTTGAACTCGTCGTTGGGATATATGACTTCGAAAATATTAGTTTACTACATAGGAACTAACTTTTCATCTGTCCCTCAATGGCTTAATTATGTAGCAGCAAGCCACAATTGTCGCCAAACTCTTGCTACTAGAGTAATTTCAATAGGGTGAGATGTTAGTCAAAGCACACGATTCAATAAACTTTAGGTCTTTGAAAATAAGTTTTTGAACATAAATATATAATTTCATGTTGGTTTACATATCAAAAACAGATGTTTAGAATTGATAGTAGAAAATATTTCTGCTACCGTGGTTCCACGTGTGTTGGTAGAGGGCAGTTTTTTGTAAATGTCATAAATGTCCAAAATGTCCATGCCAATGTGTCACGACATGTCATGACATTTGACAAATTGACACATTGACAAATATTGACATTGACACGCTTTTTTAAATGTCAGACATTTGTGACATTTATGACATGTCGACATGTCATGACAAATGACATATTAACAACCCTATGGGCGAGTCGCCCTCAGCCACGACGAGCCACCGGGATCAAATCCTATAAAGTCTGAGAATTTGTACTTTCTCAATAAATAAACCCACCAAACGAATGTAAATAAGTAGCGTCAGACCGATTCAAGTTTCCTTTAACGTTTCTCCGTATACGACCTCGTCCTAACGGTCATGAGGTCAAAAATATTAACATCCTTGAAATCGCAGTCAAATTTCCTTTAAAATGACTCCCCATATGACAGTTATGAATCTTTTGACCTTTGACCTCGTCCTCAAGGTCATAAGGTCAAAAATATTAACGTCCTTGAAATCGAAGTCAAATTTCCTTCAAAATGATACTCCATATGACAGTTATGTATTTGTTGACCTTTGACCTCGTCGTTATGGGCACGAGGTCACAAATTTTATTTCCATTGAATTCGTGGTGCAATTTCCTTTAAAATGACACCCCATATGAAAATTAAAGTTGGATTTAATTTGGACCACACCCCCTGGCGCAGTGGGGTGTGGTCCGATTGACCCCATTTTCGAACTCGACCGAGAACTAAAAATTAGAAGAAAAATGGCGAAAACGGGGTTTGATTAAGTTGACTCGTTCTGGAGATATCCTGCTTACGGACGGACGGACAGACGGACGGACAAAACGATCACAATAAGTAGCTGACGCTACTTAATAATCAGGGTTGACACCACAATATGGTTTTTTGAGGTAACTAATTATCGTTGGGTTGTACGACTATGCATTGTAATTTACATCCGTCACGAAGCTCTATATATTAATTAGGGATGTTATCTATTTTTGCCGTTGCCGACAATAATTCACGCTGATAGTGTAACTTATATGGCCCGGCGAAGACGGGTTTATTAGCTAGTTATCTAATAAACCGAATACAAGAATTTAAAAAATATTGACCGAGCATGCCTAGTCACCGAAGCCTTTAGATTAAGATTGGTTACTGCAATACGTAACAAGTGCGATAACCATGAAATTAAAAACATAAAATTTGTATATGTTGCAACAACTAAATTTATTTTAGAGTTGTTCATACACTAAATATACCTTCCCTAATTCCGTAAATATTATTGTAAAATTTTGCCGTCATTTGACACTTGTATTTACATATATTTTTAACTTGTTACATTTTTCCATCTTCAACTTTAATTTTGATTATGGTCCAGTATTAAATCCAGTACGAAGTTATTTTTCAACCGGCTAAAACTGAAATCCCAGAGTCTGCCTTCACCCCATGCTCGAGGTGTTTAGACAAATCAAAGTTTAACATGTCGAATAGTGATTTCTCCTACAGATCAGTAAACAGGACCAGTTTTCACACAAATCTGGCAATGCGATGGTGTGAAGTGTAACCCTCCGAATTGGTTGAAATTTTGGAATTAGGGAGCGTCCATAAATCACGTGATCGATTAGAGGGGGGGAAGGGGTCTGAAATTTGTCACCAATTATCACTGGGGGGGGGGGTAGATAGCCAGATGTCACGTCACATGAATAAAGTTTTTTTAACTTTTGTATATGCCAATCAATGTCATGAGAGTTATATATAAACTCTCTTGGCATACCACAAGCACATTATGTAAATTTGATTTTCATTTTGCATATTTAGAAACTTGCTTCGACTTAAAATTCTTATGTCTGACTGGCGTATTAAATAGTTATTTACACATGTGTGTTGCTCTAGTTTGATTAACGATTTAAAAAACACTGGAATAATATTGTTATTCCGGACAACATGATTTAATTTTAGCATCATCTCCTGTCACGTGACCGGTGGGGGGGGGGTAGCGAAATTATCACCACCGGTCACCAAGGGGGGGGAGGGGGTCAAAATTGTCCAAAAATCGATCACGTGATTTATGGACGCTCCCTTATGTGGTCCAAGTCAATACAACCAACATTTCTTGAGGCAGTTTGTGCGATGGTGTGAATTTGTCAAAATATTTGAGGTCAAACTTGAAAAATGTGCGATTTTTCACTTTGGAGGTATTGGGAGTGGGGTTTGCTTCCTCCGCTTGGTAAAAATCGCACATTTTTTGAACTTTGTCCTCAAATATTTTGACAAACTCCAACTATCGCACAAATTGCCTCAAGAAACGTTGGTTGTATTGACTTAGACCACATAATTCCAAAATTTCAACCAATTTGGAGGGTTACACTTCACACCATCGCATTGTAAGAGAAATTATACGTAAAATTACACTCCAATAAATTTGAATAAGAACCTGAACTGCATCGGCCAAAAAGCTGTGCACAAACGATCCAAAGTTATATTCTAGAAGTAGTTGGATTAGATAATGTTCCTCAACCTTGTGACCTAAAGTATTGTCCATGAATTCTACGAGACCGGACAGATCTTGGTGAAATTGATCATTGGAGACTTCCACTTTTGCCAGCAGATTAGCGAATCTTTAAAATTCATTTAAATTTTGTACTTAAGTATTGGAAGCGGAACATTGAGGGTATTCATTACGAGTTCGCATCGAAATATAACTTTTTCGAAATTGCGAATTTTACGAAGCAACGAAGTGAAGGCACTTCGCAAATGAAAATTGTATTCAAATATCTCGAGTTTTGTAATGAGAAAAATTCGCAAATTAACATTAGTTACTGAGGTTTTGGGTCTAAAATTTACCAAATAAGAAATTTACAAAATATTTCAAAAGCCAAAACTTCGGTAACTAATGGAGGTTTGTCTACTTTTCCCACTGAAAAATTTTCCGTATTTGTAAAAATTATTTTGCCAACCAAACACTAGCCTTGCAGATGCGCAAGTTGGCAAATCAATCTTTAAGCCAAAAGTTTTTGCGAACTTGGGAACTTTATTTTTTTGCGAACGTTGGTAACGATGCGAACTCGAAATGAATACCCGTATTTAATGAGGCGAAATAATATTTCGCCCACCTTGATCTAATAATAACATTGCCATGACTCCAGTCTCGCTCGCATTCGTTCTGGTAGACCATCATCTCCTGGGTGCTAGGGTCTTCTAGGAAATTTAAATTTTTGTAAGGAAATTTTGTGAATCACTAAATTCTATAGAAATTTGTTACCTTCACAAAAGAAGGCAAAATCGTCCTCTAATCTAACATGGGTTTCATTGAAAGGAGTGAAATTTGCCCGTAGGATACAAGCCATTGACAAGTCGATCGTCCAATTTCCCTCGGATTGGAACGGAATGGTGTTATTCATTAGAGTCCCGTTGGCCGAGTATGGTCCTGGCACATCAATAAATAAATAAACCGTTACATCGTATGAACCAAGGGGTGAAAGAAGTGTTTCATACGCTTAAATGAATATCATATTATTTTTGTCCGTTCAAAATTTTTAACACGGTCGTTCAAGTGTCGCTGGTCAAAATTTTCAGTTTTCAAAGTCTGTTAAATTTATACACATGCAACGTGTTTTCGACATTTGTGGCAATTTAACATTTGTTAACCGTTTTGTGACCTCTGAGGTCAAAATGACGGTCACCATTGAATTCGTCGTTAAAAAATTGTTAAAAACAATGTGTCACATGCCAAAACTGAAATGTGACATTTTTTCGTTATTTTTCGTCACTTTGACGACGCCATCGTCATGGGTGACAACGTCACAGTGTCCATCTTCGAACTCGTCCTGTCCCTTGACGTTAGGAGCTTACGTTCAAAATTTCAAGTCTCTATGTCTTTCTTTTCAAAAGTTATCGGACCAACGGACAGACAGACAGACGGCCATAACAATGTTATTAAAGGCTTTCACCCCTTAATAAATGAAATTTATTAAGGCTTTATAACCGTATTTACTTAATTTTGAGTAAAAAATTACCCGAAAGTTGGACATTTTTAAACGAGAACAATATCGAAATCGTGCCCTCGTCTAAATCCGTATGGGTGCATTCAGCTTCAATTTGGGTTGCGGCATGTTGGAGTTTTGTGTCGCTACAAAGAGACTAAAATTTTAACCAAAATTCTGGTAATGACCGACAAAACACGAATTCAGTCTTACAGAATTTCCATATCGACGGAAAAAAATTTGTTGTCGATGAAGAAAGATGAGCTGGCGATGCGGTATTCATAAAATTTATGAACTGGAAATGAGTTAAGCCGCTCGAGAGTATTGCTGTCATAAGAATTTTGCAACCAATTTGAAAAATTGCCCGAGTTTAGAGTCGCGCGGTGATAGTCATCGATTGGGGACCGGATTTTAGAACTGTCTAAGATGAAAATTCATATGAATATCTATACTACAAGCTGGAATGTTTGTCTGCAACGGATGTGAAAGTAATTTTCCGTGACGGGAGTGAAATTGGGAAAGTTTCACTTCCGTTGCCAACCGACATTTCCAGCTTAATATAGATATGTACAATACAAAAATAATTCTGTGGAATCAAGGACAATACAACTTAATTTTCACTAAAATCAAATAAGCCCGGCGGGAGACGGGATTATACGCTAGTAAAATATACTTATGTGTATCAATATATATTTTCGTCTAAATTTAAATAATGTATTTAAATTTAGACGAACAAAATCAAAACTTAAAATAGAAATTTTTAAAAAAGGTAAAACTTGTCGAAACTATTTTAGCGGGGAATCTAAAATTAACTGTTGAAGATGCACATTTAAGTTATGAACATTATAAAATAGGAAATTTTTTGAAAAACTTTATTACCAAACCGAGAATATGTTCCCATTACAAGAAATATAATTGTTGACAGAACAAGGTGCAAAATTGTGTTTATTTGCAGCATCTTTAATGCTTTTTTAAATGTAATTTGTTCTTTAATTTTAATTTCACAAAGCGTTCAGAATTGTGGGAGGAAAAAAACCTGTAAAATATTTATATACTAACGGATTATCTAAAGACTTTTCCTGGTACGATTGTGCTAATTTTTTTATAACAATGCAAACTATCCGTTTCATTAAAATGATAGAATTCTGCTTGTCACTCAATTTTCATATTTTGGCGAATTTTTGACATCGCGTTCTGGTTTTGGGACAATCTCTTTGTTGTCCTATTCAATGCAAAATTTTTGAACAATCTGCTTATATATTAGCAAATTCCATTGATGGAATTTAAACTTGTGTGATCATTAAAGCTTAACAGGCGTTTTATTTCTTTAACAAGGCGCTAAATCACGCAATATTTAGAAAATATAACAATCGGGTTAGGTTGAAGGTAGGAATAAAACAAAACTATTTAAGCCTCGTACCGGATTATGCAAATATTTTGTCATGCTAAAGTTCCTTATTTCAAACGACAAAAAGTAGGTATATTCATTTAGCAATTTTTTAAACTTAGCAAGTTTAAATGATAAAAATTAATTATAAAAAACTCTGCAATACGTGTTGGGTATTTGTGAATATACTATGCCCCAATCTTCACCGGGACTTCAAGGAGCTGTATTTTGTCGCTGATAGAGTAAATTATCTAAATATGTAATGTTACATAATATTAATATATATCAATTACTACATGAATGAAAAATTGCAATTAATTAATGAGCTATCTATTAACGAATGATTTACATATGTACATACATCGTTTGTGATTTTCCAATTTAAATATTCAAGGAGTGAATAAATTGTGTAGTAACTGGACCAACTTCGGCTTCAGAAAAGTAGTCAAATATTTCCTAAAGAACATACCCATGTCTAAATAGTATACAATGCATTGCACATCTACATAAACGTTAAATTATTACATTCCTTAAACCCGTGGACGGTGAACTTTGTACGCAATGATAAAAATGCACGTATCTACTTAGGGGCCGTCCATAAATTACGTAACGCAAAAATCGTCATTTTTTAAACCCCCCCTCCCCTCTCGTAACGGCATCGTAACGCTTCTCGACTACCCCCCCCCCTCCCCCTTCGTAACGTAACATAAATTTGATTTCACCGCAGGTGATTTACTTAGCATTCGCAATGCATTGTGGGGAATTTTGGGGCCGCACCGATGAAAGAAAAGGGGGGTATCTCTCATTCTGTTACCACAAAATAGAGCCAAAAATCCAGTTTATTTTTACCTATATAACCAGGTTATTTCGGTTACTCCATTCTGAGATATTTAAGGTCAAACTTTTGACCGCAAACTTTTTTGCATTGAGCTAGAAAATTTGTGACAACTTTGCACTTAAATATTTCAAAATGAAGCAAATGAATTGATCTGGTTGTACATATCTATGTAAAAATAAACTAGATTTTTTGGTATATTTCTTGGTAACAGAATGAACGATGGACTCGTTACCCCCCCCCTTTCTTGACCGGTTCCGCCTAAAATTCCCCACTGTAATGCAACCTTTTCTCAATTTACACCTGGAAAACTAATGAAAAATGTATATTTACATGCGTACACTGAAACCCTTTGGATGACATGAATTCAATATGCTCGGCGTATCCTATTTGGCGAATTTTAGTCCAGTTTATTAAATGTGTTACGTAACAAATTTTTTATACCCCCCACCCCCTTCATAACAATTCGTAACGCACTTCCCATGACCCCCCCTCCCCCCTCTTGCGTTACGTAATTTATGGACGGCCCCTTATGTGTTCGATTAATTGTGTTGCTTCGTATGTAATATTTTTATGCAGTAAAAGAAGTTGTACATAAATGCATGAAAACGTTTTTCAATCGTTGCATGGCCTTGATTACAGAGAAGGTTGACGTTGGTAACTTTTTTCTCCACTATATAACCAAGTTTGCTTTTTCAGTGCAGAGGTGTATGTACGTATGCATAACTAGCTTCATACACCTGCTTACGTATTTTTCCTCTCTGTTAAAAACATCTGATCCTCACCCGACTATTTTTCAATCGAGGAAGAATAATTTGTCAAAAATTTGAAAACAATGAGTTCTTCAGAAACTTATAAAATGACGTATTTAAGTCATCGTGGTATGGCGGAACCGATCAGGTTAATGTTTGCCTACGCCGGGGTCAAGTACACGGACGAGAGGCTTACACATGAAAGTTTACCGGCAAGAAAACCTGGTGAGGAAATTAAAAATTTTAGGTAGAAATTTTAGATTGTTTTTATGTAATGGTTGGGATAATTACTTTTACTAATTAGTTAATTACTAATTAATTACTTGTTTAGATAATTTACTTCAGAACTTTATAACCGTGAAAACTTAAATGTTAAAAACCTTCGAAACAAATTTGGCTAATTAACGAATCAGTTATTTACGTAAAAGAAACACCTTTCGCTAATTTGGTAGGGTCACAATTGTGTATTGTACATAGTAAGACACGTCAAGTGAATTGAAAATGCAGATTGTCATCAGACAAGTTCAAAAATATTTATTTATTAAAATTTCATTCATTCAAAGCCTTAAAAAACAATATTCATTCATTATTCAATATTTATTTATTATTTACCATGTTATACGTTTAATTCAAAATTCACAGAATTACACGAATTTCTCAACTTTCACTATGTATTAAGCATTGCGTAAAAAATGAATGATGAAAAAAATATTCATGCATTATTCATTGACAGGAATTGCATAAATCTTTACTCAATACTCATTTATCCAAAAATCAGAATAAAATATTCATACAATATTTATTCAAAATTTGAATATTGAATGAATAATTTATTCATTCATCATTAAATGAATGAATGTGAACATGTATGATTAAGTGTAATAAATCCATTGTCATTTTTCCAGAGCTTCCTTGGGGTACGCTGCCCGTCTTGGAGGTACGTCCAGGTAAATCTGAGACTACGTTTGTCCTCGCTCAGGTGGCCGCGATTGGAAGGTATCTCGCTAAAAAATTCGACTTGGACGCCAAAACGGAGGAAGCCGCTGCTAAATGCGACGAGTATGTGGACGCCGTAAAAGATTTTGGTCAAGGTACATATATACTCATTTTTAATACTACGCTCAAAATAAGGTGGTAATGAATCATTACCATGCGGAATGACTATGTATGTGTCTCGACCACGTCCGTTACGATTTGTCGCAGAAATAGTAATAATAAGTTAAGGGAAGTTCAAATTTAGCACTTAATGGTATTCACTTCTTTAATTTTTGGTAATGAATTTGAATCTCCTTGAAATTATTGTTGCGATTTCTGCGACAAATCGTAACGGACGTGGTAGAGACACATATTTAGTCATTCCGCATTGTAATGATTCATTTCCATCTTATTTTCAGGTTAGCTGATTTAAGAAATTTTGCATTTGGTTCAAATTTTGATAAGTTTTTGAAAATAGTAAACTCTAAGAAACCCGGTAACTAAGTTATTACCACGCGGAGTATCTATGTGACTCTACCGCATGGTAATGTATTTATTATTGAGTGGTAGAAAATTAGTTACCAACTGATAATATTTTCAAATTTCGCGACCGGGGTTATTACCGGTTTGGTAACAAAACGTGTACCGCTCAATAATAAATAAATTACCATGCGGTAGAGTTACATGGATACTCCGCGTGGTAATAACTTAGTTACCGGGTTTCTTAGATTGTATAAACATCGCTAAAAATACTACGTTTTTTGATCCGATAGAATTCGTTAACTGGGTCAAGTTCTCCGACGAGGATGCAAAAGCGGCGCAAATTTTGGAAATCAGAGAAAAACATGCCCCCCATTATTTTGCGAAATTTGAAGCTATTCTTTCTAAAAACGGGGCTGGTTGGCTGGTCGGGAACAGGATGACCTGGGCAGACATTTTTGCAGCGAACCATCTCTATAACTGGGCTAAATTTTTAGGAGATGGGAATATGGACGGGTTCAACAGGGATTTTCCCAATATTACAAAACTTACGGAGAACGTCTTTGCACACGAGGGGATTGCAAAGTGGATTAAGGAAAGACCGGATACTCCTTTTTAATGTTTGGTTATAACAGATCTTATTGTGCTAAATATGTGTTCATCACATGTGAATGGAATTAATATCTGTCGTCACCGAAGTTCAAAAAAGTTTGGCTCTTGAAGGTTTAAAATGCTACATATTCTCTCTAACAAAAAACATAAAAAAAATTGTAAATGTGTTTACACATACATATTTTTTATAATATGTACATGAAAATAATTTCTGACAGTAAATTCGGAGCTCTTACTTATGCAAAATTGTCATGGCAAAATACACTCTAAAAAATCCGGTAATGAATTCATAATACCGCGTATTACCGCCTGTGTGGTAAGATTAGGTACTACCATCAGCGGCAGTTAGGGCATGCAATACCGGTATTCGAGTACCGGTATTCACCGGTATTACCGAATACCGAATACCGGTATTGACGAGCTCAATACCGGTATTCAAGTTAAAAATTTTACGTATTGAAATCATCTTTTAAGTATAAGTAGACATTTATTTTTAAAGTTTCAACAATTGTCAAAAAATACTTGAGAATTTGACACCTCGATAACTTATAGTATTAAAGGAACTATATTTTGGGGCCATCTAAAAAGGATTTTTTTCTCATTTAAATGGATAAAATTCCTGAAGCTACTTTTGGCCATTAGCAAATTTTTTTGGACCCATCTAAATTTCCATATGGCGACTTAATTAGATATTCATATTTATAGTACAAAGTTTTGTAAAAGCATGATAACCAAACAAGAAAGTACATTTTTGTTAAATTTTGAGCACCTTTGCCTAAGTTAGGCACACTCATTCAGTTTGTGCACTCAACGGAACCTAATTCAAGTCTCTCCAATACGCTACGCCGCTTATGTTTTTCTTCCAAGACGACCTTGCAATGGATAAGTATCATGCAATCCTAACTATTGGCCAGATTTTAATATAACTCGGTAAACAATCCCGGTGTAGCCTGAAGGTTTTATTTCAGTTACTCATACATGCATGCATTCATACTTTTTTATATTTTTATAAAATGTTTAAAAATTTTAATTGCCAGAGTGGGCAAAACATTGCTAGATGATAGTGACAATGGAACCTCTGCACCGGGATTTTGCAACTAGTTATATTAAAAATCGATCCAAAAATTCGTAATCAAATAAAGCTCTTTTGAGGCAAAATACTGTGGACCAAGTTCAAGTTTTTAGTAAATTTTATCTTCTTTACACTCTTAGAAATCCAGGATTAAAACAATACGGGCGGTATTCATATATGACTCTTCCAAAGTGTTATTGATTTGATAAGTACATAATACAGTGTAGTAATAACTCGGTATTAACATTTTACCATTTCGGTATCAAATTTTTACGGATCATAATAATTTTAATAGCAAGGGGTAGCAACTTTAATACCGGTGTGAGATTTCTAACCGTGTATCGTCCATGAGTGACGGGGAGAAAAAAAGGCGCTCGTGTCACCCCAATATATTTTTTATTCAAAGGGGCTATTCAAAGGAAATATGAGGCTCGTGTGATTCCTAATTTTTGGCTCGATTTTTTGATGTAACTCGTTGCGAAGAATGTTCCAATAGGCAGTGACTGGGCCCTGGCCGGCCTAGAAAAGCTGCAAAGGCATTGTTAATCATGTAACAATGCAAAATTATCGAAATAAATTTGAATATAAAAATTATACATTAATTATATGGCGGACCATTTAAATGGCCAACATGGGTTATGTAAATGGAAATCTAAGCATAGTTGATGGCAAAAGTATCCAATGGTAAATTTAATCCATTTAAATGGGAAATGTAGCCTTTTCTAGTGGCCCCTAAATCCGATGCCTAGTATTAAATAAGATGTTTATTCGGGGAAATTGTCGTGTATAAAAATTTCTGAACATCTCACAACCCGGGCAACCGTTTTACGAGACTCGTATCTGCAGAAACCATACGAGAAAATACAAAATTTTAAACAGTCGAATCATTATTGTCATGAAGATACAAACTCCAGGAATGATTCACGGGTACGGTAGTCTGATAGATAAATCGAGGCCGTCAACTAAAAACAATTTTATGACTCAAGCAGCAATTTTTAAGTTCACGGAAAATATCTCTTGCATTTATGAGTAATGCTACACATGAAATATATTTTCAAGACACGTTAGAATTTTTGAGATTTTTGAAATTTTCGCTCATGTACACACTTGTTCATATAGGTATGCAGAACACTTGTAGAATTTGTAAAAGTTACGATATTGATCAGGTCATAAGGAGCTTAGAGTACATAGTGAGAATGTCAGATAATTCATAGTTAAAAATTTGAACCGTAAGTAATTGTTTATCTTTGAGAAACCCAGGGCTTGGAAGTTGGAACCTTCCTTTGTAATGAGCTATATGACCAAACTTTTTTTAAAATGCGTATGTTCATTTTAGTAAAATATGATGACACAAGCATTTAATACCTTGCCGAGTTTTTACTATGTATTGTCTCATTTAATCATTTTCATAGCTTAATACATATTTAACATATGGTGTCGGTAATACCGGTATTACCGAAGGTCCCAATACCTAAAATACCGAATACCGGTTTTGGAAAATACCACCGGTATTGCATGCCCTAGCGGCAGTATTGTAACGCTCTATTACCATTTCTTCCACCAAGTGGTAGCAAAGACCAGCCTGGTTCGAATTCGTCCACCACCGCGGCAAGGCAGCATTTTATTTCATACAAAAATTGGATTGTTACTGTGCAGTAATGGTAGTATCTACCAGCACGGTAGAGTCATATATGTTTACCGCGTGGTCACAAAATTTCCTAGCGTGTATGCCGTGTTCACCATGTTTAAATACATATGTAAAGAAGTAAAATTGTATAGAACCTGGGCAGGTAGATATCGTTCATCCAGAAAATGACCTCACATGACATGGATTCGTTCAAATCTAGAAGTCGCTGACAACCACACCCACTTGGGGTGTGGCTTCAAAATGATATGCATTGCGTCGAGACCCCCTCGTCATGCAGAAAAGAATGACATATCACACGACATGGTTCGGGTTAATTTTAAAGTAACTGAGAACCACACCCACGAGGGGTGTGGTTCGTAAATTTTCAGTATTCGGTGGTAATATCCTAATCGGCCTGAGAAAAATGATATGCCACACCCTATGTTTTCGTAGAACTCGAAAAGGCATCGAGGGTAACACCCAATGGGGTGGGGCATGCGACCACTTGAACATTGTGGTGGGGCACAGCTTTGCTTAGCCCGAACCAGGAGTGATTACGCTATGTATTTTATAATTAGAACTTTTTTCTTGATTTTTTTGGTATATAGGTTAAGTGGCCGACCATCTAATGCCAAATACATTGGAAATGGACATTGTCACCAATTTGTCAGTCGTCGACCGATTTTCAAAGTTTTGACCGTTTTCGAAACTTTGAACGTTTCTACGAAATATATATTTTCAGAATTTTGAAATACGACCACACCCCCTTGAAATGAGGGTCACAAGTTAAAAAAATGTGTAAAATTCAACTTAGTAATGCAATTGAGTTTCAAAGCGCAAAATTCTAATCGCATGGCGAAACGATAAACCGACACCCAGGTCAATCCCTACGAGGTTCAAGTGGTCACATGCCCCACCCCAGTGGGTGTGGCTCTCGGCGACTTTTCGACTTTTGTCAAAATATGGGTTGTGATATATCATTTTTTCAGCTCGATGAGGAGATCCCGATGCGCTCATTACAATTCACCAACCTCACCCCCAGTGGGTGTGGTTTTCAGGAAACTTTCACTTTTAACGAAACCATGGCATGTGATATATCATCTTTCTCAGCACGGTGAGGAGAACACGATGAAAAAATTAAATTTGCCAAACCACACCCCCAGTGGGTGTGGTTCTCAGCACATGTATTTATCTAACAACACCATGGCTTGCGGGATATCATTCTGATCATCCGGTTGATTCGAACCCGAGGGAATATTCGAAACTAATGAACCACACCCCTTAAGCGTGTAGTTCTCAGCGCCTATGTTAATCAAAATCAGAAGGATAGAAATTTTAAAACCACTCCCCTGGGGGGTGTGACTGCTGGCCCCAAGTTTGTTATGAGCCCTTGGTTTCGCTCGTGGAAATTTACAATATTTTATTCCGGATTAGTCAACTCCCAATTCGTTCGCATTTTCCACCTTTTTTTGCAAGTAGAGGGACTAGGATAAATGTTAGTTACTACAAAATCTTTACTACAATTTCGTTACGAAATATTTTTTAATATGGAAGCGGCTTTTGCAGCGAAACTTTTTGTGTTTTTTTCTGGGTTGAATATTTACCAACGCCCATTACATTTTTATTAACCAAATTTTGCACGGTTAGAAAGCCAGTTAAATTCTGTACAGGATAAACTTAGACACCATGGCTGAGTGAAATTTGTTGATAAGCTGCAGTCTTCGCGACGCGCAGTATACTACCGGGTTTGAATTTATTCTTGGGTGATGTATATATAACATGTCAACATATGTATCTACGGTTAGCAATGTTATTTTTATGTGTAATAGTTTTCCCCGTTATCATAAAATGATAACGGTGCCTTTAATTATTTTGTATGCATGTCAGAAATTTTCTATCACGATCTTAAATTTTATGAAAACTATTACACTAAGCAACAAGCTGCTGCGAGTTTTGAAACCCCCATTAAATTTCCTGTACAATACATATATTTCACAATAATGACACATTTCCAAAATTCAAAAACACTAAGATTTGTGTCACGACTGCGAATGGTGCCGTCAATAACTTTTCTATCGTTAAATATGTATTACTGTGTGAACTTGTAACATTAAAATTCTGTCTGGCAATCCATTTGAGCTCCATTGATCCATTTCATCTCATATTTCGCTTAGCTTAAAAATTTACATATGTGCCTGCAGGGTGTGTCGTCCACAAAACTTCTAATCTACGGTTCGGATCATATCATCTGCCGGACAAAAATGATGTAATGCAATCGATTTTGGTCTAAAATACACCAGCAGCCACACCCATCGGGGGAGTGGTTAGCATATTTCTAACTTTCTGCAGACCGCGTTGTCTGCCTCAGAATAATAAGTCGCATGCCATGGTTTATTTAGATTAACAGAGGCGAATATTCCCTCGGGTTCGCCTCAACCGGATAATCAAAATGATATCCCGCACGCCATGGTGTTGGTAGATAAATACATGCGCTGAGAACTACGTCCACTGTTGGTGTTGTTTCGCAAATTTAATTTTCTCATCGTATTCTCCTCATCGTGCTGAGAAAAATGACATATGACATGCCATGGTTTCGTTAAAAGTGAAAGTTTCCTGAAAACCACACCAACTGGGGGTGTGGTTTCGCAAATTTAATCTTTTCATCGTGTTCCCCTCACCGTGCTGAGAAAAATGACATATCACATGCCATGGTTTCGTTAAAAGTGAAAGTCTCCTGAACACCACACCCACTGGGGGTGTGGTTTGGCAAATTTAATTTTTTCATCGTGTTCTCCTCACCGTGCTGAGAAAGATGATATATCACATGCCATGGTTTCGTTAAAAGTGAAAGTTTCCTGAAAACCACACCCACTGGGGGTGAGGTTGGTGAATTGTAATGAGCGCATCGGGATCTCCTCATCGAGCTGAAAAAATGATATATCACAACCCATATTTTGACAAAAGTCGAAAAGTCGCCGAGAGCCACACCCACTGGGGTGGGGCATGTGACCACTTGAACCTCGTAGGGATTGACCTGGGTGTCGGTTTATCGTTTCGCCATGCGATTAGAATTTTGCGCTTTGAAACTCAATTGCATTACTAAGTTGAATTTTACACATTTTTTTAACTTGTGACCCTCATTTCAAGGGGGTGTGGTCGTATTTCAAAATTCTGAAAATATATATTTCGTAGAAACGTTCAAAGTTTCGAAAACGGTCAAAACTTTGAAAATCGGTCGACGACTGACAAATTGGTGACAATGTCCATTTCCAATGTATTTGGCATTAGATGGTCGGCCACTTAACCTATATACCAAAAAAATCAAGAAAAAAGTTCTAATTATAAAATACATACCGTAGTAAACCAATGTTTGTCAGTAGTTTTCTATGAAATTATTATGTGCTACTATTTTGCACTAATTCTTCCATCAATCCTTCGTAGGCTCCAAATTCTAAAAAATATTTACTACCCCTTCCCCTTGACTACTTCGTAGTGTAGGTCGTCTTTATAGCCCCTATGGTTAATTTTTTGTTCATGTTTAACATGTTATTTCGCGAAAAAGCAGTTTGGATCTCTGGTCCAAATTTCATTTTTCTATGTTAATTTTTGAAAATCGATGGGGGTCTACCAATACGGTCCTTCCTGATGAAATTTTTACTAATTCCAATTCATACTCTTCCATTAGGACCCAGTTAGGTCTTCTGTACCAAATTTCAGCTCTATATGACGATTTTGAAAAATCAGTATGGGTCACCCCATAGGGTCCCTCAAGATGACAATTTTTCCAACTTGAAATCATTTTTATCTATTTGGGGCCAATAGCAATCTCTGTACCAAATTTCAGCTTTCTACGACAATTTTGAAATTTTGGTGCATAATACCCCACCCACTCGGATGACCCCCACCGGTCAACCACTTGACTGATTTGGCCCATCATTGAACTCGTTTCCTAATTTTGTCAAATATGCAATATGCAAATGGTAAAAATTACAAGTCAATAGGTCAACCCGTTCGAGAGTTATCGAAAGACAGACAGACGGACATGAAAATTACATAAGCCCTGGTTCGGGCCAAAAATTTAATACATAATTATTAGCTCACCCTGCGTAGCACGTAGCTATTGAGTTCCTCTTGTCCGTCTGTCTGTCTGTCTGTCTGTCCGACTGTCTGTTAATGAGTTTTTTTTGCATCAATTGATGCTAATTAAATATGTAGGACCATGTCAGACGGCCAGACAGACCGACAAGAGGAATTCAATAGCTCTCATGCTACGCAGGGTGAGCTAATAATAATAACCGGAATATAATAAATACTGAAATGAGCAAAACGTTAGGATTGATGAATGCCTGACCTGGAATGGTTAATTGGTATAAGTTCACTGGAATAAATCATACATTTCGATAAGTCAAAATTTTGTCACAATTTTCCCCTTCTTTTATTAAACTCGAAATTAAATATGTTAGTCCTCAAAATTTAAATCAATTTAAGGCTTGTTGACTTTAATATCCACTTTACTTATAGATATCCAAAACAACCTCGAGGGTCACGCCCACTTCCTCCACAAGGTGTACACCTAACAAAAAATATTTACAAAAATCTTGCTTTATACGTACATACATACATATTATATTACTATAAATAAGTACTGGATCAGACGTATCCGATGAGACGAAGCCGTTCACAATGCGATGACGCCAGCGGTCTCGCTCCTATTTTGACGAAACAACGATAATTATGCAGCCTTAGGTAAATAATTGAACACATGTTTCAGGATTTTTCATAATGCTCAGTTTGAACAAAATTATGATGGTATAAGTGGCCGAAAATTCGCATTTTTCTCCTGAAGTTTTTCTTTTTTTGTATTTGGGGGAGAAAAATGCGATTTTTCGGCCACTTATACCATCATAATTTTGTTTAAACTGAGCATTATGAAAAATCCCGAAACATGTGTTCAATTATTTACCTAAGGCTACATAATTAGCTGCTAAGTTTCATCAAAATCGGAGCGAGATCGATGGCGCCATCGCATTGTCAGTACCTTATCCGCACTTTAATTTGACAAGAAACGCGCTGGTTACGAATGAAATGTGTATGTACATATGCAACTCTTCATCAATCGGCATAATGAATTACTTCTTTTCAGCGTTTGCATTCATTTCGTTCGTGTCAAAGTCACGGTATGAATACATAATTACTTTGCACAGATTGGTAATAACAGAATATGTATATTAGCATCCTACATGATTTGAAAACCCATGAAGAATATGTAATCTAACCTTGACTGTGTTATTCAATGGGTTTCAGCAACGCTATTCACGGATAAACTTATTTATGAAATCCTCCAATTGATGATAATTTCATATCATATCTAAGCAATTTTTTGCAGGATCGTGAAACCATAGTACATACGAATGTATCAAGCAGATGCATATACTGACACATGAGTAAACTGCTTACTTATAAACATATGTAATAAACACAGATATGTATTTATTTTAACGTTTATGCCCACTTCAGTGATAGGAAAAGATATTCAACAAATATTATTCAAAATGTATCTTATCAGCCCAGTTTGGTAAATCTCCTGTATGTATTGTGCATCAAATCATCCAAACCTTTAGTCCAGATTACATGTGTTAAATGAGCAGTCCAAAGTTAAATATTTTCACATCAATACGTCCGTTATTTTAAGATTGGTCAGAAAATCTTTGGAAACTAAAACTCTTCTCAACGGAGCACCCGTTTAAAGATAATTAAGAGGTAAGGAAAAAAAATTGATAACGTGTCACATACATAAATCTGTCGCTATCGAGCTAGAAACCTTCCACAGCCTTTATGTTGCAGGCACATATGCCACTTATTTTATTGCATATTTATATTGTAGAATAGTGTTTGGTGCTTGTGGTTATGTAGGCTTTTGGCGTCTTAAAGTTTGAGTTCGGGTACAGTCTGTCATCCTAGTGAGCGAGTTGACTTTTTCTCCTCGCCACTTACCAGTAATGTAAATGATTTTACTAAAACTTCTAATTTGCAGCTAAGGGACCGTTCATAAATTATGTAACGCAAAAATCGACTTTTTTCAGACCCCTCCCCCCCCTCTGTCACACCAGTGTAACGCAAGGCCAATACCCCCCTCCCCCCGTGTAACGTAACGCAAATCTCATTTTGCTCACAACATGAAGGAAACAAAGAATGAAAGGGCTAGGCTAGTGGATGCTATCACCATTTCGGCATGTTTATTGTGGAAATATTATCTCTCTGGGACGGAAAATCTCGTATAGTTCGTGATGTAAATGAGGCAAATCGTTTCTTTTTCTTTTCAAAAACTGAGGACGGAAAAAGTCTTTTTCCGTCCCAAGGAGATATATGCTCTGCAATAGAGCCATTTATAAATTATTATCCCAATATTATGTCCAATATTACATACATATGTCCAATACACAAATTAATCGCATTTTAATAAAAAAAATGGTAAAACTTTCCATAACTGATTTTCGAACAGAAAGCGTTGGACATAACATATGGCACTACTGGGTATAAGATGCCGTAAATTTGCATGTAATTTTATAGATTTTAAAGAGATCAATCAAACGAAATTAATCCATTTTGTATTAAATACAAAATGGATTAATAATACAAAATGGATTAATTTCGTTTTAGTGTCAATACATTCCTAAGTTTGTGCTTTACAATTGCCATTTTGGATAACTTCCATAATAATAGCTCTCAGACAGCGGCGTAGCCAAGGGGGGGACTAGGGGGGCTTGAGCCCCCCCCAGAGCCCGGAAAAATTTAAAAAAATACTAAAAAAATTGAAAAAAATTGAAAAAAATAAAAAATAAAAAATAAGTTACGTATGAAGTTATTTGCTACACATTAGTTATTACTTCGTACCCTTAGTATTTTTTGTGTCGAAAAATAAGTTAGGGCAGCTGAGAGATTTTGCAAGCGTGGTAAAACTGTACTAAAGAAATCAAGCTACAATATCTGTAGTTTGTACATACATATGTAAATATGTAAGGACCAAATGGTTTTCTCCAGTTTTAATCTGGCGAATTATATTTGTAAATTATTAAAGCACTAAAATTAAAATATCTACAGTTTGTTCACTACAAGGGCAAATACGTGCATCGGATGCACGTAAGGCATATCCAGAAAGTAACTTAACAGTACAAAACGAGACGCTTAATTCCGATCCCGCGAAACTATAAAATTTAAATTTATGGCATTCGAAAGACAAATGATGATAGTCGAAGTTACCGAAGTTTGAAAACGATCCGACTTAAATGAACAAAATGCGGAGGTGTGAAAGTCAGGACTCGCCAAACGTGTTTTTCACGGCCACAAAAATGTGGCTCAACGAAAGAAAGAAAAATTGCAGGACAATTTGATTGCTTGAAGGACCACTAAATTCGCAATCTACCGCAGTATTGGAAGGTATGGAGAGGCTGTTGAAATAAGATTGAAACACATTAAAGGCCACACCCCCATAAAATCCTCCCACAAAGAGATATGTTGCGTTTGCATTAATTTAAATATGCATATTGCCATATCCCTTAGCAATTATGGTCAATAGATGGAAATGGATCCTTTTACCGTGTTCCGAATTGAAGCCTATAAACTAGGCTTCACTGCTCACACAAACAAGAAATTTTCAAATTATGTCGAGGATCAAGAGAAATGAACAAAAACTGGTTTGCGAAAATTGCATAAAAAATGCTTGGAGAAATTACTGATTATTGACAATGGAACCCGGGTCACACTTAACCCATCTAAATTTCCGGGAGGCAACTTTTTCCATGTACTAGATCATAATGAAGTGCATTATGAACCGAAATTAAAAAAAGAACAAAATCCCCCAAAAATGACTAATTTTTCTAACTAACGATGAGTTTGGGGATATTTTGGAACCCCATAAATCAAGTGTGTCTATGACCACAACGTGTCCCTGCAGGAGTTTGTGAAAACAACGTTATTGCCCTACATACATAAGCATCAGAAAACAGAAGATGTCTTATTTTGATCGGACTTATCAACGTGTCAAACTGCAAAATTGTGACCAACTACTTGTAGGAAAAAAACATTGAAAATGCTCCCAAACAAATTAAGCCACCAAATGTCTCTCAACCTTGCGGGATTGGAAAGTTTTGGTTTGTATGCAAATAACAATACTCCTATCGAGGTGAGGAGTCAAAAAAATTGTAAGGTTTCAAAGTAATTCAAGCGAAATTTGCAAAGCTGTTGCGGTAAAAGTGGGAAAAAAGCGTTTGGTTCATAATTCCAAAATAATTCGCTCAATTGGATACAAAAGGGTCAGCCAAACAATGAGAGGCATTATTAACGGGCAGAAGCCTTAAGGATCGTGGATAAATTTTGCACTTTGGGTTGTGCCAAGTTCTTTTAATATTACACGAATTTTAAAACTGTTAAGTTACTTTCTGGACATAGTATATTTGCCCTTGTATCGGAATTTTTAACCAAAGTCAGAATCATTCAAAATTCTATAACTTTTTCAATTTTAAACTGATATTCAACTATTAAAGAACATTAATTTAAAAAATTATCTCTCACAAACTTGTTATTTTAAAAAGTTTCATATTCTTTGCATTTTTCAAACTTTCAAGGTAGCATGCAAGTTTCAAATGTTTCTAGTAAAGTATTTTGTTCTTTAATGTTTTTAATCAGGTTAAAATTGGAAAAGTGACAGCGTTTTGAAAAATCCTGAGTTTGGTTAAAAAATCCGTTAAAAAATAAGGGAAACTACGCACATTCCAGAAAATTCACTTACTTTTGATACTTTCTACTTTTGATACTTTCGTACTACGAACTGTTTAAAATTTGTCCGGTGAAAATTTGAGAAAACCATTTCAGGTCTCCGCATTGTAAGCTCAGTGTTTTTATGAAGCTTGATGCTTCGTTTTTGATTTCTATGCAATTTTACGATACTAAGCATGCGAAGAGAAATCTGGATACCGGTTTTGAATATCCATTGTGTGTATTTAAATAATTGAATCCTTGAATTTTTCATTCAAATGTTCGTCACTTTTTCGGTATAAAATATTGTAAGCTTCGTCGCCAAGATTAGACATGCAAAGGGTGTAAATTTACATAATCCGGTAACATTATTCACTGCAAAGAAAATGTTACTTTTTCGGAACTGCAGGTATTACTCCCTTTCATAATTTGGACAAGAACTTTAAGTTACTAAAACTAACTAGTTGAATTCAGTATCTCGTGAAATTTGAGAAGAGTCAGTGTTTTTCTGGTAGGTGAGACAATTTTGGATCAGTGGTGAGCCAAATGCTCAGTTGAACCGAGCTTGTTCGTGCTCGGTGAGCCCGAGTGTGAGCCCGACTTTAACTGAACTTTAGCGAGCCGAGCTTTTTCTGAACCGAGCTTTAGCGAGCCGAGTTTTTTGAGCTTTTCCTGAGCCGAGCTAGAGCGAGCAAGGCTTTTTTTGAGTCGAACCGATCTTTTCAAAAGCTCGTCGTTTTCTAAAATTTCAACTGAGGTGAAGTAAAAAATTTGTATTCGTGTAGTTAAAACTACTTCAAATCAGTTGTTTAACAATTTATTTCTGGGTTGTTAAAATTTTAGCTAAATAGCTATATATCCAGCAGGAAACCCAAAGTTTAAATTTATGGACAACTTAATTACCTTAATACAGAGGGTGTCCCTTTTATCCGTGGAAGAGTTTAACAATTTTTTTATCCCAGAAGCGGATCTTTTTTAAAGGCGAAACTTGCTTTACATGATGGCCCTTGTTCTTAACTTCAAGAATGCATCGCTTTTTACCCGATACAAATACGTACAGGGACTTTTCTCAGGTGTTTTTCTTCCACTCATTATTTTAAGCGTTCCAAAATGAGTCAAAATTCGTAAATCATCGAATGTAAAAATTGTCATTCCACGATGAAAAATCCGAAATAGACCAATCGGTCAATGCCTGATTACCACCCAGGGCTGTCTTGATTTTTTACGACTGCAGGACCAAAATCACCGTCGTCCGTTTTTGCGCACTGCTGAGTTTTCTCGGCAGTAGGCGCAGAAAAGTTTGTGGTCTTTGAATGCGCAGACCTGCATAGGTCATTTTTGTTATAATATTTCCAAAATTAGTTTTAATTAGTCTCGATATAGTTGATTTACTACAATTTGCCCGTTGGACCATTCTGCAGTGGGATTCGGTATTTTTCTGGAGGGTTAAGTCGCCCAAACAAATTTTAAGATTTTTCGGGCGTTCAGCAGTGGGTAGTTTTTCGAAGGTCATAATGATGTTAGACTATTGGATTGAACGTGAATATGTCTACCATGCACTATTTTATAATTTAATGGCTAATTCATTTCATGGCAATATAATTCAAGTTTTGGTTTATAACGATTCCCGTGGAAAATCGTCCGGAAAAGTGTTTCACTCTCTGCTTCAGGGGAGCACAGTGGTCGCACTTTTTAAAGTAAGTTTACAAAAAAATCAGAAAGCTATTTTCTGAGCTGCCCTACACGATTTTGGTTTCAGGTTTGATTTTTATTTACTCTCCAGTGAGCACGGATGTCTCAAACCTTCACACGAATAAATGGGACACCCTGTACAACGATAAATATTCACTTAGAATTTAGTTTGGGTATGGAGTATGCCACAAGAAACGCTCAATTTAGCAGAGCTTGATCATGCTCGGCTCGGTTCAACTGAGTTGAACGAGCCAAGATTTTTTCAAGTCAAGCTTGAACGAGCCGAGCTTGTTCGAGTTTTTCCTGTGTCGAGCTGGTTTTGAGCTTTTTGCGATCCGAGCTTTTGAAAACCGTTGCTCGACGCATCTCTATTTTGAATTGTTCAGGTCATTTTACATCCTTGAAAAATTATTCTTGCGGAGGTCATAAAATGAATGTTACCGGAATAAATTTACGCCCTCTATATTAGTCCTTAATCTTTAGACCAATTATTCCGATAGTGCCCTAAGCTCCTTGTTAATGACTTTTGGCAAATTTTTCTCAAGTAGAAACTGGTTTTATATTTAAGTAATCTTTAAAATTTTGTCATTAAGACTTATAGGTTTTCTATCCAAGGAACACAAGGTTTATTTTTTAACTGGCCACTACCACTTGTGGTGTCACGCTTTGCGTGAAAGGCACTTGGTCCTTTAGCCAGAATTTGGAGACCCTCGTTAATGTTTGGTCCGACTTTTTGTCATAAGAAAGCCACTGGGATGAATTATCTAGATACACCAAGTTTCCTACAGGTAAAATACGTGTTTGAGGAGTTGATTGGTCAGGCGATATACATATATGATATGCTAATGCTAATGGTTTTTAATACTTAAAGATATGTGTAACTATGTATCCGTTCCCTATGTTAAAACGGTATGAGTGAGAGAACGTAGAAATTTTAAGCCTAAAAAGGGTAATCGAAATTTTTTTTGGCTGGCCCCCCCCCCAATACCCAATCCTGGCTACGCCGCTGATCTCAGAGAAAAGTATTGGACTGGAACATGATAACTTCCATGTTCCAGTCCAATACTTTTCTCTTGAGATTTATTATGGAAGTTATTCAACATGGCAATTGTAAAGCACAAACTTAGGAATGTATTGACACTAAAATGAAATTAATCCATTTTGTTTTAGTCGGGATTGTTCTCCCTTTCTGGTTCACGATGCCGCGTGGGAGTGTGGGAACGGTCACTCCCAAAACCCAAAGCAACTTTTTACATGCAACTGCCTGCCTTGTTTACATGAAAATCAGCTTCTCTCTTCGCCCCGTACCCCTCCATGGAAAAAAATGTCTCGGCACACAAGAAGACGCAACCGTCGTCTCTGTCTTTTAGTTATGAGATTTTTTCAACATACATATATGCATTCTTAACTCTTTCATTTCTAGTTTGAAAAAGTTTGACTGGTCCGAGTATGGTTTGTATTTGAAAACTGTGCAGAAAAGCTATCGACATAAAGAAGCTATTCTTTTAAAATAAAAAGCTGCGGGATCCTTGCTAGCTTGCTTGTACTATGTGGGGTGACCAGACTACTCATTAATAGAGACAGCCAGGCTAGCGGCGGTAGCACATTTAAGGCTAATTGCCGACTGCTAGCTTGCTTGCTTGCTAACCTAAAAGATCCTGTGTGTATTTTCAATTGTTAACACACTTTCCCTAAGGTTAGGCGTTATTTATGGAGGGAAATCACTTTTCCAATATTTTGATACCAAGAACGGTTTCCCCTGGTATTGATCTATTTTAATTCGGTAGATTATTTTCATTTGGTAGCACAAATACTATGAAGTTTTTATCAGTACGGAATTCTGCCTTGTATTCAAGAAAAACGGAAAATTTACACCAGTTATGTATGTATGATAGCATTAATTATGTATGTATGTAACGTGCAATTCGCAATATTTTAACAATAAAATATTTGTGGATTCACCAATTTTATCTCCATTCCTTCGAAAATTTGCTACAATGTAGTCCGATAAATTTTGAATAATTGGTATGAAAATAATTTTGAAATACCTACCTGCTCCGGGGAAAATTGAATATAAATTTTAAAATAAAAATAGTAGCATTTAATAAGTTGCATATGTCCTGTAAGCCTGTTAAGATTCTCGCAATGCCAATTAATACAGTTTGAATCTATGTAACGACACGTCCAATCTCTACTTCTACATACATATGTGACGACACAGATTTATGCATGCAAATAAATAAAATACGTAATGGGTTATGGTTATAGCTTATCAGATCAGAAGTTAACCGGTGACTATGGCGTCAATCTACACCACGTTTGTCAACCAACAACACGCCCTCATCGTACATTCCCCTTTTTTGGAAATATCGCAATGCTTAAACCACGTGGAGGAGATTATGGTGCGTAACTCTAAGGCGGGTCAGCCCATTGTCAACGTGTGTTTCATTGCAAAGGAAGAGCTACAAATTGATGAAAATCTTAGACAATATTACTGGCATGGAAAGAACGTTATCATCATTTCAAAGACAGTCAAGGTGACCAAACCTTGCGAATGGAACATGTCAGGCGATCATGGAGCCCACGCCTCAAGCCAGCCCGCTGAAGATGGGAAAGAATGGGGTGATCCTGGACAAAACGGGGGAGATGGTACCGATGGAGAAAATGGAGGAAGTGTATACTTTCTTGTGGAAAACTATCACAACCTCAAGCATTTACGGGTCAAGGCAAACGGTGGGAATGGAGGAAGGGGTCAACCAGGCGGTAATGGATGTAATGGAAAACCAGGCACAGACGGGTTTGAACTGACTTTGAAGGATTTGAAAGAAAAATTTCCTTCAGATAAGGCTCATACATTCAGTAAAGTACAATCGGAATTGGAAATTGTTGAAAAGCAGAAAGTTGAAGGTCCTTGGAAAATTTTTGTAGCCAGGGGTTCAAGATTTATTCAAGGAACAACCAAGACCCGCCTTCGTATGACATTTGCTGAATACTACGGCAGATTTAGAATGCATACTTATTTTTTGGTCAAAGGGAGTCAAGGTACTCTCGGCGGATGTGGAGGCCTTCCCGGGCGCGGAGGTGTTCCCGGTCGATGCGGTTTAGCTGGGAAAGTTACCGAAATCAAAATCGATGGCATCGAAAAACTTAAAGTGCAAGAACTCCAGAGTATTGTTGAGGCGAAGGATGGAGTTAATGGTCTGAGGGGAGACCTTGGCAGTGCGGGGAAAAGAGTTCGAGGAAAAGTTGGGCGGGATGTGGGATACGTTGCGATGGGATGTACGCATTAAGAATTTTAGCAATTGTGGGTAGGAAAGGCCATTATCTACTTGATGTAAAGACCCACAGCAATTTTAAACTTTTGGATCGTATAGATGAACTGTTTGCTGTACCAAGATATTTATAAAAGTTTTAGTCTATTCGGAAATGATTTTTTTGGTCGAAAGTTACCCTTTAAATAGCGTAAGTAATTGACTTTCAATTACTAATAAGTAATTGGTAATTGATAATTAAGTTCAATTACTGGACAAATAAGTATTTTTATTTAGTACTTAATTTCAATTTTCGCAGTCGGAGTAATTAAGAATTAAGAATTAATTACTTCCATTGGTAATTGAACAGCCCTGCTCCTACATATGTTCAATCAAATTGCGAAATTTCACAACAAATTGAAACACTCAATTTTTTGACAAATTTAATTACATACGAGGGTTGAACTCCTTGTCATGATTTTAGTCAAGAATTATGAAAATCCGTCCAGCACTTCAAAGCTATGGAGGTTTTAAGATTAAAAACCATCAAATTTGGCTAATTTAGCGCCAAGGCACGACGCCAAATATGAGTTCAACACCGAAATATGAACGCATCCTTCATCTGGAGTTCTAAAAATCATGGGGAGTACCTGGGGACTCAAACGACAGGTCGTGAGGTTCCCTTGTGAGCCGAAAGTACATAACCATGGTTACCGCGAAGGCTGAGAATGCTTTTCTACACCCCCATTCCGAAAAGTCGCACGAGGATTCTCCCTTCACGGTCCATTTTATTAAAATGCTGTGAAAGCAAATGTTGCATAGCCAGATGATGAGATTGGCCACTTCAACCTCAATTTTTGATACCGTTTACTTTACTGTGTTTTAAACGTTTTTTAAACTTTCGAATCGATTTTTGACCAACATTTTCCAGCATAATGTATGTAATTGATAACTTTCAATATAGGAAAATCGATTATTTAATCATTAAAACAAATCTGGGGTTGATCGGTTGGGAAATGACAAAATTTCAAGGACAAAGTTCATTTCAATGACAAAGTTTCAATGTAGTTGTCATTGACAACCAATATCATAAAAGGTGCAATGACATGGCACAAAAAAACAATTTCCCAACAAGCAGTCGCCGTTGTAAAAGCTGAGATCATTCAAAAACCGAGAAATCAAAAAAATCACAAAAAACATTCTCAAACAAATATTGGAAAGAAATAGTGACAAGTAATTTTGGACAAACTCCCTCTCTAGAATTCTAGTTGTTTGCCCACGGTTATGCGAAATAAATTTTAAGGGGATGAAGAACTTTTGGTTCAATTTTATAAGTATGCATGAACTTGTCTTTAATCTCCAATCGAAGCCTCACCTGAGCATGTTTTTAAAATGTGTTTTGATTATCAAACATTATGTTTGTAACATTGGGTTTAACTGCAGATACGCCAAAGCAGCAGCCAATTGCCTGGAAGTTGGGAAACAGCTTGGAAAATTGATTGTTTACATTCAGGAAGAATTTTCGAAACAGAAAATTGCAACCTATGTTTGGGGCATTGGCCATAGTTTGGGCTCCCACCTCATGGGTGCGGCTGGGAGATACTGCCGCTCGCAGAAGAAACTAATCAACAGAATTACCGGACTTGATCCGGCAGGTGCAGGATTTGAAAATTTCACGGAGAAAATGCTTTGCTCGGAGGATGCCAGTTTTGTTGACGTTATCCACACAGACGGATACCATGATAAGGAAAAGCCACCCCAAAAGATTTCCAATGCCACTTTGGCACAATTTGAAGATAATGCCGTTGTGAATTTAGGCCCTTTCGGCACAATGAAACCGTGTGGTCATGCCGATTTCTACCCAAATCTTGGTTATTGTCAACCTGGGCACAATACATGGAGAAATTACATCGTAGATGTGGGAACCCATAGCCACAGCAGGGCACATGCTCTGTTCACAGCAACGATAGGAAACAAGGGACTATTTGCAACAAATTTACGGTTCGAAGAAGCACCGGAAATGAAAAAGTCACCCCCGAAAATTTGAAGACATCTGTTAAAGTCGAAATGGGGTTTCACTGCGAGCCTTCAACTAGGGGTTGGTTCTACCTTGAAACAACTGAAGGCAATGATGGTTTTATCAACGATCAGACAAAAGAAAATAATTCCCATGTGGACGGAATTACTGGAGGCGACATACGTGATGTTCTTCGCAACATGATCAAAGCTCAGGTAGGCTGCAGCAAGCTCTTCCACTTCTCTCAAGAAAAAATCCTAAATTTACGAAAATTTGTTTAGTACGTTCAACATATAGGAAATGCCAGATACGCGTTAATAATCAACATTGTAAAGTATACTAATTGTGACCATGCTGAACGCAAAGGAGCTCAGAATGATTCGAAGGATTTGAAGGATCTCCTGGAGAGTCTAGAGTACAAATATGAGGTCACCGTCACAATGCCAGAATCCACAAAGAAGGTTAAGTAATTGCACTGGGATTACTTACTTGTTTTAACACGGCGGATATGTTTAAATTTCAGGACGTGTTCCAAACGTTGGATAAGTTTCTTCGTGCAATTAAGAACGAAAAGAGGTCAATTGACGGAATTTTCTTAGCGGTTATGGGCCACGGTTCAAATGACAATATTATTGCCAGCGATGGGAAAGAAATTGATATTTTCACGGAAATTATTGAACGTTTTGGAAATGGAAACTGTCATAATTTGATGGGTGTTCCGCAAATCTTTGTAATTCAAACTTGCCGGTATGTTAAAATGCCTAAAAATTAAAAGGATGAGTGCGCTGTGTGCTTACCACCAGTCTAATTTTTTCGTCTCGGTTAACCTTTAATCCGGTATAAATGTTATTCAAAAAATTGCCCTAATCTCTTTTTCCAAATTACGACTTTCCAAATTAAAAATATGTATATGAACATTTGTATAAGTAGTAAAATTTATAATTCATTCAAAGTTGAACCAAATGAGAACGTTTTAACTTTCCAACAAGGATTCTTAAGCAACAATTTAGCTGGGGAAGAGCGTCATCTAGTATCATTTTAAGGTGTAACAAATTTACAAAAATTTTAAATAATTTTTAGTGGGGATCGGTTAGATATTTCGCCACTGAAACATCAGATGTTCAAGAGGTATGTCAAACAGCAATAATTAATTGAGCTTATCCAACATTCCTATGTGCATGACTGTTGCTGATCTATGAATGTATATCCGAGCTAGACCGACCCTCGCAGAGGAAGACAAAAGTATTCCGACCAATACGGAGAAAGAACTCTGGACAAATTTACCGTTTGCAGAGGTAAATTAAATCATTTCATGCTGTTCACCTATGCACAGAGCCCAAACTAGTTTTGCTAACTTCTTGATACATCTGCCTAGAGTCAAACTCTTCCCGAAATGTCTGACAGTCTTATTATTTTTTCATCGTATCGGGGTAAAACAAAATTGGATGTGTTAAATAGTGTTTAAATTGTGGCGGTATCCATTGGAAATGTTGTACATATGTAATTGTAATAGATACTAAATCCTTTCGCTACGAACAAGGAGCCTGGTTCATTCAGCTGTTTATCAAAGCGGTAGAAATTGCCGCCGCAAATAAGAGGATAGAAATTTTGTCCCTTCTTAATGGGGTAAGAGGATTCATTTAGCGAATAAATTCTACGTACTTATGAAAATAGTTTATCTTATTTGTGTGCCTAACTTTATTTGGTTCTTTTAGATTGTAGAGCATTCCAAAAGTAAGCACCACATGGTTGAGGATTGCAGGGACGGAGTCTCTCATACCGGCGAAAATATAATATTTCTTAAACAACTTCCCGTAATTGAGAATGTTGGGTTTACCAAGGAATTTTTTTTTCAGCTTAAGAAAGCAAGAAATTGAAGCTTGTACCCTGTAACGAAACATACATAAATTAAGAATGAATCAAATCATAGGCATTTCTAATGGGTTTAAAATATTAATAACGCAAACTAAATTCAGTGTGTAAAATAGATATTCTAAATTTGGAATTAAAGCAAGATTAATACTAATTCAATTTTAATATTTCAGTAATTCTTATGCACGAACTTATTTGTTAATTGTTGCCCAATCCTGAGATCAACATTTATGTAAATACATATATATTTACATATATACATATTTACTACCCAGCCTGAATTAATTAAAGTATCTAGTTACGTAGAGTTTGCAAAGAACAAGTTAATTACGCAAGGTAACACTTTGATTAATTATCCCCCGATGTTCGTAAAACTTATGCAAGGTCATCAGTCTGTTTAGTATTGAATAACAAATGTTTCACTCATTTATAATTTACTCAGTTTGGTCATGCCACGAACCGTCATCCAATATCAAGTTTTCAAGACTTATTTAGAAATTTAAGTGATTGTGATTTACAAATAATATATATAGTCATATAATATATAGTCCGGAAACTACAGAATTCAATTTCCCATAAGCGATTTTAACATGGTATCGACCACTACCTTTATGTTGAAGTAAAATCGGTCAAAATCATCTTCCGCGGCCACTGCTACCTATTCCAAAATTGTAGTCCTTTCTCGATCCATTTGAACAAATAATTCGCACCATTTGCGCCACGGATAGTTCGATACCAATGGTGCGCCTAACGTATTCAATAATGGTCAAGGGGATTATTAATTAGCATCAATTGATGCAAAAAACTCGTGAACACACAGACTGACGGACGGACGGACGGACAAGAGGAATTCAATAGCTCTCATGCTTCGCAGGGTAAGCTAATAACCGTTCGGTAAGTAACATTATTAGCTCACCCTGCGTAGCATGAGAGCTATTGAATTCCTCTTGTCCGTCTGTCTGCCCGTCTGTTAACGAGTTTTTTTGCATCAATTGATGCTATTTAATAAGTCCCAAAACCATATTAACCCAAATTAGTAGCACAATTGGTATGCAATAATCTATGTCAAAATTGGCTAATAATTTTGTCCGCTTATTTTCCACCATTGGTGCATAATTCTATTAAAATCACGTATCTAGGTTGTCTATTTTGTATGATACAAAACAATTGGGACAATCGATGCAAAACGCACCAGAAGTACCGAATAACTGGCAGTAGCAATTAAACAATCTAGATACCGCATTTTCCGGAGAGCGAGCTAAGATTCGATATTAGGTTAAAATTACGTATCTATTTTCATCGCTTGTTTTCCATTATTGGTACTCATTTGTGTCGCAAATATGTATCTCTTTTGTCGGCTTATTGTGCACCTTTGATGCAAAATGAAATCCTAATTTTGCCCTTAATGTTCGCTTATTCTGCACCTATGGTGCAAAGTTATCTCCAAATCATTTCAGGGTGAGCTACTTCTAACGTTACTACGGTTTATTAGTACATTGCGGTTATATTGTTATTGATTGCGGTTATAATTAACACCACAGCGAATCACCAATCCGTTATGGGCTATAACAAAACTAGTAGAGGCGTATATATGCGTACGTCTAAAATTTGGTGATAATCTGGTTACAATTATTTAAAGAGCGTACCCAATTCAACTAAGTAAATCAGAATTACCCCCGCTACCAAAATGCTGCAAAAAATACAAAGTGAAACTAAATCATCGTAGTAACTCTATTTACGAACTTTTCATATCCACACCCCAAGGGGCATAGGTAACTTTCAAATAAAACTTGTATCTTTCCCTACACAATTTTGTGAGGCCCATCGTTTCCATAAAGGTCGCCACCCTGCCAAATTCGCGATACCTTCGCACCCTTACTCCGTCAAAATAGGTCATGATAAGGGCAAAATTCTCAATCTTGTGACACTTGGCTTTCGTTCCGTTTAAGTAATGTTGTTCAATAAGCTGTACAATATACTCAATATCTTTCGTAGCTACTAAAATGCTCCGGTTGGGACGGGTTGGTCCCAGGATTTCTAGAATATTTTGCACCCGAGTCTCGAACACGGTCCCATCCACTTGGTCCCGCAGGCCGACCAGCCCGAAATCGAAGGATAATCTGCTCCTTAATGAAGGCAGGTTGATCCCGTTTGATCCCTAGGTGGCAAAATATATGACCAGATGCTTCTAGCCAATTTGCATGTCAAGAGTCACTGTCACACTAGGTGCGAATTAACACGGTTTATCAAGCACAACTGTAATCAAATTTAAGATTCATGTATGCATCAGCCAACCTGACTGCATTATAATGAACCTGCAGGCATTATGTACAGATATTTGCTGATGTGCCATGCAATTGACTGATATCATTATGCAGTCAAGCTTCTGAACTATGGGAACAAATTCAGTAAAAATGAGTAAACATAAGTATTTTTATACAATTTGAACCGATAATATACACGCTACGTGGTCTTGTGCATGCATCGAGTCAGTTATTGAGAAGTGTTTACATCGCGTACACCGTCTAAATCCGGCTTTGGATCGAATATAAAAAGGCCCTGAGTTCTGGCACTTGGCATCCAACGCATCTGCAAATACAAGATAAGAGGACGAACAACTACTACGACAACTTAGGAAACTTCCCAAAGACACCAAATAATCATGCAGAGCATGATGATCGTCATTTTGCTTGGGGCAGTGCTCGCTATGGTAACTAAATAGAATCTGGAAAATTTTGATCGAAATTATTCGCATTGTCTCCATTTTTTATCTTTGCAGGCATATGGCTCTCCTGAACATCCTCGTAACGCTACGAAAGCATTTATCAATCCCGCCGACCCACCACCTACGGCTTCAGCAAGGGACATTTTCCTGAACATCAATAATGGCAAACAGATTTCCTGGTGTGGCGACTTCCCAGATGATAAATGCCGTAACACCTGCTATTGCATGGGGTACAGTTGTTTTCAGTGCTCCAACACCAGTTGTATTTGCTCAAACAATTGTTAGCTAATTGTTAACTTGAGTATCTAATTCGGAAATAATTTCCGATTTAATACAATGTTATATGTAATGAAACATGACAATAAAAGCTACCAAATAGTGTTTGTAAAAAAATAAATACGTGTGTACATATCTCTCGCCAAGCCACGTCCTCCAGGGGTTGTGGTCAAAGGTCAGTCATTTTTTGAAGCCTTACCCCTGCTCAGGAATTATTCGAAAATATCCAAAAAGTTGATTTTGCTACTTGATCTGATAAAGAAACTATCTGGGATGAAGAATATGCAAAAATTATGAAAATCCGAGCAAAATTGGATTTTTGGTGAATTTTTTCGTACGGCTTTTTTCGCATCGGGCGCGCCTTCAAAGGGGTGTGGCGAGTGAAGTAGGGCCCTGGCATCAAGATCTGGCATTGAAAAGGTCGTACGTATTCCTCCTTAGAATTTCATCTGAACTCATTTGATATAAACAGCCTAGTTTATCGTCCCATTAATTAATTGATACATACATATGTTTATTTCGGACCAATTTCCATAAATTTATTTATCAACAAGCACCGCAAAAATTGTAAAACTATAAAGCCATCAAAGTTTAACAATTCTCTAGCCCATTTTCACCCCCACCCAGGTTTTCTTCTTCTTCTTTCAACTTATCCATAAATGTGGTCACGACGATAATAAAGTAGAACTGCAATGCCAGGTAACTTCCGGAAATGGCGAAAAACGAAAGCATTACAGTTATCCCTCTAGAATTTGCTATTCCTACTAATGCGAGTGCCACGAGAAAGACAATCGTAACGGCAAGAAGGAAATAGCTCCACACCAGCCAGGGCTTGATCAGGCAGTGATTCCGCTGTAAAATTGAGGATAAATCTTACACTCCAAAAAATTTATGTTCCACTTTAGAAAAGTAAATTCGTACTGATTTATAAATTAAGTAAAATATACTAAATCCAGGGTAAATTTTACTATTTATCAACTTAATGGTATGCTAGATTTGATATATAGTTTACTTATTTAGAAATTAGGGCGAATTTATTCCTGAAAAAGGGGGACATTATTTTTAAGTGTTGCAAAAGCACGCAAAAATTCTTGCAAAATGACAACATTATTTTTCAGAGCATAGCAAAAACACTCGAAAATCTTCATAAAATGGCAACATTATCTTTAAGAGTGAAGCAAAAACACGCAAAAATCTTTTCTAAAGGGTAATATTAATTTTAAGAGTGTAGCAAAAACATACAAAAATCTTCGCAAAAGGGCAACAAAACTTTTACGGGGTTAGTAAAATCATGCCAAAATCTTTTCAGTAACTTAGTATTATGTTAATAAATATTGCACAAATTTATATTTCAAAATTACGACACTCACGACACGATATCCGTGCACCATGAGGCACCCCAAAATCAAGGAAATCAGCTCAACACTGGTCGTGATGAAAAAGAAGACTGAAAATATTAATTTCATTGTATTTACTTAATTTCACTCTTAAAATAATGCTACCCTTTTTTAAAGTGAATTCAGTTAGAATTCTGAGTAATTAAGCAAACTAAAACTATACAGAATCCAGGGTAAGCTTTCCTCTTTGGCAAGTTAACGCTGCTCTGGATTTCGTACAGTTTAGAATTCAGACTGCATTTACTTTTTCGAAAAAGGACTTTGCAGAAAGTATGTGATCGATTTTAGTGGGTTAACCACTTCGCCCCTATAACGACTATGTGGCGTATTTCTTCTTTACGCCGGATACGACCATGCGGCGTAAGTTCCCTTGGCACCGGAATACGACGATGTGTCGTATTGACCGTTAACCACGGATTCGACTATGTGGCGTATTTTCTGTTCACACCGGCCTACGACTATGTGTCGTATTCGAAAAAAAAAATTAGCTCATTGCCCTTCCAAGTATAGTTTTGAGTCAATAACCCGCCCTTTGGGCGGGAAGATGAATTTCCTCTTCGGAATCAATGTTATACAGGAAGGTAAAAACAATTTCTGGCTATGTGGCTATTTCTAGCCAACACGCCCAGTTTTGAAAACTGCTGTTGGATGGGATTTTCGTCGCCTATTTCAACAGTGCTATCAGATAAGATTAGGGAAATCGTTTTTCTCGAATTTAGAATGCACCAACGGGCGTTTTTGGCGGGAAAACTAAACGTTGGATGAATTGTATGAAATTAATATTATGGGCTACAAATAATATTGCCAGTACGACAAAATTCGTCAAAATTAATTATTACGCGTCTGGAGCTGGTGAAATCTCTTTGGGCGGGAAAATTAAGAGACTGCCTGAAACTAATAGCATTTAATTTTCCCACTTAAAATTGAGTTCTAATCACCAAATTTTATGCATGCTAGATGTACAAGAAACAATTGCTACATATTTCACTAAATTAATTGTAGCCTATGTCACGAATTGAAACTAGTATTTTCGAAGTTTAATTTTCCCGCCCAAATTGGCTTCTGGGGAGCTTGAGGCGCGATAATCGATTTTTGCGAATTTATGTACTAAACATTTATTATGCAAGTATTACTCGATGTTTCTTTAACTTTCCATGCAATTACAATCACTTTTAAAATTCGGCGTGTTGGCTATTTTCGGCTATAAACATTGTGGTTCGCAAAAATTCAAATCACAACTCAAAATCCGTGCCCAAATTGTTATTCGCATCAACTTTCATAAAAAAGTGTCCAGAATAATTCCGGTGTGAACATTATTTTGTAATTCATATCCCAGCAATTAACGTCATGCAGTAGGTGAGAATTCTGGGGTCAAGGGAAGTTAAAATTCCAGGTTGCTAGGGGTGAAAAGTATGAAAATATGTATCTTTCAGGGGTAAAGTGGTTAAGGGTCAAGGCATCCTATGCAATTGATTTTCATTGACTATCATAATCAGTCACATGAATGAATGCGAACCGGCATGCTGACCGGGGGGTAAGGGACAAAATACCCCGAATATCGATCACATGCTTTATCTGGCGGACATTATTTTTGCAAAATTAGTTGAAAGAAGAGCTGAGTTTTTTACGCGTACTTTTCCATAAGACGGTCGTGAGGTCGGGACGGTGGATGATGAGATATATCATCAAACAATTCCTCAGAAGGTAGAAGATATTGACAATCTGAAATTATTTAAGTAATTCAACATAAATAAACCGTCGCATACGGAAGTAGCTTCAGTCACACTTCACCCCAATCAGCGCAGGACCATTTAATTTCACTCTATTTCATCTTTAGATTAAATTGCACTAAAAATCTCATTTTACCCCGACCACACCCCCTGGCGCCAGGGGGGTGGTCCGGTTGCCCCCAAAAGTTGATAGGATCCTCCCCCTGGGGTCCTATGTATGATGGCAAAAACCGATTTCGATTATCTTGATCCGTTCTCCCGTAATCCTGCTGACAGACAGACAGACAGACAGACAGACAGACAGACAAAGTCTTCACATAAAGTAGCTGAAGCTACTTAATAAATCTACATAAATAAATCTACATAAATCATACATCTACATAAATCTCGTCATCAATCTGGTTTATTATGTACTCCTGCCGGTAATGATTTAATACCATTTGCCTAAGAGTGTAGTTTTCGTTTGAACGTTTATTTGAGAAAATCTGGTAATAATTGATTCTGTATAATCCCAAATTAATCCTTATTTTGATGATCTTTTTTCTGTCAAAAACTAAATACGCCAATTGAAAATTTTGACCCGAATACAATTAGGAATCAATTTCATAATCATTAACCAAATTGATTAAAGTCTACTTACAATGTGCAGAATCCCAATGGCAAGCGCTCCATGGCCCAAACTGCAGCAACAGGTTAGCTTCATTTTGGCAAATTCTATACCTTTCTGGTATGATATTTAAAAAATGCAAAAATTTGGCCTCACAATTTGCGCGGATCGTTCTTTCCCACGTACGCGATCGAGCTCATGTGCAAAACTGGATGTAGCTGACTCATTGAGAATTCGATTTCTTAAACAAATTCGGGAACATAAATATTTACGTCCCACTTTAGCTTTTCCACACTCTAAAAAATACATAATTTTACCATTTTGGCAAGTACTGAAATACATAGGGTTGCCGCGGGTAGCGAAAATGCTACCCGTTACCCGACCCGTTACCCGCAGCACAACTACCCGTACCCGCACGGGCACCCGTGCGGGTACCCGTTACCCGCTACCCGTTACGAGAATTAAGTTAAAACTAACTAACCTTCAGAATAAATTTGATTTAATCAATTATTTGCTCATTTGGGTTGTTCAGTAGTTGGATATAATACTGTGCAGGTACCGAATGCCATAATTTGCTAGATGACCTTAGATTTTTCTGAAACCAAACTTTTTTGGCTTACAATGGAACCTTTTCAAGCCTATGCCGTGATTTCTTAGCGAATTATATAGAAAAATCAAGCCAAAAATTAGGAATTATCACTTATTTTTCTGTTGAATAGCCCGTTAAAAGAAAACTATTTGGGGGGAGAGTTCAAAGTCAACTATGGTTAACGTCAGCGAAGGAAAAAGATGCAAAACATGTACTTAAAAATTGGACTTTGACGTTAATATTTTGATATACTCGCGAGACAATCCTTGTGTAATTTGAAAATAGAGTCAATTTTTAGTCTGATTTTTAAAATTTATATTTTAAATGAAGGCATCATTTACGAAATTGCCTACAAATAAAATTTTTGCTTTCAATCGATTCAAGTTTTTCACCTTCAAAGCACAAATTAAAATCTCGTCAGTTTTACATAAAGACACAAGTACAAGTCAAGTTATTACTGATGTTTCAGAGCAGGCAAGTTATTCTTGAGAAACAATAATTTCTCCGCATTTTCCAAGAATAAAAAGCATTTAAGGCTGCCGTAGGCTTCTGTTGCTTCCGAAAACACACGCTCGCTATCAACGCTAGTTGCTGGCAAATGGAAAATGCCAAAATTTGAAATGAATAAATAATAAATTGGTGCTTTTGTTCGTAAATGGACTAACTTTCTTTGTGAGCTGTTTTAAGTCGAAAATTAAATAAAAACTGGACTACCCGTTACCCGTGCGGGTAGTTCTCGCTACCCGCAGAGAACGGGTACCCGCAAAAATCGTGCGGGTATGCGGGTAACGGGTACCCGACCCGTTACCCGCGGCAACCCTAGAAATACACACTCAAGTCTGTATTAAGTAAACTATTCTAAATCCAGAGTAAACTTGGCTCTTTATCAACCTATCGTTACTCTGGATTTTCTACAGTTTACATAGATATTTCTGTGAATTTATTTTTCAAAAGGGCAACATTGTTTTTTAGAGTTGATGTGAAATGATGACCCTGAAATATATTTAAGTATGTAGCCGTATTATATGCCCATATTTTAACGAAAAGACTGGCAAATGGACTGCATTCATGGCTACACAGCAGTAGCTGGAATTCTGCCAAGTGATTTCTTGGAAATGTGAGTAACTTTACTTTTTCAGCTCCTAAGAAATCCACTTTTCCCTCGGTGAACTCACCACATGCCAAATTGGATAAACAGATATTCGCCAGCTGCACACTTATGCAAGTTATGTACATTTGTCAGATACATGTTTTACATATGTATATATTTGAAATTGAAATTAAAAATCGAAGCATTAAATAATTTACTTACTGTATGTAAATAGTTTTTTAAATAATTGGCTTAAATAAAATTTTAATGAAAAACGAAGGCAAAATTTCCTTTATGTGTCAATATTTCGAATTACATATTCTATGATATCTCGTATCGTGCTTATATCTGCCATCCATTATCAAGACATGTGTAAAAAAATGAGAAACTTGTCACAAACATTTTTGGAAAAATTAGTGCTTACTTGTTGGAGATTCAGAATTCTGGTCATGTTTGTGGAATTGTGATAATTTTTTGTTAGTATTGAATAATTAACCAGGTTCGAATTTATTTCAATTAAATAGTAAATCATTAAATACCACCAGAAATATTGACAGTATGAAAAGAATATCAGCCGGATTCGGACCACTTACAGATGATAGTATCTAAAATTTATTAAATTATAGATCATTTACCATATAATCTTTAATTCGCTAATTAAGTATCTAGTTACTACACATTATTTTTTTATGCAACATTTTATAAATACAATAATTGATAACTTAATTGATGACAGGAATTGATAATTGATAACAAAAAACATAAAAATATTGATAACATCATATTTATGTAGATAAGAACATTAAAATCATTACACTTGTCTAAAAAATTTATACAATTATTATTATAAAATACTTAATACATAAAAAACTTTACTCTAAAAGGTAATCTTACCTTTGCAAAAAGAACCTGTAGTCTGTAGTTTATATTAAACAAGTCGCCTATAAGCCCGTCTTCAAGACGGGCCACATTTTAAATTTTACACGACCATACTGATTAAATCAAGGCAGTACATAAGTGTCCCTATATATGTAAATATAATGCCATGCTTGCTACTAAAACAACTTAACATTGTAACTAACTATGTAATTATGAAACAAATAATTTACCATATAAATTAATTTTCTTAACTTCATGATGACTGCATGACACATATTTTTCAGTTTAGACAAAACAGTGCAAATCATAGCAGCCACGCGATAGAATTGAAATTTTGATTTCAACAGCACAAATGAAATCTTATCGTCGATGTTAAACTTCTGCACGACGATTTCTTAAAAGAAACTAAGAACTGCAAACCCACCTAAAATGAAGTATAATTGAAAGCCAACTACAAGATTTTCCAAACCTAAATTATCTTTGGGTATAAGGGCAGTTTGATTTCTCTCACCACGTGCGTTGGCAAATTTCCAAAACTCTATATATAGTTGGTAAAGTCCGTTGGAACTCATCCCTTGTAAAGTACGGTATAATCCTTCTGAACCAAAATATTTGAAATCCCAAATAATATTCTTGCAATGACATATTTCTCAGGAGGTGCGATTATGTCGGTTGTGATAATGGCGTCATAGGATGAGCTGATGGCAACCATTGTCACTATACAGAGCACCCCAAAGGATGTGAGGGATGTCCTGGTATAGTACGAGCGTGGTTGAGATGAATATTAAGTTTATACGAAGACAAAAGTGCTCCGTTCGAAACGAAATTCAGCATTTTTGTTTCGTTTCGAAACTAGTGCGATTTCTATTCGACTTTTCGAAGCCGAATTGCAAATTTGCCATTCATTTACTATCCCTGAAGGATTTTTCGAAATACCTCGTTTCATTTCATCGAAATTCGAAACGAATTATTTTAATTTTGTTTCGTCGAAATTCGAAACGAATTATTTTAATTTTGTTTCGTGGAAGCGAAACAACTCTACATTTCCATTTGAAAATATTTGGTTTCGATTCGCATTTCGATCGAACTGAAATTTTTCGTTTCGATGGGAACGCTGAATAGCTATTTTGATTAGACTCAGCAATACAAAGGCTGCGTGACAGCATTGTCGGTTTTTACTTTCTTGCATCTTACCTGTTGGGTAATGATACCTTGAGGAATGTCACGGCAATATCTGTATATCCACCTAGCTCAGTTAATCCTAAGAAAAACGAGACGGTCATGAATCCCATCCATGCCCAAGTGTCAATAGTAGTGAAAAACGAAACGCGAAATCTTTAATGATAAGAAGATTGGATTTTTTTGGCAATAGAGAATATTATGGCGAATAGTTTCCTCGAGATGGATTCTCAGTCCGGGTGTAAATTTCCACATGTATCGCGCAACACCAAGTTCTGAGCGATTGTTGGACTGGTTGCTAAACAAAACATATGCAAAAGGTATCAGGACACATGATTGATGAATAAACTGATAAACAAGTAAAAATAATAATTTGTTATGAACTAAATACAACCAAGAGCGAGCGTAAGGTATCGTCTCACATCAATCATCCCCGTTATCATTTATAACTCTAACAATGAGGAGGTGTCAGGTGGTTATCGCCAATGTGGACCGGACTAATTTTAAATTGTTCAGGCCCAGAAATAAGCCCACCCGTATTTTTTCGTTTTCCTGAATGGGCATATTTACGCCCGTGGCGGAATTTTCAAAAAAAATTTCAGCCAAAATCCTGATTTTTAAAAACGCTGTAACTTTTCGAATTTTAGCCCGATTTCAAAAATTGAATACAATTTGTGTTCAGAATTAATTGCCTGAAAATATAAAAATTCATTTTCAAAATTTTTTTAAATTTAATATTTTCATGCCATTTCTGAGTTTTTAGAAATGAAAATTTTTGAAAACGATAATTTTTTGAAAATTACAAATTTTTTGAAAATGAAGTTTTATATTTGCAGGGAAGTAATTCTGAACACAAATTGTATTCAATTTTTGAAATCGGGCTAAAATTCGAAAAGTTACAGCGTTTTTAAAAATCAGGATTTTGGCTGAAATTTTTTTTGAAAATTCCGCCACGGGCGTAAATATGCCCATTCAGGAAAACGAAAAAATACGGGTGGGCTTATTTATGGGCCTGAACAATTTAAAATTAGTCCAGTCCACATAGGCGATAACCACCTGACACCTCTCCATTGTAAGTAATTGCTCATTCATTTATTAGCTCACCCTGCGTAGCATGAGAGCTATTGAATTCCTCTTATCCGTCTGTCTGTCTGTCCGTCTGTCTGTCTGTTCACGAGTTTTTTGCATCACTTGATGCTAATTAATAAGTCCCGAGACCATTTTATCCCTAATTTGTAGCACAATTGAATAAAAAGTCGTTAAGGCAAAATGGTGCGAAATAATTGGAGGAATCCATGTATTCTGCACCAATGATTAGGATTAACTGAAAGTTCTAGTTAGCTTTGGTTCCCATAACTTAACGTCGAAATCGTGTCAAAATTTAGTCCCAATTTTAGCCATTTCGGCTGCACCATTGGTGCAATATTATATCAAATTTCTTTTTTCCAGTTTATTCTTTAACATTGGTGCAACATTACATAAAAATTATGTATCTATTTTATCCTCTTATTTTGCAACTTTGGTGCAAAATTATACAGGGTGAGCTACTTCTAACGTTACTACGGTTTATTAATTAGTTAATCTTGGTTTGCTGAATACCAACATAAAGATCGTGAAAAAATGAACAAATTTCATAAGTAAATCACCTACATATTATTGGCTATCATGGACTTGAGACGAAGGTAAAGAGTTGCATAGATCGATGTACAAATTTTGCCACCACTCTTTTGTTTCATATCATAATTCTAGAAAGTTAAGAACTAAAATTAAGTATTCATGTTGAATAAGACTTTTATTTCGTCCCATTCCTCGCGTCATTTCAATGTACATCATCCATACACACGCTACATGACAAAATTAATTCTTGATCTCTCACCTGATTTCTAGGTCACGGGGGACAACGATCCCCTAGCGTGAAACATTTATTGTGAGGCCCTTTGTATTAACTTTCCTACGATAATTTCAGCCTAATACGCCGCAAATAAAAGTTGTTGACCTTTTTTGGTGACCAAGAGGATCCACCCTCGAGTTCTATATTAATCTTCTACACATATTGGTGAAAACCTTATGTCGAAATTCTCATTCGCTAGAAAGTTGTTGCGCGTATAAATATTTAGATATGGACGGAAGAAGGAAGAAACGTATAGTGTAAAATCATAAAAAGCAACGCTTTGCTCGCTCTTAATTAATAAAGTGATCAATTTGTCGACAATGCGGTTGATAAAGAGATTTAAGAAACAATCGTTTTTACCTATTTTCGGAATATGTAAAATTTAGTCTCCTCATTAGTACTTGCATTGGTCCCCAAGCCACGAAGCAAAGGTTTCCATTGGCTAGAGAGAAGCGATGATTTTCGCAAACATGTTCGATGACCTTATGCACCGAAGTCCAGCCACAAGCCAATCTAAACATATATTGGTTGAAGTCAAATAGTAGCCTAGATTTTATCAAGGAGTCAGCAGTGGGAAACTTTTCGGGTGGTCGTCCACTACTGTAGTGGATGGCGAACGTTTTCCACACATACTGATCACAATTGGTTACCGGATGGAGCAAATTTGTGAAAATCAAGTTTTGTTCAAAATTTACTATTATTAAATAGATTGGAACAGCGAAATGCAACAAATTAACATACTGGTGTGCTTTCCAACTACTAAAACCATTGGCGGAAAACACCATGTATATCACCGTGTTTTTCAGGTGTCCCCAAGGTGTAATGCTTTCATCAATGATATGACCACTATTTGAAAATATGACGATTTCAATACAACATGTTTTCCACAGTTGCAGACTTGTAGATTTTATGGAATGCAGATGTTTCACAACATATCCGTTGTGATGGGCGAATGATAAGTGAAGCTCGTAGTGAAGAATTACGTCAAGGATCCTAGAATCTGATACGATATCGTGTGTAATTGTTGTCATTAGTAGGCAGTTAGGATTGTGGTTAAAATTTGTTAGGGAAACCGCTACATGGGTAGTTGAGGATATCAGAAATGATAGGACGAATAATATGTGTCTGATGGCCATAATTGGAGTCTGATATAATAAAAGTTTGGGTGATCGACGAGATTTCCTAACCTCGTCATCTGAGATAAAGGGCGAAGCTACCCTACCGTGTAGTTTTTGTGTAGCGAACATACTTCGCTGATTAGCAGTAAGCACTCGCCAATCCTTTGCAGAACGGTTACGACTACTAAGGACACGTCAGGCCTCGGAAGCTACATATCTGTAGCTCCGACTATGTGGGATTAAAATATCCGTTGATTGCGTGTGTTACATTTATTCTTCTAAATATTTCGTGCAGTTCACTTATGTACATATGCTAGTAAAATCTATTCGACAATCCACTCAAGTTGTTTGCTGTATGAAGCATCCAAAATGTCAAGGCCTCAGGAGGGAAAACTCGCCACATCCAGATCTTTTATGCCACTTATCTATACCGTGGCATTTGGCGAGTGATGGAGAACCTTGAGATAGTTTGACGCCGCGGGCACGCTTCCACCAGAAATATCTCGAAGGAAAGAAAACCACTAGTACCACAGGTTGCCTTCTTGCAACGACCGATAAAATTCAAATTTTTGTCTGGCTATTGTTATATATATTTTGTCCTTGATAGTGCTAAACTTTAGAACAGTGATGGATAAGGCAATTGGCAATAGTATGTATGTAAAACTCAAGCCTCAAGTGATTTGTAAACTAAAGTGTGTAAACTAAAGTCTAAACATGACTAATCGTACAAATATATTGCTTGGTATATGTATATGTGAACATCTATGAAGCCGAAAGATATCGCGACTTCTATACTCTAGCATTCGTTGGCTACATTCATATAGGCATGTGTAGTGGAGAATATGCATAAATTATGATTGCATGTTTGGCATTAAACCATATTTTTTTGATATATATCAATATACAAATATTCAGTGCTTTATTGCGTATATTTTATGTTCATTATGAACGTCCAGTATTCAGTATTTAGCTTTATTTATTTATCACCCAGATTAATTTGGGGAGCATAAAGGAAATCTTCAAATGGAGGTTAATTTTGGAGAGAACAATTTCTTGAAAGGCCTTTAGTATTGCAAATCCTATGAAAAGAAAATATAGCTGAAAGGCGACAAAAAGGTTTTCCAGCGCTCCAACACCCTTTGGGAAAGGGGCGGGGTGATTTCGAGCACCATATTCAGCTACGAATTTCCATAATCCGGCGTACAGCTGGAAAAGTCCGTTAGAACTTATCCACTGTAAATTTCTGTATAATCCTTCAGATCCAAAGTACTTAAAGATCCAGACAATATTATTTCTGTAAAATATTTCCTTAACAGTATTACAAGTCACGTTAGAGTAGTGATACTTTAGAAAATATATAACTTGTTGAACATTGTGAGAAGTGGGTAGAAAAGCGACGTGGTCAGCATATATTGCTGCAGCAGAGAATTCATTGTTAATAACTTGTTTGCTCATCAATTCTGAAAATAAATAATTTAGATTTTCAGTTGATACAAAAAACATATGATACATGAATATAAATTAAAACATAATACCTCCTTTCCAAATATATTTGTCAAAATGTTGCAAATCCTTTCGAATTGATAATCGCCAACGGGTCAAATTTCTTATATCGTTTGCTGAGTACAGTTTGTAACCAAATTCTGCGAACAGTTCGTGCATCTTTGAAATTACCTGTTTTTCAGGAGGTTTAGTTATATCGGTTGTAATGATGGCGTCGTAGGATGAGCTGATAGTGATCATTGCTACGATACAGAGTAATCCAAACCATGTTAGGGTATTCCTAAAAAAACATCAAGAGTGCTTAATTGCATTTAATTGTACAATTGTCTTCGTATTAAGGACAAAGTTAAGTGTAAAATAAAAGAATGGGATACACAAAAGTTTTTAATGCAGCTTGTTCTTCAACTTTTTGTTCCATGTAGCATTAGCTGTATAGTAAGGTAAAACTAAAGAAAGCTGAAAACTGTCACCGATTTACTAAATACCGTGCTATGATATAGTAAAAATAAAACGAAGGTTATAAACCAATCCCCGTTTAAACTATGGACCTGTCGTTTTAACGCTACAGTGGACCTATCGCACCTATGGACCTATCGTGGACCTTACTCCGAAATATGCCTCTGTGTTCTGGTTAATATCATTCTACCTCCGTATATTTGCAACTCGACTGGAACTTAATTAATGAGATTGCTAACAAATATAGAAGTATTTCGAAAATAACGAAAACAGTATATAGGTAAGTTATATACATCTGCATATTTTTAAAATCATTGCACATCTGTAAAATGTAATTATTGCTTTCAATAAAATATAACCTACCCACGAACTACGGCGACTCTAAGGAATGTCGTAACAATATCTGAGAATCCGCCAAGCTTAGTGAATCCCAAAAACAACTATAGTAAAATACCCCCTACCCAAGTCCATGGGTCTATAATGGTAAAAAACTTTGATATTTTTAACGCCAACAAGGCCAGATTTTTCTGGCAATAGAGCACGTGATAATCCATAGTAGTTTCTATGTGGATGGGTTCAAAATCTGGATTTATTTTCATAATCCCAAACTCCGAAAGGATGTCGGACTGGTTACTATGAAAAAATCAAATACATCAAATTAGCGAAATCAATTTACACAAAAATAACGCATACCCAAATGAAGAAAACGAAAAATTCAGTCTCGTCTGAAGAGCTTGCAGCGCTCCAAATACGACAAAACATTTTGTTCCATTAGATAAAAAGTAGCGATGGTTTTCGCAGTTCAATTTTGTCAGCCGATCCAACCAATCTGCCGACACAGGTAATCCGAACAGGTTTTGGCTGCTATCAACCGATCGTCTTGATCTTATTAAAGTATCAAAACCTGGAAACTTTTCGAATGGTTGTGAAGATGTGTCCGGAAATATTTTCCAACTGGCCGAATGATGTATCGGATCAAGTAAATGAGCAAAAATTGATTTTTGTCTGTCATCCACTACTATGAAATAGATTGGAACAGAAAAGTGAAACAGGAACAGGCGATACTTTTTGTTCCAAGTATAATACCTATGAGGGGAAAATACCATGTATATCACCATTTTAGTGTGATGACCCCAGGTGACAACGTCCTCGTAGAAGGAATTCGACTCACCCTCATCGACAAATATCACGATTTCAAAGCAACAAACTTTCCATTGTTGATACTTTGTTGAATTTTGGGGTTGTATATGCTTGACAACGTTTCCGTTCCGATGGGCGAGTGATAAGTGGAGCTCGTAGCTCGAAGGCAGATGAAGAATGCTGGAATTTTTGGATACCTGTGTGTCATCCGTTAGTGTGGTCATTATCAAGCAATTTGGATTACGGTTAAAATTTAGTAACGAAAGGGCAATAGGGGAATTTGAAAATGTTAGAAATAAAAACAGAAGAAATATTGTGCTAGTATTAGTCGCCATTCTAGTATTTCAGGAGAATATTGGATTTTCAAGTAGCCACTGCAGATAAAACTATAGCGAACATGACAAATGTTTCGAGAATTGCTACAACCAATTTCGTGGAGAATGTCTAAATATTTTAATGAGTTTTCTGAGGGCCCGAAATCCAAGAATTAGTAATTAAGTTGTTCAGTTATGTACATTGGGATAGCTGGTTTTGTAATGGCTACATATGTAATTGAGTCACGCGAAATTACTCACGTCTGAAGTTGCTTTGAAGTGACCAGCACGCTAAGCATAATAAATCAGTAAATATCTATATCCTACGTTTGCTTCAATAGCTAGAAGTACTTATTTATGGAATGTTGGCTGATGCTCTCCGTTTGTTTTCTGTCCCTAAATTGTGATTTAAAGTGTAGGTATGCTATAACATACCTACACCTAATTGGGGATATTTGTATATCCCCAATTAGTAATTTAAGCAAGAGTACATACGTCCATAACTTCGTCATTTTTCATCCGATGTTCATGACATTAAAAAATGAGCTTAATGTTTTTTAAAGTCTTTTCGATTTCCCTGAGCCGACTTTTCACTTTAAGCGGAATATTTTGAGATGCAGAAAAAAAATCAACAACACCACAAATACGGCTTCGCCGTAACCATGATTCCAAGATTTTAACCAATTTGTTTTTTTTTGTGCATGGTTACGTTTTGTTCCTCGCCTTAGAATAAACGAATCCAAGATTTTTTACTAACAATGGAGGCGCAAACCATGTTCAGCCCAGATTCTTTTTTGACCATTTTAGTTTGAGAGAGTAAGGCTTTAGAATCAACATTTGGTGCGGCACTTGCGCAGATGCGCAAAATTCAGCACGTTATGAGCGCCACAAGTTCGCAAAAACGCACGAAGTTGAGCTCGCGCTGGGCATTGCCCGAAAAATCGTGCGTTTTTGCGAATTTGCGCCGCCCATAGCGTGCTGAAATTTGCGCATCTGCCCAAGTGCCGAGCCAAATGTTGTTTCTAAAGACTTGCTCTTTCAAACTAACATGGTCAAAAAATTATCTGGGCTGAACATGGTTTGCGTCTCTATTGTAAGTTAGGGACTTTTTGCGACCCCTGTGTAGTCAGTTTTTGCGATACATTTTATTTTGCGATTCTTTCTTCGCATAATTCCAGTTCTTATCCAATAACCCACACACACTCTGCGAGTACTATGATCAACAAAGAATAACCTAATGAATATATTTTATGTAATTTATTTATATATCTTCTTAAGTACTTATTAAACAATATTTATTTCAGAATAAATCTCAAACATTTTTTTATGCAAATATCCACGGCAAAAAATAACAAATATGTACCGTCTTCGTAGCCCGGAAAATTTTAACATTTTCCCGTCTCACTGATACCACCGCCAACTCTTTCGTTTTCTTTCAACTCGCCGACAAACTTCTTCACGACGAAAATGAAGTAAAACTGCAACCCCAAATAAATTGCGAAAATTACGAAAATCAAACTTGTCGACGTGATATTTCCAAACATTGCGATTGCTATGAATCCCAGCACGATAAAGAGAATCGTGACGCCAAGGATGAAATAGCTCCAAATCAACCAAGGCGTGATCAGGCGATGATTCCGATGTAAAATTGAGGATAAATCTTACACTCTAAAAAATAATGACCTTCTTTAGAAAAGTAAATTCGCCCTGATTTCTAAATTTAGCAAAATATACTAAATGCAGAGTAAATTTTACTATTTATCAAGTTAAAGTATGCTGGATTTAAGATTAGTTACTTTAGAAATTAGTGTGAATTTATTCCGCAAAAGGAGATCATTGTTTATAAGAGTGTAGCAAAAACATGCCAAAATCGTTTCAAAAGGAAAACATTATTTTTAAGAGTGTAGCAAAATCATGAAAAAGTCATTTCGGAAGATTGTAATTCTATAAATTAAGTAACACAAGAGGAAGGAGGGGTCTAAGGCCCTAATGATATCGTGCCTATGATAAAGGGGTGGGTGACTGGGTCTAGCAAATCGCGATATTTTTCCGTTACGTAATATATGGACGGCCCCAATTTAACTAAACCGCACAATTCCACCAGAGTAAACTTAACCTATTATCGTGTCAATTTAACTCAGGATTTGGTAAAGTTTACTTATAATATGGAATTCTACGTGAATTTGCATATTTACTTATAAAAAAGGGTCTCACAATTTTTAGTAGTGTGGCAAAAATATTTTGACAAGATTCACATTATTTTTAAGCAAAAATATTTCAAAATGGAAACATAATTTTTTAGCACTCACGATACGATATCCATGCACCACGAGGCACGCCAAAATTAAGGAGACCAGCTCAACAATGATCGCCGTGACACTGGCCGCGATCAAAAGCCAGACTGCAAAATATGCACATTAACTTGTTTTTATTTACTACTTATTGATTTACACTCTTAAAAATATTTTTACCATTTAGAAAAGTAAAAACACTGAATTCCATATTACTTACTTAAATCATACTAAACCCAGCGTAAGCTTTGCCCTTGATCAAGTAAACTTTACTTCCGATTTAGTCTCACTTAATAGAGAATTCAGGATTTCTTTACTTTTCAAAAAGGTAACATTATTTTTAAGAGTGATTTCCAAATTGGGTGACAAAAAGTGCTGAATTTCATAAGCGAATGTACATGCATTTCTCTTTGACGTTTAGGTAGTCGGGATGGTGAAGGATGAGGTACACTCCGAAACAATCTTTGAGAAAGTTGAGGATAGCGACAACCTAAAATTATTTAATCATCTCGAATCAATTAATCCCGGGTATTCAAAATTTTAACCTGAACAAATAAATATAATCGGGAATCGGTTACTTATCTAAAGGGTGTTGATTTAATTCGTCCGGAACTGGATTTTTGGCCTCAAACCATATTTAAGCTTAACTTTCACGAAGTTAATATTTTTATCATGCGTACACTCTAAATAAATTTGCTCAAAATTTACTCAAGTTTGAGTAAAATTTGAGATGACACCACTGTACTGGTGTGCAATATGTATTTCTTATATTAAAGTCAAAATTTAAAGAACGTTGTTCATATAGTTTTCGCGCAGCCTTAAATAATTTTTTTTCCTCGGCTAAATTTGACAAAACAAAATTTGACTCAACTTTATTTAGAGTGTAGAATAAAGTATGTTTGAAACATGAACTTCATATCGTTCACCAGAGGGACCCAAATTTTCACCAGTTTAGAGTCACAACTTTGCAAATATTTTTGAAAAATCGGGACGAATTAAATCAAGACCCTTTATATTACATATTTACATAGAAATCATTAACCTTGAATACCCTTAATACTACGTCAACTTACAATATGAAGAATCCCTATGACAAGGGTTCCCTGGCCCAACGTCAAGCAACAAGTGAGCTTCATTTTTCCAAATATTTCCAAGTTGCAACCTTCTTTTGTTACTATGTTTTTTTGCAGAAACGCGCAAAAAAAGTTTTATATAAACTTTGTGCAAATTGGCGAATTTTATTTACCCACATGCATACACGACGCGGTGCATATGCAAAACTGGACGTGACTGACTCATTAAAAATTCGTTTTGTTGCTAATTCTTAAACAAGTTCGTGAAGAACATAAATACATACGTTAGCTTTTCCACACTCTAAAAAATATGTTACCCTTTTCAAAAGTAAATGCACTCTGAATTTTATATGAAGTAAATTATGCAAAATCCAGACCAAACTTTACCCTTTATCAGGTCAACGTTACTCTGGATTTCGTATAGTTTACTTCACATAAAATTTAGAGTGTACATACATTTTACCAGAGTAATATTACTTTTAAGAGTGTTTCCTTCCACGCTAGGAACATGATGACCCTGAACAAAATAAATTTATTGCTGTGTCTATCTTCATATTTGGATGTGTAAGACTGGTGAAAGAGACAGAATTTCAAGTGCAGAGCGATTTCTTGGAAATGTGAGCAACTTTTTCACTTCGTGAGAAGCCAACTTTTCCGTCTCCTTATGAACTCGCCCCACGCCCAGTTGGGCACAAAAATTATGGCATCAATTCAGTGATGAAAAAATTAATTACGTAAAATGTGACAGGCTGAAGTACCCACGATTATCAGTGTAATTATCCGTACCAATTTACATATGTAAAGACATCCCCGTTTCTTACATAATTGTTGGCAGTAAATTATTTGTAAAATTTTTGTCGTCGATTTGTATTCCAAGAATTTTACACATACATATTTGTACAAATATCTGTACTATTTTTTGACTCACTTTCGAAATTTTTCTAATATCTTTAATTAGTATGCATATATAATACCGAAACAAACTTACTTGAAATCCTTCATACATACGAACTAATGAATCTTTTAAATGTCGAATTATCCAATATTATCCATTAAAATTATCCATTAAAATCGAAATTTCTTATCAAATTGATAACATTCTTCCTCAAACACTTATATATCAAAAAGTTTGCAGTTTGTTACTCCAAAATTCACAAATCAACAAATTTGCATACAATAACTACACAATTTAAGCTCAACTTTTACGTCTCATCTCACAAATGTAAAATGTAAGGGCTGCTTTTTCATACCATATTCTCTTACAGTTTTTCTTCTTTAAGGGAACGCGCATGCAATATCCAGGAATTAATTTATTCAAATAAATATTTTTCGAACATTTACTTACATATCTGTATTTTTAAACATATTTATTGTTTAAAATCATTAATAGTCATCCAAGTCCGAATTTATTCCAATTAAACAGTTATTCATTATTTGTTCCATACTGCAACATCATCAAAAACTGAAAATCATGACAATCCTCTAGTAACAAAAACAATATGTAAATACTGCACTCTAAAAAAATAATGTTGCCCTTTTGAAAAGTTCTCATTTCAAAATAATTAATTCAAACTTTAAAAAATTCAAAGTAGTGTTAACTTTCACGAAGAGCAAAGTTTACCTAGGATTTAGTATACTTTACATAATACAAAGTTCAAAGTGCATATTTTTTCAAAACGTTAACCCTATTTTTAAAAGTGTATCTCATCCTTAACACTTTTCTTGCACAATTTTACACTCGGCTTCTGCTTTCAACTCGTCCGCAAACCTTTTCACCACGAAGACCAGATACGTCTCGACCCCCATGTAAGTCAAGCACACCCCGATAAACACGGCTCCCTTCGCGAATTCTTCAGAGGAGACCTTTAACACGAAAACGGCAACAATGCTGAGGGCGCTCAGAATAAGCCAGGCGTAATTCGCGATAAACCAGGGCGAGACCAGGCGGTGATTGCGCTAAAAAAAGATAACTGATCAATATGAGAATTTTATCTACAATATAATACGAAGGTGTGAAGTGTAGCACCCGGATTTTTTTTAAATTTTGAAATTGTGAATTTCCAAAGATTATTGATCAAAATGAGATTTCATTCGAGATGTGAAGGTGTGCCGTGTAACGCTCGGATTTTGTTGAAATTTTTGAATTATGGAGCCCCATAACATATTTTGACGTCATTTGTAGATACTGTTCCACATATTTTCGAAATATTTATTTGTTAACCCCAACCTCGTTTGACACCTTGGTAGATTCCCTTGTCAGAAAAAAAATCGCAAAAAATATTTTTACTCACCACCCGATAACCGTGCACCAGGAGACAAGCGAAGATGAAGTACAAGAGTAAAATCACGATGGAGACGCAACCGCTCAAGATTATCACAGAATCCGGAACTATACAAATATAAATTTATTTGAAATTCAAATAAATTTATTCAAATTTTGAATAAATTAGATCATTAATGGGTAAAAATGTAGAGTTAACAACCAGCTTTGAGTGATTTTCAGCAATTTTTCCACCTACTTTTTTCGTCCTTAGTTTTATCGGGGTTGTTGATACTTGAATAGATACAGATTGGCTGAATTATCAGATTAATGATGGAACCAATCTGCAAAGTTATTTTACATAATTTCTTCCTTGACTAAATTATGTTTTAAATTTTGAGCATTAATTCCTTACGATATTGAAAATTCCAATGAAAAGGGAACCCTTTCCAACCGAAAAACTTCCACAACAGCACGTTTCCTTCGACATTTCCGCAGATTTAGTAATACTTATTTATTTAAGATTGTGGAACAATGCGGAAATATTTTGCGTGCAAATTTTTAGGACGATCTTACAAACTCGACTCAATGTCAATTGTGCAGCAAAACTGGGTAAAATTTAGTAAATTCCTTATTAGCAGAGAGAGGAAATTCATACATATTTCGCTACAGAGCTGGGATCAAGTGCAGGTGGACCGTGCATGAAGAATGTACCGGATTTAGTTAACTGGGTGTTAATCCGCTCTTAGAAAATTGGCATGAAATAAATCATTACCGACCAGAGCATGTGACCATACCGGTAAATACTGACCTGCACCAATGTTTACTAATAAATATTATGATACCCTACAAATATAAATGAGCAAAATTTACTCCAGGTTGGGTAAATAAGAGGATGACACAACCAAGCGGTAAAATTTGTCCAAAGTTGTGTTAATTTTGCCCAACGCTGAGTAAATTTTACCTTTTAGTCTTCTCATCCTCGTTTTTACCCAACCTTGAGTAAATTTTACTAATTTTTATTTAGTGTGTAACAAGAAATTCTTGTCACAAACAAATAACCGAAAGTTACTACCAAAACAATATTTACCAGCACGCAGATACAGCATTTTTAAGAGTGTACACTAATCCTAAGCCATTATCACAAGACAAATTTTTACGACATAATTTTTATGTAGAAAACAAATAATGAAAAATTATGTACCACGTTCCTCCTGCATGGCCCGGGCGGGTTTTTATGTATTCATAAGCCCTGTTTCTCCTCATCTTCGCTAAGATTTTGTGATCACATTAATCACGCAACCGAGAAATTTTTACGTATGTATGATCATCGTGAAGGGGATAAAGTAAATAAGGGCATATGTACATAAATACCTAACTGCATACGTATGTTTAAATACACTCTTAAAAATCCGGTAGAGTCAGGCCCCGTTCTAGGCTTTGTAGCGCCCTAGGCAAAACCATAATTGCGCCCCCACATGCTCGCACCGTCGGCGCAACTTTACTGAATTTAATTCTTTCAAAATTTCAAAAACGGGCAAAAGGTTCGGAAAATCGATTTTGATAATCGAAATTGAAATTGAAATTAAATCGAAATTGATTTTTAAGTAAGTCAGGTAAATCTTCCTGGGGAGAGCTTGTTTCGAATTTTTTAATTCGTGTTAAAAATCTAAAAGATGATTTTCAGTGCCTAAGGTTGTGGCTGGAAAACAATTCAAAATTAGCGCTCCAATTAGCGCATTATGAAAAATACAAAAATACGGGTATGCTTATTTTTTGATGACCGAACTAAAATTGAGCCTATACAAATCTCATTTTTACACGTGAAAGACCTGCATTCTAAGTGCAGTTCCACTAATTAACATTTTTAAAAATTTAATTTAAGCAATTTCATCGGCATCTGAGGACATTTTCCTGAAATATTTATTGCGAGCTTTCTTTCACATACAGTGAACTGTAAACTTCGACAGGCAAAGTTTTAATTTAATATTTTTAACCGCTGAAAAAATAGTTGAGTATTTTTATGACACACAAGTGGCAGTAAGATTTCTTGCTAATTAAAAATTAAATTATACCAACAATGGAAAGGTTTAAATAAGGTTTTTATTTCCGAGTTTTGGTGGACTCAGAAAATTCTGTATGCTCAGAAACCAGCGGACAAATATTTTTTAGCTTTCTAGAATGCACTTGTTTTCGAATGAGGAGGAATTTTCATCACAAATTTGAATTTTTCAAATTGCTGTTATTTTTAGAATTTTACCCGTTTTAAAAAATTAAGCGAAATTTTTGATCAGTTACTTCATTTTCACGGACGCTGAAATTATAAAGATAGTGTTTTAAAACTTTTAAAATTTGAAATTTTCATACTATGAATATTGTTGAATCTTAATAAACCGCATAATGTTAAGTCTTTGATAATTAAAGGTGAAAAATGAATTTTTATAATTGAAGAAATTCTGAGAAAAAAGTGCGCCTAATTTTTTAAATTTGGTTGACATTCGAAAGCTTAACGAGTTTTAAAAAATGCAAGTTTTGGCTGCAAATATAATTTAAAATTCTGCCAAAGGCCAAAACAATAAAATTCAAATCAATGGAAATATATATAGGTACGCTTATTTCTGAGCCTTAACAATCCAAAATTGCCCGGCCAAAATCGCGGATAATCAGAACCACTTTGCACTTCTGCATTGCAAGTTTACCTGGCTGGATTTTCAAGCTAAAAGTAATGAACAACTAGCTGAACTGGCTCAACAATAGTACAAAATTTTGTACCAGAGATTTCGGTGAAAGTCAGTCTTTTATATGTTCTCTTCCACAACAAATTATAAATTCCGCCATGTTGGTTTTATCTAGTGTATAAGGGCGCCTACCGGCGCCCCCAAAATTCTGACGCCCTAGGCGGTTGCCTAGTTCGCCTATAGCTAAAACGGGGCCTGGGTAGAGTCACATATGTAGATACTCCGTGCTGGTATTGATTTCGCAATAATTTCCTACTGGATTGGTAGTAAATTGTTCCTGAGTGGTAAATTTGTCATTGCCACAACATTACTGAACGGTAATTCCAGTGCCGGTAGAGTCACATGTACTCCGGTCGGTAATGCTTTAATACCGGTTTCCTAAGAGTGTATGTACCAACATGCTTATGCATTTCGTGGAAATCGAGACGGATTTGGGGTTACTGCAATTATGTAGATATGAAACTGGGATTCGTGTCTTTAAGGGCCGTGCATAAAGGATGTGATCGATTTTTGTTGTTTTTTGTTCCTATACCTCGGTTTGACATATACGCCCCATGTTGTAATTAATATGGGAAGGATAGGAAGCCTACCTCCCCACAAATCGATCACATCCTTTCTGCAGTCTCTTTTGCAAGTTAAAACTGCAAAAATATGTTGGTCTCACAGTGGATTGTTTTCTCCTGCGACGTAATATGCAAAGTGATTTCGTGGAAATGTGAGCAACTTTTTCACCTGTCATAACCACAAAGGTATTAATACGGGTTAGGAAAAAAGTAGTTTAGGGAACGTCCATAAATTACGACACAAATAACATATTTTTATACCACCTAACCACCCACGGCTTCCCTATTCTATTCATGTTAAGTTGAACACGAGCAAGATAGACGACCCAAAATCGGCCACCCTTCTTATCTATTTTTGACGTAATATGTGAACGTTCCCTTGAGCAGAAAAACTAACTCAATGAATTTTAGGGAAACCAATTTAACCCAGGCAAATAAATTTTTTCTTGGTTGGGAGTTCACTATAATACATCCCGGAGGGGGACAAACATATATTACGTCAGCAAAAAAACTCCAAATTTCATGTCCCCCAAACAATCCCTATCCCATCGTACTCATATTGTTCAAGTTTTAAAAAGACGACCCGATACCACTCACCCACTTTTTTTATGACGTAATATATGAACGTTCCGAAACATGAAAGAATACGAATACATCAAAATCAACTTGGCCAATTTTAAGGAATATTTGAATACCTCGTATTATGATGACAGTAGCGATCCATGCAATTTTTTTCATGAGTTAAGATGAATATTTTTCGGGAAACTATGGTCAAAAATGAATAAATGAGGTTTTTCATATTATAAAATATTTTTTCCATTAGTAATTCAAGATGTGTATCAAATTTTATGACGAATAAACAAGTTTCTATTGTATTAACCAATCCAAAAAATATTTATTTAACCATTGAATATGTACTTAAATATTTAATCAAACCACAATGTCTCACATTATTTCAATATTTGTGCATTCCGTCAAATTTTATAATTTTGATGACCACCCATCTCTTCACTCTTCAACTCATCCACAAATCTTCTCACCACGACGACAAAGTAGATCTGCATTGCGAGGAAAGATCCGAATATGACGAGTGTGCAAAATCCCACGAGGGGCAGGCCATTCAGTGTCATTGTCCCAAAAGTGACAACAGACGCAGTCATCCCGACCAAGATTAAAACGTAGCTCCAGATCAACCACGGCTTGATTAGGCGGTGATTACGCTGAAAATACGAATTAAAACTTGAAAAATAAGTTGCCAAGTTTGGACTGTGGAAACTTAAAAAACTATACCATTAAAAATAACGTTACTATTTTGAAAAGTAAATGCATTAAATATTAAGGAAAACTATACTAAATCCAGAGTCAACTTTACCAACGTTTCCCTGGATTTCGTACAGTTTACTTAAATACAGATTTCAGACTATATTAACTTTCCGAAAGGGCTACACGATTTTTAAGGGGGCAAAGGGACCGTCGATACATACATGTTCACATTCATTCATTTATTCATTCGGTGAATGAATAAATTCTTCATTCAATATTCAAAATTTGAATGAATATTGAATGAATATTTTATTCTGATTTTTGAATAAATGAATATTGAGTGAATATCTATTCAATTCGTGTGAATGAAAAATGAATGAATATTTTTTTCATCCTTAATTTTTAACTCAATGCTTAATACATAGGGAAAGGTGAGAAATTCATTGAATAAGGTGAGTTTTGAATAACATGACTAATGAAGGAATGGTGAATAATTAATGAATATTTTTTTCAAGTCTTTGAAGGAGTGAACTTTGAATGAATAAATGTTTTGAAGATATATTCGTCCATATATTGTGTCATGAAAAATAGATCTTTAAGTCCGATTAGGCAACTTTTGGTCGAAAGCGAAAATTTGGTGAAAAGCAGTTGTTTGAAAGCAGTTACATTTATCTTGACATAACAAATGGACGTCCCCAAACTAGATATTTACATACCTTCCGATAACCGTGCAACATAACACAAGTAAAGATTAATGACACCCCTGCCGCGATAATCCGAATGGAATGTTGCGCCATTTGTACATTAAATACGATGTTGGTCTTATCATGATGGCTTATCAGGGGGTGCCCAGCGTCAGTTGTATCGTTACCTATTCAACAAAAAAATCAAGATTTTTTAAAATTATCTTCTCGCAAAAATGTGAGTATTTCTTAATTAAATTTGACACACAAGGAACGTCCATGAATTACGTCGTCAAAAAAATCCTAATTTTTACACCACCCACCCCCTTGTTCCCTATCCTACCCATGTTAAGCGTAACGCGAGTAGGATAGACGACCCAAAACCATACAGTCATCTTTTTTGTAGCGTAATATATGCACGTTCCCATATTTTCTTTACTGTTTGAATCTTCAATCAGGTCAGACGTGTAGTTACCTAGGGAATAATTCAAATATTTGTACCCTCACGAAAACAACGTGAACATACATAATTTAAGAAAATTCGATTTAAACTATTGTTCACTCTTAAAAATAGCGTTCCCATTTTGAAAACTGAAACTGTAAATTTGAAATTAAGTAAACTGTACAAAATCCAGAGTAAAGTTTACTCAAATTCACGCTACTCGAATTAAGTGTAGTTTCCTAAATACGGAATTCAGAGTGAATTCAGAGTGCGGAATTCCCATATTTACTCTGGAAATGGACACATAATTTTTAAGAGTGTGCATTTTCCTTACTGTTTGAATCGTTAATCAGATCAGATGTATAATTGCCTAGTACATAAACCATTCAAATGTTATTACCCTCAATATTATTAACCAAATTTGATTTAAATTACATATTCTACATATTTTCCTTACTGTTCGAATTGTCCAGTAGGTCAATGATCTTGCTCGAATTTGCCAGAATGGATAGAGCGTAGAGTGCCTGAAATTTTAAGAAATTAATATTATTCCCCATAAAATCACAATTCCTCTCAAATTGATGGTGCACACTGCAAATAAAAATGTGTTAAATTTTCTCACGGTTGGATAAAAAAGAGGATGACACAACCAAAAAGGTAAAATTTGACAAACGTTGCGCAAAATTTGTCCAAAGCTGGGTAAATTTTACTCATTTTTATTTAGGATACACCCACTTTCGTTCGAAAACATCACCCATTGATTTTGTTATACATACAAAATGTCAAGCTACAATGGAAAATTTTTCGATGGAAAAAATTCGTAAATCTCCATTAGTTACCGAAATTTTGTCTCTAAACTTCAACATTTTAAGAATTTCGTCATCAGTGTTCCATCAGCTTTCATAATAATTCTTAAGAATCTCAATCCAAAATCTTGTAGCTAATGCAGAATTAGGGGTTTTCCCATTGAAAAATTTTCCATTGTGGCGTGACTTTTTCACGCCACATGAAAATTAATATCTCGTATTGTTTTTATTAGCTACATAAATAAATATAAATTATTTCTAGTAATTCCCATTAATTAATTAGTAATTAAGTAAATAATTAACTCGGCCTTTCAATGAAAATGGGTGTGAACTCGTGGAAACTCTTTCACCAAAAGATTTTGATTTTGCACATAATTCGTGAAACAGAAATATTTACGTTATACTTACGATATAGAAAATTCCAATGGCAAGTGTCCCCTTTCCCGCAGAACAGCATCCGCAACAACACGTTCCCGACATTTTATTTTTCAAACTTAGCAAGCAGCTAAGTAATTCTACAAAAAATTTCAATTTAGCACTTCGTGTCTCCTTTGACTCGTTTGCTTCAACTGACGGGGTGCTTTTATATTTAAAGGGGCTGAGCAACTGGTAAAAGGAAATCTGCGAACTATTTTACACCCCTACTAACTGGGTTTCAGTTCATGACCAAAATGCATATGAACACCACAGGTTTATCTGACACACACACGAAAAGCAGGGATCGTAAAATGGGTAAGTACGCATTTCTTTGGAAGAGAGGCATTCATATATTTAATTGCAGATCGCAGTATTTCTGTCGTAGCGAAGATATGAGATGGGTACATATATCTATCTATGCATTGCATTATATGTGCAGATGTATGTGGAAAACTGGTATTCTTGTCGATTTCGTGGAAATGTAGGCAACCTTTTGGTCTTCTTTCTGGTATATACATTCACCGATCAAAATTCTAAGAATCTCGTCCACGTGGAGTTGGATAATAATAAATTTAATATATGTATAAGAAGAGAGAGAATAATAGGATTTCTTTGCAGAAAACCAGAAGGTTTTCATCAGAAACTAACAATGGAGAGGTGTCAGGTGGTTATCGCCAATGTGGACCGGACTAATTTTAAATTGTTCAGGCCCAGAAATAAGCCCACCCGTATTTTTTCGTTTTCCTGAATGGGCATATTTACGCCCGTGGCGGAATTTTCAAAAAAAATTTCAGCCAAAATCCTGATTTTTAAAAACGCTGTAACTTTTCGAATTTTAGCCCGACTTCAAAAATTGAATACAATTTGTGTTCAGAATTACTTCCCTGAAAATATAAAAATTTTCAAAAATTTTTTAATTTTCAAAAAATTATCGTTTTGTTCATTTCTAAAAACTCAGAAATGGCATGAAAATATTAAATTTAAAAAATTTTTGAAAATGAATTTTTATATTATCAGGGAAGTAATTCTGAACAAATTGAATTCAATTGTGGAAATCGGAGTAAAATTCGAAAAGTTACAGCGTTTTTAAAAATTAGGCTTTTGGCTGAATTTTTTTTTGAAAATTCCGCCACGGGCGTAAATATTCCCAGAAAAAATACGGGTGGGCATATTTCTGGGCCTGAACAGTTTAAAATTAGTCCGGTCCACATTGGCGATAACCACCTGACACCTCTCCATTGTAAGATCCCAGGGGCTTTAGTGGGTTTTTACACATATGCACGTAATTATGAAACGCTATACGCTTGTAATGCTTGTTATTATGAATGGTTAAAAAATGTATAGATTTTTAATCGAGAATTGCCGCTATGTATGTGTCCAGGGCTGAAAATCAGTACTCGTGCTGACGCTCATATGACACCATTAATAAACACTTCACTCAATCAATCAATTAATGACCTCAGTCCATGGTATGTATGTATGTACTATGTGGGGTGACCAGACTACTCATTAATAGAGACAGCCAGGCCAGCGGCGGTAGCGCATTTAAGGCTAATTGCCGACTCCCCTAAGGACACTTGCGTTTAATATTGCGAATTCTGCCATTCGCGATCGTTTAAAAATCTTCCAGACTTAGCAATAAACCTTGCTAACCTGGCAAACGGCATTTCAAGTAATTCCTCGGAGGTCAGATAAAGCCCTTCGAGTACTACAAGTCTAGTCATCGCAAAACAATCACACTCTGTAATAAAGTGATACCCTGTTTCCTTCCCCTGTCCGCACAAGCAGCCAGGGGAGGACACCAGGTTCAAATTATACAGATGTGAGTTCAAAGTATGATGCCCCGTTATTACCTGAACCAGTTGGCGCAGTGAGTTACGGTTTAATTTTACAATGTTCCCCAAGTTTGCCTGGTATGGCTCCTTAAGAAAGAGTTTGGTCTGCTTACACAGATGAGTGTCCTGCCACCTAGATTTGTGCGCTTTTTCAGCCCACTCTCTACAGGCCTTTTTACGCGTAGTGGTATCTGTTTTGTTCAAAAATGCTTAGGTTAGAGTCTGGTTCTGGTTCCAGATGAACTTCTTGAACCCGCTTTCTTTTCGGACAAACTAACGAAGACATTTTCTAAATAGAAATATTTTCTTGTTTGCTTAGTCGTTCCAATCTACTACATATGTACCCAGATTGCCATACAAATGTCATGCCGTACACACTGTCCTTGTTAATTACAGCTAGGTACTGTCTGGAGTCGTCTTGCAAGCCTATAGTCCTGAGTTATAACTCGCTTCAGGTGCAAATAATGGCAATTTTGTGGATTCTCGTCAGTCTGACCCCTACGGTTTCGGTTATGTATCTCATCGTTCCACTCAAGCCACAATACATTTCATCTCTCTTTAAAGACGAAGTTGAAAGGCCGTTGGTTTTTGCTGGGTTTGCTCTGCTGGAAATCTTATCAAAGGCCTCGGTGGCATTGTTGGATGGGATGGAGGGATTTCATATATTGGTCACTGTCTATGTCGCGATATGCTGTACGGATGCGGTCAGGTAAGAATAATGTCTGTTAAAAAATATGTGGTTATTCAAAATGCATTAAACTTAAAAATTGGATAATATGTACATATGCATTCATTATATTCTTTTACTTAAAATTTGACAACAGTATTAATTTAGTACTCATGTTTTATTCATTTGTGTCAATTTTGACTTATTAGATAGTTCAATTTCTTAATATACCTCATGTATAAATGTATTAAGGATAGCGTGGAAAATGACTAACGAATAAAATTTGGCATTCACTCGTCATGAATACGTATGTACTCAATATTAGTTTTTCATTGTATACTTACCTAAATTTTGAAAATGTAATTCAACTTTCACGATCAATTCTTTATTAAAGAAGTGATCGTGAAACTGTGTTTGCTAACTGTGTTTGCATTTTTTGTACATACGTTAGAATTTAAAGTGCTAATTTAATTTACAGAAACTCGAACTCATCGGTTCAGCGGAAGCTTCGTGATTATCGCGCCTTGCACGTGCTCGTGGCTGCCTTCAACGATTCCATCACGAAGGAAATGCTGTCATTTGTCTGTTTTTGGGGACCTGGCGGATTCATTTTGGTCTCGGCATTTGCCACGATTCGATTTCACGGTCAAGTCAGCCTTTTCGAATACGCCCCCTTTCCCATTGTCTTGTTCAACTGTACGATTGCTTTAATGCTGGCCGTGCTAACCACATCGTCTGTGGGGGAGGCTTCAGAAAAGCTGTTGAGTTCGATGAAGTCGGAAAAAAGTGGGGTTAATCGAGATAAAATAATTGTGAAGGAAATGAAGTCGTTGAAAAAGTTTGGGGTGGAAGTCGGTTCCGCAAAATTGATTGAGAGAATTGTAATCCTGAAGATTTTATACGTTGTGTCGGACACTTTAACGACATGCTTGGTCACATTTCCGAAGGAAGCAGTATTTTCTTAAGACTTGGTATTTAGAGAGATGTATAAAAAAGTTATTAGAATGTTTAGATCGATAAGTATAAATTATTTTGGATTCCAGTGTTGAAAAATAGGTAATACCTAAGATGGGCAACTTTTTCAACATTTCAAGAAATTTTCAACAATTTTTGTTACCGACATATGAATTTTTTTATGATAATTAATTTGCTCGATATGATGCCCCTTAGTCTCAGGTACAAGTCTGAACCGCTTTTTCCTTGACGAAAACATTTCCAGGCACTTTTAAAGAATTATTTTTAACCACTAGTCCTGAAAACTTTTCCAAAGCCCATCTTGAATCTCAGCTAATTCGTACATTTTCTCCACAACGTACAGCAAACTGGCCTTGTCCCGTTCAGGTCATCTACCCTGAACAAAGCTTCGTCGATTGTGATTTCTCGTCCCAAGCTCCAGCAAGGTGGTTCTTGAACAGCTTTTTTTTAAAGTGAAAATTAGTGATATGACGCTCGTTTAACTCATGCAGTTTTGTTTGCTTCGGTTTCACTTTGTCCAAATCTCTTTTAATAACACTTCGAATTGTTGTGGGATTCGATTTTAGACGTTTCCCCATACTGCGAATGCTCTTTGGGGTTTCCTGATTGATCAAACGGTAAAGCTTCGTTTTTGGCTTTTTCGTCCATAATGATATGGGGCGTTTTTTAGGGGTGTAGGCAGTACCTGATTAATTGCTTGCCTTCTAACGCCTTCTACACTTAATATTCCATGAATTGAGGCCAAATAAATTTCATGTCCATGTGCATTAACCCTCTTTTATTAAAACTACCGGTGCAACCTGGCTGGAAAATTTTTTCACTAGTACCTCCACTTAAAATGATCAGGGAGGAGCAGTTTTTTTTAGATTTTCAAGTAGAAAAAAATCACAGTTTTAACTAATTGGTCTATCAAACAGTGTGGGCCGGGTTTGTTTAGGTTGGGCCAGTTTTTTCGCGCCAGCGTTTGAAAATTTCTCAGGTTAAGTGGCCCATCCTCGATAAAACTTATTATTGGCAGCGGCGTTAGGCAAAATTATAGCAGGGGCGTGGCATAAGGATCAGGACAGCGCCCTGGGCGTACCATTAATATGCGGATATGCAATGTTTCATACTGAACGTTGAATTATAGATTTACTCGGTTTCATTTCTTTTAAAATGATTATTTTTTCATAATGTTGTGCAGATATTATTCAACCGTTGTAAAATTGTCTTATACTTACAAGGGACACTCACGACCTGTCGTTTGAGTCCAGGGTACCCACCATGTTTTTTAGAATCTACTAGGACCCCAGATGAAGGATTCATTCATATTTCCGTGTAAAACTCATATTTGGCGCCATGGCGTGGCGCCAAACTTAAAAATTTGCATTTTCGACCAATTTCAAACCTTCATAACTTTCGCAGTTTATGTCGGATTTTCAAAATTTTATGCGTAAAATGATCACAAAAGTCGACATTTTTGAGAAAAAAATAAAAACAAAAAATTTCTAATTTTTGAGATATTTTTAGCATTTTTTCGACGAACCCCCATTTGTTAGAAAATTACGAAATTTTGCGAAAAGTTAAAACCGATATTTTTGGAAAAAATTTCATGGAATACGAAGTTGAACTCCTTGTCATGATTTTTGCCAAAAATTTTTAAAATCCGTCCAGGATTTCAAAAGTTATGGCGGTTTCAAAAATAAAAACATTCAAATTTGGCGAATTTGGCGCCACGACACGACGCCAAATATGAGTTTTACACGGAAATATGAATGAATCCTTCATCTTGGGTCCCAGTAGATTCTAATAAACATAGTGGGTACCCTGGACTCAAACGACAGGTCGTGAGTGTCCCTTGTTAGCCTAACTAGGTGAATGTACCAAAAAAATATGCAAATTTTAAAAATATAATGGACAATTATGGATGAAGATTTGTGATTAATGTCCGATTAAACTGGTTTGTAACTTGAATCACAACCTGTGCAATGATATGATTCTTTATAGCGTAACGTTGGTGAATGGCTGGAGGGGTGAAAGTGGTTTCGTGCCGTTGTCATGGAGCGTCCTTATGGGATTTCCTCCTAAAGAAGTCTGGCATTTACTATTTGGGGTGAAGATTCACTTCTCAAGCTCAGTTGCATTGGAATGTCATCAGAAAAATCCAAAGAATTGCAAAGATAGGAATAAATGGTGTCATATACCATGGCAGAAGCTTATGAAATGCATGAATCGAACGAATTTGGACTTGCACTTATGCACATCACATACATAAATAAATTCGTGGTGCGTAATATTCTACTAATTAAGGACAAAATTAGAATGAAAACGTTAATTTATGTTTTACCAGTCAATAAGTGGGGATGAAATAATTAGAAAATGCATCAATCTCTAATTATCCGATGGTTATGTTAAGCATTACAAACATAGGGATAATAACGGTTGATTTTAGTTATACAAAAAATTGGGGATTTTTGATTAAGGGTTAAATTGAATTTACCTTTTACTTCCGGTGAATTCTGTCCATAGCATATTTAGAATTTGCAAATTTTTCGCAATGCTTGAAAATGTCGTAGAAAAGTGGTATTGCACTTTTTAATGCAAAGTGGTAACTGAATTGATGGTAAAAATGGGAAAAATACATACGTGTATCTGTGCGAAAATTTGCCAATTCAACTCATCCAGGTAAATAAATACATATCCATGTCAACACAAGTATTTGCACATCGTAAGTACGAAATTCAATTCCGCGAATTCTTGAAGGTCATCTAGATCTTATGCGAAAACATCGTCGGCGAAATTCGGTTTCTCAGGTATCCAAGGAAGTTTGCTGACGCATATGAATATATGTCGCCATATTGCGAAATCTGTGCAGTTGCGAAATATTTATGGCGTCTTACACAGTTCATCAATTATTAAATTTTCCAATTTGCTTCTCTGAGCATTAATCGTGTGTAAAAATGACCACATTTTATAAAATCGCTACCACATCGACAAGTGCGCTCTGCATCGCGGTAAATACGTATTTAGCCGCAAACATTTTGACGACACGGAGGCCGCGGAGGTAATAACAATGCGGGATAAATATTTTCGTACCTTTTGTATTTATTACATGAGTCATTATCTGAATTATGCTTGTGGCTGGAAAATTATAAGAGAATGTGTCCAAAAATACATATACATTATACGTACGAGGTTATGGTTAGATTTTTAAATAAAAGATTCTTTTCTATCCGAAAGGTTATGAAAGTCTCTTAATTAAAAAATCTCACTAAACAAAGTTACGATTTTATGAGATTTTGTGTTTCGAGATTAGAATTTCGCGAAAAATAAGCAGAAAAGGTCATTTCGAAATATTTTTGTTTTCCTATTTTTCTATTATTATACATTATGATAAGAATGAAAAGAAATTATGTATTATTATCATAATAAGATTAATATAATTTAATAATATTAGTATTATTATTATTATTATTATTATTATTATTATTATTAACTTAATATAATATAATAATAATATTATTATTATTAAACTATTATTAAACTTATTATTAAACTAGCGAAACGGAGAGCCCACATGACTTAACCAAGATAAATCCTCCCTACAATGTGTAAAAGTAACACTAGATAGTGAGGATTTAACTCATTGTGGGGAAGGTTTATCAAAATGTGGGATAAAATATTATTGACTTGGTTCAACTTGGTTCAGTCATATGGGCTCCGTGTTCTGTTAAGAGTGTATCATTATTATTAAGGTCATTTCTAAATATTTTTTTCCTATTTTCCTGTTATTACATATATACTATTATTATTAATATAATTATAATAATAATATTAATAATAATAATAATATTAATATTATTATTATTAGTATAATATAATAATAATATTATAATATTAATATTAATATTATTATTGTTATTAATATTATTATATTATATCTATTTTTCCTAATTGGCAGAGCGGTGAATATTTTGATCGCGAATTGGTCCATCGTTACCTGTGCCGTTGTCTGGCTTGGAATTTTCGACAATGTCGAAGCTGAAAGGTTCATCCGGGGAAGGTGGACTTGTCGAGTGATGGAGTTTCTGAGAAGTCGAGTTTTTTGAAATTTTTTAATTTTTTTGACTTTCTAAAGATCAAGTGATTTTCATGATTTTGTTTCAGACTGGATGATGAACATGTATCCGCTCTGCGTGCTGGACATCATTGACGAAATGCAGACAATGTTGGTACCTCAATTTGGCAAATTGTATTATTTGCGGAATTTAGCAAAGGCCTGGATGATCTCGGTATCTGTTGCTGCCTACGGAGCTTTCTTGACCCATTTCAACTTCAGCAAGGAAATCGGAGGAGGAAAACTTGTCAGGAGATGCGTCCGGGTAAGAAAGTGCACCCTTAAAAATATTGTGTTACCCCTTTGAATTTACCCTGAATTTTGTATTAATTAAACACACAATGGAGGTCTCCAAACGAATACTCACAGATTTGGGTCAAATTAGCGTCAATAGATCACAAATATAATTAGTATCAAATTTGCAAATGGAACTATCTGCCAATGCGCACGTTTGGCGGATGTATTTGCATCCAAAGCGTGAAAAATGCGTATCAAATTTGGAAAATGAAAAATTTGGCAGCTTTGGGGGTGCATGTTCTCCTCTTTTTATGCAAATATCTCCGCTAAACTTGAGCATTGGCAAATAGTTCTGTCGGCAAATTTCATACTAATTACATTTGTGATCGATTGACACTACTTTGATCCAAATCTGTGAGCATACGTTGGGAGGCCTCCATTGTGAGTATACTAAATCCAGACAATTTAAGAAAGTATAATTTGATGCTGGTCTGGATTTTTTATTGTATAGTGGCTTAAGAAATCAGAGTGTATTTGCAATGCGATAGTGTGAAGTGCGACTCTCCGATTTACTTGAAATTTTGAAATTATGTGGTCCATGTCAATACAACGAAAGTTTCTTCAGGCAGTTTGTGCAATGGTCGAAATTTGACAAAATATTTGCGATCAAAGTTAAGAACCGGGCGATTTTAGCACCTGGAGGAAGCAAACTTAACCGGCATTTATAAAACCACCCCCACCCCCACCCCCATCCACCCCCACCCTCATCCACCCCCATCCACCCCCACCCCCATCCACCCCCACAGTTTTTATGGGGCAACGTGAGATACCTTGGGGCAAAGTGAGATTCTATTTCATATTGGGGTATCGTTCGTAATTAGCGTGCGAAGCGAGCAGGTTAGGTTAGATCAACTAGGTACGCGGAAAGCCTGGAAGGCTGAGCTAGCAAACCTAGCTAGCTAGGCTAGATAGAACATAGGTAGCTAGGGTAGCTAGAACCTAGGTAGCTAGGCTAGATAGAACCTAGGTAGCTAGGGTAGCTAACCTAGCTAGCTAGGCTAGATAGAACCTAGGTAGCACTTCTAGCTAGCTAACCTAGGTAGCCTTGCTAGCTGGCAGAGCTACCTAGGTTAGCTAGCTAGAAGTCTACCTTCCAGGCTTTCTGCGTACCTAGTTGATCTAACCTAACCTGCTCGCTTCGCTCGCTAATTACGAACCATACCCCAATATGAAATAGAATCTCACTTTGCCCCAAGGTATCTCACGTTGCCCCATAAAAATTGTGGGGGTGGATGGGAGTGGGGGGGGGTGGACGAGGGTGGGGGTGGATGGGGGTGAGGGTGGGGTGGATGGGGGTGGGGGTGGATGTTGGTGGGGGTGGGGGTGGATGGGGGTGGGGGTGGGGGTGGATGGGGGTGGGGGTGGGGGTGGAAGGGGGTAGGGGGTGGATTTGATGGGGGTGGGGGTGGATTTAGGTGGGGGTGGGGGTGGATTTGATGGGGGTGGGGGTGGATTTAGGTGGGGGTGGGGGTGGATTTGGGTGGGGGTGGTTTTATAAATGCCGAACTTAACTTCCATTCTCTTCTCGTGCTGGAAATCGCCCATTTTTCAACTTCGGGCTCAAAAATTTTGCCAAATTTCGACCATCGCCTTAAGAAATTTTTGTTGTATTGCCATGGACCACATAATTTCGAAATTTTAACCAAATCGGAGCGTAACACTTCACACCATCGCATTGTTAGACGAATAATGTGTAGTAAACCATGCATATATAATTTATTAATTAACTGGGATTTGCTTAAACGCTAACTTGGGAGAATGTAGGATCCCGTTCGGTTTAATACCTTGCTCACCATCGCGGACACGCTCCGGGCAATACTGCTGGTTTGTATGGCCCCAGCTTGCATCATTCACGGTGAGAATTTATTTGCATCTATCAACAAAATGATTATAGTGATCGGAAATACATACACATGCACATCTGTATGTGCATTATCACAAAAGTAATTTTTTTATATATATAACTTCAGACTTTCGCGAGTACTACGGCAAACTAGTTGAACGGGCAGCACAGCCGCAGGTAAGAAGTTAAACCCGATAAAGAAATGGGACAAAATGACTGTTAAAAAAGTTTTTCTTACCCAAATGTCTAATTACTGAGGGGGGATTTTCATCGAATTTTTTTCAATGCTGAGCTGAATTTAGTCAACCTACTAAAGTGGTTACTATAGTTACCATCTAAGTATATACACATATTAACGAAAGGCAGAGGTATGCGTGAATATATACGATATCTGGATAATATATTGACTGTGGCGCCATCTAGCAGATTATTAATTTGGGACGCTCCTGTATTTTTAGCTTAATTTCTTCCTTTTTTGTAGAATATGATAATCGCATTTGTTTCCCATTAAGGGATCCGATCTCGGGAGCGAGCTGATGGCCGAGAAATTGCGAAGAGTCCGTCGGTTTGGGGTCTACTGCGTGGTCGTCGTCTTGATCTGGATCCCGTTGGGAATGTGGTTGACCTGGGAGAGAATCGTGATGCGGGAAGTAGCCGGGGTGGAGGGCGAACCTAAGGGAGACACGTGGATCTGGGAAATGGGACTTGTCCTGTACTACACTTTCATCGGGGCGGGACCATCCCTCGCTTTATGGACGGACGATGCTCTCCTTGGGACGAAGTTCGTTGACCTCTTCATACCCGAGGAGAGACCGGCCAGAGAGGCGGATGAGGAAGAGGACGAGCACGTGGAGGTTGCAGACATTCACGGCAACAGGATTGAGGTCCAGCAGTAGGTCATCATTCGCTGAGTTAATTGGGGGCTGTGCTCTCCACCAAAATCGTCAAAATCAGCATATTGTTAAGCATCTCTAAACTGGAAATTTTTTGAAAATTCTAGTAAACGAGGTCGTAGCACAGGTCGTAGCCAATTAAAAAAATATATTGTTCAGATTTTGACAATTTTAGAAAGAGGAGATCTCGAGACGAAGAAACCTTCAGATAAATTGAAACTCGTCGATAGCAACCAGATTTTTAAATATATTCAAGTAGGCAAAAAAACGTGTGGGTTTTAATGATTATGGTGATACATAAGCAAATTAAATCCCTAATTTAATTTGAGTGAAGGAACAAATAATGGACATTGATAGTGTTTGGTATGAATTCCATTGCTATGGAAACCTCACCAGTAGTAATTTCTCCGGAGTAGTCGAAGTAGTAGAATATATAGTCGGAAAAAAATATATGGGCATGAATAATAGTAAAATTAGTCGAACAAATATGTATTTAGATGCGAAGTGAGTCATTTATGTAGTAATTCGTAGCAGAAAACGAATAAAATCCTTTTGGAAATATAAACACAGAGATCGACAACAGTGCAATAATTACACTCGTCTTGGAAATTGAATTCAACTACAATATTTACTTCGGGACGTAAATACGCGTAAAGAAAGCTTGGTATGAACTGGTGACCAGACTTTCCCCAGCGGAGAATGTAGCGGGTGCATATGCATATTTTCTCCCCACGTGTGCAACGCATGCAAACTCCACAAATCCTTGGCCGTGTCGTATCCATGTCACTTTCTGTATTTTACTCTTTCAGCCGCGTGATTACAGGACCAACATTGGTATCAGATTACTTTTGGTAGACGAAGATAATATAGACCACATATAATACACGCTATATCTTTTAAAAGTAATGTAGCAGCACTTTTGAAAAGCAGACGAATTCTTAATTATGTGATTACATAATTATTTAACTACCTATGTAACCGCATAATTCTAAATTATTAACAATTCAAAATCCTGATTACACTATGCACACTAAATATGTAAGTTTAACTCGTTAACGAGTAAATTATTGAAATAGTTTCTCTAATATTATGTCTATTAAGAGAGCATTCACTTTTTAAAAAGGTGGCATCATTTTTACGAGTTTGATTACTGGTTTTGGCTTGTGTAATAAAGGCATGAAGAGTAAGGGATGAACTATAGGAACATAGTTATTCGTGGAAATTTCCATTTTTCTTAGATCTATTTACATACATATTTATGTTTTTGATACTATGTATTTATATATTTAATTCATAAATAGGGATGGACACCAACCATAGTTAAGAAGGTAAACAAGGAGGAAATATTAATTTTTAATAAGTAAAGAACGAACGAGTAACCTCTATACAATTTTTAAAATACCTGAAGAATTTTTTTCGCAACGCTACATTTTCACATTTATCACTAAGGACGCTGTATAGTAGAAAATCGCGGCGAAAAATTCAGTCCTTGTCGTTCTCGTCATAAAATAAAAGGGTCCCACGTACGTCCTAATTGAACAATAACTATAGCGGGAAAATATAATGTGGGATGCCCCACATTACTGAAATCAAGCTTGCCGCCACAACCGTGGTGGCAATTGGGATCGCATTATTTAACTTGATTACTAAACAGGTTAAAGTGACGGCACACACAAACACGACGAACATTCCGGTCGGCAAGATGTAGTAGATAACCTGGTTCGAAATCGTGGAGAGGATTTCTAGTTGACGATAAGTTTTTAAATGTTGTTGAAATTTGAGCCTTTTTTGAAAAATATTTTTGGAAAGTAAGGTTTTCTGACTTTGGAGGAACAAGGAGGTTAAACAGGATTTAAAGGATAGCAGCCAATTCGCGGCTAATAGGAGAGTGCCCAACAAACTTATTGTTGAGTGAAGTAATGTGACAAATATGAAGACTAGTCTTACAAGGAAAGTCACGAATTTTGGAAAAAATGTCACATTTCTGAATAAAAAATGGGACGGGTCGACACCGTTGTGGAGAAGGGGGATAAGCGCGGCCACTACGGGGATTAGAAGAACGGGCGGGATTATTAAATGGAGAAAAAGTCCGAGAGGATCCAAATTTCTGGGACGATTTACTGTAAACAAGTTGAACAACTGTCGTAATAAATACAAACGTTTACATTTCCACAGTTTTCTAATTTTTCCCTCGTTTCTCATTTTCCCTCCTTTCTAATTTACCCTAAATTTTGTAATTTTTCCAACTTTTCTATCGTTGTATGGGTCCTCTCCCGTTTTCCCCGATTTTCTCGTATTCTCCTGTCCGCGATAAAATGCAACGAAATGAAAAAGTTCGAATGGATCGGAGATTTGGGGTAGTTTTCCTTAAAACAATTAACATTTTCCAGCATAAACCTTTAATTTCTGCACTTTTCTCATTTTATTCTCCGCCTACCGACATATAATCACGGCAAATGATTTGATGAAAATTGCAATAACTTTCCTTCTCGAAAGTTGGCCATATTTTGTACAGACATTTCGGTGAAGTGTCCCCAGAAAATAAATATGCGCGATTCCAAATTATATGTGGATAAAGTGTCCAGAATTATGCACAATTATGTATAAACCTTTCGACAGAGATGACCGGACATTAATTTTCTGCAGAATCGTGCAAGTTTTTTCTCCAGCCACACTCAAAATAAACTGGTGTCAATCCAGTGCGGTGTTGTCACATATAGACACCACGCGGTGTTGATGCGGGCAATTAACACCGCGCGGTGTCTATATGTGATTTCACCGCGCTGGATTGACACCAGATTATTTTGAGTGCATGTGTAATTCTGCCAAAACTATTGCGAATAAATAATTTGGCATATGCAAATAAATCATTCTGCCCAAAAAATTTTCCAATAACCGATAAACATTTTCTGATGAATTTTACAAATTTGTTCTGTTGTGAAGACCTTATGTGCATATGAATAATTCTGTAATGTTACATATACACGATTTTTATACCTAGGAAAGTCGAAACATCTAAGTTAAAGTAAATTTTCTTACCCCGTTGGATCCCTACTTTATGACTGAGAAGTCTAGAATTTATGTAAAGAAGACAAATTTCCTCGGTTTTCCAAACATTTGTCAGAATCATGGTGACGGATATGGTGTTCATACTGGAATACAAGACGAGTAGTACTCCAGCTGTTAGAGAAACGTCGGAAGCACCCATTTTCTTAAACAGGATCCATCTCGTCAAGGTGTAGAATGAGAAGGACGTCCATGAGACGAGTAAGATGGACATTGAGTAGAACGGGACCAATTTTTTGAACTTGGTTGGCCTTGGCCGCCAGGTTTTAGTATTCCACGAAATCGCCTGCGTATAGAGGGCGCTACTGAATTGTGCGAAACGATGCAGAGCTTGGGCAGGAGTGTGTGATGGGACTGAAGGGTGGGGAACATATTTCCCCCGAAAAGTGGGAGGACTAACACGACACGATAACTTATGGGGCAACATAGCTTGAAGGTAAGTATTTGCTCGTTAAGACTCGAAAACTTTAAGACTGTCTACACATAAAAGTTTGACGGAATGAGAAACTTTGAGGATTTATGGATTTTATGAGCCATTTAAGGTGAGGTGGACAAGCAAAAATTTTGACCCGGTCGTGCTTTGGAAAGGTATAATTAGGTCACAATTATGTATTTACGTATATTGATACCAATCAATTCCAAATTGTCTGCCTATTAATACATTTCAGAAATCAAATGTCACGACTTATATATATAAGTTTGACTCAACTTTAAGTAATTGTATGTATGTGAAACACAGAACTCCTTTATATTTACGAAATGGTGAATGAGAAGTTTTATCAAAATGAGAAAACCAGTGGAAAACTCAGGTATCCCAGACACGTAACGTCATGAATAAAAATTATGAAAAACTGAGCAATTTTTTTGCTCAGTTTGAAGGTGGTCTAATAATTTTCCGGGTCTCACTAGTGATTGGGAAAGATTTGAAACATAGATATGATACGGCCAGAAACCCTATTTATTTATGATTTGGCCCCTTTGCTCTGTAAAATTTTATTAGCCCCTTGAGGTGCTTTTTGTTTAAACATACATAGGCCCTGGGCCACTAAATTGTCTAGATTTTGACATAAACTGCAAAAGTTTAGAACTTCTCGTTTTTGTGTAATGGTTTTTCCCAAACTGAATTTTCCCTTTTTCACGAAAGTCAAAATTTCTCACTGAACTGAGCTTCAAAAAATTTAGGAATATTTTTTGTGTTAAACTTGAGCATTTTTACAGCGTCAGAAAAATTCAAGTGATTTTTGAACTGCGTAATTGCTTAGGAAGTGGGTGTCAAAGCCAAACAAAAATTTGAAAACCTTTTTAAGGGTGAAATTATACCGCCCCTTAAAATAAAAAAATGCTTAATTGCAAGAAGGAAGATAAGTTTAAAAACTGCACGATTTCAACAATTTGCAAAATTATGTATGCGTTTTTTTATTTTAAGTTAAATAAAATTCAAACGCCAAAATTTAAATACAATTTTTACCAGACACATTAGTTCTAAATTAGAACTAAATAATATGCCTGGTAGGCTTTGAGCCTATTTAGTTCTATTTAGCTTTAGTTCTATTTGTGCCTTATAATTAAATGGAATATTTATCAGGCTCAAAGCTGATATGAACCTCAGACTCGGGGCAAGCCAATCAATCAGTTTTGCGTTTTTTTCTTCACTTCTGTAATTGTATTCAATCAATCCTTATCGAAAGAGTCAGGAGTTTGAATGCTGTGAATTTGCCATGGTGTGACGGCGGTATCAATTCAGAGAATATACTCGTTCTGTTAAATTACAAAAATTCTTGCATCATCAATTTTTTAATCAATTCGGTTAACACTCTTAAAAATAATACCCTTTTAAAAAGCAAATGCACTCTAAATAAGTTGTGTTTAGAGTGCATAGTCTTTACAATATATTATAATACTCTGGATATTGTAATATCCAGAGTACATTAGTCTTTACCTGGTCATCTTATCTTTGTTCAGGATTTAGTTTATCTTACTTAATGTAGATAGGTTACATTTAAAGAGTATTTACTTTACAAAGTGTATGTACCATTATGTAGTATAGGGCATAGATCGGATATTTTGCATACTCCGGCCTCCGGAGGCCGGAGTACGTACTCCAAGCCCGGAGTACTCCGATCTATGGTATAGGATGAATAATTGAATGAATTTGCTATGAATTTGTCCGTCTGTCCGTCCGACTGTCTGCCAGTCAACAGGGTAATGCGAGAACGGAGCCACATAAGTAAGATCGGCTTATGGCATCATTCACATTACCCAAGGGGGAGTGGTTAATATTTACGATCTTCGATTAATCCCTTCACTCACGCAACCCCCTCCCACTGGGTCAGAGGGTGTGGTAACATAATTTTTAGCAAGTTACTCGTACATTTCACCCTATTTCTACATTCTGTTTGTAACGATTTATTTTTATAAGTGCACCCTAGCTTTACGCAAGATGAATGATGTTTTATGATTAATACTTCAAGTAAACATAGCAGCGTGAATGAGAACAATTGACAAGTTATTAAATTAATTGGCTACAGAATTCATCGAAATTCGGCCAATTTTATCGCATCTGTCACTCTGGTCGCGTTCAGTTAATTAACAAATGGTGATAAATCGAATGCCAAACATAACTTGGGACAAGACGATCGGTCCAAATTCAATTAGTTTTGATCTTATCTATTCGTATACCATTGCGTATAGTATTGAGTATTTAGGATTAGGTAAGTTTTCACATATCTATTTTTGTCTTCTTCATCGTATTAAAAAGCTGGCGGAACTAATGTTGACGAGTTAGTCGTACTGGAGACACACGGAAATCAACTTTACAGTTAATCAGAACTTCAAGTCTTTAGAAAAAATGGGGAAAATGAGACTTGTCTACTTAACGCACGTTATAACTTTACTTCTTTCCTGTTCAGTCTTGTCCAACGGTCAAGGCCCGGAATGTGACGTTGATGAAGGGGGCCCTTCTGTAAGACATTACTTTCAAACTTATTAAATAAAAGGTTAATATTTATGTCTCATGTGTAAACGATAGTTCTCCACATTTAAAATAGTTCGTTTAATTATTAACGGCCAGTTAGCGGCTAAATACGTAAGAAATGAATGTGTATGTACAGGGTGGTTTAAATGTCAGGTTACAATAGAAAATGCTTCAATGGGAAAAATTCGCAAATCTCCATTAGTTACTGAAATTTTGCTTTTGAAATTTAATATTTTAAGAATTTTGTCACCAATGTCCCATAATTTTTGATAAAAATTAATAAAAATCTCAATCCCAAATCCGTAACTAGTGGAAATTTATGAATTTTTCCCATTGAAAAATTTTCCGTTGTAACCTGACATTTAAGCCACCCTGTATGTAGATGGTTGAGTGTCCTCTGTGGGAGGAGGGTGTGCCGACCTATCAGCCTTACCCGTACCACTGCCAGAAGTTCATCGAGTGCACAAATGGGGATTCGGTCGTTCAGTGTTGTGCTCCGGGGACGGTGTGGGATCAGGATTTACTTGTCTGCAATCACGAAGGCGTGACACCTTGCGTCATCGTGACGACTACACAAATTCCGTAAGTCACAGGTTTTAATTTTCGCCCATGATGATATCTTGTTTTGAGCTTGGTGTACATAAATGAAATTGTCGATGTAAAACGATTTTAACAGAGAATCACCTACTCTACTCGCACCAACTACACCAACTACAACTACACCGACAACGACAACAGCAACTACAACTACACCGACTACGACTACAGCAACTACAACTACGCCGACTACGACTACACCAACAACAACTACACCGACTACGACTACACCAACTACAACTACGCCGACTACAACTACACCAACGACAACCACAACCCGTCCAACTACAACCACAACTAGTCCAACTACACAACGTCCTCCAATTGGAAATGGAACGATTTTTAGACTCATCAGCTATGTGTCCTCACGGGTAAGAAATCCACCGCGCTTAAAAAATTGATGTTACATATCTTCTATATTATAAGCTGGAAATGTCTGTTGGCAACGGAAGTGAAAGTGATTTTCCGTGACGGAAGTGAAAGTGGGGAAAGTTAAGTTTCGAATGGTGTGAAAATTAAACAATTTTAATTTAACACAAAATTATGTTTCATTTAAAAGCCCACCCAAAACACCACCCAAGATAATCTACGATATAATCACCGTCTGACACCACCCCCAGATATATACTGTCTGACAACCACTCCCTATAACCAACCCAGGAGTGCACCCCCAGATAACCACCACCAGACCGCTACTCCCGGATAACAGCCCCAAGCTAACCATTCTCAGGTAACCACCATTAGAGAATCACCTCTTGATAAGCACAACCGTACAATCACTCCCAGATAACCACAGTAAGATAACCACCTCTAGGTAACCACTCTCAGATAACAAGTGCAGGGCATACCACTGCATCAATAGTTCCTTGCAGTGTGCACATGTTTGCACTGCACAAGATCGTCCTTTCATGTCAGGCACTGTTTGTGCAGTTGACCATGTTTTAACATGGGTCAACGAGTTGTGTCACGTCGGAACTGCAACTATTGTGATGGGCTGTGCTGTGGGGACAGCACATCTTGGCCACTGTACTTTAAGGTGACGTTAAAGTGAAATGGAAGCCACTTTTGCTTCCGTTGCGGATCATTTACTTTGACTTCACTTGCCAACAGTTATTTTCAGCTAATAATATCGATGAAATAAAAACTTAATTTGGTGGAATTATGCACAATCCCGTTCTATTTTCTTGACAATCAAAGAAACTTGCGCCCGGCGGGCAACGGGCTTATACGCTAGTTTATGTATACGACGAATCGTGTAGTAGAGTGCGTATCCACATTATTCTATCTGTATTAATAGGCAATGGAGGTCTATAACTCGGACCTAATCACCTCCAACAAAATCCACGCTTATTCCGCCTATTCCGACTGCTCAAGGTTGGCCCAAGTTTGGAAATTGGGCATTTCAGGTAAGCCTCACAATTAACAATTATCTAGCTAACCGTAATACAAGTCTGTCCGAGTTTGTAATTATTTAGGCCACATATTGGACAATTTGGTTATCAGACCATTTTCAGAAACAATGAAAGCTATGTATAGAAAAGCACTGTTGCGATGCTTATAATTCCAGTTTTTTTCGGTTAAGTCTGGTTTACGGTTGCAGATTAATAATTATGCCTACATTTAAAACGCATAGGGTTTCGAGCCAAATTTTCTCAGATTGGGCAATATCTATACCTTGGGCCGAAATATGTAATTACTACATATCGTCGTCCTAATTCTAAAAACCCCTAAGTGCAGTCTCATCTTAATTCTAAATAGCCCTAAGTGCAACTGCTTCGTAATTTTAAAAAGCCCTAAGTGCCGTCCCTCGTTAATTTTAAAAACCCCTAAGTGTATTTTCGCATTAATTTTAAAAAGCCCTATGTGATACATAAAAACGAGTAAAAAGCCCTAAATGCAATTCAAATTTAAATTTCAAATTATGCATAATTAGACAGTGGTTGCGGAAGCGTGGGGACATAGGGACAATGTCCCCACGGAAATTTTCCCGTGGGGACAGCCAATGTATTTGTCCCCACGGTCACGCGGGGGTCAAGTGCATGTATTAAAAAATGAATGCCAGAAGACTTGACATTGAAAATTATGGTTATTCATAATTATGTATTCCCTTTTCTGACGTTGGACACATTATAAAAAATAGACCGTATATGCCAACCAGCTATGCATTTGTATACAAGCATTATACAAAAATTGCATTAGCATTTAAAATCATAGTAATTAACAAACTTATTGGTAGCGTATTTGTCCCGATGAAATTTTAAGTGTGTTGTGTGTAGTAATTTGTTTTTGCTTTATTTAAATAATTAAAACTTTAACAAACTGTTTATTTCAAAGTTCCAAGAGTTGCATGCAAATATTTAATTAAAACGTATCATCTGTTTAAGGTGAGATTTACTCACCGGAAATGTATTCAGTTTAACCTTCTCCTTGCAGTATCAAAAGTTGTAATGTTCTTAGAAGAACTAAAATTATCAAAAAATTTCAATTTGCTGTGGGATGAGATGGTCACCAAGCTTGAGGAATATGAACTAACCTAACCAAGCCTTCCAAGGAGAAGAAAGGCTAATCAAAAATATAGCCCACTTACGGAAGTTCCCATATATACATCGTGGCCAAGAATTATCTGACCAGGCGAAGTATAGCCTCAAACATTTGTTAATTTCACAAGAAAAACATTTTATTAACAAAAACTCTTATAGTATTTTCTAAACTAACGTCTTGTGGGTCCCCCAGACGATTGTGCATGTTATGAAATTTTGCCCTCAGATTTCCTGATAGATTTTCCAGACAGTTTTGGGAATTTTTTTCCAAGCGTTTTTATAACGTCACATCTAATTAAATTAGATTTGATAAAATACTATACATAGCTGTGATAACCTCATACTGTGTGAAATTTTTTTACCACAAATTAAATTTTGAAGATATGTACTAAACTTACCTGTGCCATTCTTACTAGGATTACAAATTTTTCCGCAAAATTTCAGAAATTTCAAATTTTTCTCAAAAATTTCAAAAATTTCAAAAATTTCGAATTTTTCTGATAAATTTCAGAAATTTCGAATTTTTCTGATAAATTTCAGAAATTTCGAATTTTTCTGATAAATTTCTCAAATTCTGAATGTTTCTCAAAAATTTCAAATTTTTCTCAAAAATTTCCCAAATTTAGAATTTTTCTGAAAAATTTCAGAAATTTCGAATTTTTCTGAAAAATTTCTCAAATTTCGAATTTTTCTCAAAAATTTCTACTTTTTTTAATTTGAATTTTTTTTACAAATAGAAAATTTTGGAAATTTGACAGTGAAGGTGAGAATTTAAAAAGTCCACTATGTTTCGTGAGTCTCCTTTGTAAAACATCTAAGAATGGCAGAATCAAAATTTAATTTCAAAATTTAATTTGTGATAAAAAACGTCACACAGTATGAGTTTATCACATGTGTAGTATTTTATCACATCTTATTATGCATAATTATGCATAATTTGAAATTTAAATTTGAATTGCAGTTAGGGCTTTTTACTCGTTTTTATGTATCACATAAAAATGGCTTTTTAAAATTAATGCGAAAATACACTTAGGGGTTTTTAAAATTAACGAGGGACGGCACTTAGGGCTTTTTAAAATTACGAAGCAGTTGCACTTAGGGCTATTTAAAATTAAGATGAGACTGCACTTAGGGGTTTTTAGAATTAGGACGACGATATACATATGCATAATCACACTGGTTCATTTTCGTTCATATGAGAGAATGATAGTGTAGATGTAAAAATTAATTTCTTGTCATGTGCATAAAAGTAATGTAAGATTGGATGTCATTTCAGATGAGTGAGTATCTTTACATGCAAGGGTTTCTCAGTACTTTCCGAAATCCATTCCTTTTACATAGTGGGGTCATAAGTTCTCGTGAATGCATTTCCGGTAATAAATCCCAAAGTATTAGAGCTATCTGTTCGAAATTTTTATGGATTAAGAAGCTATTAATATTGTTTAGAAATCATAACTTCTTTGTCAAGATTTCGTCCACGGGCAATTAGACATAACTCGTGACGGCCACAGGTTGATCGTGGTACGCGCCAATTTTCGTGCCAAAAGTATTTCAGACTTTTCACCGTTGGCAAAAAATTTAATAGAAAAAAATACCAGATATTTGTTGTACAGAAGTCTGACATCCGTTTAAGTATGCGGAAGTCAATACGAAGTCATCACCGTGGTGTGCATGGGAGCAAGTTGGCTGGAGAAATGAAATCTCTGTTTTTTATCGCAAAGGGTACAAGTTGAAGCCAAGAATTATTTTCAGAGTGTCCTAAAGCCAAACGTTAATAACCTGAACCCTGGACCCTCCGAAAATCGACATTGGACCTTTCAACAAGACTCTGTTCCTGCGCAAGGTGCAAAATTGTCCAAAACTGGCTTCAGACGAATTTTCATGACTTTTTTTCATCCGTAGAACGGTGCTCAGTATCTGCAGACCTTAATCCCCTAAATTATGACTGGTGGTCAAAATTATAGGTACAAGTATGCTCTAAATTTCACCCAAGTGTGGAAGGGCTGAGGTCGCACTTACTGAAGATCTGGCGCTTTTCCCAGGAAATCCGTGCGTGCCGCGATCGAGCAGTTTTCGCCACGACTTATGTCTTGTGTACAAGCCCGTGGAGGAAATTGTGAAAACGAAGTTATGATTTCTAAACAAGATTAATACCTTGTTCATCCACAAAAATTTCTATCAGATAGCTCCAATACTTTGGGCTTTATCACCGGAAATGCATTCACGGGAACTTATGGTCGGACTATGTACAGAAACTTGTGCATGGGTCCTTTTTCATCATAGATAAGTTACACGTAACACATCGTTGCAAATTATTACATTCTCGACATTCTTTCGAAAAATTCTAGAAATGCTTTCCGCTCGTCAAATATTCATTTATCTATGCAAATCCAACCCAGTTTAAATTATTTTACGACTTTGGTACAAATAAATAATTCGATGCCAGGTTCGGATTATACTTTCCACTCGGCCTTGGGTGGCTCGAATCAATGGAGACATAGGATGAACAGATGTTTTCCAATCCACAACCGTCCCTGCACAGCGGTATGCTTAAGATTGTAAATTTGAAGTTAGTAAAATTTAAAAGCAGCAGGTAAAAATTAAAAGCAGCAAGTAAAATTTTTCAAGACATAAATAAATTAATTTCTTTGATCTTTCAGGAAGGGACTCCGTACTGGCGTTTAAGTTCCGAGAACACAATATTACACAGTATGGAATGTCGAGAATGAGCCGAATAACACAATTCGTTACACAAGGTTAAAATAAGGCGTCTAATAACATACAAGGGAACCTTTTTTCAATCTCAATACACTGAAAATGTCTAAAACAGTGTAGTGTATGAAACAAACCAAGGCACAAATTGGGAACCACGTGACACCCATCGTTTTGTTGAACGGCCCCTTTGAAGACAAATATTGGCGATAATGTACAATTCTTTAGTAAATTTCCCCTTGTTTATTTCCACGCGAGGCAGGGCGCGTATTAATTTGGAGGCCCGTTAGTTTTCTTACAGTGGGCCAATCAACTTAATGATGGGGGTCACATGGGGTTCCTAATTTTCCTTAATTCTTGTACATAACTTGCCAGAAAATTTCAGCTTAGCTTGAAATAAGGTTAACTTGTAAGTTGTCATTTGTCATCAAAATTATCAAGGTTGTATTTAATGTCTTCCAGTATTCCGAACGCTGGTGGGGGGATTGACCTGCTAATGTATCCTTCGGACATGTCGAACACTGCACAGTGGTGGGAATTTAGGCGATGTTAAGCAATGAATAGATGTTGAAATCATTGCAATTCTATGTCATTATGTACATATTTTGTCGCAAAAGTACAAGATGTAACAATTCAAATGTCTGTATTTTATTTGTTCAATAAAGCATGGTGACAGAGAATTACAATTAATATTACACTATTATGTATTTTTGAGTTTGGACCTCATTATAAGGTCAAAAATATTTATTTATGTTATTTATGACGTTTGATCTGAATATTTCAGATACATGGATTGTGTCCACCAATCAATTAACTAAATATCTATTGCAAATTTTTCGAATGCCCACCAATTATTAAATTTGTCAATTTGTTAAAATTGTCAATTTGCTTATTGGAACATTATGCGTGTAAAAAAATGAATACATTTGATAAAGTCGCTACGACATCGACGAGTACCCTCTGCATTGCGGTTAATATTTATTTGGCCTCCAACATTTTGACGACTCGGTGAACATTGTAATCGAGGAGCCCCAATGTATAAGAAAATTTCAAAATTTTGCAAACAATTGAAAAACTCAATTTTTTCAAAAACTTCATTACACACGAAAGTTGAACTGTTTGTCATGATTTTCGTAAAAAACTACGAAGATCCGTCCAGGATTTCAAAAGCTATGGCTGTTTAAAAATTAAAAAACCATTAAATTAGGCATATGTCGCGCCACGCCACGGCACCAAATATGAGTTTTACAAGGAAATATGAATGGATCCTTCACTTGGGGCCCAGGTAGATTCTACCAAACATGGTGGAATATCATATGGATATCAAACTATCTGCAATTGATTCATTTTTTCTCCCCTCACGGACCAGGCTCATGCAATCTGAAGAAATCCTATGGTCGTGCCGTTACCATGTCGCTTTCTTTATCTTACTCTTTCAGCAGGGTGGCAACAGGACCTCGATTAATACCAGAATACATAGTTTGGTTAGACAGATATGAGAATGGATAGTACACTCTTAAAAATTGTGTTACATTTTTGAAAGTAAATGCTGAGTCAATTCTTGATTTAATATGTAAACTGTCGCAAACGTGCATACGGAAGTAGTATTAGTCTCATTTCACCCAAGCACCACCCACGACAGCGCGGGTAAACAAAAATACTTAATTTTACTGCATTTCATTTACAAACAAGTTTTATAACCGGTTTAACGGGTTTGGGGTAACTTAAGCCGGTCTGCGGCAATATGACATAAAGAACTAAGTTCAGCTGGTAACACACAATTCTTGTTATGATGATTCAATTTACAAATTCAATTTCAATAAAAATCTCATTTCTCCCCGACCGCATCCACAACCACTAATAGTGGACCACTAATAGTGGTCCACTATGGGGATGAGGATTACCTCGGAAACTAAGTTTAACTAACTTTAGTAGAATCCTCCACTTTTATCATAAATATGAGTACCTCATGCGGCAAATCGATTTAGATAATCTCGATCCGTTATCCGTAATCCTGCTGACGAACAGACGAACGGACAGAAAGACAGATATAGCGACAATTAACTTTTAAAAAGGTGACAATATTTTTTAGAGTGAATCGCTGATTATTGCTTTTGTAAGGAACGTATTCAAGAGCAAGAGGTAAATTTGAGGAACATGTTTCAAAATGACGCTGCGTGGAAATTTCCAATTTTATATCTCATGAATTTTTGTATGTTTTTATAAGTCTGCACCATAAATTATGGGAAGGAGAGGAACATTTAGTCGGAATCAGGGTGATGGAACATTCTTTGCAATTCCAAAAATTGGTGGAAAAAGGACAAAATACGATGTGTGATAATGATTCCATTTTGGCGGAATATGGGCAAATTTGAGTAACGAGTTTGAAGATTTGAACTATTGTCTAATCAATTCATGATTTGATAATATGCTTTTCTTCCTCCGCAAATCTGATTTCATTTGAAGAAACGAGATATGAAAAGATCTTGCAGGGTTTCCTGGGTAGTCAGTGAGACGAGATTGAGAAGATGATGCAGCTTTCACCACCACTTGTAACCATGCGGGATGAGCTGGAGATGAGATGGGAAAGTGAAATCTTCCCGTTTCATGACAGTGGATAGTCTCACTTGAGGGGTTCAAGTCATGACAATTTCGTTCTTTTACTTTCACAAGTTGCAAAAGACAACCCTTACTTTTCTTCATTGCTTATTAAACTACTAAAATTTTGATAGTATTTGAATTAGTTGGTTGAACTTCATCAAAATTAAGTTCTTCTACTTTCATAAATTTCCTAAAAAAATAATCACATTTTTCTTCAAAGGTTAGCAAACTATTAAAATTTCAGTTGGTAATAATTGGTTAATCTCCATCAAAATTAAAATTGTAAATTCTGGGATTCACGCCGTACAGTGTTTTAACTTTTATGACGCGCTCACAAATTTCTTAATACAAAAACCCACCTATAATTTTTCCTGATTGCTTGGTCAACCATTAAAGTATTGGGGATTTAACTTACTAGTAAACAATCACCATGGGTAGAAGGACATTTACCCTGAATTGCGAATTCTGCTTGTGCACCATGTTCATTTTGAGTTGGACTCTAAACGCCACGACTATTCTGCTGGTGGGGAGAAAGGGCAGGCTTGAGGTGCTAAGGTAAGCGAAAAATCTGCATAATTGACCTGTTCATACATAAATTAGAAACCCGCTTGAAAATCGTGGGGAGGATTCTGCATAAGTTATTTTGACAATGATGCCTGCAAACAGTTTCTTACGGGTGTGTTTTGCAGAATAGTTTGTGCAAAGTTATACATAATTCTGCATTGCTTACATACGCATTTTCTCGTTTTGCATAATTCTTCAGACAATCTGCAATTTTCGATGTTCGAATTTTCATTATAATTTACAAAAGTGCTTAAATGATTCATTTTGAAACTTATAACATATAAATTAATTGCATAACATTGATGATTGAATAATTACCATAATTCTATGCCAAATTGCAGGCAGGCCGACTACCTGATTTCGTACGTGTCCATTACGGCCATCGTGGCGTCCACGATTGGACTGGTGACCCTTTTTGGAAACGGAGTTACGTTGGGGGATGATTTTGCCTGTGCGTCAGCAACATTTTTAGCGAGTGAGCGAGTTTATTATTATTTTTTATTTATGAATTTATTAGCAGAGCTGGCCAAATTACTTGGAAGTCAAATTACAAATTACAAATTACAATTACAATCACAACATTCCTTCAATTACAATTACAAATTACAATTACTCAGGAAAACTCAATTACTAATTACAAAGTACAATTACTTCTCTAAAAAAATTTCGCTTCAATTACAATTACAAATTACAAATTGCGTAATGGAATTAAATCAGAAATTACAATTACATTTGAGATTTTTTAATAAAAATTCATCATTTAATAGTCAAATAATTTCAATACTTGTTCACTTTTAACAATTTAAATGCCTTTACCTCAAAATTTCCACCTAGAAAAAATAATTTGCAAAGGCAAATTTTGCAAGTAAAAGCATTTATCAGTATGCATATTGTTCAAAGTGAACAAGTATTGAAATTATTTGACTATTAAATGATGAATGTTAATTAAAAATAATCTCAACTATAATTAGTAATTTGTCTTATAATTCAATTGTGTAGTTAGTAGCATTTACTTATTTCCACGAACAAGGCCCTTATGCATGAGAATACACACTAGTAATGCATTCTGATGTAATTTTTTAAAAAATTGCGAATGCAAAAAAAATGTTTATTTTAATCCAAAAAGTGAAAGGCAGTGAAATGCTCACGGATGAAATACGACAAATTTAACAAAAACGTTGAATTTTGATTTGTTCTACTCACGATAGATGGTGATTTAGTAATTGTAATTGAAGAAGTAATTGAATTACAATTACACCATGCTGAAATGTGAAATTACAAATTACAAATTATCAATTACATTTAGTTCAATTACAAATTGCAATTACAATTACATTTCTTGAATGAAGTAATTGAAATTACAAATTTCAATTACTAATTTGTAATTTGTAATTGTAATTGTCAATTACTAATTTGGCCAGGTTTGTTTATTAGTGCATACTTATGTATGTAAGTTACTATGCGCCAATATGTAAATATGTGGGACACATACTTTCCCACCTTGAAAATCTCAGCATGGTGTAAAGGGTCGTCGGCGCGCAGGGTGTCCTGTCCTGTAAGTACATACATTTGCAAGTTGGTGAATTTGCAAATTTCCCATTTCTAACTGTATAGGCGACATTTTTTTGTAATTATAATCACAACTCAATCCACAGCAACTTTAGAGAAGGTCCATTCTGAGTTGAATTAATTGTGCCTTGATTTTGGTGACAAATTGTCACTGATAATGCGACAGCCAGTGTATATGCGACTTGATCGCTTCACGCTTACCGAGACCGAACTCCAATCACCCAATGAGGGAAATATTAATTGAATTGGTTAAGATTAAGCTTAAGATTGAGATTAATTAATCTTAATCCATGGTCTTAATCAAGAAATTTGATCCCATTAATCAATAATTTTAATCTTAATCTTCCCAACCAATTCAATTTAGTCTAATTTTTAATTTTTAATGTTCAACTTTTTCACTTAATTTTTAATCAGGATTAATATAATTAAAATAGCTCTATATCTTACTCGGGTCACATAAATCTGTAACTTTCAAAGCAGTCTCGCCTCCTAGCACTGGCTGGAGACCTTTCTATTCACCCTTTATGAAAAGCTAAAAACAATTTCAAATTTTTGAAGAGTTACCTTAATTTTGAAATTAATTTTTTTTAGAATTGTATTCGATACAAATTGTGTCTATTTGCCAAATCAGTAAGTTGTTTTGAAGACCTATTTCTAATTACGTCATAGATCTAAGATTATGGTTCAGATTCTATCTTAAATGTCGATTATGTGAGAGAAACTGTCGTTAAAAAATTAAAACATGTATTGACTTGATAGAGTGATGGTTATTTTTCGAAATTTATAGAAGGATTTGAACTGCATCTGATGTTCAACACATTTTGGTCGGACTTACAAGTAATTTTATTCGCCCTGATCTACATACATACTTGAAATACAGACTTGATAAAAATTAACCTAAATTAGTCCATATACTGGTCTAAAATAATTGAGATTTAACTTTTAATCTGATTCATCAAAATAGATTAATTTGTGTTAAAAAGTTAATTTAGCTGAGGACGGATATTTTTAATCTCAATCTTAATCTCTGATTCGGGAATTTTAAATCTTAATTTTTAAATTCTAAACTCATTAATTTCTCAGCTCTGGAATATCGCTTCTCTTTTCACGCTTCTTATTTCTTGCTTCTCGTTAACTAAAGTTTCCATGTGCGTATGTGCACTACTAAAAAAAATCGTTTTATATGGTACAACCTGGAAGTAGGTGCACTCGGTTAATTCATCTGCTATTTCAAAACTGTGAATCGGTACTAAATGTTGCGTGATTAAATGTCCAGAAGGTTTTGGTAGCTCTGGTTTTGGAGTTATCTCAAACCAAAAAATAGCCGTGATAGGGGGTTTTCTAGACCCGTGAAATTGGTTGAATGGTTCGAGAGCTATAGGTTTTGGCAAACAAACAAAGCAATCTGGACCAGTGTGACGTATGGTTCCAAAAGTACATACTTTCAACTTATGGAAACATATTTACAATGCACATGCCACTGACATGTGCATTGTAAATATCAGAGAGAAACATATCTGACATGATGTCAGACATGTTTCTCTCGGATATTCGTTAAACCAGCACTTGTAAAATATCAAGCAACAACAAACAAAGTGTTAAAAAATTATTTAAGAACCACAGATGAAAAATCGGATGAGAACTTGGTTGGGAAATTAATAAGCTCAATTTTGGATGAAATGTGAAACGGATGACCTGGTGAAGAGAAGAGCAGGAGAAAACCGATAAGCGGAGAGGTGAACTCCATATTGTTTCGCATAGTGAAAATACGCATTTTTGCCAAATTAAAACTTTCGCCATTTCGCGAATTCTGAAGAAGTGATCAAATGTCACACCAAGTAATGTTGTTTGTGTTTAGTTCCTTGATATTTTAGTGCTGGTTTCAAGAAGATCCCCGCACGAAACATGTCTGACATGTGCATTGTTAGTTATGTGATTCCAATTAAAAGTCTGGTCAATTAAATGAGACCCGGTCGACAGGACACCTATTGGGTATCGGTGAAACAACTCGTGGGCATTTTGAGTTTTACAACCATCAACCTAACATCGTTTTTGTCAACTTGGATTAAAGTAATTCGAACATCGGCGTCAATTTCGTAATGTTGGATATTTAGGCCATTTTGTAGATACGGTGAAATTTTTTGTGTGGATCACCACCTTTTCATAAATCTCATTATGCCAACTTTCGGCGAAATGGACTTTAAGTTGAATCAGTTCTAAATATTAAATTTAGATTTATATTTAAAATATAAATCTAAATTTTAAAATTCATTAAAAAAATTTAAAAAGAAAATTTTCCCAAATTATTTTCGTAATGCAAGGAAATATCTCCTACACCCTGGCCGCAGGCCAGCAGGGTGTCTGAGATCTTTTTTGGCTTGCAGGGTGTCGTTTTTTGCCTTCGGTCAACAGGGTGTCCCGACACGCTCGACATTGAGGTGGGAAAGTATGGTGGGACAGCATGTGGCCATAAATGTTTCAAACAGGGTTCAATATTTCTCGTCCAAAATTACTTTTTACCAGGTGAAAAAAGTAAAAAAAAAACAGGGAAAACGGTTTTACAGTCCAAATTGGGAAAATATGGCTGGCCGCGTGTTCCTTAATAACCAATATTTTAGAAATTGGAATCGCCACGAATTTCTGAAAAATTTGATGTATTATAATACCTTTGACTATTTTTATTGTTTTGCCAATTTTTCCATATTAGTAGATTTTAATTTTAGACATTGTTTGAATTGAATTGTATTACCTACTTATATGGTCAAAATTTCATGAAGACCACGAATATGAAGTAAATTTTTTTTAATCCTATTTAAGTTTTAAAAAGGTTTTTCGGATTGCCTCAAATTAGAGTTTTTCCCATTTCCAACTTATTTTATGTGGGTGGTAAAAACTGTATTTTTCCCACTTTCCCCGCTGCCCTGGTTAATTTGGCTTTCACCGATCGAAACCCTGGTTTCAAATACAATTCGATAACTAGATTTGTATCACTAAATAATTGACATAAGCAATATGGGCATTAAGCAGGTACCCAGTTTTCCAGTGCAGATGCATTTTAGACAATTAAAAGTACTGACCGTGATTCCGCAGTGGTTGTCATCAACGCGTTTCCGGCTGGTGTGCTCTATCTGAACTCTGAACGGATGCGGGGTTACCTGTGTAAAGACAAAGGCCCCGGAAGCGTCCCCATCTGGCTGCTGGGGGCCTGGGGTTTCGCCATTCTAACCGCCCTCCCAGAATTCTTTACTACCGAATACAACCCCGATACATTTTTCTGTTACAAGGTACGTAAAAATTTCTCAAATAAAAAATTTAGTACTCCTAAAAATAATCTCTTTCTCGAGGTAATGCAGTAAAAATTTTAGATTAAATAACCTGGGTTAAATTGTGCGCAAACTTGAAGCTTTATCAAGTCAACGTTGCTCTGGATTTATAGTAATTCGTTCAATTTCGAATTTGGAGTGAATTTACTTTTCAAAAGGGTATCATTATTTTTAACAATGTGGGTATTTCGTAATGCGTGGCGCGATTCCTAATCGGATTCGTTTTCCAAGCCTGAAATGTTGGGTCCATTTGCATATGCCAATCTATACATGTGTCTGAAATTAATTTGTTTTTAATTGAAACAGACCGGACCCCTTGACCCGGAATGGATCGGAATGCTGTATGGCGTCGTAAGGTGTTACATACACCACGTGGGTCCCTGTATTTTGTTGACTAATGGTATGTAAACGCTTCAAGACAGTGGTTTTATATGCAATGAAATTTCAACCAGAATTTGCCACGCATTCAAAAATAATTATTTCCACGAAATAATAGATGTGTACACATTGAGAGACAAATGGCACCTGGTGTACAAGGAAAATGTAAGTTTAGAATTAAAATGCTATGAAATATGGATAAAATTTAATGGGAATTATGGGAATTTTTATAAACATCCAGTGAACAAGTAAAATTTGAAGCGTGAATATTAACACTTTGAAACCTTCGCAAAGTATGATAATTATTTGGGAGGTTATTTGTTTGTTAGAAAATAATACGCAATTATGTATACGCTATGAAACCTTTCAGAGCTTTGATATTGGATGATTTGTTTAAAAAATATGATTTTCAACCTTTTAATTTACGTCTATATATTTATTTTTACATTTCAGGCAGGCGACATCGAAGCGCGTTTGCTCGTTCCTCGTGTGAGGTTCGTGTGCGTAAATTCAGGCACTTTTATAGCCATGTGGCTCCCCTTCGGAGTTATTCTGACCATTTTTGAGCACGGTGACTTCCCGCAGCCAACTTTTGTATTAGGCTTCTTACTATCCGGGTACCTCGTCGCTCTCCCGCTGACCATCTTCTGGACCACAAAGGACCTCACGAGGAGGATTATTTTCCGGAGAAGGCGTCCAAAACAGCATGGACCGTACCAAGAAATTACAATCGTACGCAGGGATAGGAATATCCCTTTTAGGTGGAGGTATCGTGACGTGCTAGCGTCGGAGGAAAGTTCTCCGAAGGAGATTAAGGAGCGTCAGCTGGCGGATAGAATTTGAATTATAAAACTAGGGATGGGATAATTTTATCCATACGTGTACATGAACTTGGGAAATAATTTCAATCCAATTGCTATGTATATCGAAGTGATTGAAGCGAGATGTGGGAGAATGTACAATGGAGAGTAGAAATATCCCGATTTGGTTAAAAGTGGAACTGAGAGAGAGGATTTAGATCCCACTTGAATAAAGGTAAAGTTAAAAGTGTTCAAAATAGATATTTACGATTTTCTAATTATAGTGTAGTTTTGAATTTTTCTGAAACCTAGTTCAATAAAAAAAACTAGTATCATAAAATGTGTTTGGTGGACTTGGATACAATGCAACCATTTTGCTTTTTTTATAATTGTGACATGCGCAATGACCTTGCACATATTTTGAACATCATGCAACAGTTTAGAATAAAATTGATTACCAATATCTAACTGGAAGGCGTTTGAATACCATGATTTACTTTTATTTTAAGCAGTAAGACTGTTAAAGCACTTTATTTTATGTAATAATGCAGTAAATATGTGTGTGCATTATAATTAATTTTCATTTGTAAAATCATACTGATTGAGATTGATTGACATATTGATTGATAAGGTGCATGAGATGTTATTAGTTTATAGTTAGTGTAATAGTGTAATTGTGTAATACTTACATAAAGGTCACGTCGTATAAATCATTCGAAACTCAACATCTACCAATACCAATATAAATATTCTAAAAACTATTTTTATCCATCTTTCCAACTAACTTGGGGGAAAAATGGCTTCTTTCGGAAATGTCACCAAACCTGTCGTCAACGTGTCTAGCACAAAGTACAAAATTTTCAAGATGACAATTCTCTCAATCACTTTGGCTGAACTGACTTCAACGCCGAATTTTCTTAATGACTTGATTTCCCTGACCGTTAGTTTTCCTCGAGTGACCCCACTTTTTTCTGATTTTATCGAGTTAAATAGCTTTTCTGATGCCTCCCCCACCGATGCCGTGGTCAGCACTGCCAGCAGTAAAGCCATCATCAAGTTCCACAGGACAATTGGAAAGGGGGCATACTCGAAAAGGCTGACTTGACCGTGAAATCGAATAGTGGCAAATGCTGAGATGAAAATGAATCGACCAGGCCCCCAAAAACAGATGAATGCGAGCATTTCCTTCGTGATGGAAGAGTTAAAGGCTGCAAGAAGTACGCTCAAGGTGCGATAATCATGAATTTTACGTCGAGTGGATGATTTGCAAATTCTGCAAAGAAATTTATTAAATATAATTATACACAAATGAATAATTTTTTGAATTAAATGAATTTTGAATGAATAACTTAATGAATAAATTAATTTGGAATGAATGCTTTTTCAAATTAAATTAAATTAGAAGGAATAATTTTTTGAACTAAATGAACCTTGAATTAATATTTTTTTAATTAAATGAATTTAGAATGAAAACTTTTTTGAAATAAATGCGTTTGGAATTAAGCTATATTTTTAAACGCTGTGGGCTCTTTGTCTAATTTATCATCATTTGTCGCCATATTACCTGACTGCATCTGTACAGCAGATCGCGACGTAGACAGTGACTAACACATGGAATCCTTCCATCCCATCCACCAATGCGACTGAAGTCTTCGAGTAGATTTCCAGCAGAGCAAATGCAGCAAAAACTGAAGGATTTTCTAAATCCCGTTTAAAGTGGGATGAAATGTATTGCGGTTTGAGTGGAACGATGAGATACATAATGGAAACGGTGGGTGGAAGACTGATCAGGATCCACAGAATTGCCATTATTTGTAACTGAAGTGCATTGTACCGATGGAATATTGGTTTCCAAGTGGATTCCAGATTGTACTTGGCTGTAATTAACAACGCCATTAGTTATACAATATATTTTTGTCTGTGCTTTAGAATTTGATCCAGTTTTGTTGTTATTTAAGAGTTGGGTCAAATAATAGTAACAATATTATTACCCATGACTTCGTAAAATTCCACAAGGATAGAAGTAGTGTTAAAATCAAAACAAATTCCTAGTTCGGAATAAAAAAGAACTTTCCATCGTAGGCCAAAAGTGAACTTTCTTTGGTAGGCAACAGTTCGTTACCACCGTAAAAGAAAGTAGAAATTCACAGAAAAAGGCCACAGACAAATATCAGTAAAAGTCCCTATAATGTTACTAATTGCCCTAGTAGCTCAGAGGTCAGAGCACTTGACATGAATTCAAGGGAGCCGTGGTTCGATTCCCGGCTGGGTAACAATTTTTGGCATTATTCGGGATTTACGTATTTGATTTCTAAGTAAAATTGCTATTAATTATAGATAACTCGGTTCCGGTAATGGTAACGTACCGTATAAAACCGTGGATCTAATTAATTCTTTACTAACTGCTGCCCTCGTTGGTCGAACTTGTCATTTTTACTCACCTGACATTTCCATACAAAGTTTCTTCACTCCTTTAAACACAGCTGTAACATTGGTGCAGGAGACTTGCGCATTTTGAAAACTTAACCAACCCCAAACATACAGGTAAATCCAGATAAGAAGCCAAATAACGACGACAAAATAGGCCCGACCCTGACGCCCGACTTCTCCTGCCAAACGAACCACTAGAAAGCCAACATAAAGAACAATATTCAATTTTGTAAGAGATACACAAATCCTTTTCCTCAAGCGGGACGATACTCGTAAACATTTTTCCTTCTCGTCCCACTCGTACGGCGTTCCGTTAACTAAATTCACTACTTTTACCAAAATTCGGAGCGTATTCAACGTCTTGTCGTCTTGCATTTTTAAACAATTCAAAACTATTTTTCAATTATAGCTGCATGATTCTTAGATAGTTAATGCCGCGTTGTTTTGAAGTTCATGCATTTATACCAGATTTTTTATCGTTATTTCAGCACAATTTCGCGTCATCAAATGATTCGTCATTGTTTCTGAGTTGTCAACTGGCCGTGAATATTATCGGGTAAATGTGGACCCTACAATTATGTATTGCACAAAGTAAAGTTTTTTTTCTGTTGAATGTCAATAATCCGACAATGCAGGTGAGAGACCTTGCATCCAATCAATCTTACTGATTTGTTTGAACTTTTAAAAATGACGTTATCCTTTTGAAAAATAAATGCATTCTGAATTTTGTATGAAGTAAACCAAAGCTAGACTAACGTTGTCGTGATAAAGAGTAAAGGTTACTCGGAATTTAGTTGAGTTGGTTTAGTTAGAATTCAGATCGCATTTGCTTTTTTAAAATGGTAGTGCAAAGTGTAGTTTCGCAAAACGTAGTTATATTGATATGTGATGTCGTTTGGAATTATTTTTTTACTCAAATTTCGTAATAAATAAATACTATGCACAACGACTAAAATAAGCACGAAAGGCTTCATCGGGTGGAGCGTTTGGGTTTGAGAATATCAGATTAAACATAAACCAATAATGCATACATAATACCTGCACAAGCATTTATTTTCGGATTTAAAAAAAATCAATAATGAATTAGTATACATTTGATTTAAGATTTCGAATAAATCAATAACGAAGTAATAATTGCTTACAATTTTCAAATTGAACAAAAAATTACACATTCAGTTATTACCCATGATGCCCTATAGTAGAAAATCGACGCAAAAATTCAGTTCTGGTCTTTCCACTCATAAAATTAAAGGGTCCCATGCACGCTCTAATTGAACCATAACTACTGACCTCCTTTGTCCACATGGCCTTCCTAGTTGATGCTGCTACCTTCCACATTCCCGCCAAATTATCCGATTGCGTATTCAAATCTGCCATCAGAGGGAAAATGTAGTGTGGCATACCCCACAGGACGGGAACTTAGCGTCCCGCCAAAACCGTGGTCGCTATTTTGATAACGACACTTAACTTACGAACAAAACAGATCAAAGTGACGGGACACAAAAATACGATAAACGTTCCGACCTGTAAGAAGTTTTAGATAACCTGGCTCGAAATTGTGGATTTGTAGTTGGCGAAGGAAGTCCATGTGTAGCCGTAAAATGTTTTATTTCACGGCTCCTCTCGATGTAAGTAGTTATATGTAAGAAATGCATATGTGTGTAATGGAAAAATACATACGCGTGTCTGGAGAAAACAGCTTCTCGGGATGAAGAAGGTGTTTTGCCCAAAGGCGAATTTTAGGTTCTGGAATTATGCGCCCACATCTTCTTTGTAGATAGTCTTTGTTCAGTCTTAAGCCTTGATTGTATCCTAAATAAAGCTAGTTTCCTTTTGTCATCTTTCACAAAAAATTAAAACACTATAGACAATTTATTCATCATAAGTCCATCCTGCATCTCAAAAAGAACTGCAACACCATGCTCCCAGTAAGACGGACATTGAGTAGAAGGGACCAGGTTTTTGCATTGGGGGTTGGTCTTGGCAGCCAGGCTTTAGTATTCCACGCAACACTCTACGGATAGAGGGTGTTGCTAAATTGTGCAAAATGTTGCAGAGCTTAGACAGGAGTGTGTGATGGGATCGAGATAGTTAGGTGGACATTCTAAAATCCTAAAATGGATGCCGCTTAACATGCTGATATTGTAGCTTCCATGCAGGCATAAGAAGGCATGCTAGTAAATATTCTTAGTGGCCGATGCCGCTTCCACTCAACATTGGCCATTCTACAGGTCGTGTTAGAGTACTCTACTGCATGTTATTTCTCCACTGTCCCTCATGAAATAGCTCCTCCCTATAGGGCGGATTTGTCCTCTGACTCTCTTTAGAGAGTCACGGATTAATCTGACTAGGATCGGATGTCCTTGGAAATATACTTCCCCTCGAGACTGGGGGGATTAACAAAATACGAATACATTGCCATTAAGGTTTTATCTATATTTGTAAAAACTAGTAAAGTTAGAGGAAGTTGGAGAACGAAAAGTTTAAGGAATGAGAAACTTTTAGAATTTATGGATTTTTGAATAAATTTGATGTTTAAATTATGCTATTTGGCCGTGGATTAATTAGGTTGCAATTATGTAAATAGTACAATTCGTACATATCTAGCAACAAAGTTAAAATTGTTGGCTTATTAAGTCATTAAAGAACTGGAATGGCAGGAGAATAAGTTTAATTCCACCTGTCGAAAATTATTCACCTGTTGGATCCTGTGGTACTTTATGTACATACATATTTCAAGACAATGATTAAGAAGACGTTTTACAAAAAAGTCAAAAGAACTCAAAACTTATGTGTTCAACAGACACAACGGAATGCTCATTATCAAACCAACTGGAAAAGCAAGCCGTTGCTTTATTTTAAACTTAATATACATGATATATGTACATATATGTATTTATTTTTTAATGTCATCAAAACCAATTTTTAACAGCTACACTTTTACGGTTATTACTAGGGATGCCGTATTGTAAAAAATAGCAGCGAAAAATTGAGTCCTGGTTTTTCTCCTCATAAAATTAAAGGGTCCCATGTTCGCTCTAATTGGACCATAACTATTAACCTCCTTTGTCCACATGGCCTTCCTACTTGACGCCTCCACCCTCCACGACCTCACCAATTTATCCGACTGCGTATTCAAATCTGCCATAATGGGAAAAGTATAGTGCGGCGTACCCAACAGGACGGGAACCAAGCTCGCGGACAAAACCATGGACGCCATTGGGATGACGCTGTTTAACTTAATCATCCAACAGATTAAGGTAACAGCGCACAAAAACACGACAAACATTCCAACCGGCAAGAAAAAGTAGATAACCTGGTTCGAAATCGTGGAAAGGATTTGTAGTTGACGATAAGTTTTTAAATGTTGTTGAAATCTGAGCGTTTTTTGAAATATGTTTTCGGGAAGGAAGGTTTTCTTACTTTGGAGGAACAAGGAGGTTAAGCAGGATTTGAAAGATATCAACCAAAGATCGATCAAAGATAAGTGTCCCGAGTAAACATATCGTCGAGTGGAGAAGGGTGGCTAGGATGAAGACCATTTCCACCGGGGAGGGTGACACATTTTGGGAAATATGTAAAATTTCTGAATAAAACGTAGTAAGGGTCGATACCGTTTTGCGCGAGGGGGGCAAGCGTGGCCACGACTGGGATGAAGAGGACGGGTGGGATGATTAAATGGAGGAAAAGCCCGAGTGGGTCGAAAATTGGGGGGCTTTTAACTGAAAAATAAATGGAAAGTGTGTACAAAACATTAAATTGTGTATATCATTTTTCTAAGTTTCCTACACGTCTTATCGAATTTTGAGTTAAATTAGAAAACAAATAGGAAAGTTCCTTAAATTTGGGGGAAAATGAGGAGACGGAAATTGTTCTACAGAGAAGTATAGTTTTTACCGTATTTGGTCCCCACTTTTTCAGTGAGAAGTCTAGAATTTATGTAGAGAAGGCATATTTCCTTGGTTTTCCAAATATTGGTTAGCATCATGGTGACGGATATGGTGTTCAAAGCGTAATGTAGGACGAGCAGGATTCCCGCCGTGAGAGAAACGTATGAACTGTCCATTTTATTAAAAAGGATCCATTTTGTCACAGTATAAAATGCGAAGGATGTCCATGCCCCCAGTAGGACGGACATTGTATAGAAGGGGACCAGTTTGTTGCACGGGGTAGGCCTTGGCAGCCAGGTTTTAGTATTCCACGTAATGCTCTGGGGATAGAGGGCGTTGCTGAATTGTGCGAAACGCTGAAGAGCTTGGACTGGAGAGTGTGAAGGGATGTAAAGAAGAGGGATGTATTTCCTCCGGAAAGTGGGGGATTAAGAAGGCTCGAAAATTTATGGGGCAGCATGGGCTGATTTTACGTTTTAAAAATTGGGTGAAAGACTGATTTGTAACCTAATTTGTACATGTCACGTAATATTTACTTAAGATTATGATTTTCGGCACTACGTTTCCGGGTAAAGCTAAGTATTCACCTCATGTTTTTCGCGTGAAAACGCACTTTTCGGGCGAAAAGTGAAAAAATTTCGCCCCCATTTCGGCTCACGGTATTCACCTCGGAAAATATTTCGGGTGAAAACTTGCGACGGTTTTTCGCTCGACCCAAATTTTGTTGATTTTTTTCGGCCAAAGCGTAGCGAAAAAGTTTTCGGAAAACCATTTTGCGAAATTTGAAGCACCAATTTCAAATTTTGTCATTATTTATCGTTTGCAGATTCAACTTACGCATTTTGTAATTTCTATTTCTTCAACTAGTTTCACATAATATTAAACTTTAATTAAACGTTTTAATTGATAGGTTTATAATTAAAATATCTAAGTGGTTTAATTCCCAGCTGAGATCATGTCTGCCGAAAATATTCGAGAGGTGAATACCGTGGCCTTTTCAGGCAGAAATTATCCAAGAAAATATTTTGGTTTTCGCCCCAAACTTAATTCTCTCGCCGAAATATTCCGGTTGAAATTTTCTCCCGGAATTTTTTCGGCCGAAAAAAAAAGTAGGTGAGTACTTAGCTTAAGTCGTGTATGCAATAAGTTTACCTCCTGAATTTTAACAATTGAGTAGCGTATAACCCTTTCTTTCCATCTGGAAGATTGACCTGGTCGCTTTCATTCATTTAACTGATTATGATACTAATTGTGATAATCAGTGAAATTGGATTTCTTGTCATCTCAGACGAATAATGGTAGTGTGAATGAAAGAATTTTTCACTTGCTCCATTTTTCACCTAATACAGGGTGGTTAAAATGTCACGCCACAATGGAAAATTTTTCAATGGGAAAAGTCCCTAAATCTCCATTAGTTACAAGATTTCGGATTGAGATTTTTATAAATTATTATCAAAACTGATGACAAAATTCTTAAAATGTTGCATTTTAGAGACAAAATTTCGGTAACTAATGGAAATTTACAAATTTTTCTCATCGAAAAATTTTCCATTGTTGCGTGACATTTTAACCACCCTGTACATACATGGGCAGAAGTATGTAAAAAATGATGTTGAAAATGGTTCAGTGCGAATGAAAATCTTCAGCCGGAAATCGGGATTAACAGGAACATAAGTATGATTTGAAATCAAAAATGTGAAGAATTTAATTGTAAATTGAAGGTACACTGTTTTTTGCTAACTTATAAAAAAAGGTCGAGGTCGACTTATTAATTTTAAAGAAAATGTTATTCGTTGCACCTCATAGTATAACTTGTAATCCAAAAGGGCACATAGTCTCTGCATATTCATTCGAAGGACTCGCCTAGCTTAAGACCAAATGAGAAATGTACTAACAGAGAAACTTTTTGGATTGATGGATCTCAGGGGCGCTTCAAGGTTCAGTTTTAATGCAAAATTTTGTCTGACTTTGTGTTTAGGGTACAATTATGTATATTTTGTAATGGTTGAAGTAAAGGTAAATTTATTTGCTAATTAAGGAATTAAATCATTAAAGAACTCAATTGTCAATCCTATTTATTAGAAAGCGTTTGATGGGCTGCAAGCGAAATAAAATAAATATTATGGGTATTATAACATGGGTATTAACTAACTTAATACCATTATTTATTCTGTTTATTTCTGAACTTTTAAACGCCTATAAAGTTACGTTTCAGTGGGTGATCAATTAAATTACATGATTTACAGGTTATACGCTACTTCGTATACATCGCTACTTCAAATTTTCCGTCACAATCTGAAGTACGGATATATACGTTATAAAATTGAAGATTTCGTAACTTAACTGTCCACAATAACGAGATCTTAAATGTTAGAAAATGACAACGTAACGTCCTGTACACATTTGCATACACATTATTTATTAGTATTTTTTAACTTATTTTGACTTTTTTATGATTTCTACGATTTTAATTCAGGTTAGGGATTTTGAATGTACGACTCCTTTGTTAGTCAGCTTTTCTGATGTGTAATTTGTGTAATACAATGATAATTAGTGAAATAAAAACATAGTACATTATTTATCAGTCATATTTGTTTCTCGTAAAAATAAACTCTTACACGGCGATAATAATTGAGATGATTTGGCACGAAATTAGAATATTAGAAAGAAATGTTGAAATTCAAAATGAGAATGAGGCTGTGAAATGTTGTTAATAATGGCACTACATACATATTTTAAATTATTTATTATTGCATATTTGTATTAATTGCTTTAATTATATACCTATTGTAACTAACATTTAACACTTCAACGAGGTTGATTGAAGATAAGAAAAGACGGACGTTTACATATCGTCCGGAACGAATCGTCAGGGACATTTAAATATGTTATAGTTATGGTGAGTGAGGAGGAATTCAGACATTTTAATAAAATCGAAACATCAAAAATTTAATAATATTGGGAAATATCCAAACTTTCGGTAAGAAAATGTTTAAATTTAACTTGTGTTGGCGTTAGAGAAGTGCTTTAAATTCCATCAGATTTTAGGCCGTGGAAAGGAAATGCTGAAAATCAGTGGCGATTGTCTTCCTGCTGCGTATGTAATGACCACGAGTTGTTGAGACGACTCTTTTCTCGAATTAAAGGATTGTAACCTGAGTTCCTTACACCCAGTATCCTGAGTGGGATAGTAGCTTCACAGATATATTCATTAGTAGTTAGTTAAGATCGTGTATGTAAGTTCATTTATTAACGAAATCACGAACAGGAGAGAGATAAATACATCGTTCAGATGTAACAGTGGTGACAACCTTGGTGTCCGGATGCTAAGGTTTGGATTTCATCTCCAGACTAATGCGATATTTTTGCACTTGGAATGTTCCTGTTACAGGCTTAATTGCTGATGTGATAAGTGCATCTAGAATTCCCTAATTCATAAATATTCACCTACTTATTAATGCATGTTTTTTCTTCGTACTACTTTATCCTAACAGTTTAACGTCGTCCCGCCATTCGTCCGTCACTGATCAGCAGCAGATTTAAGGTTTGGTTGAAGCAGAAGTTCTGAATCACGAGAGGGGTCCCATTGTCAATGAAGTTTGAGCCGAATTTGATCTTCAGTACGCCACACGCCCTGATCTCTCTCATCAGCTGGGATTTCTTCCCACCAAATTGGACCGTTCGTCTCACCTGTGTTTGAAGTAGCCTCGTGGACGTGCTGTTCACCCAGGAAGCCAACGTGTACACGAACACGTTCACGATAATGGCGTCCACCATAATGAGGGGAAATATGAGAAAGCCGGGTAACGCTATTTTGGAGTGCAGCTTGATACTCACAAATTGACAGATAATTTGCAAGTTCGGAGTGCACATTACCGTCGAAGGGACAATTCGCACCATGGCAAATCCGTTCATATATTTTTCCAAGATTTGAATACTCTTGTAGAGCTTGAGGCAGGCCTGATTTTGAAGGATTGTTGCAGCCTTCCGAATTCGACTGTTAAAAGAAGAAGGCATATTTATATTTTTTAATATGGAATTAGAGCTATCGGACGACAAAGTTTTAATTTTTTAATTTATTTTAGTAAGCTTTAATGGGAGTCGACGAATGAAATTTGGTATTCGTTTGGTATGAAATCTGCGCGAAAAATGGAAATTCGCGACCCTCACATTCAAACTATATAAGGGGAGGAGCTATCACAAAATTCTATTTGTGACTTAGCACATCTGGCTGTTATGTAAGATAAGTGAGTTAACATTGATGAGTTGGAGTGCGACCGGCTTGACTAAAAATGTAAACAAAATCTACAAGGATGCTTTGTTTATTTTGCTAGCTCATGTGATTGAAAAATTTAAAAAGAATTAAAGCAAGTTTCCATTTCGAAGGAAAACTCTGCCTGAGTGCTAAGCTTAAGTTAATAATTTCTAAAAATGTAACCTTTCCAGCAGTTGAAAATTGTCGAGAATCGTGACAACTCCTGCAAACAAGATGTAGAAACACCACGTCGTCCCAGAGCTGAACAATTGCAGGGCCATCCATGCTTCGAACAAGACGACGAAGATTTCACGTCCTGGTGGTATCCACGAGATGGCGGCACAGCTTGGCGAGAAGGAGAGCAGAAATGGCGGCACGCATGGGTCGACCATTAGAAGTAAGCAGACCGATTGGAACTGCCATGACGGTGAACTCGGTCAAGTAGATGAAGATGAACATCAATTTTGCTGCAATCGATGTCGAAATACTTTCTCCGTCTGTAATTTGCCAAATCAGTTTGTCATAATTTATAAAAAAATTGAAATTTGATACATATTGCTTATTTCTGATTTAGTCGTCAATAAATTTTAAAAACGAACTATGTAATCAATACAATTTTGTTATTGTTTATTAGCTCACCCTGCGTGTCTTGAGAGTTATCGTCTGTCTGTCTGTCTGTCTGTCCGACTGTCTCTCCGTCTCTGTTTTTCTGTTCTTCCGTTTGTCTGTCTGTCCATCCATCCGTCCGTCTGTCTGTCTGTCTTACTGTATGGACATCTCTCTGCCTGTGTATCTGTCCGTAAATTCATATGTCTCTCTGCCTGCCGGTTTACGAGTTGTTCGCATCAATTGATGCTAATTAAATAAGACTCGCTCCATAATTAATAATTGCACTAAACTAGTCTAGTCAAACCCGTTCTAAATCTTGTTTCAGAAAAATTGCTTAATTTTTACATAAAATTTCATACCTTGCAACAAATCCCGTTCAAAATTGAGAATCGAATTGATCCATTGTATCGGGTCGATGTCGACTCCCACGTTCCACCCGAGGGAGGTCAGCACCATGTAACACATCAGGAATGGGACGCCCTGCAACCTTTTCAGGATTGGCAGGTCCCCAAAGAAAAAATTGTACAGGAGGACGAGCAAATACGTCAACGTTATCAGTGACTGGATTTGGGTGACGCGCCTCGGGACGCGTTTGCGGGACTTCATGACGACAAGTTTCCCAGATTTGGCGTCATATTCGAACGGAACGCTGGCAATGAGGCGGGAGAATTTAAAATGGCGAATTATCAGGGACCAAAATTGGGTGGAATACATACTTGCGAGTGTCCCTAATGGGATTAAATGAAAATTTCCTAGTTTTCCTGGGTAAAATAGGATACTTGATGTGATTGTAATTATTGTTGGCTGGTTAAGAAACGTCGTATCTCGTCATCTGAGACAGGGTGCCGCAATTTTGTGCACGGCAAGTTTTTCACTCTTAAAGTAATCCATAGAGTTGGATATTTAGAAGGTTAGATGACATTACTCGGAGAAAGTAGGGTTAGATTTGAACCAGGAAATATGGACAATTGAATAGGCGATAAAAAATTCTTTACCTTGAGAATTGAAATTATGAAATCAATTATATGAAAATTGATCCAAAAATTTTCAAAATGTTGTGTAAAATTTTGCTAACCTATCTACGAATTTTTCTCATTCAACAATTTTCGATTTTGGTGTGACTTTTAAGCCACCCTGTATTTCACACTTTGCTTTGGAAATTTTGGGCAAGTTCTATTATCATTTAATTAATCTGTTGATTTCCACGTGCACGCGCTTGTACATAATTTATACGTCACGTAGTGACTTACACGTCGCTTAAGGAAATCGATACGTTCGAAGTAAGATCTTAGCAAAAAGGTTAAAAACACTTTATCATACTAGCTGGTTGAAATGTTTGGCTACAATGGAAAGCTTTGCAAGGGAGGGGAAAATCCAATAAATGATTATTAATTATTAGTAAAATGCAGACAAAATTTTTAAAATGTGAAATTTCAAAGACAAGATTTGAGTAACTAATGGAAACTTGTGGGCTTTTTCTGTCTTAAATTTTCCAGTATATGTATATATTTTACAGTATATGGTGCTCAACACTTGTGAATTTTTTGAAATTTGGTCCTGTAACTTAGGAGGGGAGGTTATGTACTATCAAGTCCCGGATCTCGATGCCCTTTGGATATTTTGTAGTGTCCCATGAATGAACAAGAACCCTGAAGTGGTTTAATGCTATGGCCACATTTGCGCCCGCCACACCCACTCAAAGGTTCCCAAAAATCGCTTTCACTCTAGCTTTCATCCATTCAAAATCACGCCAAAAATCCAATTTTACTCCGATTTTGACATTTCTTTCACCATTATACTCCCAGATAGTTGCTTTCTTATGTCCTACATCAAAGTTTAAATTATATCCCTAGAAAAAAATCCTGATAAAAACGGAAATCCACAAAGAGCTATTGAAGAAATAATAAAGTACAAAGATGTGACTGGGCAAGAAATCATTAGCCCCCCTATCGCTCGAATATCCTGAGTGTCCCCTATAGAATGAATAAACACCCCAGCACATAGAAATAGTAGGGATTTAAATATAGCATGAGTTAAAAGATGAAAAAAGGCATACTCGTAGAAGCCCAGCCCCAAAGATGTTATTATTAACCCGAGCTGACTTAATGTTGATAAGGCAATAATTTTTTTAAAATCTATCTCAAAATTAGCCCCTAAACCAGATATAAATATAGTCAGCGTACCAATAAATAATAAAAAATTATTAACACCTAGAATGTAATTAAACCGAATTAATAGATACACCCCGGCTGTAACTAAAGTAGATGAATGCACAAGAGCCGAAACTGGGGTGGGAGCTGCTATAGCCGCAGGTAACCAGGCAGAAAAGGGTATTTGAGCTCTTTTTGTTATAGCTGCTAAAATTACTAGAGTAACTATAAAAGAAACTATTTCGTACGAATACACAAACTGCGAATAAAAAAAATTCCATCTACCAAAATTCAGTAGCCATGAAATGCATAAAAGAATAGCTACATCACCCACACGGTTAGAGAGAACTGTAATTATGCCCGCATTTGCTCTTTTTACATTTTGGTAGTAAATTACTAAGCAATACGACACAAGACCGAGTCCGTCCCACCCCAATAAGATTCTGATTATATTAGGGCTTAAAATTATAAAGACTATACTCAAGACAAAGAAATATACTAAAAAAATAAACCGAGTTAAAAACTTGTCCCCCTCTATATATATAATTCTATAAAAAAGTACCATAGAAGAAATAAATATTACGAGCCCTATAAATCTCAAACTTATTCAATCAAAAATAAGAGTTATAATAATAGAAGTTGATCTAAAAGAAAATATTTCTCATTCAACAAATATAGTTTCAGTAGAAAGAAAATATAAAAGACCAAACCGCATACTGATTAAGCTAGCCACTAGTAATAAAACTCCTAAATAAAAAGGTAAAACCAAATAAAATATTACTTAAAGGGCTCCCCCATCTATAGAATCACAAACCGAAAAATTCGACGGCTGAAGGACTCAAACTACTTATAGATTTTCAAGACTTTCTAAACGGAGTATTTTTATCCGATTCGATAAAAATAGGACACATACTTTTAATTCAGTTTTCATACAACTTTCCTTCCGTTAAAGTTCTCTGCACAGAAAATCTACAGCTTAGCTTAAATGTGAACAACAAAATTTTATTATTAATGTGTACGAAGTCACACAAAATTTATGAAAATAAAAACTATTCAGCGAAAAATAAATTTAAAATGCTTAAAATTCGACATCCTTAAATAGGTTCTTAAATACTGAAATTTTGGTATTTTTATAATTTTTGCCCTTCTCCATTTTAAATTAAAACAATTAAATTGCGGGATTGAATTTGAATAAATAATAATTCTCCTTTTATTCATGGAGTTTAGTCAAGTCTTCATATCCAAAGTAATCCATGTATAAGTTGATTTTATTTAAATGCAATAAATAATGCTGTCCCTCCCTCCCAAAGTTTGAATAGTAATGACCACACCGAATCTAATCCTAGTGTTGGGGATGCATGGATGGATGAGTGTCACATCGGGGGATGGATACGATTTCGGGTGCACGTGTTTAAAAGAGCATTAATTAAAATTTGGAGGAGCATATGCAGATGGATGAGAGATCTACTTCCAAATACTTTAGGGAAGGTACACTCTTAAAAATGCAGTTATACCCGATAGTGTGACTATCAATAAGGAAATAGGAGTCGTTATAAAATTTAGAATATAACGTTACCAAATTGGTACCTAAAATATAATTGGCGTCTTAAGCTTTAATAAAAATGCAGGCCAAGTTTTTTGTAAAATATATTTTTAATTACTACGCCAGTTATGAATTTTTATAATATGTTGCTTTTGATTTAAAATTGTAGATCCTTAACTACCTGTATATCTACGTTTGCTAGAATTAAATTAGGATTAAAAAATTCCCTAAAACAAGAACGTCTCGTAATTATTTCTGTAACAACATAAACTACGTTTTCACATAAAAGAAAAGTTAGATATTTGATGTAAACTTGCTGTGTGACGAAATTGGATAAAAATTTCTAAGAGTGCGAGGAAGGCCATCATCGTCGTGTCTGCCGTGTTTTTGGTGGATGAAGTAGAAGTGTAGATGAGGAATGAATGGGATAAAGTTGTGTCTGCGGATGTCACGACGAGAAGAGTCGTCGGAGGGGTAAAATATGGCCGAGAGCGGAGAAGAATCTCTCCCCCACTAAACAAAGTGGGAGAAGAATAAAGTGCTGGATGGCAAAAGCAATGGCTGACGAGCAAAGAGGGTCGCATAGGCATAGGACAGGAGGCGATCAGAGAGAGAGAGACGTTTAAAGGTTACGTTAAAATAAGAATGGAAGCATTAATAGCAATAGTCACTTAGGAGTTTGGGACAAAACTTTATAAAATTAATTGGGAGTAGAAGTAAATACGAATAATGTTGAGATAAAAAATATACGAGTCATGGTCATGGTAAAAATTTGAATTGAAATGATAGCGAGAGAAAGTTGAGATTTATTTTAGATTTGGAAAAAAGTCGTATCGTTTAAAGGAGTAATTTTGTAACAATTTTTTTAAATCATGTAAGAATTCAATTTGGGTGAGTGAAAAGATCAATCTTACGAAAATTATACAGGGTGTTAATAAAGTCCGATCCCATTTTTCCTGTAAAAAAGTGAAGGCTAGTATAAAAAAAAACTACCCGTGATACTTACAAAAAATGTTCGACATATTTACCTTAGTATTTGGTCTTGTTACCATTTACTTTAACCATGCCCTCAACTCTTTGTTTAAGGCTCTGTGCTAATTTTTCCAATGTGCCTCTGGAAATCGAATTCCATACATCTTGAACTTTTTTTTACTAGCTCTTCCCTCGTCCGGGGTTGTGGCTCTTTGTATACATTTTCCTTAAGTATGGACCACTGGTTCTTCAGGGGATTCAAATCTGGGCCGTTAGCGGCCCACACCCCCTTGCTCCAGACCGTTGAAACTTGCGTCTTGATGAGACTCAAACTCGCTTTTGCTGTATGGGCTATAGCACCATCCTGCATGAAAACTATTTTTCTTTCATTCGGAAATATTTCCTTGTTCCCCATGCTATCGAAATAGATAGGTAATATTTTTTCCATATAATGCTTTGCATTGACTGATTGGCCTTTTGGTATGATATGTAGAGGGGTCACGCAACGTGCACAAAATCCACCCGCTACCATAACTTTAAGCCCGAATTTTGGGATCGCTCTTGATGGTACATCCGATTTGTTTTCTGTCCTGTAACGAACATTTTGTTGGTTCAATTTTGGATATAGTTCAATAATAGATTCGTCAGTCCAAAGGATGTGACTGCGCAATTCTTCACCAAGTCTTTTTTCACTCAAATGGGCACTTTTCTGAAGGAGTTCTTCAAATTTCAGACGGTCATCGATATATTTTTGTGACATGAGAGGTTTTTTTGGTTAGTTTGTAAGCTGTGTGACCCCACTTCGTAGTTTTCACAAATTTTTGCACGGTCACACAGTTAATTTGCTTCTTCTTCTCTTTATAGCGTTTTGAGTCAATAACTCCCTTGCTCAATTACGTAATGAACTACCGGTTTTCTTGCAAAGTCTGTTTTTAATCATTCTTTTTGTGGTAGGTGACACCTTTCTGGGTCGCCCTGGTCGCTTTTTGTCGTGGACAAAATTTTTATTCTTCCATTTCCAAACAGTTCTGCGGCTGCAGCCCAATTTTTGCACAATTTCTGTAGGTTTAAGCCCCTGCTGATGCAATGTTTGTATCTCAACTCTAAGATGCTCATGACTTACACGTTTAGTTGTTCCTCCCATGGTAAAAATTTGAAATAAATAACTTCACTGGTTCAAAAGTTCCAGCTGAATTTGTAACAACCACGCTCCAAAAAATGCATGGGATCGGACTTTATTAACACCCTTTAAATTTAAAATTACTCAAAATAAAATACCGGCGTTGTTGATTCCTAAAATAATCCTTCACCTACTATTTTCTCACCCAGTCCATGCCTGGCCCTTTGACTATAAATGCCCATATATTTCATTTCTCTCTGCAACTACCCGGGTGATGAATTCACGGGAGATTTCCTCCTCTCCTCCTCCTCCTCCTCCTACTTCTCGGGTTTGAAGGGAAGTCATTTATTTCACAGATTTCAATTTTCAATTATCAGTTTGTCTTCGATCCCGTGTGGGTGAGTTATTGCGGAATGTGAGCCTCATTATAATAATAGTGCTGCCCGGGTAGGAGAGGGAAGACAACAAAGTATGCAAATAAGGCGACACCATGAAATAGATGGGAGGACAAGTTTTGAATATTTTGAGAGAAGATGCAGCCTCACGAACAACAAGCAATTCCATTGTTGTGTGATGGCGCATTGTTTCAAAATTGGAATTCATTCAGCCCAGTGCTGGTGAAATATAATAAATTTGAAGCTGCGTCACGAAAAGCGAGACATCCGATCCAACTCGAATTAATTCCGCTTGGCTGGAAACACTAATCGAAATGGGTGGAATGGTTGAGAGATTTTTGCTGAAATGTTGAAATTCTTGGTAAATTGGAGAGCAGGGAAAGGAAAGGAGGTGTTTTTTTTGGTTAGGTAGAAATGTAGAAATGAAGTAGGAGACAGTATCGTCTCCTGAGGTAAGAAGGATTTTTTCTTGAAGAAGTTTTGGTAAAAAAAATTCACAATTTTTAGGATGAGAAAATGTGAGGACTTTTTACGCCGGATTGGCTATTTTATAACCGATTAGCTCAATTGACTCGACTCAAAATATCAGTAATACTTGATTGTTAAAAATCTCCCTTAAAAAACGTCAGGATACAAGAACTCGTCCTCAATTTACCGATATGTTACCACTCGTGGTAACAAGGAGTTATTAAGATTTATCAACTGACTTATTAACTGCTGGGATTAATTCTGTTAATACGGATTTAAATGATAAGACTGGCTTAAATTAACTGGCTGTTTAGCCACCCAGTGAGATAAGAATAACATCCGCTTACGCATTATCGGCCAGAGATGCGGCGATAATTAGTCCTAGAGCCATTAAATTAGCGAGTAAATGACCCCCCAAATCTGGACAGGACGCAGATTGAGATGTAAAATGAAACGGAAGTCCGGTTAAGAGGGTGGTTGACGAAGTTTAAATTTAAATTCGGCATTAATTCTGGGAGCAGTTAATTAATTGTGGCCTGGCTTCCATGTAACTTGATCTACTCGTGGAGAAGATAATGATGTAGCTGGCTGTCAGTTTCAGGAGATTCGTGGCCGAGGCGCAATTCGAGATTTATTCACTTTATCCGACTTTAATTCAAGTAGTTTTAGTTAGCTTCCTGGAGGAGAGTTGTATTAAATAACGTGACGTCTTCATTTGGCAGGATGAGTGTACACAGAACCGGTTTTGGGATTGTTTAGTTTTCCGAGATTTTTGGTAAGATTGAGAAATAGAGAAGTAAGGAAAAAGAGGTGACAATGAGGATTGGTGACACGATGTGAAAAACAAGCGAGGAAAACAACTCACTGGAGGAGAATGCGAATCAAATTAACAATTATTTCGTATGGTGCCATTTTGGCTTTGAAAATTGCGAGTTTTGATATAAGTTTTGAAGAAATTGTGGGCGTAGCTTCCCTTATTTCAAATATTGCAAATTTGCATGCTTAATTAGTAAATAGTATTTTTGGTTTTTGGAGACGGAATATCACATTTTATTTAGAACTTTAATATTTGTCAAGTTTGAACGTCATGGTGAAATTCTTGGATGTAACTAATTTGGAATATTGCTTAGATTGCTCCGGTTGCTCCACATACTGTTTAAGCAGTTTATTTTACCAAATTTGTAGATTGAGAAATAAGTGCAAATTTTATTTGCTATAACTAAAGTTAACAAATAATTAAAAATTAGAATTTAAATTTTCAAGAATTTTTTAATAACAACCACCCTAAAACGAGAGTAGCCATTAATCCTGAAGAGTTTCAGGTTTAGTAATATTTCATTTATTCTCTCCCCTGCATTATTGGATTGTATAATTTTCTGTATTAATAAATAGTTGGTTAGTCCTTGGATAATATCTGTCTGCCTGCCTCTCTCACCATTTTGACAAAACACGACATGGAATTTTTTCCCAGTTGACGAGATTATGACGAGAATATTGCATTTGAGGGCATGGCGAGCTTAGTGGTGGTTCATCTCGTCTCGTTTTTTCGTCCCATGCTGTGATCTCTTCCCCAACCTTTTGCTCACTAGTCAATGGTAAATATCTGCGCTTGAGCCACTACTGGATGCTGGTGACGAATACATATCTGATGGCTGACGATTATCTAACAGAAAAAAGGAGGTGGGTCTAACAGAACGGGAAATATGTATTATATTCACAGAATATAAAAATATATCATAGAATTTTTTAAAAATCGGTTTGGAGACGCATTTAAAATTTGTTGGTAGTATTCCGAAAATTGTTTTTGAATTAGGTCGCATCTAACAAAATCTTTCTTGCCAACAAAATACTGATTAGTAGAATTTTAATTTACCGACGTAATACCTTTACAACTTTTAAATAAATTTTTTTTACAAAAAGTTATGAAAATTAATTTCCATTTTTCACTGTGACTTAAAAAAACGTAACAGAAATTTGTGAACGTGTGATGGTTTCCTTTTTGGTGAATCATTCTCCAGAGCTGCTGTGGATGCATATGTATCTTGGCGAGAGATGCATATGTATCTTGGCGAGAGATGCATCGCATTCTATCTGCTGCTCTTTTGTCGCTGGTTTAGTTTCAGAGCTGCGTTTCACTTTTTAGTCGAGGTCGAGGCTGGTCTAACTTTTCTTATTTTGGTGGAAGCAGGCTGGGAGCAGGAGCAGAAGTGGAAGTACAAGTAGGGAGCAGGCAGAATTGAATTTGAGTGCCGTGCTAGGTTTTGGATGGAGGAGAGAAATTCTGGTTGCTTAAAGAGAGCCTGAGATGAATAGACAGTTGTTAGTATTAAGCGACAAGTCCACCCGGCTCCGTCCCCAGTCACCAACAATCTCTCTCGACACTCTGACATCACAAATTGTCCTCCTCCTCCACGACGACGACGACGACGACTAAAACGTCCAATAAGGGGGGAAAAACATTCCAAGAAAAACTAAGTTAAAAATGTCGCTAAATTACTCCTGGGGTCGTGACCTGGCAAAGGGGGAAAGATGACGGAAGAACTTATTTTCGTCTGTGTTGTCATGGCAACGTGGAATAATTTCTTACTTTCTCCCAAAATCAGGATGAAATTGAGACGGGAGGAAGGAAGAAAAAGTGTGTGAAATGAAATTGAAATTTTGCATGGATTATGGATAAATCGACCAGGACTAAAGATAAGAAAGGGAGTGAAAAATAGTGTGATTTAAAACGAGGATTTCTTGCTCTGTTGGAGTCAAAAAGAGACTAAAATTATTATTAAAGCCTCCTCCCCTTGGGACTGGGAATAACCGAGACTTTGTTAAGTTTTAGGAGAAAGTGTCCCTTCTTCGAGGGTGAAAGTTACCGAGATATAAATTAAATTCAACTTTTATTATAGTGGAAAAAATTCCTTTAAAGTGACCCATTTCGTGTGATTGTGCCTTGTAAAGTAAAAAAAAATATTAGAGTAAACGTAGTGGTGAAAGTAGAAGAGAAAGTAGAGATCTATTTTCAATTTATGATCTGAAAATCTATTTTTGAAACGTGTCGAGTAGAGTAGATAATTCGAATTACAAGAATTATTGTAAAAAATCAACACAATTCACTTCTACAGGGTCTCATTTTTTCACGTAAAAAAATCTAGTCTTATTTTTTCCTCGTGGATGAAATTATTTTTGGTAGAAATTGGCAAGTTTTAGCTCCTATACAGAAAAAATATAGTCACCTTATATTAAATTAAGGCCTTGAGATACTGTTGAGGAGTACTTTTTGTAAAAATAAGTAACCAACTAAAACAATAAGAAGACTGCGTTATATTTGTGAAGGAGGAAGGGAAAAAGAAAAATATTTAGAGGATCAAGAAATAAGACGGAACCAAATTGTTATTGTGATATTTTATACTGCTCTACATTTAAGGTGAGTATAATTAATTAGTTAATTGATGGCTGGGTTGGTTTTATTTTTTGGGAGTAAAAGTTCTCTGTCTGTGAAGAATCAATCCATCACTTGTCGAGAATGCGGGTCAGTATTTTTTTGTTGCAGAGTAAACCTTGGGTAAAAAATGAAAAGTAAAGTAAAAGTGGACTGGAGAGCAGGTAGTCAGATAAGAAGATGAGGAGGGTGGTGGTGGTGTTGCTCCTTGAGTGATAATGCTGTCAAGGATTGAATCACATTTTGGGTGAAATAATTAATCGCACCTGTCAAACCCAATTTGACCAAGATTTCTACAAGTTGAGAAAAGGGAAATAAAAAAAGTCTGAGTGGATTACGAGATTGAGGGTGGTGGCGAGATTGATGGAATTGAGAATTATTTATTGGGAAATTTTGTGAGATTTTGGATAAATTTTAGATTTTACGTCCAAATTCATTTACGAAACCTGTCCACAAAACATAGAAATAATTTCCCAACCACATGTGGGTTTCTTCTTTAGTATATTATTCTCCTAATTCCACCAATATTTCACGTTGATCAAGTTTCACGTTGATTACTAAAATTTTGTAAATAATATTTACATCGTACATTTTAAGATGGACAATAATCCGGCTGCAACATCAAAATTTCTTCAAATTTACTAAACTATGCTTATTAAAAATATCTCTTCGCAATATGAAAACACTCGTATAAAATCGTTTAACGATTTTACCGATGGTAGGATCGTCATGAAGAATATTATCACCAAAATTTTAGGATATCATACGAAACAAGATGTCATGTCGGGCGAGGGTGACACGTGACGAGACAATCTTCTCCCCTGTCAGTCAGTCAGACTAAAAAAAGTTGTAGTTGGAAGTTGGGCCAAGTTTTACATATGAGATGGGAAATTGAGATAATGTGTCCATCGAGGTGACAATTGAACATTACTTTTAGGAGAAAGGAGCTGGTCAGTTTTTTATGCGAGTTGTTACAGGAGCAGTGTTGGTTGGAAGGGAGGGAAGATAAGATCATATCGGGTTCTGTTGTGATGCCGAGAGTTGAATGAGAAAATTAAGAGGAAATGAAATAAATGTTGCATGTTTAAAGGATTTGAAGTGAATGCAAGCTATTTATTAAGAGGTCAAAAAAGTTGGGGTTTAGTTAAGGTACGAAGTCAATATGAAAAAATACGTGTGCATAGTTGTTAACTACTGCATAGGTTGATTAATCGTCTGCCAAATTTATAACTTAAATCACGTACAGATTATAATAAAGTTCTAGCAACTTTTCTGGTTGGAAATAAAATATGAAAAATAGTCTTTATCAAATGACCTGCGCGTGTAAATCGTGTAATTCTTATAAAAATTGGTTCCAATTTTTTATGTGGGAAAACGTAATATTTATCACAGCAAAATTTACTTATTCGATCTTAATTTCCGTAAATTTTAATGAATTACGTAAATTATTAAAAATTTTGTCAAAATGAAAGACTTCAAAGTTATAATCGAAAATTTATAGAAAATTACTCTGATCTAATCTATGTGCTGCATACTATTTATATTTTTCTCAACAAAGTTCTCAATTCTTTTTCGCAATAATCTTGTGTTGGGAAAAATAACGGAGCATTTTTATCCCTTCTTAAATAATTTCTGCTTATAAAACTTTTTAAGCCTGAATTGTTCCCGTCACGTAACTCGGCTCCATTTCCATCTCTCCATTTCAATGAGCACTAATTCCCCCAATTACACTTGTCACTCAAGTGTACACCATATTTATTCGTGAATTGAACAAACCTTGCAAAATAAAACCAGACCAACTTCACCACAAACAAACTTTTGTGTAGTAACAGACTTGCAAAAAAAGCTGGCGAAAAAATTCCTCCCTTTCTTTCCTTGTATGTAAACCGCAAATAATCCACAGTACTTGGAAAAAAATGGTCTCACTGAGTTTGTGCAAGAATTGGTTCTTTGCACACTTAGAAATTTTAGAGCAGATTGTTACCGAGGTTGGTAATATTTTATATGGTTTGAACCAAAGGTCATTCTGATTCACGATTTTATAAAAAATATTGTTACCATTTTGTTAACAATGTTTTACCAGGTTGGTAAATTTACTTACATGACGTTGACAATCTATTAAACCACTAGGTCATACATATCCTTGATACTCATGGGCTATATTTTGACTTGGTAACAATTTTACTTGTTATCAAACGAGGTTACAAATTCAGTCGATTTTTCAGAGTGCATTTTTTATAGTAACTCCGAACTTGTCTGGGAATGGCAAGTGAAGAAAATTGATTGTTTTCCGCCCGGAATTAAATATATGAAGAAACGACGAGAAAATGATGATGGATTGCTTTCCAAAGTTTGTGGAACGGTCCCGGATACGAGGAAAAGTTAGTGGAAGGGTCGATATTATTTCAGTGGAACAGGCAACATTACTCCCCGGCATGGGTTGCACTCTGGGAAATTACTGTAATTAAAGTAATAACGGCTGAAAGGCAGCCAAACAACGCAGCGAACATTGAAATGGATGGATGAATAAGTGAGTCAGAATTACCCAGCCTTTCTAGGAATCAATCTAGCCCTGGCAGTGCAATTAGTATGGAGTGGACTTTAATTCAGATCCATTTCCATAATTGGTTCTTGTGGCGAGGTCGGCAGTTTGGGCCCAGGTGCCCCATTTGTTGACCTTAAAGTTGACTCACAGAATCGATATTGAATTTTACTTAAAAATTTAATTTAAATTGCGGATTAGGAAAAAGTTGAGTATTTTCTCATGAATGGATGAGTGAAATAAAAAATGAGGATGTTTATTTCACCGATAAAAAACGGGATTTGTAAATATTGGTCTAAAGTGGTTTTGAGATCTGCTTAGCCTCAGTGAGTTTGAGAGGGGATGGTGTAGGGATGGGAGAGATGAGCCTTTAAATGATTTTAGTCCATGGTGGAGGAGCTGGGATTTCGAGGAGATGGAGTGTTTGAGTGATGAGAGGGAGGGGAGAGTTGACAGTGAAGGGGACCCCTTCAAAATGGCAATCAAATGTCAATCAAATTACGGCACACAGAACTTACTGCAGTAGTGTTAAGGGAGGGAATAAATTGAAAAACGGGTTGAATTAGGTAAAGAATTGGAAATATCAATTAATCTATTTCATCTCTTCCATTTTTCTTTTACTTTTACTTCTGTCTTCGTAGTAAATAAGCAGGGCTAAAATATTGGTATTTGATATTCGCTTAATTCCTGTTTTAAAAGATTGTAAAATTATTAAAAATCTAAAAAAACCCAATGAAAAATCTAAATGCTACTAGCTTTGCAATGTCCTGATAAGTTAGGAAATGACGTCGAGTTATTACAAAATTATTTAAAAATTATTAAAAAATTATTACAAAATCCTGATTTTAATTTATTTTTTAAAAAAAATTTTAAAACAGTTAATGGCTAAGAAACTGTACGACGAAATTATTACTGGTTTTAAATTTGCAGAGCTAGCTAGATCAAGCTTCCACATTGCATAATGTAATATTAAATTAAATTAAAATGTTTGCTTTAGTATGCACTCTTTACAATCGGCATGATTTCTTTTCAATAAGTTGGTAACGACATTTTTACCATAATTACTCGTGATTTAAGAGTTCCGTAATCTGAAAGATGTAAAGAATTGCATGCACCACGGTGGTTGAGTGAAAGTAGGTGTTTACCTGGTTGGGATTGGGTGAAAGTGGGATCCCTGGTGTGGTGGCCATTTGTTTTCCACTACTGGTGGATTTTGTAAAAAGGAGTGAGTGAGTTATGGGGCGAGTGAGTGACTCCGCTATCCTACCAAAGAGGGCAATTCACGGTGCGTCGGCTTAACACGCTCACTGAATTTCATGCACGAGGGATAAACTGGATTTTTGTGGTATAAAGGATCACTTCTTAGAATAGAGCTTTGGGTAAAATAAGGCACACACACTTGTCGAGTTGACTAATGATGAGGAGGGCACTTATTTCAGTACAGAAGCTGGTTGGGGACAATAGTTTGAAAATCTGCATCATCCTTGAATATGCTAAGTTTTCAGGATAATTTGTAAATGGCGTAAAGACGAGTCAGATTCTCTAATTAATAATTTCGATATAAAATTTTATAAAAACTTCACAAGTAGCGTCAAACAATTTATTTTTACGCATGCTAGATATGCCATCACAAAATTGTGATATTAATTACACTAACCACCCAAAGCCACAAATTGCGCGGCACTACGAAATTGTATCCTTTTTTTTAACTTTTTCACAAAAGCAGTCTAGATTTCTCTAGAAATTAAAGGAATCAATGGCAAAATTTCTGATAGAAATTTACTTTGAACTAAAAATTACTGCTCCAACCAACCATGGTCACAGTCAGGTCTCGACTAACTGAGATCCTGTGAAAAATTGACGAGAGAAAAAAAACATAATAAAATAAACTGGCCAATAAAACGAGAAAAAGATGACGAAAATCTGCCCGTAAACAAGATCTAGGCTCTCGTAATAAAAGTGTTTTACAACATTTTTAATGGGAAATGTTGTCCACCCAAATTTTTACGACAGGGCGAGTTAACACCTCGGCAGAAAATGAGCCCTTTTTTCTCCACTCCTTAACTATTTCCTCGTCACCTTTACATCACTTTGTTGCGTAACATGGGTCATGTTGACCAAAATATGGTCGTAAAATTAATTTGAAAATCCTACGACCCTGGCAATGACTGTAAAATTTGAGGATTTCAAACCTTGTAAATCGTGTTCAATGAAAATGCTGGATTTTTATTGGAGGGGACATTCACAGGAGATGGCATCGACTCGAATATTTGCATCGAGCATGAGGGGTGCTAAAAACAGTGGAAATGGTGGACATCCTTCGTGGACGGCCAGTGGGGAATTACGACCTTGTTTACTTAGTCCGTGATGCACTCTGTCTTTCGTTTGGGACCCATTTCCCAAATATTTATGACTTTGCTGTGATGATAAGAAGATGAAGATGAGGAGATGGGCAAGTTATGATGATGCGAAATTTATTTTTATGCCCTGATGATCTGACAATGTCCAGATTGTGGAGGGGGTCGAATATTTCAGTGAGTGAGTGAGTAGAAGGAAAGACAGATTTCGGATAAATTATCCAGATGAGATTTTTTTAAAGGGAGAAAAGAAATGTTCCATAAAATTTGCACATGACGATGAACCATTTTTGAAATAGTAAAGTACAACTCATAATATTTGGTAGACATGGCTTGGCGTCCTATTTTATAAATTGTAAAAATTACCTAAATTTTTGGTGTGAATAGGTTTGATTCCTGGATGAGTAAATTAATTGGTATAATTTTGCGTATAAAATTTGAGGCGCATTTTCTTGATATTTTTTATCATGCTTGATATTTGATAAACTATTACAATTGACGGGTAATGGGTAATACGCATTTTATGATAATACAAATTATAAAATGACTTAGTTCAACGCCGTATTATACAATTTAGAACTTTTATTAATTACAAAATTTGTTTTAGATCAGCTTGTTCGTCAAATTTATTAGACCTATCACCACGAATTAAAAGCGCTTCCAATTTTGTTTCCTAGTCTTAATTTACAGCCTTGTTTTGACTCTGCTCAAGAATGTTCAAAGGAAGGATCAGATCCGCATTTTTTAGCCATGTTTTACTCTCCTCGAAGCCGTAAACAAGTAAACATCTCGCTGCATTAGTACTTTTCTTCTAAAGTCGTCACCTCGCATTACTCTGAGAAGAATTGATTATCCTGCGACGTGACAATTGGGGCAACAATGTCGCTCGAGAGGAGGAAGGAAGTAATTTATCTCGCTCCTCCAACCCAAATCTCAGCACCCATTGCAATCTCGAAATAAATGTGACGAACATGTGTCGGGTTAAGGAGACGGATCAAGAAAGTATTCATTCATGGCTGGATTTGTAAAAAATTAGAATTTCTCCCGAAAATAAAATTCTGCTAGAAATACATAATCTCCCACAAAATGCACGTTCTGGGTCGATTTATTATAGGATTTCATCCTCCTCTTGTCATCTGGAGTGGTCGGGAGTCCATATGGGGTGGATTATTAGGAGCGGTGGTTAAAGGACCCCTTTTTGTTTTGACAAGTTCTACTTTCTGGGAGATCTCTCTGCTAGACGGGAACTAAATATAGACGGCGAACACGCTATGACTGAAGAAGGAGCAGCAGCATGGGAGCTCTTTTTAATTAAGGACAAGATTCCACTCATTTCCGTTCATTAAAGAGTCGTGGTGGTTGGTGGGATAAAAAATGAGGGCATTCGGGGAAGGATTGAGACTGGATCGAATTGAAATTAAAAAGAACACGCAATTACACCCATCGATATTTTGGATATTGGTCGGCCGTCCAGGTGGATTTTTTCTGGCTCGATTTCATTCATACCGATTCTTTTGTGGGGTTCTCGGAGTCATTTGTCTCGATTTTGGGTCTTTTTCCCCGGCACAAAAGAGATGTCAATGTCACCCACCACCAATCGAAAGAATTGGAATCATGCCTCCAACCAATATTCTAGTCGTCGGATTTTTGAGAAATTTTCGGTCGAGTAAATGAGGCACAACTTTTGCGTCCCCCACCAGATGCGGAGAGAGACCAACAGAATTTTTGAGTAATGACCGGGCAAGGTACATACAAAGGACTGATTATCTATCCATACCGTGCAGGGTCGCCAGTTTGGGATGGTTGCGTAAACTTAATTCTGGGCACACCCCGCACAGACTGCCTACCACCCTCAACTACACAGTCGGAGGCGAGTGCTGACTGGTAGGACGACTACTTGGTCCTCGTCATTATTTCATTAGGAGGGCGAAGTGATTATGTATTTCTGCGACACATGTTTCCCGTCCAGAGGTTGACAGTCGTGGAATGAATGAATGAGCGCTCTAGTATTAGTATGATGTCACTTTTTCCGACGTTCCTCCTCAGTCAGTCAACACGGCCTGGACTGGGCAGTGTGGTAAGCAGGGAGAAAAAATAATACCCGGGAGGAAACCGCGGAAATTATTTGGTGATTAGAGTGGATGAATAAAAATAGAAAATCACGGCGGAAATTGGGTGTCAAAATAAGAACAACACGACGGTCTCGAGGGAGTGAGTAAGGGTGTCGTCCCATGTTTGGAAAGTGGTCCGAGTTCCGGTGGGAATTGTGGGGAGGAATAACAATAATTTGTGGAGTATGTCCGTCTCAAAGTGTTGGAGTGGATAAAAATACGTAAGTGGTGGTGAGACAGAGAGATTGTGATGGTGGTGGTGAGGAGTGCGAGGAAATTGAGACAAATATTGTGGAGATGGCCACACAAAATCTGGGTCATGGCGAAACAAATCATTAGAATCTATCCAAAATCCTGACATCCCACCTGTAAAAGGTAACAAAAATTCAGTCTGGGTTCAACATTACAAATTATATCGAAATTACCTCCAAAGTTATTGAATTGTTCGAACAACTCCTCTGCATTAGCTGCCGTTATCCTCATGTCCAGCAAATTCATATCTCTGTCCTGACAGAATTTTAATGCATCTGTGTAGTTGAACTGGAATAGATAAACACTTTTAATTTTCCTGCATAACCAAAAAAATTATTAAATACGTAATTGCTAATTTTACTTGCAAGATGTTGCTAACTACATCAAGTTCACGGCTTTCAAAGTACCCCATGATGTATGGTTCGTCCTTCCCGGCGATGAGCTCGCGGGCGTGTTGTTCTTGATAAGATATGAATATTCAACAATTTTTTACTCACAATTGCATGTTGATATATCGTATTTTGGAATTATATTCAAATCACACAAACATCCCAGAACCCAGTTCGACTAAAAATTATATGTAGCAAAATTTTCAAATTTTTTAGTTTAATCTCACCCTCTACGCTATGTATGTGACATTCACTAGCTCTGGGAAATTGGCAAATGTAACTTTTTCTAGGGTAAAAGGTATCTTCTGGATCCACATCGACCATGAAGAGTTTCTTCGTTGTAAAAAGCTTATTGTTCACCCAGCGGAGAATCATATGGTGCCCAGTTGACTTCGTGTAGTTGGAATCCTCCATATTTTCCATTTCGGTTTTATTTTTCTTAAAATAAATTATTTATTGAAATTGAAAAATTGATTGAAATTTAAACTATGGAAATTGTAATTACGAATTTATTTAAAGCTTTGTGAAAATTTCGGTTCCCACATTACCTCGAGATCGAAATAAAGAGGTGTCATCCCCCAAAATCTGTGATTATGAAAAATATTTATGAAGACTCTTGCTTTAGATGTTTAATTTCTGGAAATCTATTTTCGTCCAGGTTGTCAGGCAACTTGGACTCTTCCACGCAGCAAATCCCAGCTTTCACGTCGTCATAACTGGTCACAGTTCTAGGGGAGCGATGGCGTCACTTCTCGTCTTCCTCTTGACAACGCTACGACAGTTTCCGACGATGGATTTCACTCTGGCAACTTTTGGCCAGCCGAGAACGGGCAATGAGGCGTATGCCAATTATATGAATGCTTTATTCATCCCGACGAACAGAGTTGTCGCCAGGTAAATGTGGATTTTAAGAAATTTGCACAATTTTTAACTTTTTTTGTAAAATGAGAGATGGTCGGTTAATTTTTAAATGAGCTAAGTACATGTAAATACAATGTTAAAAGGCAGCATTTAGCTCATTTTAAAATTAAGCGAACAAGTCACATAGCTCATTTTAAAATTAAGCAAAAGTCACATAGCTCATTTTAAAATTCAGCAAAAGTCACATAGCTCGTTTTAAAATTAATCGAACAAGTCACTTAACTCATTTTAAAATTAAGCGAACAAGTCACATAGCTCATTTTAAAATTAAGCAAAAGTAACATAGCTCATTTAAAAATTAATCGAACAAGTCACTTAGCTCATTTTAAAATTAAGCGAACAAGTCACTCAACTCATTTTAAAATTAGACAAAGAATTCACTTAGCTCAATTTAAAAGTAACCACATCACGTAGCTCATTTAAAATTAAGCAAATAAGTCCCTTAGCCCATTTTAAAACTAACCAAACCAGTAAGTTAGCTCATTTTAAAGTTATACCGACCACATCTACCTTCATAACTTCCTAAAAAACCCAATTTCCAACTCTAGAGCCGACATCATCCCCCACTTCCCACCCGTTACGGCCTTCGGATTCTTGAACGCCTTCCTCGGCGTCAACTACATCCACCACGGCCAAGAAGTTTGGATCAACGGCAATGACACAATCTTCTGTTCCAAAGCGGTCTACGAAGACCCAACCTGTTCCAACTCCCTCGGACCAATTTACACCATCGTCGACCACCTACAATATTTCGATGCGGACTATTCCGTCTGCTACTTCGTCGAGGGGTGGCTGGACATCGATCTCCTCAGTTTGGACGGCTTCACCCCGACCAACTTTATCCCCCCGATGCCCACTATAGATAACAAGACTATCTCTCGAGTTTAAGATCTTCGCAAAAATGCGACAATTAGATACTCATTCCCACAACCAACTCATTCTTATCCTGGATAAGTTATCCATCCACCCACCTGATGAGAATCTCCTCCCACACTGGGTAGCCGCATCTGGTTCACGTTGTTGAAGGAGGACAACAATTTTGGCAAGATCCTCAGCGACACGACGACCGCCTCAGCGACCGACGTTGCGGATGCAGCCTTCAATAAATTTCAGGCGGATGGCCTTGTCCGCACCGAAACAGAGGAGATTGGTGAGCGCCTTTTGCGCCTCGATGGCCAACCCGTCGGACAGTTGGACCTGAATAATTTGCATAATTATTGACCAATCGTTAATTAATTAGTTAAATTATCCTGCTCACAATTTTATCATCCTGGATCAAATCCCACAAAAGTGTGACGCCTGGTTCGATGACGTCGTCAATTTTGAAATTAAACGTCGCCATGGATCCAAATCTCTTTCTCCGGAAGAACATCCGCATGGCGCGAGGTGGGAGGAGTAACGTCGTCGACCCCCCACCTCCCCCACTTCCAGGACCGAGTTGAGTCTTATTTCTGCCATTGTTACTCCCCCCAATCTGCACTCCGCCCACGGTGAGGACAATGTTGGGATCGAGGAGTTGCTGTTGGACGTATTGGGGTTGGAGTTGTTGCGGCGTGAGGTTCAGATTCTGACCACGGGTGGCTATTTCGACAAGCTGACTCTATGTGAGGGACGCCATGAGGTCGACGTGTTCCTGGGGAGACTCTTCACCGTCGAAATCGGCCATATTTTTGTCCGATTTGGTCGATATCCGGGAGGAGTACGAGCCGTCGGACACTTCACATGTCGTCCCCGACAAGGGGTAATAGATCGTCATGGGCGTCTTAGAGGTTGGCACGACAGCGTCGGTTGAGGTCGAGGGCGACGGATCGGGGACTTGTTGGAGTTTCTGGTCACCTAGAATACAAAAAATACGTAAAATTCCCCCCATTTCCCTCTTCTATCTTGACCTCACCTTGACCCTGACTAGACGTATTGCTCACAGATTTGTTACTCTGCACCATTTTCGTCACTCGTGGCGTCGACGACGGCGTCATGATCACCCTCCCCTTGGTGGGGGCGACATTCTTCACCGGCGTGTTGGCCTTCCTCCTCAGCACCTTTCGCTTCTTTATGATGATCTTACCCCCCAGAACCTCGTTCTCCGGCTCATCCTCGTCAGCATCCGAGTCGGAGTGTGTTTCCACGTAGGGCGTGGATCCACCACCCCCACCCCCGCCGGAGGAACAACCCCCCTTCTCACTCCGAATCCCGTCGTCGTCCTCATCCTCGTCCTCCTCGTCGGATAGCGACTCATCCGACGAGGACGAGCCGGACAGGTGGCACGTCGGTTTGAGGAAGGACGACGTTGGCGAGAGCGGTTCCTCCTCCTCGTCGTCGGTTTCCATCTGTTTCAGCTAACCAAAGAATAAATTAACCTTTGACCTTATTTCACCATCTCCGCGACCTTGACCGACCTGTGACAAGGGACGCAACAGCCGCTGCGCCTGCACGCGGTGGTGATGTCTTCGATGGTGGTGGTGGTGATTTTCCTCATCTTCCTCCTCCGAGCCGTCCACACTGACGGAATTCTCGCTCGACGACACATCCGCGACGATCGGTCGCCGCCTCCCTCTCTGGTGGTGGTGGTGATGATGGCGCCGGTCGGCCCGGGCGTGGTGAAACTGTAAATTGTTGTTCGACGGGGAGGATGACGAGGTCGGGACGGAGACGACGCTGTCCCCACTCCCGAGGGGGAGGGATGTCGTCAAAGCGTTGGCCTCCTCCATCGCGGAGGTGGCGTTCGTCCAGATAAATTTGATGAGGGCGGAGGCCAGGTAGAGACTCTGGACAAATACAAACATTAATTAATTAATTAGACAATTATCTAACTATTTAACCACTCACCTGCTCCGAGTGATCTTTCGGCTCCAATTTCTGCAACAAGTGGTGCAAATGCAGCACTGGGCCGGGTTCCATGTGCGGAATGAGGGACGACAGGACGTCAAAGACCGGTTTGGAGCAGTGTTTGAGCTGCGCCGCGGTCCAGATTATTTCCACGTGCTCCTCCGTCAGTCTGTTCTCCATGGCGAGGAAGGACAAGATCGTGTGGCTCTGCTTGATCACCTCGACGTGCAAGTTGGGGCCGAAGATGTGCTCGACGACTTGCTTCGTGAGGAGCCAGGCGCAGAGGGAGTCGTAGAGACGGTCCGGGTCCCGCATGTGCTCCGAGTTGAGCAGCTCGTTGAAGAGGTTGATGTAGTTGTTGAGCTGGTTCACGCCGGCGAGGCGCATGGTGAGCGTGGGGCAGAGGAAGTAGCGGAAGGCGAGGTCGAGACCGTCCTTGTCGAAGGAGAGGTGCACGTCGACGGGGTCTTTGACCGAGGACCAGATGCATTCTGGAAAAAAATGGGGAGAAATTAAGGGCCAAATTCGACAAGAAAATGGCGAATAATGGCGACAAAATTGGCAGGATGTAACCCAAAATTCTAAATTAATCCACAACGCTGGAAAATGTTCCAAAAATTTTGAAATGTTCTTCCCACTTTTAACTATGGCGGTTATCAAATGTTCTTTCCATTTGCGCCATAGTTAAATTTCCTACTGTTCTTCCCACTATAGGGAGATATGGAGGGAACATTTTCCAGCGTTGTTAATCCATAATTTGACCTAAACCTTGACCCCTCACTCACCCGCCATATTTCTCGCCGACCCCGTCTTCAACTCCGTCTCGACCAAGGAGCACATATATCCGAGTGCCGCGGCCCTGAAGGGGACATAGAGTTTGAGCAGGGCGTTGAAGTTGAGCCAGGATTTGACATTTGAGGCCAACGCGACGAGCATGTTCATCCTGTGGAGGGCGAGCGAGTCTGGCGTGTTGTTCTGCAGACAGACCGTCAACGCCTCCATGCCCCCCGCGCGGCAGAACAGGCCAACATTTCGGAACAGATAAGGAGACGCCTCAGGCTCGTTGATTTCGCAATATTGCGACAAATTATGCAACTCGGCCGCCGAGAGTTCAGAGTCGGAGAGTTTGATGCCTGCCCCGGAATGCGTTTTGTATCCGATATAGGTCGGGAAGGAATTTGTGAATAATTTCGCCACGAAGTAGACCAATTTGTCCTTGTCCTCGCAATCCCACAATGGTCGGGATGATGTAGAGGAGGAGGATTCTTGACTGGAGGGGGGACTGGTTCCAAATCTCTGCACGATTTCGACCACGATCAAAATTAAGAGTTGGAGGGCCCAGTTGAATCGCTCGAAGTGTTTGTGATCCGACCGGAAGCAGCAGGAGCATTGGCGTTGTGACCAGGACGACAGGTAGAGGATGATGGTCTCCACTTCTTCACGGGAAATGGTGATGTCCTCGAAGGAAGTGAGGGTGGTCCGCTTCCCATCGTCTGAAAGAAGGGGAAAATTAGCGCATTTTGTTTATGGGGGAAGAAAGTTATGTGGGGGGTAAAATAATGTTTAACTTACACGACGAGAGGAGGGAGGCAAGCTCAGAGCAGACTTCGCACGTCCGTCCCGTCCCCATTTTCCTTGAGTGCGGTGGAGGACTTGTCGCTATGACTACGATAAGTTGGCAGGTTGGATAATCATTCTTCTTCGCCGGGATTCGTCACCATCCATTCGGATGTGGGAGCGGCAGTAGGGGGAACTATAAATGGGATTTACTCCTGGAATAGTTAATTAATTACTGAGTTAAATTAAATTGGTAAGAATCAGGTCAAACTTTTTGTTTTCATGACCGGTTCATCTTAAATATTTATAACTTACTACCTTCTCACCACTGTCCCTACCCTGGCCTGCCAAAATTAAGGTCCTTCACCTTGACCTTGTCCTAATTTAATAAATTACTTCTTACCCCCGCCTCCTCCCACAATTCCGTTAAAATTGAGCAAAATTGCTAATTTTTGACGTAAACATAACATTTTTCTCACCTTTTTCCACCCGGCGCAGCGACTTTTATAACTCTTTCTTCCACACCACCTCTCAAGATAAGTACTATCTTTATCTCCACCACTGATAACTACGTAATTGTGGAGGGGATACTTAATTATCAAAATATTTATGATTTTTGTGTATGTGGAGGTTTTTGGCTGTTGACTTGCTTCTCCAGACTTTGGGTTGAGCGGTGGTGGAGGTGGTGGAGGGAAGTTGCGGGTTGCTCCGAGCATGGGGGAGCGTCCAGGTAGCATGTGGCGGAGAATGATGTGGTTAATGGAGATGTTAATTAGCTAATTGGGGATTATTACTAATTTTAATTATAATATTTAAGAGTTTGGGCATTTTAATTAAGTTTTATTACCGTAAAAGCCATTGTTATTTCGGATTTTTGTCGCAACGTTGGATGTGATTGAGCCTTTGGGTGAAAATCTTTGTTTTCATCACGTAAGAATTTCATGTGAGTTCAGAAATTTAAGGAATTGTTTGCAAAATTGTTTAATTAACTTTATAATTAATTACTTAAATTTTAATCAGTCTTTATTTCTTAATTAATGAGTAGTTAAAACTGATTTTATTTATTTATTGGTGGTCCGACTTGGCGAAATAGTGGAATAGCGAGGTTTGATCGGGGGGTCGGTATTATCACATCGTTCCAACAATACCACGGGGGTCAGGGTGAGCTTGTCCACTTGGTCAAGACTTGTACTGGTGGGGACAGGAAGAGTAGGGGGGATTTTATTCATATAGTGATAAAGAGTGGGTCGATTTGTTGCTAAATTTCTTCTTCGTGTAATAATTTCCTCTCTGGGTGGTGGAGAGATACATGAGGAAACATCAGGAAGGTCATCGTCGTCTTCCTGAATTTCGATCACTTCTACTTTCACATCATTGGCAGGTGGATGTTGCATCGGGTGCTCGTTGACAAAATCCGCTGGTGTAAACTCTTCGACGTCTTCTTCAACGAAGGTTGAGCTGGATTCGATAAGAGTTGGTGGAGGTGGTGGTGCGGGGAAGATGTTCTCAAAATTTAACAAGTCTCCTAAACTTGTATCCCGAAGAGCGTAGGGGTCAATGTTGGGCGGATTCTGAAAAGCAAAATTACGAGTTAAGCATCGCAATTAATGCAATAATTTACATATTAAATATTTTACTGATAATTCGTACCGAAATTTGGTGCGAAGAATCTTTCATACTTTCATCATCATCCCCACCACCAGAATCAGTCCTGCTCGTCGTCGAATCAGAGGAACCATGACTACTCAGGGTCGCCTGCAATTAATTCCAAAATTAGTGGAAATTCATTAAAATGTAGCCCATTAACTAACCAAACTGTCATCTCCCCCACCACCACCGTGATCTTCTCGTCCTATCGCCACGTCAGTCTTCTTTCCCCTCCCTCGATTACTGGACATTTTCCTCGTCGTCATCCCCCTCTGCTCTTCTTCCTCCTCCCCCTGATCAAGTCCCCTCGCCGCGCGTGCCGCCGCTCGCTTCTTCTTCTGCCACTTGTTCGCCCTCTCGGCATTCCTCTTCTTCTGCTCCTTCGTCAATTCCGCCCTCACTCTCCGCCTCTCTGCCGCCCGCTCCTCCTCCGTCATCGCCTTCCTCGCCTCCCTCGTTGCCTGGTGGTGCTTCCTCGTGACGGCGCGGTCATAGTCGACCCGCCCCATGAAAAAACTTTCCACGACGCCCATCTTTGTCGAATCTTGCTCAAATGTCGCCAACCCTCCGGCCTCGCCCCCTTTGACCAAGGCCAAGACGGCGATTCGCCATTCTTTCGCGGCATCTGGCACGTTGGTCGCTTTGACCTTGCTTATCCAATACTCCACAATCTCCCTGGCGCTGGGCCGGTTGACAACGTTGGTCTTTAGTTCGTTGAACAAGTCCAACTCTCGGCGCTGCATTTCTCTCTTTTTCGCCACCAGGGCGCGCATCCTGACTCTGCGCTTCTCCCTCTGTTCCGGAGTAAAGTTGGCGGTGCGGAGTTTACAGAGGGCACGCCGGGTCGCGATGACCTCTTCGATGGGACGTTTCTTTCTTCTTAGTTCCGGTGGGAGTTTACTTCGAGATGGTCGCGGAGGCCGTTTGTTCGCGTCGAGGAGGGATTGGCGCAACTGGGATTGGCGGAGGGCGAATTGTTCGCCAGATTCGGTGTCGGATTGAGTGAGGGTGGTGACCTGGGTTTCGACCGAGGCGAGGAATTCCTCTCGACGGCGACGTTTCCCGTCGCGACTGCGTTGGAGGCGAGCTTCTCGTTCGAGAGGGGTTTCCCTCTCGCGGGCGCGACGTTTTCGCTCTTTCTCTTTCCGGGCGCGATCATCATCGGGACCGGCGGCTTTAATGGCGAGGCGGCGCTTTCTTTGCGGAGGCGGCGACGCGAGCGTTGAAAGCGGCGCGTTCTTCGGGCGTGAGGCTTTCGCGGTAGAGTCTGGCCCGTTCTCGCGGCGTGATGGGGGGATCGCGACGGGTCCATTTTCTCACGCGGCGTTTTACGGTTGTTTCCGGTGGGGAGGACTGGGAGGAGGAATCGTCGGAGTCGGAGGATGTCGCGAGTGGGTCGCAACTGGGGGCGACGTAGTCAGAATCGTCCCCATCTTGCGCGACGGGGTTGATTATCCATTTGTCGAGAGAGTCGAGGTCGTCATCGTCGGAGGAGGAGGAGGAGGAAGAAAATTCAATTTTGACGTGGACTTCGTCAGCTTCAAAGTCTAGGATGGGGTTAGATTCGTCATCTGGTTGGGGCGGTGGGGTGGACTTTTTACGTGTCGAAGGCGGGCGACGTCTCGGTCTCATGACGACTAGGTTTTATTAGAGAGAGGAGTAGGGGCGAGGGGTCAAGTTTTGTGACCTGGAAATAAATAGAGAGAACCCAGTATTTATTTGCACAGTTTTCGTGCAAATAAACAGCGTTTTTTAATAAAAACTTAAACCTTTACTTAGTATATTTCACCTTGCTTTCCTTATCAAGACAAGGGTGGGGTCAACCATTTATAATCTGAAATAATTGAACTATATGAAAATATGTCACGGACATTTAACGATGTCAAAGTTATAATTTGTCTTTCACACAAAAATTGAGAGAATTTTCATTCTCGTCACTGACCACCACCACTTGATGAAGATACATTTGGCTTAATTATTTCAAACTTTATTGTCCTACTGTAATTATTTATTACGATTATAGACTATAACTTATAGTACAATATTGCGAATTTTGATGTCAAAATGGTAACAAAATCAGGATGAAAATTCCAGTGCAAAATTAACCTGTGTTGATGGTTTGAAAGGATTATTTGCCTCAATGGATGGGGTAGGTGGAGATGATATACATAAATTAACGGGCAAATTCTTGCATGGATTTTTGCAAAAATTGAATATTCCACTATTTTGAATCCTACACAATATATTTGATATGATTATACCCTGTCGCGGAGAGGCAGAAAGTTCCGACAATTTTTGGATAATTTGCAAAAAGTGCGCAAAAATGAAATTAAAACCTCACGAGAGCAGTCCTATTCTATTCGTCAGCAAATTTTGATTTATCGTATGCATTTTATAAAATGTCAAGCCTAGTAGGGGTCATATATTTGCAGCTCAGTATTTTCGTATGAATTAGAACTTCATATTTTATACCCAGAAGTCATTTCCCACCATGCCAAATTTCAGGTTAATAGGAAAGTTTTGAAAAATTCTAGAACTAGAACTACTTAAGAAATTGAAAACAATTCTGATGCCGTCTGAAATTCCCAGAGTCCAAGCTTTACTTGCATAATCTTGGGAATTCTGTTTACATAAAAGTCATCCATGGAATTCTGTTTACATACGTGCAACAAATAGTTTTATGGACAGTGTTGTGACTCATGAGCACAATGTTATTGCCTTATCCACATAGGCACAGTATAGTTATGAACTTTGCCATCCTTCTGAGAAAATGGAGCTAAACTTTCTCACTCTCGTACCCACCGACGTTTCGATTATGTACCTTATGCATTCGTTACATACTTTGAAATTCAAATACGTTACCGTCCAGTTTAAAATTTGTTACTAGAAGGAAACAAGTTTGAATTTCGTGGAAATTATTGTTCTCATTCTGTGACACATGTTACCAACGATAGTAACAGCTTGGCGGAGACTTCTGGTGACGGTAGTGTCATATATTCATTGCACAATTATGCAATTAAGAGTCGGCAATTAGGCTTTAGTGTGATAAGTTGAGGGTTAGGATCTCGATAAGTGTGTGGTCCAACCCCCCAACACATAGCAGAACATACAAACCCTTTCATTCAAGATGCCGACAAAGTGGAATAGTTTGGGTCATTGCAGATAAACTCGTCCTAACTAAGGTACCTTAAATAAACGATACTCACAAACATTCTTTGTGTGTTCAGGTGTAAATTGTTATCAGCTAATTAAAAGCTGTTATGTATTTCGTCCCATTTACAGTTTGAGGTACATATTAAACATCAATGTGACACAATCTACATACCATCCTCCAGTATGTGTGCTTTATCTAAACTCAATTTACAGAACAATCAATATTCCGCAACAGAGATTGATAAGCGCTCATCATGCTCTTTATAAGGAAGTGTAAATCAACAGAATCAATTAAAGTCAACTTTACCTTCAACATTAATCACCCACTAAATTTCCTAACTAACCCTTTAACTTTCTGAACAATGATTATCTCCAAAGTAGCGGCAACTCTTATTCTACTTATCCCCTTAATCTTTATTCCACTAGCCTCCTCACAAAATGTTATTCCCCCAGAAACACAACAGCGCATCGATTCTCTCATCTCTTCAGTTATTGATCAACAGCACGTTCCAGCATTCGTCCTGTCAATCATTAAAAACAATGGAGAACTCCTTTACAAAACCGGATATGGAGAAAGAGACCGGGAAAATGGACTACCCGCCGATAGCGACTCTCTCTTTTCAATCGGATCTATAACAAAAAGTTTTACGGCCATGATTACGGTGAAATTCCTGAGCGAGAGATTCCCCGAACTGGGGCAACTTGTACTGGACACGCCAATTCGAGCTCTGGCACCAAGTTACGATTTCGTGCTTGGAGACAGATACAGATCAGAGGCCGTGACCTTCCGTGACCTTCTGGCTCACAGGGTGTGTTATCTCCCAGAATATACGGGAATGTGGGTCCAGACTTATACGGATTCTAAAGATTTCTTTTAGTAAGAAAAATATTTAAAAAAACATTTAATTTGTATTTAAATTATGTTAATTTGGACTGGTTAATTTTTCGTTTTTATTTAGTCGGCAAAGATACGCGTACAATTACTGCTCATTCAGAAATGCTTATCTCTACAACAACGGACTTATCGCTATCGCTGGTGATATAATTGCACATATGGCAAATTCTACTTATGAAGAGTTGGTACGTACTCCTTGTCCAATTTGGATTGAACATTGAGGCAAATTGAGAATTCTTTGAAACTACGTACCTTCCCGTTTCAATTTTCCCCACCGGTATAATTAAGATGCACGTGGGGAAAGTTGATACAGCAAGAAGCATAGTTTCGAAGAATTCTCAATTTCCTTCAACTTTCAATCCAAAGTGGGCAGACTGTAGTTTTGTTGTTCACATATTTATTGCACATTAAAATCGTTGTCGCAAATGTTTAGTTATCTGATCTGCTTCTCTCAATTGGGATGAACAGTACAACCTGGGTCAAAGAAAGTGACGATCACAACAACATGATGCTACGAGCCGTCCCATACTACTGGAAAGATGGTCAATTACAGCGATACAATCCGGAACTGATGAAGTTAGCTTACTACAAATTATTAGAAAAGGCCGTAATAATTTAAATCCGAAATGCATAATTCTTAATATTATGACTGTTATTAAAGAGGTGTCGTCCTTGTCAACGCTGCCGGAGGTATTTTAAGTTCCGCGAGCGACATGACGAAATATATGCAATTTCATTTAAATCTCGGAAAAGTTGGGAACACGCAAATCATACCTGCGGTAAAAATGCAATTACTGTCTGTCCATTACGGATTGAGGCAAATTGAGAATTCTTCAAAACTACGCCCCTGGCAGTAACAATTTTCCCTACCGATATAATTAGAATACAGGTGGGGAAAGTTGAGACAGTAAGGAAATAGTTTTGAAGAATTCTCAATTTGCCTCAACGCTCAATCCATAATGGACAGACAGTACATATCAATGTTAAGTAATTGATATTGAATAATTATCATAATTCAATACTTTGTTTAAATATTTAGGACGTCATGAATTGGTTGTACACCGCATCCACCCTAACGCCTTATGGAACTATAAAATCCGAAAGTAACCCGGATGCAATTGTAAATTTAAATATTGCCTACGGTCTCTGTCTAGATATAGGAATTTACGACGGGTGGCTCAGAATAGGGCATGGCGGATATCTTCCCCTTTTCGAAAGTTTGATGACGCTATATCCGGAATTGGGTCTTGGGATATTTATGGCTATGAGTGGTCCGGGTACTTTATACGCCACTTCAATGCCAAACTCTTGGATAAATGCGGAGATCTTTGAGATACTGCGAGGTGCATAATTATCACATTAGTAAAGACATTAAATATCGTCGACCTAATGCTAAAATGAGCTAAGTGCACAAGTTGTCTAATTCTAAAATGAGCTAAATGACTTCGTTGCCGAATTTTAAAATGAGCTAAGTGAATGCAAATACAATGTTAAATGGCTGCACTTAGCTCATTTTAAAATTAGGCAACGAAGTCATTTAGCTCATTTTAAAATTTGACCACTTGATCACTTAGCTCATTTTAATATTAGGCCGACGATATATCACTAATTAATTACTTAAATTGCAAAAAATACACTAATAGGCTCAGAAACCCCGGGTACTCACACTTTGGACAATATATTAACCAATAGAGTTTCAGTATCTCCCCCACTTGATTTACAACCGGTTGCAAATTTATTTCCAACTCAAACCGGAAGTGAACCACTTCCAAGTAAAGTCAGAATTTCTCCGGAAGAAGCTGTCGGTTCGTATGGAAGCGGATTTAATGGTAAGTAAACCAGAATAATCTGGAAAAGGCTTTTTTTAATTAATTATTTTTTTAATTGTAGTAATTAATTGTTTTTAACTACAATGGTTATTTTAAATATATTTCTTTAATAGGTGAGATGACCATTTACTTCAAAAACAACTCGGCTGGAATCCCACAACTTTAATGGGAATATGGTAAATGGGAATTGGCATGGCTGGAACAAATATCAGAGTCGACGTTCTCTATTTCCGAGTGGGATTCGGATTTTTGGATGATGAGCTGGACCAATCAACTTGGCATGTCAAATCTTACCTTAGAGTTCGCGGATATGGATAACATCCGCTACCTGGATGAAGGTGCACAAGGGACAACCAATTTTACCAGAGGGTTGCAAGTTGATGACTTACCGGAAGTGCCATGGGCGCCGGATAGTTGTGGAAAATAAGTGAGGCATTCCATGATATTGCAAATAATTCAAGAGTTTGTTACTGAATAATTTCTTGTAAATGGATAATAAATAGATTAGATTAGCAATTTAACAAGTTGACGTGTCCGGATTATAGGTTTAAGTTCAAGTGAGCGACTTGTGGCTGATATCATTGCGCAATATGAATAAAATACCAATTAGTTAATATCTGGTTCATGACAGAGTGCAAAAAGACGCCTTTTTGGGAAAAAGTGTGTGCCTTTTTAGGGCTTTTGCCCTTTTGCTTGCCTTTTTGCCTTTTTGCCCGTTTGGATTTTTGTATACCTTAACTATACAAAGCGGCAAAAAGGCAAAAAGGCAGGGGTTTTTTAGCATGCCTGATAGGCAAAAAGGCACTTTTTCGCAGGCATGCCTTTTTGCCCCTGCACACTCTGGTTCATGAATTTAGTAAGAGCACACCCTACATTTATTGTCAAGTTTAATTATCTCCATAAAGTTTGACAGCCAATATACCACAATTTTTGTACACATGCCTCATTCGTGCATAAATTCACGAATAATAATCCCCTCCGCCACAGATTATGTGTCGGAAAGAATCAATGGGGGGATTCACGAGAGCCAGAATAGTAATATCGTAACATTATTTCGCAAATACGACACATATGCGAAATGGGTGACGTGAAACCCCAACTTGAAATTTAAGGCAGGTTTGTAATACACGTACCCAAGCAGCCAACTCGTCGTGAGACGTCTTAAAGACATCCCTAGGATTTACGAATGTCCGCCGAAAAGTCGTCTTTCTGACATCCTAATGCTTATATAACATGGGGAGCTCCCTAGGACGTCATTTCGGCGGACATTCGTAAATCCTAGGGATGCCTTTAAGACGTTCCACGACAAGTTGGCTGCTTGGGTATGTATGCATAAAATATGCATTAAATATGTAAAGATGTCCATACCTAAAATATTGGGGGTATTCTTGAGACCATCGCAAATATCATACTTTCAAGATGCTGCATTATTTTTTTATAGAATTTATAGCCACTCATGTACATATTGGACATATGATCCTACACTCTAAATAATCTGGTAATAGGTTTTACCGTTCGGTTACTATATGTGACTCTACCATCATTGGTAAAATCTGCCACTCCGGTGGTGGTAGATTTTTGTGGTGGTGGAGCTATTTTCTACCACTGCAGTGCACTGAGGTAGCAAGTATAGCTGTCGCCGTAACGAATAGCGCCACCACCACGAAAATCCACCACCACCGGAGTGGCAGATTTTACCAATGATGGTAGAGTCACATATAGTAACCGAACGGTAAAACCTATTACCAGATTATTTAGAGTGTACTCGAAGATATCTTAAACATTCATTGCAACCATTTTTACGTCATGTGAAGTTAATTATTGTACTGGAAAAAATTAGTTAGTACTACAATATCCGATGACATTTCCCTATGTAAATATTTGCATATTTACATATTCCCCGAATTGTCAATCTCTGATTGAGTTTTTCTTATTTAGATAATATAAATAAATGAGTTACCCAGTATAAATATTTACGCAGTAACGAACACTGTATTCTTTGTATGTAATGACACTTATGCAAATCTTAGGATTTAATTAATTCCGTACAAAAAATTCATTTCAAAGTTAATAGAGCAAGTTCATCATTGACCTATGGATGTGTGGGGCTTCCACTTTTTTTGCCACGAACCTGTTGTAGGAAATTCCCGTGTCTGGCCAGATACTTAATTGTGTAACACCTGTTGGAAATAGGTGATAAAAAAATAAACATGCTAAGCTGACAGGTGGTACATGTAAGACAATAAGTATCACCTTCAACGTCACAAATCTACACAGTTAAACTTCAACTTTGAGGAGGAGACGGTGTTAATTTTGCCAAAACTTCAGATAATTTTGGTTTTTCGAAAAAAATCGAACTTCTGTATAATAAATTTGGCAAGATAAGCTGGAAAATGTCGGGCAACACGGTCAAATATTATCAATTTTTGGGAGCTTCAAATTCAGAAAGAAAAACTGAGCCGCAGAAGGTACGAGATATTTAAATACCTCACATTTTCAAAAGTAAAATTTATAATTTAATTTTCTTTGTTATTTTTATTTGTAGAAAATTCCAACATTTACGAAGCCACATGTAAAACTTGGATTGGATAACTGCAGTGTGGATAAGAGTACAGTGAAATGGGGAAACTGCTCATTCGGCCAAACCACCCACTCCTCTCGGAACCATTTTAATCTTGTTTGAATAGTTTTATTTTCTATTTATGAATTACACACCATCCATGCTATAAATCTATGTGATTACTGAATTGGGTAGAAGAATAAGACAAAGTAGAAATATGTCAATAAAAGTATCTACACAATAACGCTACTTATATGTACATATAGCAATCAATCAATTCATTCCATATTGGCCTGTTGCCTATGCAAATTACAATTATTTCACAGACTTTATGTTCCAAATTAAAAGAGAGAAAAAAGTGAATTTAAAGGTACAATTATAAAGAAAATTCACGCAAATCAAAATATTTTGCAAGAAATTCGAAATTTCTTAGAATTTGGTACATGCTCCTTAATTATGTTCATTATATATATAAAAGGTACATTAATAATAATTTCAACAGTATTTAATAAACCCTTTCTTAAGAATTACATACCCCAACACAAAAATTTTCAATTTGATAAGCATGTTCTTATTAAACTATTATTAAGTAACTTAATGAAATCCCGGAATTAAATAGTATTTAATCCAATTCATCCATATCTCCCATCTCGATGAGTAAATCTTCCTCAGCCAAAGTCGCTGACAATCCCAACATCTTCGTAGCCATCAGGTTATTTGATTCTTCAGTCATACTCCGACACAGGGTGCATTTGCAACCCAAATGGTTGACAAAGATGAGCTCTTCCTTTTTCATGTTAGCTGGTCCAACCAGCTCTTTTAAAATGGATTCCGCTTCCGTTATCTCCTCCGTTAGGGACATCGTATCCTTGATACCCAAGGATTTCAGAAGTTTCGAAGAATTTTGCAACTGCGTGGAATGTAGTTCGTCATATATTTCTGCAAGGTTCAAGCTGTCGTGAATTTCTTCAATAATCCCACCCATTTCGTCCCGTCTACCAAGTTTGTTCAGCATCCGCAATCTTGCCGACAAGTTGTCGACCTTTGGAAACATCCCTTCGGTACCCGAAGCCTTCGAGAAATCTACGGTGCTAAGGTTTCCCAAATCTGTCTCAATTTCTTCGCGGTTTTTAGGCTTCGTTAAAGTGAATCTCCAAAATCCGGAGTGAGACCTCGTGCTCATCGTTTCGTCCAATACGTCTGGGTAAACCATGTTGTCCATGGTTATCCCGGCTTCAAACATATTTCCGACGAATTGCTTTGTTTGATCGATAGGAGGTTTCGAAATTTTAGAAATTTCTCCAAGCACGGTGGCAAATTCTAGGTAGAGTTCGTGACTTTTCGTCAATTCATCTTCAATCTTGTACAAGTACAGGTGGACCAAGTATTTTAAATCCTTGGTAGGACATAGCCGCATTTTTACAGCATTTCTGAAAGCATTGATCGTAATTTCGTCATCCGCCTTCAAGATTCGTACGATTTGATGCAGATTTTGGATCACATACCGTTTCAAATCATTGCTAATACATTCCTCAATAGCTCCTTGTTTTGTTATAGGTTTTCTGATTTCCTTTTCGATTTTCATCGTCTCGTATTTGCAGGTAGATGCAGAATCTTCGATCACTTTGGTCAGGATGGCGTGTACATTTGTGACGGATGATGAACTGATCGATTCTTGAACAGCTGTTCCATACCCAAGGCACTTCCGCACCATCAACTTAACCTCTGATGCGGCCGGTCGTGTATGGTAATCGTGGTCTAGCATGGCCTGAATCCATTCGAATTCGGCGGGATATGAGTCCAAGGTCTTCGGAAATTTTCGTTCCGGTACAACTTTTCGAGCTTCTTGAATACATAAATTAAGGTCGCTTGATATCAGTTCTTGGATTTTCTGGTTGAAAACGAATTTGAACTGAACCAACATCGGAATCAACATGAGTCCCAAGGAGTACACGTTACTTTTATGATTAGCCCCAAAAGTGTTAGAACTTTCCGAATTTTCCACCTTCCCCTGCTCCGGACTTATGTATCTTCGTCTATTTTCGACTGATCTCTTCAAAATATCGTCCGATTCATCGAATGCAAATGGTATAGTGGGATTCGCCTTGCCGAAATCTAATATCTTGGGGACTATCATTCCATTGAGGACGGTGATGATGATGTTGTCAGGTTTCAAGTCGCCGTGAGCAATATCTTTTACCTCAAGATAAACTAAGGCCTCTAGTAGTTGGGGGAAGATTAGCTTGGTTTCCGCATAATATGTGGATTTAGTTTGTTCGTCCGGTGTTGGATTTCGATTTTGCAGGAAATCGAGTAAAGTCCGTCCTGTACATAGTTCTTGTTGGATGACTAAATTTTTCAGAGACTTAAAATTGTTAGGATCGTCGAGATTTGGGTGGGGATACGAGCCTGATGACGCATATGACGAGGTCGACGTTGACGCCAGTGCTGATGACGAGGAGGCACACTCAAACCTGGGATCGGGATTGTAACCGTCCGACCAAACGTTGTAGGTTGACGCAATATTGGGATGGATCAAGTGGAGAGACAGCGTAGCTTCGGATATTTCTCCAAACGGGATGATTTTGATGGCAAATTCTTTCATGAATTCGGGTGAGCCTTCAGTGAATTCGACAACGTCGAATTTGTCATCTGTATTGGCAAGTTTGATACCTTTATAAACTTTTCCGTACGCACCGCCTCCCAGTACTTGGTCGAGGTTGAAATCCGTCTTTAGAACGGATTGCTGGGAATGCAAGGGAAATATACCTTGCCGTAGTTCCGGAGTAGGTCTGTATTTGTCTGAAAATCACAAATAAACTTTTAGTTTTGTAAATTCCAACCTTCCTTGACTTAGATTGCTAGCTTAGCTATGGCAAGTCTGGTTACAATTAATTAGTAACTCTTACGTGACTTTGATTAGTACTCGAATAATAAATAAATCAATTTGTAAAAATCAAATTCATCATCCTAAAATTAGAAATTATTTTAAATACTAGACGCGCAAAATTGTATAACTCCGTTGTTGGATTAATTAATAACAAAGTCTTGTTAAATGTACACCCCTATAAGCGTTGTAGCTTTACCTCTATTTTCCGCAGCTAACTGCTCCAAGACTGAATTATAACAAGGGGAGTCTTCTCCCTCCCAATTTTTCAACAACACCAAATTGTCTATTAGCATGTCGTCACTTATATCGAGCACTGGAGCCCCTTCGTGCAGCATGGTGCAGAAATGTCTCTTCATATTTGTCTTGATCGATTTAAGCTGCCGCCCATTCACAGTTATCCAACGAAGTTGCCGCTCCATCATGAAGTCTTCGCGTTCCCCTAATGCCATTTGAAATTCCCGGAATCCTTGGTCAAACTTTAGCTTGCACTGTTTCTCAGTGACAAGGCCAACCGTGAAAAATAATCTCCGTCCTTTATCCCAATTTTCCCTACTTTCTCTTGTTCGTCCCAGTCTCGTCAAAATCTTAGCTTGTGTCACGATATTTTTTAACACTTGCAAATCCATTGTTGGCGACAGTTTAAGGATATTGACCTGAGCGATAATAATTTGCTCTATCTTGGCCAAATAAATTTCCAGATCAGCGCGAGCTTTAAAATCGAGTGGGCTGTTTGCGGTGATGGATTGAAGTTTTAGTGAAATTAAGGAACTTTCCACCTCAATTCGGTAGGAATTTAGTAAATCCAAATCCTCGAATTCTTTGCTTTCTTTGATTTCCTCAAGTTGTCGGAGTTGTTCCTGAATAAGTTCAGGTTCTTCGGGTTCCGCAAATTTAATTTCTGTAATACTTGACGAAGCCCAGGGTTGTAGCTCTTCGTCAATTTCTTTAAAATCTTCAACACCAATATAGAATTCCCGGTCCAGATTTTCGTCCAATTCCACTCTTCTTGCGGCTTTTAGTAAAATTTCAACTCGTACAACTTTGGATTTAAGAGCCTCACGATCGACTAATTTCCTATATCCAGATACCGTGTTGGTCATACTCTTTACCTTGGAGAACTTAGGTCTCAAATATTTTGCTATCTTCGTCATCTTCAAAATCCAGTCGCATTCGACGGAATAATTTTCCAGCCCGACAAGGATTCTGGGATCAATCAGGCTAAGCACGACTTCCGCCACAGCTTCAGCTAAACTTTCTCCGTTTTGTTTTGGGCACACTAATAACGAAATGAGGACAATGGCCAAGGCGTATGAATCGCGGGCAGGCTCTCCGACAGAATATTCTTGTCTGGGTAAAATAAAGTCATCCGCAGTGTCAAGGTCATTTTCATCGGTAAACTTGTCAAGACCAGCAAGTTTTACCTCCACAGCTTCCCCCAGCCCGGGGCGGATTAAGATGTTTTCTAATTTCAAATTTCCATGGACGATTCCCGCCAATTCGAGGTATACGAAGGCGTCCAAGCATTGAGTGAAGATTTGCTGGTTTTGGGCGTAATATTTTGACAAGATTTCTGCACTTTGGGCTGGAGGACGGGAGGACAGGAAGGTTTCCAAATTAAGGTCACTGAAGTATTCAATTTGTATTAGAAGAAAGGGACGTTTTTCCATTTTTGTGGAATTAGTATCATCTTTTTCTTCCCAGGGATCGTTCGAATTATTTAACAAGGTGGTCCATACATTGTAATATGCGAGTATATTTGGATGGCAGAGTTTGGTTACGCGATTTAATTTGATTTCTAATAGAAGACTGTAGGGGATTATTTTGATCTGATAGGTTTTTTTGAATTCTGGAAGGCCTTCCGAGTTGTTAAATTCCACTGTGTCGAGGGGTCCTCCGTCAAAATGGGTTCGATCAGCGCGAAAGTTTCCGAAAGATCCGGATAGGTTTTTGAAATGATTTTTTAAGAAAGATATGTTGATATGGTTATTCAAGCTGGTCTCTGAATTTTGGGGATCCATGGTCACCTAATAAAAATATATCTGCGTCAGATGATCTTTTCTGGAACCTTCGGATCGGTACTACATTAATTTGTTTTGTTATTGGAACGCCAATAATACTTTAGTTCAAAATTTGGCAATATAGAATTTTTAATGTATTTATAATCAATAAATGCGTGTACCTAAAATGTATTTACCATAGATTGACCCCAGTAGTTTACTAGCTCCCTGTGGGTTCCCCTCTCGTCCTAGAGAATCCTGATAAAAAAACAAATTGAGCATTTACCTAACATTGAAATTATTTCCGGTTGGTGACTATATCTGACTCTCCCACTGTGGTAATAATCTGTCCCCCCAATAACAACTACGATGAACAAAATTTTCCCGGCGTCGTAACATTGTACTACCGGCCGGTGACAAATTATTACCACATGGGCTGAGTAATCGTCTCGTAGTAACGTTAAATATTTGTTACTGAATTATTTTGAGGCTACGTATGTATACGTATGTAAGGTTTATTTAAATATTTATATAGGTTGTGAACTCGATTGCTTAATAGAATTGAAGGATAAATATATTTGCATAAAGTGCAGTTTGAAAACCTACATTTTTAGGATTTCCGCAACGCTTTGTATCTCTGGAGAGCGGTCAAAATTTTCAAAGTGCTAATGGAAAATGTGAATCGTACCCCATTAGAATTTACAAATTTTTTCCGGAAATTTTGACCACTATCAACAGATACGGAGAGGTACATAAATCCTAAAAACGTAGCTACAGAAAGTGAGTAATATCAGCATTTTTTTCAAATACATGAACCCAAATCTTTATTTAATTTGTAAATTATGTAAAAGAGAACAGCATTGACCTCGTCTTACCAGCTACTAAATATTAAAATAACGGTTAAGTTTTGTTATCCCTTCAAATGATTTGGAGAAGTATTAAATCACAATTATCAGCTGACGTTGCTGTGTCACTGGATAAATTGACGTACATTGAATGAATTTATCCACAACTACGCGAATACTAAAGGATTTGTCAGAGTTAAATGCATATTGCATAATCACGTCGTTTCTTGGAAATCGCCAATCTACCAGAACTGGAAGCACAGGGTCAACACCAGGGTTCGATCATCCAAAATAGCTGCTTTATTACTGCTAAATATGTTTGAAGAAGCAACTTTTTGCTTTAAAAAGTATTTCCTGGCTTCCATGATTTTTGCCTGAAATGGGGGGAAATATTACAAATATGAAAAATTTGTAAATCTAAATGAAGTCTTGTCCTTTTGCTCTGAAATAAGTTAATTAAAGCTCTTCTTGATCTCATTCGAAGTTAGTCAAGATTGTTATATATGTGCCAATGGGGTACAGTTTTTTTACAGAAATGTATAGCACTAGTTTTATTTTGGGATTTGAATTATTTTCCCCCAATTACAAATACTACGATGCGCTGTATGACATCAAATGCACTGCAGTCTAAATAAACGCTTTATGATTTTAGTATATTAATTTAATATCACGTGTGTTTGGCAGATGACGCAGCAATAAAGCATAACTTATGCATTATAGTGCATAAGTGATGTACATCAAAAACAGCATATAAAAATCAAAATAGCATATAAAAACCTTAATAGAATATAAAAATCTTAAAAGCATATTAAAAGCAAACCAGCATTGATCTGTGGATGTTTTTTTTGCTCTTTGTCGAACATTGCTCATCACACATTCATTACTCTTTGCCTTGTATACTATGCAACTTCATGAAATACATTCACGATCTGCGTTTCAGTGTTGCAAGTGGTATTAACCACTTTTTATCGGACAGTGGAAAAAAGTGGGAAAAAGACACTTTTTCCCACCCACCAAAATCAGTGGGAAATGGGAAAAAGTGGGAAAAACTCAATTTTGGGGCGATTTGAAACAACTTCTTTAAAAGATAAGATATTGAAAATCTAACTTCATATTCGTGTTCTCCATGAAATTCTAAGAAAATAAGTTGGTAATACGGCCTAATTCAAATAATTTTTTAAATTAACATGCGTGCATATGGGAAAATATAAAATTCTAGTAAAGTAGTACAGAAATTGTCCGTATTACATATCAAAATTCTCAGAATGTTGTAGAGATCACGAATATGTAGTTAGATTCACGAAATATTGAGTTTTAAAGAAATTGGCATTCTCCATAACTAAATACATGGGCCGCCATTTTTCCCACTTAAGTGGTAAAAACCACTTCTTCCCACTTTTTCCCACTTTTTCCCACTGGGATGGGAAAAAAGGTTTTGGACGGGAAATATGCAACACTGCTGCGTTTTGACAAAACTAACGAAATATGGTATAAAGGGTGTTAATAAAGTCCGATCCCATTTTTCCTATAAAAAAGTGAAGGCTAGTATAAAAAAAACTACCCGTGATACTTACAAAAAATGTTCGACATATTTACCTTAGTATTTGGTCTTGTTACCATTTACTTTAATCATGCCCTCAACTCTTTGTTTAAGGCTCTGTGCTAATTTTTCCAATGTGTCTGTGGGAATCGAATTCCATACATCTTGAACTTTTTTTACTAGCTCTTCCCTCGTCCGGGGTTGTGGCTCTTTGTATATATTTACCTTAAGTATGGACCACAGGTTCTCCAGGGGATTCAAATCTTGGCTGTTTCCGGGCCACACCCCCTTGCTCCAGACCGTTGAAACTTGCGTCTTGATGAGACTCAAACTCGCTTTTGCTGTATGGGCTGTAGCACCATCCTGCATGAAAACTATTTTTCTTTCATTCGGAAATATTTCCTTGTTCCCCATGCTATCGAAATAGATAGGTAATATTTTTTCCATATAATACTTTGCATTGACTGTGTGGCCTTTTGGTATGATATGTAGAGGAGTCACGCAACGTGCACAAAATCCACCCGCTACCATAACTTTAAGCCCGAATTTTGGGATCGCTCTTGATGGTACATCCGATTTGTTTTCTGTCTTGTAACGAACATTTTGTTGGTTCAATTTTGGATATAGCTCAATAATAGATTCGTCAGTACGAAGAATCAACCGTCATCGTCAGGAAGGCGCAAGATAGTGGGGAAAATATGACTCAGTTTGTGCAAATTTTGGATATGGGGCAGTACAATTTTGTCCAGCATGGATGTCCACTTTGTAAGCAATTTTTATATTGGGGGGATTTGTGAAAGCCTAAATTGCCGCGTTGCAGCGTTATTTCGCTACAATTCGACATTTGTGAAATTAGTGACATGAAAACCCTTTTGAAAATTCCGCATTTTCGAATAAGATTTAACAAAACTTCAAAACCGTAACCATAATAATAAATTTTAGACATCAAATAATTTCGACGCTTGCGCGATAAATTATTTTGCAAGTTTCGCCAGTTTATTCTCCATAGGGAATTTTATAAAAATTTGCGACACGTCGCATGCTTGTTATCTCGCGAGGCGACGGATACGACATATGCGTCGGTGACGTGAATACCCCCGTTAATTGGTGTAGAAAATTCTTCGATTAATATGTCATTTCTAATGCAGGTATTTCGATGTACGCCAACAGTGTCCAGACATATCGAGATCATTACCCGGGGTCGGCATACGCAATGATTTTGGTGAACGGTAAATCTTTTAATGAAATAAGAGCTCAAAATAATGGATACTTTGTAACCGAACAGTAACAATATTCACATGAAATTAATTTTTACAACGCGTGAAATTCAAATTTTGTAGAGGTTATTCTTCCTCTTCGGTTACAGCGAATAAGCCGTTTACTCCGTGTCGTAAGAAATATCAAAAAATTATTACGTGGATGATGTGAAGTAGGAGAAGTAGAAGTAGGAATAATAATAATATTTATTTATAATACTAAATATGTGCTCTGGTTCGTTGGTAGATAGGATGATTTTTTAGTGTGAGTGTATCACAGTCTAGCTTACTTATGTCCAAGTTACGGTATGACGAATAAAATAATAAAATGGAGAAAAAAGTCGTAAAACTCTTTCCTTCACAATTCATTCCCATCATGGAGAATAATAAGATGGAAATGCAGAGCACAATCTAAATTTTGCATCTTATTTCCCCATTTTTATTACGTTCTTCCACCCTCGCTCCTCATAAATCCGGCGAAACTCGTACATTTCCACGTTTCCATTCTCTCGAGTAGAAAATATGTATAAAAAAGTTGTCGGTGATAATAATAATAGTCCGAGTGTAGTCCTGTTCCGTACAATCTTCCGTTGTTCTTATCTTTCCCTCCCTCTCGAGTTAGGACGGGATCATTATGATGGCGAAATGAAAATCATTTTCTCATTAGGACACAGCTACCAAGTGCTCGACGGCATGCAGGCGTCGAGATTCTAAGTTGCGTGGTATGTATGTAGTACATAAAGTAATTAATAAGGGTATTATTAACGTCGTAAATATGGCGGGGTACAATTAAGCAATTAGTGAGTAATAATTTGGACGCTGATTTCAATCCCAGATTCGAATTTATGTCCAAAACACGGCAATTCTGGCATTTTCTTTCTTTTTCTTTTTACTGCATTTTCTTTCTTTTATGGTGTGTAGAAATGTGCATAATTCTCTGGGAGAAGTAAGTATGGAATAAAAGTGGGGAAAGAAACAAAATATGGAAATAATAATGGATGTGAAATGAATTGAAGTAAGGAGGCAATTTGGTAGGAAACACGGCATAAAAGACATGAGTACTGTGTTATCACGGACATAAAATATGGGAATTAAGATGTGCACAGAGTTCGTTACATTTCTTCGTATTTTTTCTCTAAGTACGAAAAAACGTTTATAATTTCAAACATTGTAAATAATTTTTGTAATTTTATAGTTGGAGAGTTTTTACGCCATTTTAAAGAAAAGATAATTTTCTAAATATATTGAATATTGAAGATCCCTATTTACTGCTATCCTTGGTTTAACAAATCCGAGCTATTTTCGTTTTTCTAAAATTTTCCATTTTCTACAAACACATAATTTCCCCTATTTTATGCTTTTCTCCTAAATTCACAACTATATTTCATAAACAAATAAAAGACCGAAATTTCTACTAACACTCTTCCTTCAAATATTTCCTGAAACCAATTATTTCGATTTAGAAACTTTTACACAAATACTGTCCCCCCTCCTCCCCAGAAAAAAGAAAGAAAAAATTCTCACTTTTTATCCCCGACCATTAAACGGAATAAAATAAAGTGTGGCTCGGAGAAGTGGGAGAACGAGCGTAGCATGGTAATTGGCTTCCAGTTTCTATTTCAGACTAGATTTCAGCCCTTCCTCCTCCTCCTCCTCCGGAAAGAAACCTACGTCGTCGTCGTCGTCGTCCTAAGTAATGGATTGTTTGCCGAGAATGGAGCGACGGACGGATCATATTTCACCCACTCCCCGTTTTTGGCTATAATGCTCCCATTATGTCGCAACTTGCTCCCTGCAGCTCCTATTCCTGGCAAGATTAATAATCTGCCAGCAGCGGCCTCTCATCATTCTCCACTTTTCTCTCGGAAAGCATATCATCCCATCCATTTACTGGGTAGAAGCTCCTCCATGATAAGATGATACCCGCAATTTTCCAATTTCCTCCCATTCATGGGCTCATCAATCTCGCCATGATTGAGTGATAAGTCTGCGACATGATCAGTCCATTATTTCAGAAGGAGAAAGTTCCAAACAACTTTCTCCAGAAGAGCCATGCACAAACGATGTGGGGGACTTTGTAAATAATCTCATCTTCCCCCCACACCTCCCTTCTCATTACGATTGCAAGGCTGACCCCAGAAATAATTAATCCCCCCGCAAATCGACCCCACCCTTTACGCACCGTCCTACCCAACCAAATGAAATGCGGACAATGGATAACATTTGCATATTTCCCCCCTATCCGGATCAATCGGTCCTCATCTTGATAAACTTTTCTAATCAAAAGTGGGAAATAATGGGACAACTTTCTCTCTCTCCCACCAGTTACCAAGAAACGGTTCAGAGAATAACAAGATTTTATTTTCTCCCATTCCTGAAACGAACAGAAATTCGAAATCACCTGCCCCAAAATGGGTGACTAAACGGATCGACGCACAATCTGATTTATAGCCGAGGAGGAGCCACGAATCAAACAAAATGAGGCTACGAAGCTATTATGATAACGAACAATTCTCTCCAGCAGGGTCAACAGAATAATAATAGCGTACCCCCTACCCCCCAAAACTTTACGACGATACAGATTGAGGAGGACAACGCATCCTCCGTGGCCAATAGCGTCTACACCCTAGCAAACCCGTCCGTCGCACCCTCAACGTTGCTCTTTAAGGGGAAGGAACAAGAACTTCTGGACATTGCGAATAAGTCTGCACCTCGGAGAAAAAGTCGGAAAAGGTCATTCGTCGCGAAGTATAATATTCTCCCCCCTTCCGCTGCTCGCACCCCGAGACCCCCGCGATACAGCTCGTCCGCGAGGAAGCCCACTTATCAAGACCAAATCCACAACGACACCGCCTGCTGTGCCAGTCCGTGCTGCTGCGTCGCCTCGCTACACACCGCGCTCAAGATTATCATCGCTGTCGAATTTGTGAGAGAAAATTCAGAGAAAATTGTGTCACAAAATTGAGTCTCAAAATTTACAAATTTCCCCCAATTTCCAGTTCAGGAGCGGACTAACGATAATGTTTGGCCTGTTTTGTGCCGCATTTCCCGCCAATCTCATCAAGGTCATCGCCCTTACAGGAACTTACTTCTTGGACGAGGCGGATGTCCAAAATGCCGAGAGTGGCGTCGTAAATAGAAGTAGTGGGTTCATTCCTCCACAAACTTCCGCACCTACTAAATTCCCTTTTTTGCAGTGATTTTCAACCTCGGCGCCGTCTACGTCCTCTTCGGCCTGGCCACCTTCCTCGTGACCTTTTTCCTCATCGTGGGCTCGAAGCGGAAGAGCATCTCCCTCTGCACGTCCTGGTCGTGGGGCAAAATTCTCTTCATCCTCCTCTTCATCGCGGGCTTCGTCGCCTCCACCTTCCTCCAAACGAACCAGGCCGGTCTGGAGGAATCCTACTCCGTCAACCCCGGCGTAGCGGTCTTCGTCCTCATCGCCATGTGCTCCATTCCCATCGACATCTACTTCATCTACGTCGTCAGCATATTCATCACCGTGCTCAAGTTGGTCGACCGGAAGTACACTCTGCTGTCCAAGCGGATCCACGACATTTCCGAACGTCCCCCCGTCAAGGAGGACGACGACGGAGAGGAGGCCTACACCACGGAAGTCGTCAAACGGCGGAAGAGTGAGAGGCCAAAGTCGTACAAACTCCACCCACCCGCCCCCCTCACGTCGTCCCTCTTCCGGAACGAGCTGGCCAATCCGGAGGACGATGATGACACCCCGAAACCAAGGAGTGTCAAGCCGGTCGGTGTCAAGGTGCGATCGCTCGGCGGACCGGCCCAATTTATGGCCCTGTTTGACCGGCAAGAACAAAAGAATGAGGCTCTGAATCGAAATTTGGGAAATAAGATGGCGGTGGAACAATCGTCGACACTTTTCGGAAGCGAGATAGCCCCCGGTGTCCCCCCATCGCAGATGAAGAAGCAGGAGAATGGCGCCAACAACTTTGTGATAGCGTCCCTTTTCAGGGAGGAAATTACCCCGACCAGTTTCCCACCCCCGGGGGAAAAACGTAAGAGCAAAAGTGCTAAGAAGAAGTCCAAGGACGACGGGAATGAGGTGGCAAAATCAGACCTTGGCGAAAATAGTAAACCGGAACTAGCACCATCGTCGAAACGTAACGACGACGATGTTGTTCCTGATCAAGCGAGGAAGAAAAGCTCCGAACCTCCAGAAAATAAAAAGCCGCCAAAACCCGAAATTTCGAAAATTGCCAGATCGTCCGCCGAACACGGTCGTGATAAAACTAAGCGGAAAGAAGAAAGTAACCGACGTCACTCCTCCTCCTCTTCGTCACCTTCTAATGACGACGACGATGACAAAGTGACGAAACGCTCCAAGAGGAAGTCGCAGAATCGCCGACATAGCGGAAAACATGGCAAAAAGAAGGACAAGAAGGACGACAAGAGTAAAATCAGAGTGAGGAAGAAGAAAAAGAGTGGTGGTGACGGCGGAAAAAGGTCAGATTCCTCCTCCCCCTCACCGGAGGTCAAGTCGTCACATAGGAGAAGAAAGAGCAAAAAATGATAGGATGAAAAAATATGTAGTAGATTTTTATCAAGTTTTTTTTATGATAAAAAACATGTCGTGGTGGCGGTCGGTACCTCTTTTTCCAATAATAATAAAGGATTCCGATCGTATTTTACCAACTTTTTCTAATGATTTAGAATCATGGGTTCCTCTTTTCTGTTTTTACCAATAAATAAAGAGAAAAAAGCCGAAAAAAGGTTTGACACTGAACTCTCCAACTTTTTCTTACTAAATAATCCAATTATTTGTGTATATCTTTTTAAGCGACGACATTATTGTGACTGAAAAACCTGTCTCGGTGTACTTATTTTCATTAAAATGCCCCCATTATTCGAGACAAATCTTGGAAAAGTTGACTGACATCGGGACATGCAAAGAATCCAGAAGTCGCCGTTCCCTTTGCCCTTGTCAGTCAAAAAGTTGACTTTTTAATGTTGATTCTTTATACCATTTGTGACAATAATGGTCCAGATTTAACTAACTTGGGTGGTTTATTAGTGTATAAGGTTTTAAGCAAAAAAGCCGAAAAATTGTACAAACATGAGAATATGACCTGCACCTGCAACTTTTTCGCGAAAAAAAGGAGTTTTTCTTTCAATTTGAGGTTTGGTTTAAACTTTGATTCTATTTTCCAAATTTTTACTAAAAATATCGGTGCATAATGACCTCCAAATTCCGATCAAGTGGCAAAATTTCATTAAAATTTTCACTACATATTGCATCCCCACAATTTTAAACGTTTCTCTCCACCCCAGAAATCTTTGAAAGAGATACTTTTTCGCCCCTTTACACTTGTAAAGTGTCAAACGACACGTCGGAAGAATGTGATCCTCAAAGTGAACCGTGTTGTGCTACAAAAATACTAAAAGTTTCTCCTACCACAACCCTTTTTTCCCGGTCCCCCGGGAAAAAAGGGTTGTGGTAGGAGATCTTGTTACGACTATCTGTTTCCTAGGAACTGGAAACCAACCGGACTCAGCACACTCGTTAGACGGAGACCCACTTCCTGCCCTCTTGAAGGCGGCCGTGTCCTGCCACGACGTCAACTCCTTCATAACATGTCGTGGGATTGAATCCATATCCTGATCAGGGATGGCAAATTTGGGAATTTTGCCAATGAGGGGTACGGTGAGATTTTGCCAATGAGGGGGAGGTGCTGCAGAGTTTCTTGATTCCTTCAAATTGCATCTTGAGGTTATCTGTAGGAAAATAATAAAGAAATACATGAATTAGTAATAATAATTTATGGTGAAAAGATGCATTCATCGAACAAATTAAATTGTGCACATTTTTAACTAGAGCCCTAAGGCAATAGTTTCATTTTAATTCAATGATATATGCAAAGTTTACCAATTATAAGAATTTAAAACTATCGAAATCTCAATCTTTCACCTACCACGGTAATTCTGATGAGCCCGCTTAAATTCGGGATCGACTACACCGGGATGGAAATTGGGCTTCATCCAGTCCGAGTAGTTCTGACTCGGGGTGGCGTCTCCTCGTCTTTTTGTCGTCTTCTGGGAAGATAGCTGCTCGGCTGGGGAATCTCGACAATTTTCCATTCTGCCACTACAATGATCAAGAATCAAAATAAATTGTAAAAATTTGTAATTTGACAGTACTCGTGATAGATTGTCAGCAACTTTTTTTCATAACTATCTCTCCATGGCATAGAGTCCATGCACTTATTTATTTATGTAATTTGATAATACATTGAGGGTATTCATAATTTGTCTTCTTATCCTTCGTATCGTAAAGTATTTACGAAGAAAAAAGAAGGGGTCAAGTTTCGTAAATATCGTAAGCGTAGTAACGCGATTTTCAATGACAAAATCTTACGACGTTTACTAAAATCTCGTATCCTTCGTAACTTATTTTGCGATACGAAGAATACTAAGGATACGAAGGTATCATGAATACCCTCATTGTTAAATAAGAATTGTAATTACCTCATATTAACTCCGATATTTCAAGAGATGTCAAATAATGATAGACTCAGCCTCAATTTTTACAAGTTCAGCGAAAACACGTGAAAGTAATTAGTTGGGAAAATTATAATTTCACAAATTTATCACTTGTGGAGTTTTTTACTAACATTTAACTGCAACTTAAATGTGTTATTTCTTGGGCTTAACTTAGCAGGCTTCTTTCCTCGGGAACAATTAAGGTTCTACTGTCAGACTAGCCTGAGTTGAGTGATATACCGACAAAAAGCCAACGGACTCCTCAATCCAAAGGCGTTGTGCACTTTCTTGGAAAAAGTTTCTCTTTTCAGAAATATCAGAGGGGCATTCACAGATTGCATGTATTTTCCACCGTATATCGAAAGCTAAATATTTATTGCTTAAATATTAACCACTAACTACCGTGTTCAGGCTGTACGCTGTAAAATGTATGATCAACCTGTGAAGTGGTTTATCGTCCAAGCGACGTCATATTTCATGCACACTCCTTTGCATATATACAATTGTCTTTACTTTTGCCTAAGCTTTGGGATTCTTGGAAATTATAACCACTCTAACTTCTAGAGCATTTTATTACCATATCCTTTGCTGTATTTATGTATACAATTTTTTATGCTTGACACATTACTACAAGTTCAAATTGAGCTACTAAATTATGAAAAGGAAAGAATAGAAAGATTATTATTGTCCTGTATGTTGAAGCTCAAAAATTTCTTGTATACAAATTTACACAACCATAAGGGTTGGATGAATTGCGTTATATGGAAAAATGTGTAGATAATTTTTTGGCAGAAACAAAATTACAATTTAGAGTTCCCTGGAAATATTAATCACGGAATTTAATCATTTAGTTTTCTTGACATAGCGCAATTAGTAAACCTTCTTGAGATTCTACTCAACAAACCCGTACCGATATTGATGTGCTCATATTTTTATTAAATACGTATTACTTTTGATGAATTTGAAAACGCTTGATTAGATATGCCAAAATACAACCATAGTTCCCAATTATTTAGGTTACAACCCCTCATCAGGTTTTTGAATAACCAACTAATCGAGATATGTTGTCAACAAACTTGAGGTAGGATTACAAAATTTACTTTATGTATGTTAATCTATATTTAAGTGATCAATCAACCCACCATGAGAGCATTGGATATCTGTGGTTGTGCAACTTGCACAGTGCAAGTGTTTATTTTGTCTGTGTAAAATTTTAACTGTAAATTCGTTATAGTGGGTCGTGGTTAGTATGATTTGTGTTGATATTATCATGCGATCAATCAAAGTTGGACTCATTCACAATCTGAATAAGTGCGTTGGATACGATCAAACGTTCGAAGATGTTTTATGCATTTTAACTTCAAATTTTTAAGCGTTAGTAAGTACTTCCAGCCTGGAAACAAGAAACGAGAGGAATTCGTCTTTTAAAAATAAAACAAAGCCAGCAAAATGAATAATATGAGATATTTATTTTATTACCTCTGTTTTATTTGCATTTTTCATACATCCAACTTTTTATCTTAACATGTTATTAAATTTTCGGTAACAAAAATTGCTATCTTTTAGAAGTTTCAATAATGTAAAAATATCTTCAAGGTTAAATAAAATCAGACAAAAACGCTACTTTTCTCAATAGTTGGAGAACTGTAAAATTGAAGTCCAGAATTCAACAACCATGGTTGACAGCTGCATACTTATTTGCGTAATTATTACCAGATCCTTCAATGTAGGTCAACTCAGATTACAATGCACCGAACTGATTTTTGATCATCATTGAGTATCAGTCCGTTGCTTATCATGTCACCATAACCACGTTCTCCAGAAATTAGCCCAAATTATTAATCGCTTTGAAATGTTTCACAAAATTTGTGTTTCCGTCACCTCGTTATTTATAAATTTCGCTGTGACCTCATTTTCCACAAATTTGACACCCCGTGAAAACGGCTTCCTCCCGCCATACGTGAATAGATACTGTACTAGTTACTTTTCCTCCGACTTTGTCCATTACGGCTGCTGTGACAAAAAGTTTCCGGAATCACATTGCTTTTTGAACGATTGGGGGACGCGAGATGCAGTTTGCGAGACACAAAATTTGCAGGCTAATCGGTTCAATTTTACTTGTTCGAACTCCATCCTCGATCATAACTGCACTGTTCCGAAGGGGACGTTTTTCTGCTGTTCAAAGTAAGTATGTACGTAATTAGGATTCAACATATACTAATCGGTAATGATACAATTTTTACTGGAAGTACAATGCAAATGAGCAGTAACAATTCAAGTAGTTTTTACCTAAGGGTAAGAAATTTTTACAAGTATCGGTAAAATTATGCTAGTCACTAGATAATTTCTGTGCAGAATTTAGCCTAACGTTTTCCAGGGTTCGCCACGGCAAAACGGCAATCCGGCAAATGCGGTGCCGTAAACTGCCGTAAACTGCCGGATTGCCGAGCTAAAAATCATGCCGTTTTGCCGTTTTGCCGAATTGAAATTTTGAAGGTACAAAAAAAGACGTAAAAAATTAAGTATTCAGTATTATTCTTCACTGAATTACGAATATTTATTCGATGTAATCCTTGAACTATGGTGAATGCAGGTCCAGTAATCCAGTAGTCCAGAAATTGTACATCTTTGTCATTTTCCATATGATAAGCACTATAATTCCTTCATGTTACTTGTGTAACTTCAAAAAATTACATTTTAACAGATAACTCTACTTCTAAATAATTATCCTATCTTAATTATGAAATCATAAATACGTTTGTATTTAATTAGTGTAATTAACTTGATATCTATTGTCTATCTATCCGCACGCAAAACGGCATACTATACTGCAATTAGGCATTGAATACGGCAATCTGGCAAAACGGCACGCAAAACGGCAATTCGGCATTACAAAAAGGCAATCCGGCAAAACGGCAAAAATTTTTGAGCAAAAAGATGCCGAATTGCGTACCCTGACGTTTTCTATAGTAATCCGTACCAGTATCTATTTTCCGTACAATCCGTACGCAGTCTCGTAACTATACTAGGCTGGTACAAGCCTCGGTTATAATCTTAAAAACATTTGCAAAGCTACGATCATTTAAATTGATATGTTGTGATGGCCATAAAATCTTTTGTAGGGATGCTCCGCTTAGACCGGATAATCGACCCATCCGCCCAGTACCTGGTGAATAACGAAATTAATCAAATTAGATACGTGACTTGTCATACGTCCCAATTACTGACGCAAGCATAACTCAACCGTGTTTTCAGACTCCAGGGTATGTGGAACAATGACCACGGACAGGTTCCAGCAGTTCGGACCGGGGAATTTGACCGTGCTAGACGTCGCTGAACACCACGAATGGGGCGAGTCACACTTTATAGGGATTTCTGCTGTCTTAAAAGCTGGCACGAATTATGTCAACGTCACCAGTGCCAACTGCATCGTGTCAATCTGTTACACAGACTCAGAATGGGATGCAAACTGCCTCCACTTTCACTATGGAAGTAGTATGTACAATGGGATATTTTCAGACAATGTATGGAAACAAGTCGTTGAGAATCTGCATAATTAACATAATTACCTAAGTTTATTTCTAGGAATTCGGCCGTGTGACAACATCAATAAGCTGCGGATGTTTGGTAAGTCTCGAATAAGCACGAAAACAATTTTCTCTACGTTATGTATTTAAGTATCGTGACAATTTCCAAGGGATCAGGTTTTTAGGAATTTTTAAGGTGTTGGTCCTTGTCAACAGTTTTATCGGTACCAAGCCAAGCACACTGTTAACGATCTTCGTGACCCGGTTAAATGTTTGTTAATTGGGTAGCAATTCCATGGCTGAAGGCAAATACAATATTTTTTAGGCAAACCCATCCGCCAGTGAGGAATGCACTTTTGGAGACGCTGATTCCGACAACGGGACTGACTTGATAACATCCTCCTGTTCAAATCGCCCCATGGATGCCGACACGTGCGCCCTGCTCTATCAAGAGTGGGGTTGTGAATCATGCTTCTATCAAGAGATTCGACTAACGACAAGTAATTTTACGTTCAAACCCACGAATTATGCGGTAATACGTTCGCTCAGAGTGAATAGTGGCTGCAGCATTAGGGCATCTTCCATCATGGGTTTCCAAGATTTCAATGCAACTTCGAGCATAATTCCGGAGGTAATTTCAAAATAATTAAATATGCTGCATACTTGCAATAATTTGCGTCCTCCTTGAAAAGTTCTTCAAGACAATCCATCCCACAAATGGTCCGCACGCAGCCCAGTTTAATTCTTTCGATTGCACCTGTGGACCTAAAACTGTGACAGATGAGGTTGGTATGTCAGGTAGGTTGAGTAAAATTACATATGTAAGCAGATGGAAGGTTGAATAATGTTTGATACGATTTAGCCGGGACTATTGCTGGTATTGCGGTTCTATCTGTGATAGCTGTGTCAATCGTGGCATTTGTTTTACTGAGAAGGAGAAACCAAAAAGTTAAATTTACCAAGAAAGAGACAGACGCACTTAAGGTGGAGCTATTTGGGGACGGTGTCGAACCAGATGTCGAAGGATCACAGGACACAAACACAGATTTGACAAATACCAAAGTTGAAGTGGATTATTCCCTCAAGAAACAAAATATTGCTGGTAGCTTTCGAAATTCGAAATTCGAATTTTTGATAATTCAATACATATTTCGCATGGTGCTGAAATCCTTAATTTTTTGCAGTATACAAAAACCAATTTTTGGGGAAGGGAAACTACAGCGTGGTTTACAAAGGCGTTTTAACCTCTGGAAGTGACAGTGCCGTTGTTGATTGCGCAATTAAAACCGTAGACGAAAAAACGGCGAGAATCGACGATTTGAAGCTTCTCATGAACGAGATAAGGATTATGTCCGTGATTGGAAGACATGCCAATATTGTCTCTTTTCTCGGATATTACTGCAACTTCCACCCATCTAAATGTAATTTTGATTGATATCGGACTAGTTTATACATAAATCTAAGTATTTGTTCAATAATATAAGGGGAATTTCTGTGCCTGACGGAATTATGTCTCGGAAACCTGCATGAGCGCTTACGTCTAGCTAAAAATTCCATTGTACACAAATCATCTTCCTCGGTAGCAGCACAATTGCAGAAGGCAGGATACGTTTATTACGAGGATAGTACCGATCTTGAAAAATCTAACGATAAGTAAGTTGCTCCAAGTTATACTTCGGTAATAAATATTTAACTGTTGTAACATCCTCTAGTTACGGGTTGTTATCAGCCTTGGTAACTGTATGGATAGAAGCAAAATTAGAATGAAATTGAAATACTTAACATTTCAATTATATTCTCCAGCGTCCCTGATAACGGTGATACCAACAAAACTGTCACCACACAAGACATGCGGCGGTGGTGTGGCGAGATTGCGGATGGGATGGATTATCTAATTTCTAAAAATGTAAGGCTTACTTGAATATGTGCAAGTTTTGAGTACTAATTTCCACAATATTGTCTTACCAGCTTCTTCACATTGACCTGGCAACAAGGAACATTTTACTATCTACAGAACAAACGGCAAAAATTAGCGATTTCGGATTATCCAAGAAGCTGTACGAATCCCTGTACTATAAAAAAGTGCAAGGCGGAAACGTACGGAATTTAAAAATGTTCAATTTTGCTATTATGGACAGGACATAATGCTTTAAGTCATTTCTTACAGATGTGGCTTCCAATGAAATGGAGTGCCTTCGAGTCCTTGATGAGCTTAAAGTTCTCCTCCCAATCAGAAATTTGGTCATATGCGGTTACCGTTTGGGAAATATTCAGCTTTGGCGACGAGCCGTACCCAGAAGTTTGCGACATGGTTGACTTAATCCGACTCTTGAATAGCGGAGATCGACTGGACTGTCCAAAGCGGTGTGATCAAGAAACGTGAGGGCGGTATCCTATTGAATTTTTTAATACTAATTTATTGATAATCATGATGTAATTTTTTGCAGATACGAGCTAATGAAGCGATGTTGGGAAATTGACGAAAATCAGCGGCCCAGTTTTGTCGAGATGAGTATATTCTTCAAGTCTGCAAACGAATAGAATTTATTAAATCATGAAAAGTCTTTTTAAATTTAAAATTAAGCGTAGCAACATCTCTTGTGGTTGTAGAATATTGCTGACAACTTTGTTATCTGTAGTCAATTGTCTAATTAAATTTTAATTTTACTTAGAATATTTATAAGATTTAAAAATTTGTCGTTTTTATCCAGTATTTCTTTTTGGATGTACAAAACGGTTTGGGGGTGGTTAAGATCGCTTTTGTCCGAACATAATGATGATTGTGTGGTCAAAAGTGGCATTTTGACCGCTTATAACCGGTGGATAATTTGGTTTTAACCAGTCAAAACACTATTTTTATCCAGTACTGTGTAATACTCCATGTGTATAAATATCTGCATACATAAGAGAGCATGAATGAGTCGTCGTTTTTTGCGACGACTTATGAAAGTGTAAAAATAAACCCAACTTTGTCTAAGAAGACAGTTTGTGTTATGTACAAAGATTGCATATCTGAATACGGACGAGTTTAAAATCTACATTCGTCTATGAATATATTTAGAATCATCTGTGACTTTTGTCCTAAGTCGATTTCAAAATATTGGGTAACAACAGACGTAAGTAAATAAATTGTAACGTATGAATCAGTAAAATTATTACCATAAAAACAAAACCAGTAAGACAATTTTACATAAAATATTTAACTGTGGATTTGATATTGGTATAAATTACAAGTAATTCTAAACATATTTTGACACAGAGTATAGAAAGAGTGAAAATGGAGGAAATTCACAATTTGCGATATGCAGTGACACGTCTCCTGGAAGAAGTGGAGGCGTTGCAAATGAAGGCAGCAAATGTGCAAAAACTCTGCACTTTCTCCCTGCGTGGGAAACGTCTCATTTTGTATACTATTGCCATTCTGGTAAGTTGTGAAATCTGGAAATATTTTATGATTATAGTAGAACTATCACCGGTACAATTACTGACATTTGCTATTGCTTTTTCGTATGTTGGTACCAAATTCTTGGTTTTATAGTATTTTCTGGTCTTCTTGCTCGCGGGGATAGCTTGGAAATGGTATAACAATGGTTGTAAGTGTGCTGAATGATAAAATTGGCCCATTAGTATTTAGAGAAATTCTATGTTAAACAGCACATCTGTTACCTCTTAGGTTTTTTCTGATAAATGTAAGCTTAAAATTTTTTTCATTCATTAGTTCTGGACAAAATTGTCAAAATTATGCAATTGGGGGAAATAAAGCTGAAATAAATTATGAAGCAAATACATATTTATATTTATTTATTCCGCAATAAAGTGGCGTAATTATTTCCATCATCATGGTTTTGAACCATTTCTTCAAGTCTGACAGTGAAGCATGTCCATGTGTTTATTCTCCACTCTAGGTAACCCGATAATAGACGAAGTTATATTTATATACTCACGGGCCAGGTAATAGACAAACTTGTTACCGCATAATAAAAATGTGGCCAAAATACATAGTACCAATTTTTACCACTTGCAAGTTACTTTATACCAGCCCGTAACATTTTTATTACCATGAGGTAATAAATTTGTATACATATTACCAGGCCGGTGACTACATACATATTACTTCATCTATTACCAGCTTAGTTGAAGTGTCTTTATTCGAGCAGAGGATGTAATTTTAAGACTCAAAGCAATTTTAAGAATGAGGGTCGTTCGCTCCAAAACTTACTTGGCTTCCAAGAAACACAGTGTATTCACGGGAACTCCAGAAGAATTTATGTTTGTTAACGCCCTCACTGTGAAAGTAGAATCCAGATTGGCTAAGAAAATCCCTCCAAAAGTCGAAGGCGTTTCCTTCCAGCCAATGAACGCATATGTGGATCCTGGGTCTGTCTAAGTGGTTCTAGGAATTTATATTTCATTATTGGCCTAATCTTTTTAACAAGCTTACATATGTACATGAGGGCCATGACGTGTTAAATAGAACAAATACATTTCCGTATTTTCCTATTCTGGTGCTAGATTGGTTATTCTATTTAAAAGCTATCTACCCTTACTCAAGGCACAATTTCGTAGAACTCTCCCCAACTTTTCAGACTTTATAATCCTTTTTCAGAGCCCACACCCACCGTTGGATTATATTCTCTGAAAAGTTGACAATTTCTGCAGTCAACTCCTTGAAGTGCATCACATCAGTCGCGACCTTGAAGTGTAGTTTAAGTTTTTAATCAAAATGTCTCAAGTGACCCCCAGCAAGTCAAAAGTGCCACTCCCCTCGTACACTAACGACCAGATCCGACGCTCCTTTCCGATTTCCATCCCGTTCGACAAGACGGCCCGAGATACTACGCGCCAATGCCAAGCCATGTTGGCCCGCAGGGGGTTCGTCGTCAATCAGCCGCCCCCACCATCCCCAGAGGAAGAGGAACGCGCCTACTACGAGTGGATTGAACTTCAAAAACTTGATGAAAATGGGGCCGAAGTGGGTGCGGCTGAAAATGAGGATGAGCCTACTGCGGGGAACTCAGTCCAAGACGTGGGACATCATTTGCACGACGGGGACGAATTGCGTCTCAACTTGGGGGGCAAGTTGAGACTGTTGTGGAAAAAGTTGGGACCCATTGCGGAGGAGGCGGACGGAATTATCGTCGCTGCGAGGAAAGAAGCCAGCCTGGATAATGGCGAAGATGCCGTCGTTTGGTTAAATGGGGAGGTAATTGGTCAAATGAAAGATTATGTGTTTGATAATTACATAGGTGTAGGTTTTTGATATGGATTGTATTTTTTTATTGCTGTAGGAAAAATCTGCAGAACAGGAGGAAATTTAGGATCCTGGCCGACACGGGATTTGCATACGATACTTTACGATTTGGATTGATTTTATAATTATAAATATTTTTCCTTATTTCTTTTCATTGTACTTACCCAAGCTTCCAGACCATATAAAACTGCCGTAGGAAGAAAATTGACTAACGGCATTGCAATTATACAGCCGAATCACTTTATTTGAGTAGCGAGTGTATCAAAGAAATCTCACTTTCGTCATTCTGTTGAAATTCTGGAACAATTTTTCATACTCCAAATCAATTCGTAATAATTTTATGAATATTTCACTTTTTGTCCAATCTGGAACATTCTTAATTCTTAACATGCCATATTTTTGGTCAAATAATCTCAGTGTTTTCTGTCTACTTTTATATACTCAGAGAAATAAAAGTTATAAATTTATAGCCTATAAATGCCACTGTTTCGTAATTTCCGTTATTGCAAACCCATCTATTGATATTTATAATAATTTTAACTCCCTATCTAGTAATTTATTGAATAAGTCGTAATTTTATTATTTTCATGATAATTTACTACAAAGGAATTTATTAGAATATAAACTATAAACCCCTATAAACAAATATAGTGTCGTATTCAAGAATTCTTCTGTAGGCTCGTACGCTTGACAATCTGAAATTTAAAACTGAAAATTACGTATTAATTATGAGTACTTGAAGAGGCTAAATCCTTTACTTAAATATAAATCTTGGCAGCCGGTTATAAATAGTACAGAAGTTGTATAAATGTTGACTTACATATGCCTGGCCAAATATTATTATTTCTTAGTGAAGATGTATCTATTAAATTCTATTTCAACGACACGTAAATCAAATTGTTAAATTTGTAAACACAGCCTTAACTTGCTTTGGAATAATTTATTCAGTAATTCGTAATTTTACTGATCTCAGCATTATGACAATGAATTCAACATCCAGTAACAAAATTGATGACGTTGCTGCAGCACGAGTATGCTACCGAGTTAAGGAACTGTTGCGAAAGGTTGGTGCATTTGACCAGCCTTTGGCCGGTTGGACACTCATAATCATTTGAGCAAGCGCATGTATGGTCGAGCTAGTAACAAATATTTATAAAGATATGTAAATTATCCATTAATTTATTTCAAAGTAAAATCTACCGAATTGATGAGACCAACGCAATTTTTACAAGAGCAGTAATGCGTTCCGTCAGTGAATGCTGGGCAGGCCGAGTCGCTCGTACCATTTCCGCCAAGTCCAATGGCACACATAGTGATTGGAGATCCCAAGCAGCCAGCACCGATCGTACAGGATGAAAAATTTGAGTCGCAGGCGGTTGGATTTACGCAAAGTTGGGCCAGTGCCAAACCCACAACGCCACCCTGTAAATTTTTGCCAAGTAATTTGTTCATGATGTAATTTTTTGGCAAAATAAGAACTTACCAAAATGACCAAAACTACGCATGAAGTATTCATTGTTCGTGGTTGTCTCACAAATTGATTTAGAGTGTGAAATGAGTGCGATCAATTTCGTTTAAATAGGGGATCTATGCGTCACAATAGAGTTATTAAATCATTTAATTTAATTATTCTTATATTCTTATGCATAAGTACCTTATGATAAGTTAGGCGTTACGGCGGTACCCTGTAATTAAGCGGATTAATTTATTTATAAATCCAGAGCGGCATAGTGTAATTATTTGTGCCCTTGATTATTCCCCTCAGATTACGAGGGGTGGCATCAGCTTGCATAATCACCTCTCGTGATTCTCCAATGGACAGCATACAGGGTTAATGTTCTGGCTAGGTTGATGTTAAAAGTTCGGACACATTTAGTTGGTCATAGTGAAATAATTACATACCATACAGAGGGATAACTTGTATATAGTGCATTCGCAAAGCTGTAGAAATTTAGGGCTGACTACAAAAGAGTCGAATATTTTAAAATTCCTAACCAAAATAAAATCGAATATCTACTACTTATACGTAAGTATATACGATACATGCTACACGAGATCGTTTTATTAGGCTCTGCAATTTACATACATAAGGGTAATTATATAGGTACTCAATTCAATAAGCAATTAATACAAGTGCAAAATAATCACGTTTACCAGTCAGATTTTAACAACTTTGTTTTGCAAATTTTACGACTCACACGAGTCTGCAATATAATAATTAATTATATACTTATTTATATTGCGCTCATTGGATGATGCTGTATAATGTGAACATTATGCATACCTTACATCATGTGTAGATTTTAGAATAAAGATATTATCTGAGTAAAATAAAGAATCTTTGACATACAAATGTATTTTGTGTCTGTAAATAATTTAATTTATGCCTTAAACATGCTTAACGACTTGCACATGTAAAGAAAACCGTTAATATTTATTGAGCTTATCCTCCTAATTTATTCTTGTAGCACGTGTGATCGCAATTTACCCCACAATTACTTAAGTAATTATGACAGAGCACCAATTAAATTTTTAACATCGTCTTTTTTATGCACACAAATTTATTGAGCCAACTACAATTCCACTAATTTCACCAATATTTACAACAATTCAACTACTTTGCCAACTAACATCCTTGAACATTATTGACCGCGTTGCCGCAACAAGAATATTGTGGCGTTCCGTATTGGATATTGAATATAGGGATGACCTTAGCACATCGGATCAACTTCTTTCCGCCAGGACATACGTAGTCGGTTGAGCAGACACAGTTGTACAAGAGCTGAAAAGACATCAAAAAAATACTAATCCATTCATTATGAGGTAACAAATTTTGTTCAATATTGTGTCACTCGAATTTTTACCGAATTAATAAGACCGACACAGTTCTGGCAAGCGCAATAATGATTTCCATCCGGGAATGCAGGACATGCTGAGTCCGACGTGCCGTTTCCACCTTGTAACAGAGCACACATCGTAATTGGCGACCCCAAGCAGCCAAATCCGATAGTGCACGACGCCAAATTAGTGTCACAAGGGGATGGCGCGATGCAAAGTTGGGCCACTGCTAGGCTGAAGGCGCCACACTGCCAATTTTTGCAAAAAAAAATTATATTCTGCCAATGTAAGCTGGAGCTTCAAAATGTTTTTGTTCAGGAAGGTGGCACTTACGACTATGGTCAAAATGACCAATTCGCCCCTAAATGTGTTCATATTGATGAGCTATATTGTCTTTCTTTTCTAGCGGTGGTTGAATTACTTCTGCGCAAAATGCAGTGGAATGGTCCCGTTTAAATATGGGATTTTCAGATTATCCCGTGCGTCATGATGGGTTATTAAATTATGATTGTTGTATTCACTAATTCCTCAGATTTATTTTTACATAAATTCCGACCGGCATAATTTATACAATTATAGGCTTCACCACTTGTTTCGTCACCTTTTACAGCGATCGTTGTCGAATAAACTTGAATTCCTTGTAGTGTATGAATTGGCGACGTGGTGGTACTGGGGATTGCATTGGGCGTACGGTTTTGAGGCGTGTCTCTCGAATTATCTAATTGATTTGAAATGCTAGAGCCCACGACAATGGGTTGCAATTTTTTGTAAGTGCATAATCGCCTTAAGATACTTGTAGAATATCAAACAATTATGCATATCCATGCCACAAGCATAATTAGCATAAATGTGAAGTGATCTTTACATACATAATTATTTACAACACTTGCAGGTTAATCAACTATGTTTTAACCAAAGTTTTACAACCAAAGTTTTACGATTCACACGGGTTTGTCATAAAAAATTTGTAAGCTGATAATTCGGACACACCGTGAATTAGGCAATGGTACTGGCAGTTACACAACGCGAGAATGGCCAGATAAATAAATATGTTAACGATATCTGTAAACATGGAAAACTGAAAATAGTGCAACCATGTCATTCCCATACTTTATAATTTTTTAATTGGAAGCATCCTTTAGAAGCATTTGGAGGATAAGGGTAAGGGAAAAAATGTAAACTTCAGAAAATCAGTAAATCAATGGTTGCTAGATAAAAGGTCTTGTAATTAGGTTAGCCAATTCTATTTTATTTAGTTAACTAACAATATAACTTATTTAGTTTAATAACAATATAACATATTCAGTTGAATGACGATATAACTTATTTAGTTATATAGCATGATAATTTATTTAGTTAAATAACAGTATGACTTATATCTAAACTTGCTGTACAAACTTACTGTATATGCATCCTACGTTTTTGAGCTTAGTTTGAAGTTAAATATTTTATTTTTTTAAGTTATAGCTTATTGCAATTAATCTTAATATTAAGGTGTTCAGTCGTGTTACCCTAGGGAGACCAGTCTAATTTTGTACTGATAGGTTGAATAATACGTGAAATAAAGGCCAACAAACAAACAAACAGCATGCATGCGCAAATGTAAATTGTATTCTGTGTTTTATCTCCAATATTTTCAATAAAATCTGAAGTCAATCGGCCAAGGAACTAAGACATATTGCAGATAGGCAGGAGGATTTAAATAGTCCCATGCTAAGCATAGTGAGATAATAGTTTACCAATTAGGCGAAGAATAGAAAATTTATGCAGAAAGAAATAATTTTGATATTTGTTTATTTAAACCCCTTGATTTCTAACATCCCTTCAGACCGGTTAGATCTTCAGATTCTAAAATTAGCTGAGCACAAACATAAGGTATTTTGGTGTTTCACATTAATTGACATTTTACTTCACCTATAAATTTTAGACCTACATATAATTCTAATGAAAACTTAATCTTTGAATCATGCGACTTGCCATCTATACTAGTGGAGCTTGAAGCTGGAATTGCACAGTAAAATAAATAGTTATTGGTGGTCACATCCTCATTCGCCCCTTAGCGTCGAGATGATTAAATGATGACTCGTTCACTGCAAGGTGTTGGCAACGGACACATTCCTACAAAATTTATACAGACATATGAAAGTAGTACGAAAATAAGAGTCGGGTCATAAACCAAATTCGACAAACTATTTACAAAAAAATTAAGCACACATTCTGCAAATTTTGAATGATTAATTCAGTTATGACGATGACGCGATAACTCATACCACATTTACTTTCTATATTAATCCAGCCAGAATTTTGAGATTCCGGTATCTTTAACACCGTGATCTGGATAGAGCCAAGGAGGAGCGGTAGGTTTAACGTCTTTCCCTCCACTTAACTCCAGGAACGCCGTGCTAGTGACGAGGTCAAAATCGGCCCAAGAAGGGGCTGAAGGTGTGGGATACTTGGGTGGATTATATTTGTCCTGGCTGGCCAGGACAGTCCAGGATGGACGAAAGTCTTGTCCAGACTAAATTTCCATTCCGAATATGTCCATCGAATCGAGTTATGGTGATCCTCCTCTAAATCTATCAAAGTTACAGCATTGTCCCCTAAGATTGACACTTGGTCTGGCTTGACTTGGTGTCTACTCAATAATGAGAAACCAAGTCTTGAATCCATTGCGTCTCAAAAAATGAAATTTCACCAAAATAATTAACCCCGCCTGGTAAGAAAGTAAGAATGTTCTAGAGAATGTGAAAGTGAACTGGTTGTCTTTACCTGTCTAAGTAACTCGTGATTGCGAGCTAACCCTCGAGTTGATTCATCCAATCTAATACTGGTGCGACAGACTGCAAATGCACAAATGCATGACATGCATGAAAATAAGTAGGGTACCACATAGCTGGAAAAGTAAATATTTCACGGATGCAACTACACTCTACGCTGCAAAAACGCTAAATAAGACACGTGAATTTGGAAACACTGCCAAGTCTTAAATCCACGTCGGGTTGGCGTTGTTATGCAAAACATCTTTTGTTCCTTACTTGACGGCATAATTACACATCTAAATTCTCTCACAATACATGAGCCTGGGTGTGATGGGGTAAAAGAAAAACAGTGAGAACAAATACTTAAGTTAAGGTACATAAGCGACGCATGTGGCTATGTATTTAGCAAAAAATTGAAACACTACGTAGTAAAAGCGTACTAAAAAATTTGGAAATTTATTTTCACAAATTTTTGTTTTATCAATTTCCGCCCAAAATCACTTGAACTACGCAACTGTATAATTATATATTTCCTACGAATTCATAAAATCGGACAGAATCGCACATGAATTAAGTAAATTTGCACATTATTCATCTAAGAATATATTTTTTAACCAAAGTAGCAGAATACGGAATGATTGATCATATTTTCTATAACTTCTTCATTTAACATTTTCCAGGTCTAAAAAATATTTAAAATTAAATTAAAATTGAGAAATATTATGGGTAAATTATTTAAATTTGACGTGCATACCCCCATCCTCTTAGAAACTTCTTGGCTCCCTCGACTCCTCAATCTTGGGTGCAGCCTTTGCTCCAACGTGTTGAAAAGTCTGGCACCTACCCCACTTAAGACACCAGCTAAGGGATTCCACCCCCTGACTGGACGGAAGGGAGGGGTCAGTTCGACATAAAGTTTTTTCAGGGCCAGTCCATAATCAAAATCCTTCAGATATCTCGTTCCATTCTCATGTGTGCCAAATTCTACCAGGATTGAGGTATCCACGCCTTCCGGTTTAAAGAGGAATTTCCCCTTTCCAAAAATTGGGAAGTAGACGGGGCCGATTTTAAGTCGGCCAGTTCCTGACGGCCAAAAAAATTCTTATCATAATTATTTGGCAATATTTTGACAATTTACTTACCTGAAATTGATATTGATTCTAAAGCGATTGAAATGTTGACAAACATTTTTTGCAGGTCGGCGTTAATTCCGGTGACGTTAAATTTTGATAAACCTTTAATGTAGACATCCCTAGAAAGTTAGAAAATCAGGGAGGTTCAACACAAATTCGTAAAAAATTGCTCAAAAGTTTGCAGAAAAATTTACTTCCATATTTTAAAAATTTCTACACCAAGTTGTCAACTAGTATGTTTCGAAATTTTTTTTTAATTTACAAACATTTAGCACCTCGAAAATTTTGGTAATCATGAATGCCAGGAAAATTAACAAATCTAAGTTTATGTACAGTTAACAGATAAAGTATCCGACCACATTACAAATTACTAGTCAAATATGCTTTAAAATAAAGATCCAAATTTTTGCATAGTGACAGTAAATAAAGTTTGCGGTCGAATCCTGAAAGTATTTTGCAAAAATAATGGAGAGGTCAAAGGTCAGATTTTGTTTAAAAAACCTAACTTTTCAGCTACATTAACAAAATTTTTTCCTTGGTGGTTTTAGTTGTTTATCAATAGTGCAAGTCATCCTGAACATTTTGACCTTTTGTCCATCTTTGTACGATTTTTTTGAGCTGAGCTATGATTTTTTGAAAATTGTCATTTGAAAAACTTATAAAATTAGGCTTATGGGCGAAAACTAAAAATATTCACAAAATGACAATTTTTGACAAGCATTTTTGACATAGGGTAATTTGTGATGCGGTCGGATACTTTATCTGTTAACTGTATATATGTATGATTAAAGTTTTAATAACCCACGTAATGGTTCCTTGAATCGGAGAATTTCCGTCGCCTTCCCCACCGCCATCGACATCTCTCCGCATTTTCTCGGGATCCATGACAATTTCCGGGATGTAAATGGGATCCAAGGGCATCAGTCCGGTGCTATTGTCCCCCTTTGCCATTTTGTCCTGTGCGTCCAAAATTAGTTTGAGAATAACTGAGGTGATCACGTCATGGTCACATAGTCCGGCTCGGTTCCACCGCTTCTCTTTTATTGGAGCTGATTTCTTAACGGTAGAATTATTCTTGTCTAAGTCTTGTTCCTCGGAGGAGGAGGAGAAGGAAAACCAGTCGTCGTCTTCCGTTTCCTCAGAGTTTGCGAGAATTTGCGAAAAACAGGAAAATATGATGGAAAAAATTAATAAATTTTTGGATCTCATTTTACATTTAATCCAGTAACTTATTTAATTAAGATATACTTCCATCAGTGGTTGAGTAGCAAGTGGATGAATCCTAACTGACGATTTTGTCTGAACCTCTCCATCATATTTACGATTAACCTTGATCCTACCCAGGGTTCTGATGTAGCAAGAAACTCAATTTTGCAAGTATACTGCTAAAAATATTGATAAAAACGGTGTAAATTTAACACCGTTTGGTTAGCATATATGACTCCACCGCCGTGGTGTCGATTTGTAACCAATTTGGTGACAACTATTGTCACTAATGGTGTTGAATTGTCTGGTGATAAACCAACACCAGACGGTGGCAAATTACCACAGGATGTGGACAAATTAACATCGGGAAAGTTTACATCCGCGTGACTTCGCCAGATTTTTTTGCAAGTAGCTTCTCCGAAGTGTCCTACACGTATTTATAAGAATATTCGCCATAGTTATGAGATAAAATTTATTCACGTAACAAAAACACCAGATTGAAACCCTGCTTGAATTCAATTCAAAAACTGTTTGCGTCAATTGCTGAGGTCAGAGTTGCGAAAAACATTAATGAATGAGTGATCATTTCAAGTTTACACAATGGATATATGTACAGATACACATAAATAGATGTGTATTTGGCTAGCCCACGTCCTGAGATAATGAATAGAATTAAATTGGGCTTTATAAGTATACGGTCGGAAGGGAAGCGATTTATACAGATTATGCGACACCGACACGCTACTTATAGCACATAAATATGTGCACTGATATGCATGCATTTAAGTATATTCCTATGGCATCGTTCATAAATTATGTAACGCAAAAATCGCGATTTTCAAGACTCCCCAGCCCCCCTTTAGCATGTATCACATAGGCACGATATCATTGGGAACCAGACCCCCCCCCACTCCCCTCTCTTGCGTTACATAATTTATGAACGTCGCCTATCTGGTGACATATAATTGCAAAAGTATGTATCGAGAATTCATAAACAGTCCAAGAGCTTAAATCTTAATGAATAGGAATGTTTAAATGAATCCAAATTGTCCATTCCTCTCAATAAATCAGGATTACATACATACATACACATTTACACCAATTAACTGTGCAGATAAGAGAATCTATTAATTACGGAAGGCTATAATTGACAAATCTCCAACATCCAGCCACACCACACCCTCACCCAAATTTATCATCCGTAACAAATGAATTGCCCTAATATAAATATTTACGGTTTTGGAATGTTTATGTTATGTTTACATTCTGCGTATTATATTTATTTATCTTACCGAGATATAAAAATTGTTTTTACTTCATAAACCAATAATAATCTCTAATTATGCATGATCCTATCATAAATAGGATTCCTAAAAGAAATCCAATTATGAATACGCATATGATACCAATTTCACGAATTGCATGCATTACTTAATTGCCACAGAAATATGTAATTACTTCCATAAAATATTCCATAAATTTTAGTTCAGGTACTACTTGAACCTTGTTACCGTGAGAACTCCTTATCATAAATACATACCTGGTTTGATTTGTTACATGCATTTTAATTGCTTCATGCCTCGATCACGCCATGCACTCACGAGGATCGGGGTTCACTCAGCAGACAGCAGAAGATAAGATACGTCACACTTATCAACTGGGTCAGTCCATCCGTGCATCTGATCCAGTCAAAGTACAAGTTAGTTCTCCGTCTGTTGCCAAAATTTGGCATAAAATTTTTGCCCAAAATTTTTCATCAAATTTTGCACAAATTTTTGCACAATGTCGCAAATTGGAAACTGTGCTCCTCACCGGCTGGTTGAAAATTCTACCTTCCTCCTTAACTACACCGCCCTTCCGTCCGTAGATTCGTCGCTCTATCCTTTTTCCACCTTCACCTGGAAAGGATGGATGAGTTGGATCGCGGAAAATTGGCACTACTCGATAATCGCGAGTGTGCTCTATATCGTGGGAATTTTCTCGCTAAAATTTTGGATGAAAAGCAGGCCAGCGTATGATCTTAAGGGACCACTGTTTTATTGGAATGCAGCCCTTGGACTGTTTTCTATTGCGGGATTTATTGGTCTATTTCCGGACTGGTATGCCTCGTTGCGAGGGGGAGGAGTACATGGGTCGATGTGTCATATGTGAGTGAATTTTTATATTTTGGTGGATTTGAGGATGTGAAATTGTGTCGTGAAAAGTTTTCGCTGAAAATTTGGATGTGGAAATTTAGATTAAAATTATTTCTTAAAAATTGAAAATATCTTACAATTTTTTAGGAGCCAAGTTTACTCTGTGATGACATTTTGGAGAGTTGCGTTCGCACTTTCTAAATATGTAGAGCTTGGTAATTTAATTAATTTAATTGACATTTACATAATTCAAACTACATTGACTAAAATTTGTGATTATCTCGGAACTCGTGTTTTTGCAGTGGTGAGATTTATTTATAATTGGAAATATATGACGAGTTTATTTTGTAAAAAAAAATAATTTTACACAGGTATCATCACGCCGTCACCTTAATCATGGTTTGGATCCTGACCCCAATGTTGGAACCTGTCAGTAGATATTATTGTTTTATGAACTATGGTGTTCACAGGTACGTAAAATTTTATTATTCGGAATTTAAATTAAAAATGTGCACAGTTTTGGTAACTAAAATGTTTCAACAAACGTCAATTTTTAAAGTAAATAAGAATAACCTACCGTGTGCAGTGTTGATATAGCCCGAGTCAGGTTTGTTATTCTATCGATAAATCCGACTATTTTGCATCAAATGTTAGGCGAAATTCAGTAACTGAATGTTACCCGTTTGAGCCTCTATATGAAAGTATTTTGGCATGCGACTTGCATATTATCGCTCAGGAAGTCATTTCTACCTGCCATATCAAATTGCAGCTCAATACGACAATTTCGTAAAATCAGTGGTGGTCACCCTCTACAGTCTCTCATGCTGAAAATTTTTCTAATTTGACTTCGCCTTAGTTGCACAATAGTCATTAGCAACTCTCACAATTAATTTCAGCTCGATTGAAAGAGTTTAGAAAATCAGTATGGCTCACCCTATAGGGTCCCTCAGGTTCAAAAACTTTATGTTTTAACTTCACAGGCTTTCATCACAAGCCATAAGGGACCTGCATGCCAAATTTCATCCTTCTAAGTCAATTTCTGAAAATCGGTATGGGTCACCCCCTAGGGTCCTTCAGGTTGAAATTTTTTCCACTTTGACTTCAAAGCCATTCATTAGAAGCTATTAGGAAGCTCTGTGCCAAATTTCAACTTTCTGCGACTATTTTGAAATTTTGGTGCATAATACCCCCACTACCTATATGACCCCCACCGGTCAACCACTGAACCGATTTGGCTCATCTTCGAACTTGACTCGTACTTTCATCCCATAAACATATGGTGAAAGTTTCAACCCGATCGGATAAGTTTAAAGAGAGTTATCGATAGACAGACAGACGGACAGACGGACGGACAGACAGACGGACATGACGGTTACATAAGCCCTGACTCGGGCTAAAAAGTATTGTTTCAATACTTTTTCTGGCTGTAAATTTTGTCCCTTTTCTTTTTTAGTTCGTAATTTACTGTTAATGAATGTTGGCTTGAATTATTTATACTACTTACTTAAATCTTAATTAGGGTGTTTTTCGCAAATTTTGTAAAGTTTTAATCCTATGGCTTTAGAGCAACCTTAAACTTCTTAAAATATTTGACCAATATTATGCCAAAATACCAAGAAAATATTCTACTTCACGTACCCAAACCAAGACAGGCTTGAGTTCTTTTCCCCAATTATCTCACCATTGTAATATTGTAGTAAATAAATTATGTAATTATTCTTATTTTTAGCCTGATGTACCCCTACTTCGCCTTGAAAGCTGTCGATTACTACATACCCCGATGGATATCGTCGGCTATCAGCTCTCTGCAATTTTTGCAAATGGTTGTCGGCATCTCTGCCAATATTTACACGGCCCACATTGCGAGTACGTATTTCGCCGCAGATAAATAAGTAACAAAATATCCCGTGTATTTGGGCTAATGACAACTTTATTTATTTAATTTCAGAGACGAGCGGAGAATGCTGCAGATACGAGACGAGCATCCTAATCAGCCAAGTGGTGTATGGAAGTTTTGTCATTCTTTTTGGCAAGTTACTAATCGACGTGGTCAATCGGGGGAAGGGAGGAGAGAAGAAAAAGTTATAATTCTATAATGCAATCTTGATAAAATAAATACAAAAACTACATGCCGCATTTATTTTAAGTTCCTTATCAAGTCATTATTGTCATGATATTAGGCAGTTTGTGTAGCTACGTTTTTAGGATTTTCGTAACGCTCCGTATCTCTTGAGAGTGGTCGATATTTTCAAAGTGCACCTGAAAAATGTGAAGACTACGCCCCACCACAATTTACAAATTTGCTCCGGAAATTTTGACCACTTTCAGGAGATACGGAGAGTTACGGAAATCCTAAAACTGTAGCTACACAAACTGCCTATTAATCCAAATTGAAATAGATTTGTTTAAGCAAGGATTACATGTCATTTTTATTTTTACGGCTAAAATTACAATGTTTTGACATTTATCGTTTTCACCACATATTTGCAGTATTTCAAATTCAACCACCCTAAGGTTTCAAAAAATACTTTACGTTAATTATTTTCATCTCATGTAGGTGCTGAAAGTCTGAAATATAATAGGAAATAAAGTCGTTGAAATAAATAAATCGGATCGGTTTTTAAATTTCATAACTCATCCCAAATTTCCTCACAAAGTAAACAATTATATGAATTGTGCAATTCATTCTGCTTCATTAATAAATTCACAACGCATCAAAACCTACAAGAACCATCCCCCCATTTCCGGTCATTGTAACAGGTAAATTATTTACAGCAATATTTAAATTTTCCACACGTTTGAAATATTCTAGAGCCCTATTGAACTCTTTAACCAGGTGTTGACATTCCACAAAACAATTGTCACCTCCATTTACCCATCCCATAGTTATGCATATATTTACTTATAAATCAACATCACCCCCAATATTAAATAATAAAATGCAATTCATGCAAATAACATACTTCTAAAGCCACATATTAAGAAGTAGTCAAATATTAACTTCCTGCATAATTTAGTATTCCTCTCCAAACTACCATTTTGCGTTCACCTCAATTTATACCTTAAATAAATTAACACTTCAACTTCTTTCATTGCTTGGCGTGGTATAAAAAGAATTTATTTCCATTAAAATATCTAAAAATTCCGATATCAACCCCCACCGCACACCCCAGGTGATTACCTTCCCTTAAAATGTTATCCTCTATCCTACTGCCGCACATGAGACGTAACCTACACGTTGGAAAGCTGTATCGCTGCATTTACTACGCCTGGGATTCACGACGGCAGCTCGTCGTCCCGTGTTCTCCAGGGACCAGAAGGTGCACGAGAATTTATCTCTTGATCAGCGTCAGTTATGTCATGGCACAAATCGCTGCCCTTGTTTCCTAAACGGCACCCATGTCTGAGAAGATATTTCCGGCAACGTTTGCCTGGATTTACGGTGCACCCACGATCGCTGGAACCGAGTGGAGGGCAGATATTACGGGAATTCAGCTAATGAACGAGATCTACCAGGAGAAGGAATGTCTGGAATTGGGTGAGGAAGCTATTATGTACACTGTAAGAAATATTACACTCTAAATAATTTGGTAACGATTGTCACCGCCCGGAGTCACTATGATGCTCTACCATCGTTGGTGACATTTGTCACAGAATCAAGACAATTCAAATACGTTACCATCCGGTTTAGAATTTGTTACCAGATAAAATTAATTTTGAACTCGTCACCAACGATGGTAGGGCATCATAGTGACTCCGGGCGGTGACGATCATTACCAAATTATTTAGAGTGTATTACCGGGCTATAACTATATATGACTCTACCGGTTGGTGGTATGTCAGTACGCAGTGACGGCTTATACCAATTTGGTGGTGGTTATAATGTAACCAGAATTGTGACGAGGCCTATCACTACGGGCGGTAAAGTCATACGGTGGTAAACATGATAATGATTATCACCCAGTTTCTTAAAGTGTACCTAGACTTTCATGGTAATAAAATTGTTACCGCCCGCATTTGAATGTAAGGTCAAGCTAAACCGTGATAATAATTGTATTACCATAATTAATTAACAATTCCAGCCTCTGGAATCTGGCACAAGAAAAGCTTCCACAAACTGATCAACTTAACGTATTCGCTCCTCGACGTTACTTTCCATCTCATTTTCCCCCTGGCAATAATTGTCCTGCTGATCCTACTCCCGTGTCAGGCCTACCTTCTGGGATCATCCATCCTTCCCGTCACCCAGTGTTCGAAATCACTCTTCTACTCTGGCTCGTTCTTTTTCGCAATAATAAGAATAATCCTAATTTCATTCGAATTCGTGCAAATGGTACGACACATGGTGAACGGTGTCCACTACGCAATCTACATCCTAATCTCTGGTATTCTCCACCTGTGGGAAGAATCATCGAAAATTCTGAGTTCGCCAACTTTTTCGAAGAAATATCGCAACCTTCAGATTTTGGAGGGTGTCCTAAACCGGGCAGTTCGTGGAAAAATACTTCCCCTCGTGTTGGTGGCATGTCCTGGCATACAAATTTTGTCAGCTGTGGCGTTCATCAAATTTCAACATGTCATGCCGGGAACACACCTCGTCTTCTTGGGGCTGGCAGCTATAGACGGGTTAATCATGAATATTCTCTTTTGCACGGCAGCTGGCGTCATATTTCGCACGAGTGGGGCATACTTGAGGGATATGAAGGGTGTGGTGAAGGATAAGGTGGGGATGAGGTTGCTGAAGTCATTCGCCCCATTGAAGGTGAGGTTTGGAAGTAACTTCATGGACGAGCTGACACCACTGGTAATTCAGCAGTTTTGCTCGATACAGACGATGAATATGCTCCTTTTGTTGTAGAAACATGTAGTCTCACATGATACTTATATTTCTGTAGTGAATTTTCATTGGTAATGGTTAACATTGCAAAATTGATATCACTTGAAGTGGGAAGTATAAATAAACCTTGTTCCTAAAACTCGTGTAAGAAGGAAGTATACTGCGGGACCAAATTTCTGATTTATGTAAACCTGGTTAAATCTTAATGTGAACCATTTTTGAAAATAGCAAAATTATGTAATAAAAGACTTTACTTAATTACTTATTTATGAGACTATGAGTTTTAGAGGGTTCATTTTTCTAAACTTTTCTAAAGAATTTATTTCTTTCCATGTATACATATTTAGTGACAACGGCTTCAGTTTTGCTTATAATTAAATAACTGTATGGGTTTGGGAATTGTCCACATGAAATGGTGAAACTCGAATCATAACACTATTATGATAACAGTCCGGCTGAACTTATGTAGGTCAACCTTGTAAATATTTATTAATTATAGGATTTAAATTAGGCTTTGGTAATTGCTGTTTGTTTTTAATTAGTAATTAGTATTAGTTATATTAGTTTTTATCTGTTTGCAATTCGAACTATACACATACATAAACATTTATTTTGTTTAAATACAGTAACCATATTATTTTATTTTCATGCTGTGTGCGATTTATTGGACACAAATTGATTGCGCTGGCTAAGCGTTATTCATAAGCACCAAACTAATCGCTTGTTCCACAGTTTCTCGATTAAATTACAATGAAGTCGACGCCTCCATGAAATTTCTTCCCCCTCCGAATTTTATCTTTGTCGATTGCAAAGAAATCAGCATTCGTCGCAGTACTTTGTTCTTCCCGATTTCGTCCACATTTTTAAAAAACTTTAGCAAAGCTGCACTCTCGTCGTATAACTTACCATAACTTGTGTACATTCCGCCATGGACCATTAGGGTGAGTTCCAACACAAGTGTGACTGAGAAAAGTGTCAAGGGCAAGGGCATGAGGTCATGAAGGGCAATACAGCTGTACAAACTGAAGATGGCGAGGGAACACAACGGTACCATGAGATTAGCCAGGATGCCTGTAAGTAGGGCGTTATGTTGGGCAGATAGTAGGAATGTTGTCTTGTACAGCAAAAGTTGTTCCTGGCATAATTGAACAGATTTAGTTCCAATGTGGGAAAGAGACTCTTTGCACCTGTTGTGAAACGATAGGTTTATTTATTAGACATTTCTGGGAAGATGGTAAATCTAGTTACAAGTTAACCTGTGATCAGTGTTTCTTTTAGGATGTCTAAAACGGTTTGGGGGTGGTTAAAACCACTTTTGTCCAGTGGAAGAAACGGTTTCATCCACCTTTGTCTGGACAAAATGATGATTTAGTGGTCAAAGGTGGCCTTTTGACCGCTGTCCTGGACAATTTGTTTTCAACCAGTGTAAACACTGCCTGTAACGGTCATCCTCGCGGTCACAAACTTCACTATTCCCAGACTGCAATCCCATACCCGCTTTATTTTTCGCTTCAAAAATCACCCAAAGTTATTTCGGCTTACAGGTCACAATATTGACGGATCGAGGTCAAATTTGGACCACACTTCCTCAAGGATTTCCCAGAGGGAGTTTTTAGGATTTTAAACTACATAGGTCACTTGGGTAAAAAAAAATAATTTCCTCCAACTTACGGATTTTCGGTATTCTATCAGTCGATGATTTTTTTCATGTGACCCAAGTGACCTGGATTAAAATCCTGAAAACACTTTCATCGTGCAATAGTGGTGTTTTGCGGCGTTTTGCGGCGTTACCCAGAGGACGATCGTTTCAAGTTAACTTGATACCATTGTAGGATAATTAACTACAATCGCAATTTGAACGCGATTATACATATTAACTAAATTATTACTTCGTTTATTGATGTAATACTTTTAATCGATTCTAAATTGCCGAGAGTGGGTGCAATAATGTTTACTTGGCTTACCTCGACTGATACTCTCTCAGGCACATTGCACCCACGAAAATAGTGAAGACACCGTTGCAGGGCGTCAGAGCGAACCCTAATCCGACAGCCCAAATGTCCAAAATATGCCAAACGATGTGCAGGATGGTATTACTTGGTATATCAAATCCAAACATTCCCTTAGTCCCGTTGTGACACTGCTTTAGAAAGGAGACAAGCAATGGTCGGGTACAGGGTGCTCGATAAATGTGGAGGGACAGTAGGATAGGATTCAGCACCGGGACGCCAATCGCGCCGAATATTATGATTTTTTGAAAATTTCCGTGAAACATAGCATTGAATTCCTTAATCCAGTATGCCATTGCCATTTCGAGTTTGCCAAAATTTTGCAATGCCAATTGTTCTGCATAGTTTTCTATGGATACATTAAAAAATTATTAGTAACAGGAACACCACTAAAGTATAATTCAGTCTTTCTTTTTTACGTCCAAAACGGGTTGGGGCTGATTAAAACCACTTTTGTCCGGGTGGAAAAACCGGTTTTATCCACGTTTGGACAAAATTATGGCCTTCTTTTGACCGCTTTTGATCGCCGTCCTGGACAATCCGGTTTTTTCTACTCGAAATACTGGTATAATTTAAATATCGATTTCATAGCTGTGCAGAAATTTTCCCTTCATTCATCCTTCGTTCATTTGGGTCTGAAGGCCTTCATCCTTCATTCTCCTTCATTCATTTTCCCTCCCATCACCTTCAATTATTCAGCATCTCACTTCACCCCATGTATTTAACATAGAGTAAAAATTAAGGGAGGCTTCATTCACTTCATTCATCAATCATTTAGTGTGAGTGAAGACTCTTTCACTCACCCTCACTCATTCTTCCTTCATTCACCCTCACTCGCCCTTCATTTCGGCAATATGAATGAAGCTGTACAGGTATGATCGATTTCATGGAAAGTGAGAAACTTTATTCCTTACCTGCAAAATGCTTCTCCTCGAACTTCATCAATGTGTTGAACCACGCCGCTATTTCCGCATCCCTAGAAAATGATAGTGCTCCGAAAGAGATTCCAGAATACACAAGAATCCAAAGTTGAAGTGCAGGAATATTCGTTCCAAATATGGGATCTGGCGTTCCATCTCGGAGAATAATTCCTAAATGAATACTCATCAGTATGAAGTAGAAAATTATTGCGAAGATCAGCAAGATTCGAGATGGATTCTTGAGATTGTTTGTGGCCACAAATCTACCCGATTTTTTTACTTTCTTCCATTTTACGGCGTTGCATCCGTACAGGGAATCAATCCAGAAACAGAGCTTCGCTTGTGGAATTACTTTATAAAATCCGGTCATCTTAGCAAAACTACATAGTCCGTGACTACGTATGCAGTTTGGCTCTATGTAAATGGTGAAATGCGAAGTTCAGGGAGGAGCGTCTGATTTATATAGACGAGCAGTGTCTACCGGACGCAGTGAATGGAAGAACGCATAAATGTTTGAGCAATTCTGTCTGGAATTCTTACAAAAGGCATACTATAAAGAAGGTAAATTATGCGACTTTAAAGGGTTTTATGTCCTCAATGTCTTCATGACTTTAGAATGCCGTTAAATAACAATTCCTAACTGTTATGAGCAGAGCTCCACGCCGCCGATTTTACGCCGGCGCGCCGCGGACGCCGAGCAAAAAATTGACGCCGCCATCAAGAAAAATCGGGCGGCGTGGAGCTCTGTTATGAAACCCAAATGCTGGCGTTGAGATAGTAGTTTCTGACTTTTATAGGAAAAAAGGTCCATCTGACAAACTTTTTGTGTGTCGTAATTTTCCATTGACATAATTATTTTTTTCCGGCTTTGCATAACAAAAGTTTTACCTACATAAATATGTTCAGCTCTGGCTATTTACCTAAATATGTATATATTTACCCAGTTCTGTCTCTCTGTCTGTCCCAAACGCTAATCTGGAGCTCGCCATTGAAGGATAAGATGCCTGCCACCACCATACATCTCTCGCATGGTGGTGGCCCGGGTGACTTTTTTGCTTTATTACTTTAAAAAGCAGCTTTTTGCTTAAATAAAAATCGATGGTTTATTGCTGTTTTGCTTAAAAAAAGCTAATTTTTGCTTAAAAAAGCACTTGCTCCTTCGATGCTTTTTTGCTTTCAATGAGGTGCAATGAGAAAAATGAGAAATTCGTAAGTGTAAAGTAAGTCCTTATATATTTAGTTCGAAATAAGCTAAATAAAGCTCTATTCGATTTGTATATTGTGTGTGGTTATAGATTGTCATAAATGCGCTAATTGGGGACGTTTTTCTCAGAAATTAAGATCAAATTGTCATCTTTATTTAGTATTGAATTATTTTTATCAATTTTTTCTTGAATTGCAAATTACAAGCTGCGTTTTTGTCATGACATGCAGTATGATCTAAATAAACGCCTTATAGCTTTAATATATCGTTTGGAATCCAAACTTTGGATAGTATGAGTGACCAATAGATGGCGCAGCTTACAACAAAGCAATAAAGCATAAAAAAGCAAAAAAAAAACATATAAAAAGCAATAAAGCAAAAAGCATTGATCAGTCGATGCTGTTTTGCTTTTTGTCGAACACTGGTATGCTACCACGGCACCAAGACATGGCTACACTTCAGTAATTGCTTATCAATTTGTCATGATCATTTCACGCTATAGGACAATTTTCTCAATGTCCGTACTTGTTTCATAATGGTTAGGAACGCAGTATTAATAAATGAGCCATCAAAATTGCATTCTTACAACATTATTAGAAAAAGGATTCCTTCCAATCAATTCTATGCTCGAAAAATACCAACAAATAAATAACTACAGACGTCGCCAACGTCACGTAGACCGGGGCATTTCCCCATGACAAACAGTACACGCTTGGCTAGACATATCCCGCAATAACTTACTCAAATCTATATCGTCGGCCTAATTATAAAATGATCTAAGTGCAGCCATTTAACATTGTATTTGCATGCACTTAGCTCATTTTAAAATTAGACAACTTGATCATTTGGCTCATTTTAAAATTTTGACAACTTGATCACTTAGCTCATTTAAAAATTAGAAAACTTGTGCACTTAGCTCATTTTAAAATTAGACATCTTGATCACTTAGCTCATTTTAAAATTAGGCCGACGATATGCAAGAGTTGAAAATGTGTTACGCTGTATTAAAACTACTGAAAATACCTACTTGCTTAAGGTGAGAATTTAAACTTTAAAAATTTAGTTAAAATCCACCACTCTCCCGTAATCCAGAAGTATACTGCATGACCAAATTTGTGATTTACTTAAATCTTATTGTGAACAATTTTAGAAAGTACGTAAATATTTGTAACACTATGTAACAAAAGGCTTTATTAAATTATTTATGTGCTTCAAATTTTAAGACGATCAATTTTCCCAAACTTATATAAACATTTCTTTCTTTATCACAACAGTTTCAGTTTTGTTATAGTTATTTAGGTTGAGAATTGTGCACATGAAATTTGTGAACAACAAGAAGTCTAAGCAATTATTTCGGTAGTAAAATAAGTAAGAGATAAAATAAAATTTTACGTATGACTTATAAAAACTTAATTGATTGGTTATTTTGGATTAATCTTTGATTATTTATTCGTTAATTTTTATTATTAATTTTAAGTATATTGATGGTTACGTTATTTTTTTTTTTATACATATAAAATATGTATATATATATATAGATATTTTTATTTACTAATAAATATATATATTTATATATATGTATATACTAATATATTCATATAAATAAATACATATGAATATATATATATATATATATATATAATAAATTTAAACATATTATTATAGCCTTAATTGATTGGTTATTTTGGATTAATCTTTGATTATTTATTCGTTAATTTTTATTATTAATTTTAAGTATATTGATGGTTACGTTATTTTTTTTATACATATAAAATATGTATATATATATATAGATATTTTTATTTATTAATAAATATATATATTTATGCATATGTATATACTAATATATTCATATAAATAAATATATATGAATATATATATATATATAAATAATGAACCATACATATGCATATAATTAATATTTATACATATATATATACATATATATATATACATATATATATATATATATATATATATATACTACACATAACCGCATTAACGCAAAAAAACATTAAAACATCTTATAATGTACTAAGAAAAAATTAATAATGTGCCTGAAAAAAGGGCTATTTTGATAGAATAGATCATGTATTTGTACCTTTATTTATAAATAATAGAATTGCACTATTTCTGTTAAATTCAAAATTTAATGTTCATTTAAACTAATTTATAAATTTTATGAGCCTAGCCAACCACACACACACAATTAATATAAAGGTAAGCTAAATAAGCTAAAGGGTTCATACCCCTTCTATAAGAGTCAAATCTCTTTCTTTTTAATGTTCTTTAAAAATTATCAATTAACATTTATAACCACTACATTTTTAGGCACTTTAATGGCAGTATCGTCTAACTCATGAATTCTTTGTTGAATCGGCCTAGAAATTAACCTAATAAGATTTATCCCTTTAATTTTAAGAGACCTTAATTTTAAATCTACAGAGACAGCAATCAAATATTTTTTAACCCAGGCGGTCGCTTCTGTCATTTTAATTACAGCTGCATCCTTTACAGCCCTTCAAATAAAAAATTATTACTTAGAAAGAATAAACTTTTTTTTTATTTTCAGCCCTGTCTATCAAAGCAGGCCTAGCCCCCTTTCACATCTGATTTCCTCAAGTTACTGAATTCATCTCTTGATTTAAATGTTTTATCATCTTCACCTGACAAAAAATTGCCCCATTCATATTAATGATTAATTTTAATATTAGTATGTTTACTTATTTTATTATTATTATATCAGCGACTGCTGGTGCACTTGGAGGGCTAAACCAAATAAGTAGAAAAATTCTATTAACCTATTCTTCAATTTCACACTCAGCATGAATACTCATGTTAGCCTCTTTGTCTTTAAAATTTTGAACTTTTTATTTTTTAATTTATTTTTTTGTTTTATCTCCAATCATTTTCGTTATAAATTTTTTAAATTTAAAAAAAATTAAAGAAATTAATTCCTCTAAAATTAATCTTAAAACGAAATTCGTACTAAGAGCTCTAATTATATCACTTGGGGGACTCCCCCCGTTCTTAGGATTTTTAAGAAAATTAATCGCCTTAGCAGTAGCTGTGAAAACTTTCCCCATAGTAATTATAATTACATTGGTTGCGTCTTCTTTAGTTTCACTTTATTTTTACACTAAAATATTTTTTAATTCTTTAACAGCTAGCCTCCCTGAAAAAAAATCAAGTAACAAAAAAATTAATAAATTCATCATTTTCTCCCTAACCGGGAATTTAATTTTATCAAATTTAGTTTTATTAATTTAAAGTTTTAAGTTAATAAAACTAAAAGCCTTCAAAGCTTTAATTAAGATGGGAGCCTTAAACTTTAAGTTAAGAGCTTAACGCCACTTTAAGATTTGCAATCCTAACTCATAATTGAATACATAACATTATAATAAAAGAGTACACCACTCGTAATTAAATTTACAGTTTAACACCTAAACTCAGCCATTTTATTTATGAAACGTTGATTTTTTTCAACCAGCCACAAAGATATTGGAACTATGTATTTAATTTTTGGAGTTTGATCTGCTATGGTCGGCACCGCATTTAGAGTTTTAATCCGCTTGGAATTAGGTCAACCAGGTTCTTTTATTGGAGACGACCAAATTTATAATGTAATAGTAACAGCCCATGCTTTTATTATAATTTTCTTCATAGTTATGCCTATTATAATTGGGGGGTTTGGAAATTGACTAGTTCCACTAATAATCGGCGCCCCAGATATGGCGTTCCCTCGAATAAATAATATAAGTTTTTGACTTCTTCCACCTTCATTAATCTTACTTTTATCAGGAGGACTGGTGGAAAGAGGAGCAGGCACAGGTTGAACTGTATACCCCCCTTTATCAAGAGGCATCGCCCATGCTGGGGCTTCTGTAGATTTATCAATTTTCAGACTTCACCTTGCTGGAGCAAGTTCAATCTTGGGGGCAGTAAATTTTATTACAACTATCATCAACATACGAGTTGAAGGTATGACTTGGGACCGAACTCCTTTATTTGTTTGATCAGTTTTTTTAACCGCTATCCTTCTCCTGCTTTCCCTTCCAGTTCTTGCTGGAGCCATTACAATACTTTTAACAGATCGTAACCTAAATACCTCATTTTTCGACTTTTCGACATTTTTCGACATTTTGCGACCCTATCTTGTACCAACACTTGTTTTGATTTTTTGGTCACCCAGAAGTTTATATTTTAATTCTTCCTGGATTTGGTATAATTTCACATATTATTACATTTGAAAGAGGTAAAAAACAAACTTTCGGTCAATTAGGTATAATTTACGCGATAATAGCAATCGGTCTTCTAGGATTTATCGTTTGAGCACATCATATATTTACTGTGGGAATAGATGTAGACACTCGTGCTTACTTTACAGCCGCCACTATAATTATTGCCATCCCCACAGGAGTGAAAATTTTTAGCTGAGTGGCGACACTTCAAGGAAGTGCTTTAACTATCACCCCAACTTTAATATGAGCCATAGGTTTTGTATTTTTATTTACTGTGGGGGGTCTCACAGGAATTATTTTAGCTAACTCTTCACTTGACATCGTACTTCACGACACTTACTATGTAGTCGCCCACTTTCATTATGTTTTATCTATGGGGGCTGTGTTTGCAATTATAGGAGGCTTAATTCATTGATTTCCTTTATTTACAGGAGTAAATTTAAATCCTAAGTGACTAAAAATTCAATTTTATACTATGTTCATTGGAGTTAATATAACATTTTTCCCCCAACACTTTCTAGGACTAAACGGCATGCCTCGACGTTACTCAGACTACGCCGATGCATTTACTACTTGAAACGTTTTATCTTCATTAGGAAGTTACACCTCAGTAGCTGCCGTTCTTCTATTCAGCTTTATTATTTGGGAATCTATTTCGACTGCCCGCCCTAGAGTCCATAACTTTATTTACTCTTCATCAATTGAGTGACTTCAAAATATACTCCCATCCGAACACTCATACTCGGAGCTATCCTTAATCACACATTTTTAATGTGGCAGATTAGTGCAGTGAACTTAAAATTCAAAAATGAATAATTTATTCTTTTAAAAATTGCAACTTGAGCGGCTTTAGGGTTCCAAAACGCTTCTTCACCTTTAATAGAACAATTAATCTTTTTCCATGACCACACCCTAACAATTTTGATTTTAATTATTTCTATTGTAGGGTTTAATTTATATATAAGTACATACTGATGACCAAGTATTACATACATATAAGTACAAAAATTATTTTGCCACTCGGGCAAAAAAGTGTTTTTCTGGAATCGGAAAAAGGCTCCTGACAACTTTATTTTTCAAGGGATTCACCGGACAAAATTAATCATACACTATACATATATAAGGATTGTGAAAATGCAAAATATAAAATTTCGTCTTATCGACCTGTCCGCCAGCAGACCAAAACACGAACGAGAAACATGAAAAAACTTTTACAGAAAACCCAGACAGATCTTTGACGGTTGCACCCAGACAACTAAAAATTTCAAAAACCTATCTTCGCAAGAACATAGCCAATAAGTTGGGCTTCAAAACTTGCAACATTATAACCGCGCTAAAATACAATGAAGATAAAAAATCAGGGACTAAACCAGTTTGTGCAAAACTTGCTGAGAAAATGTTAAAATCGACTCCCAGAAGTTTGTCGTCGTGGATGCTGAAAACTACTGCCCCGTTGACCTCGAAGCTTCAATCCTGTAAAGTTCTACTCATGTAGAAGTAAAAATGACGTTCGTTCGAAATATAAATTCAAAACGAAGGAAAATTTCCGAAGAAATAAATAAAATGGCTGGGGATCGATAAAAATTGGAGCGTCTCAAATCCATTCGCTTCCACCAAGAATACGAACTCCGCAGTTTATTTGAAAGAGTGTATCATCAAAAGATTGACCCCCTCTATCTGAAACAAACGCGTTTTATTTTGGTGTAACATGGGTACGTGCTAGAATGCCAAAATAGTGACAGGGTACCATCGAGATGAAAAAACTGATTTCGTCAAGAAAAAGGACAACGGGCCAAACGTACCTCAGTTGCGGTTTATGGAAAGATTTTTAGCATTAATTTAGAAACAATATACTTGAAAAGAAAGGAGAGTCAACAATTTTGAAAAATTTCAGCGGGTTATGGAGAAAACCATCATAGAAGTTGACGAAATGAGTGCCACAGCGCTAATGAGAGGTGCTCGACAAAGCCTTCTCTCCACCGGTAGGGAAGGTGTACTTGAACCAATGATGGATCAAAAAACTTCGGTCTGGTCATCGTTAGTATTGCACAAGAGTGTCATTACATTTGATTCATGCATTCATTTTTGGTAGGTAAACATAACTTGACACTTTCAGTCAGTGACCAGTCCATACGTAAGAATTTTTGCATATTCATAGCACTTTTAAGGTCAACAAATCTTTAAATAAATTAAAACTCGGAACCGGGGGTTAGTGGGCGTAAATTAATAAAACCCAGCAGGTTTTATTATGTTTCGAGGGTTTTACTGGGGTTTTACTAGGTTTCATCTCAAATTCAAATAGACAGATTAATAGAATCAGTTTACACATCTAACTCGAACTAAGTACTCTGATTAATATACCTTAAATTTCTATATTTATTGGTTCGCATTCCATTTGCGAATATGTATTGTGAAAGTTGTAAATATGTATGGAAATAATGTCCTGATTTGAAATGAAGACCAAACTGGAGAAAACAGTAGATGCATTTTTTCTCCCCTCGCGGACCACGCTTATGCAATCTGAAGAAATCCTATGGTCGTGCCGTTACCATGTCGCTTTCTTTATCTTACTTCTTCAGCAGCGCGATACCAGATTAGTTTAGGGAGATGAATGTTGGGATTCATACGACAATCTAAAAATGATGATACACTTTTGAAAAATAAATGCTTCATTTCATCCTCAATTCAAAATTATATGAGTAAACAATACGATATGAGAATAATTTTAACTGGATAAACAGTAAAATTTACTCTAGATTTAGTATATTTACATTCACATATCTATATATACAAAGTTTTCAATGTTACACTTAATTTAATAAATTTACAGCAAGCTTACTTTTCATAACCGTTACATTATGTTTAAGAATGTCATCACTTGTTCTAGTTTTATGTAGGAAATGTATGCAGAGTAAGAGGAAAATTTGAGCAAAATGCTTGAAAATGGGTTTGCGTGGAAATTTCCAATTTTGTAGTCAGTTTATGTATGTATTTTTAGATCTTCACCATAATTTGAATTTGAATCAGGAGGAGAGTTGGTTTGATTAATGGCAAGTTCTTTTGGTAATTAAAAAAATTGATGGAAATATGAATAAGGTTGGCAAAATGTAGTGTGATCATAGTGCATTTTTGCCGGAATATGTGCAAACTTAAGTAACGTGCTTAAAGATTTGAACTCTTTTCCAATCAAGCCCTGATTTGATAATGCTTCTGAAAATGTCTCAATAAATGAATACGTTTTATTCCTCCACATATCTCATTTCATTTGAAGAAACGAGATATGAAAAGATCTTGCAGGGCTTTCTGGGTCGTCAGTGAGACGATATACAGAATTGGGGGAAGAAGATGATACAGTTTTCTCGACCACTTGTAACCATGCGGGGATGAGCTGGAGATGAGATGGGAAAGTGAAAGCTGTCTATTTCATGAGAGTTGAGAGTCTCACTTCACAGGTTCAAGAGATAAATAAAGATTGCGCACTTTCACTTTCACAAGTTCCAAAAACAACCCTTTCTGTTTTAAATTCTTAGTTAGTAAACCACTACAATTTAAGTTAGGATTTAATTTAATTAGTAAATCCGCATTAAAATTATTCACTTAAACTCATTATGTGTAAAAATTGCTTTCACTAGTTTTCACGAACTCAACCCATACTTTTCTTAATTTCTTAATAAACTAAAAAGAAATACATAAACAAATACTAAAGTAAATATTAGACAGTACTAAAAAAATAAATACATTCGTTACATTATACAATTTTACGGAGTATTTGATTTCACTGGTAAATTATCGCATAAAAATGGTTAAGAAGAATTTTACCCTGAATTGTGAATTCTGTTTATGCACCATGTTCGTCTTGAATTGGACTCTTATCGCAACTACTGTGCTGCTGGTTGGAAGAAAGGGAAGGCTTGAGGTGTTGAGGTAAGCGACAAATTAAGATATGTTAATTTAGTCAATTCACTTATGTGCAAATTATCAATTTGTTTAAATCAAAATATTTTCTCAGGCGAATTGTCATGATGCGAAATTTAGTATAAGATCGCTCAATCATCAATTTGCACAATTCTGTAGAAATTTAGGTCCAATCTAATATTCAGAACAGAGGTGGCACAAGCGGGAGGACAGGGGAACATATTCCTTACAGAAGAGCAGCATAAATCCCATGTTCCAAATGTTAAGAATAGCCTCCTCCTGCAATTTCCAAGTGCTAAAGGCCCAATAAATATGAACCCCTCAAACTTCCCGTCATTGCTGTGGAACAATTCGTTCAGAATTCTACATATTTTAGATATGCGCATGTCTTGTTGCAAAATTACAGTTTTTCTTCTTAAGAATTGATCAAATATCTGCACAGAGTTTGGCCAATTGAAAAGTAGCAAGCATAAATTGGGTGACATTAATACCTGAAATAATTGAACTTTTTCTCATAAATTTCAGCCAGCCGGACTACCTGATTTCGTACGTTTCCATGACCACCATTGCGGCTTCAACGGTTGGACTTGCGTCCTTGTTTAGCCACGGCGTTTGGCTGGGGGACGATTTTTCCTGTGCCTCAGCTACATTTGTATGGAGTGAGCGTGATTACTGTTTTATTTTCTTGGTGGAGTTTGAATTCCTGCGGAGACTTTTGAGCTTGTGATCAAAATGATGGATGCCCTATTTTTCGTCGGTGTTTCTATTTATATTCAAAACTTCTCCGTTTCTTTGAAAATTGCTATAGGTCTCATTCCGCATAAACATGTGGATCATTCTACATACCTAGTACCCGCTAAAGTTCTGTTATAAGATTTCCCGGGTAAATTAAGCAGGCAAAACAATTTTTTAGAGATTTGTACTATTTTTTGTTGAAATCTCCATGCTTTTGTCTAGCAGAAACCATGCTTCCAAGTTTTTTGTCGCCCAAGGTTCCAAAGTGACAGACCAGGAGAAACAATGTGTTGCAATTTTTCAACAAGATTTTTGTAAACAACAAAAATCGTCATTTTTCAATTGTTAAACAAAAATTGGAACTGATTGAAAGATGGTCGACCGTACCATAAAATGATCCCCTGACACTGGTAGTGTCGATGCCCGAAATAGAAGTGGAAGGAGACGGTCAAAAAGGTCACCAAAATTCGTACTGGCACGAAAAACTGGACTCGTCCGAATCCATGCCAAGCCCTAAGAAAATTTCCCTCACAAATGAACGGATGAAGGAAAAGTAAGTCCCGAGCCCTTAAACTGAACCTTGGACTTATGTCTCCCACACGTGAGAAGAAACATTTCCTAGCTTCTCGCCAAGTAAAAATAGACCCATTAGAACCCTGACGCTGTTCATGCGTTACGCACTTTGGAAAATGGAAACTGATATTTTCAACAGATGATCCAAGCTTTGTGGGTGAAGTCAAATAAAATAGCAAAAATACCGTTTGTACACCCCACCGGTCTAGACTATTCGTAAAAATTTCAAAAATGTTCACCTTACCCACCATATTGGTTTTACGATTTTTTGATTGGGCATAAGTTGAATTGCGCCGAAAAAGTGATTTATTTTCCTCTGGGGGTGAAATTTCGTGCCAAAAATTATTTGTTCAAGTTCTCGAGCGAATTGTGGAACCACTGAACCAATACCTATTCAAAAATATGGCCGTGATATTCAAACAGGGCTCAGATCCTGTTCATGAGGCCAAGATGGTAATTGGGTGGTTGAAATCCAAAATTCCTGACTCCATTTCGGATCAAGAAAAAAATTGATTGTCGCCGAACCTCAACCTGCTGGAGTATGGCATATTTTTCAAACTTTAGCTGGATGTATGTGCTAAACGCCGTATAAGTTTGGAATCCATAAAAAATTCAACGGTATAGAAATGAGGCCAATCCCCGCTGGAACGCGTGCGTACTCCGATCGAGTGGTGGACACCAAGACTCCGGGCTCGTGTCGCCTTATGAGATTGACATTTTGAAAAGTGAATAATGTTTCCTACACAAAATTTCATTGGCTTTTCAGTTCTGGACTTATTTTTTTGAAATTCGATAAACTGGGTTCGCTACAATGAGCATTTCCTATAACAGTTCTTTTGCGGGTACTGGGTATAAATGTACACATGAATTATGTGTAAGGTTTTTTGATGAAAATTTACAATTTCGTATCAAATTTCTGCAGTGATATCGTTTATATTTTTATTCGGAAGTAATGCGACAAAATTTCTAAAGTGTATTTTCGTATTTCTAAAAAAATGGAGCCGTGTTTCAAAGAAGCATAGACATTTATTTATTATACGTGTAATTTTTTTGGGGAATATATTATTCAATTTGGGTCCCAACGTGTGAAAAAATACTTTTTCCAAACAAAAATTAAAAAAATGCGTTAGAGAATTTCGAGTGCGTAGATTTTTATTACTGTGTTTTTGCAGTGGTTTTCATCAACGTGTTTCCAGCAGGTGTACGTGGGTGTTTTATTATTAATTTTCAAAAGGTATGTTCCGCACTGTTTCTCGCCAAAATTTTGATCAAAGAACAAACTTCAAATACATTTAGGAGGCTGTGATTTTTTTCAGTTCTGTAGGTTAACATTAACACTAGCAATAACCCATTAAAATTTACCTCGAAAATATGCCAAAATTTACGACTTCATATCACTATCATCCGAAAACCGTTTTCCCCTGATGTCTTTCTTTAAGTTTCGAAACGAATAATAATCACTAAGGGTCAAGTCTGAACTGCACGGGGTGTGGTTTGTGCAGGTAAAGCGATTTTCGTCTGCACTATCCCTCGCAAAAAGCCAGGTATGAGGAGGAGCGTTGTCGTCTAAAAAAAGGCCAACTCTATATTTTGACCCCACGTTTCTTTTCAACCGGAGGACGCAGCTCCTTCTGGGTACCTGCATACGCGGCCCCATTTATTGTAGTATTTCCAGCAATAAATTTTATAAGGAGGGGACCTTTGATATCCTTGAAAATGGTCATCATCAATTTTTTGTTAGATTTTTGCACTTTTCAATTCTCGGGCGGTGGCAACCCCTCCTGCTTCCATTGAGGGAATTATTATTTGGTCACCGGGTCATAATAGTAAACTCAGGTACCATATTTAGCTAATAAAATATTGAGCAGGTTCAAGTCTTCATTTAATAGGTTAAAATTGGCATTGCAAAAGTCGACTCGATCATGTTTTTGAGATGCCGAAAGCAATTTTCGTACCCAACGGACGGAATCCATTTTCATACCTAAGTCTTCAGTTAACATGGAACAAATTGCTGGTTTTGAAACACCCATCTCATCTGTTAAATAGGACAGTTTAAATCGTGGATCTCTCATTATTTGTTCCTCTAGTTTCCGGAGCCTTTCTGTGGAAGAAACGGATTTTGAGCGTCCTGGCGACTTTTTGCCCGAGACCTCGTTTCGCCATCATTTAAAATTATTAACCCAATTGAATTTGTGTTTTGTGTTGGGCAGTTTTCATCGTAAATTTTAAGCATTCAATCATAAATCTGCGACACGTATTGCCCATCCAGCATTAAAAATTAAATCACACTACGATATTTAATTTGCAAATCTAGCATTTTTTCCGTCGAGGTAAAGTTTGCCGCTTTATTGCTAGTGTTTATGCTAACCCACAGAGCTGAAAAAAATCACAGCCTCCTAAATGTATTTGAAGTTTGTTCTTTCATCAAAATTTTGGTGAGAAACAGTGCGGAACATACCTTTTGAAAATTAATAATAAAACACCTACGTAGTTTTTTTGAACTTTGAACGAATGCGGGGTCACCAAGGGTTACTAAGGGTAACCGGCGATGGGTCGAAGTCGAGCCAGGAAAACCGATCGAGGTCAAGCCAGGAAAATGGGTCGGGGTCAAGCCAAGACAAGGGGTCGGGGTCGAATCGAGGCCATGGGTCAGGGTCGAACCAAGAAAATGGGCCGGGGTCGAGCCAAAACAAGGGGTACGGGTCGAACGCGGATAATGGGTCAGGGTCGAGTCAAGACCATGGGTCGGCCTCTAGCCAAAACTATGGGTCAGTGTGGAAGCAGGGCAAGGGGCAAGACGAAGGTCCGGGTAACGTCCCTATTTTACTTATCGTACCCTGGGGTCTGGCCATACTTACCGCCTTACCGGACATTTTCACTACCGGGTACAACCCCAAGGAAGTTTCCTGTTACAAGGTATACTATGTAAAACTTACGGAACTCTTAAGAATAATGTTGCCCGTGAGAAAGGTAATTATGCAGTCTGACTTCTAAATTAAGGAAGGTACACTGAATTTAGGATAAGGCTGAATTTAGAAGAATTTGTCAAACTTAGAATTAAGAGTATGATTATTTTTAAAATGGGTATCATTAGTTTTAGAATTGTGGGGGTGGATCTAGCAAACCGCAATTTTCGAGTTATATAACTAATGGACGGGCCTAAACCTATTTCGAAACAGATCAAACCCCTTGACCCGGAATGGATCGGAATGCTGTGTGGCGTCATAAGGCTTTACATTCACCACGTGGCTCCCTGCATCTGGCTGGCTAATGGTATGTAAGCGCTTTGATAAATATTCAGTAAGATTTCAATAAGAACATATCACGTCAGGACTAAAATCAAATGTGTAACAGATCTTTACAAATTGAGAGCCAGTCGGGATTTAGTGTACAAGGAAAACGTAAGTTTAAAACAATTAGGTTATTAAATACACTTGTTAACCAAATCAAATGTATGTAGTATACACAATTTTGATAAAAACTCTTTATATCTAATTGTAATTGTTACTTGAAAAGCGTAACGTGAAAACACTACTTTATATTCGCATAATTTTTAATAGTATTAATTGCTCCTATAATTTACTGATAGATTATTTATTTTTTGAAAAATAATGTGAATAATCTGCCTGAATACGTTTCAGACTTTTCTTTAGATAATTTATTTTATTTACATTGTCTGAACTGTAAAAACGGGATTTGTAACCTTTTTATTTATGAATAATTTTTATATTAGGACGTTGACAAAGTTCAGCGTTCCATGGTGCCATCCGTACGATTCGTGTGGGTAAATTCTGTCACCTTCATCACCACATGGCTTCCCTTCGGTGTTATCCTGACTATTTTCGAGTACGGTGACTTCCCGCAGCCAACTTTTGTACTTGGAATGTTACTATCCGGGTACCTTGTCGCTTCACCGCTGATTATCTTCTGGACGACTAAGGACCTCACGAGGAGGATTCTTTTCCGGAGAAGGCGTCCAAAACGGCATGGACCCTACCAAGAGATCACAATCGTGCGCAGGGATAGGAATATCCCCTTCACCTGGAGGTATCCCGCAGTTCTGGGGACGGAGAAAAATTCAGCGCCGGGGATTAAAGGCGGTCGACGACGGAATAAAATTTGATTTGTTTAATATATTGATAATTAACGACGTGTGTTTAGGAACGAATTTCAATCCAGTTGTTAGATTCGAGAACTGGGATAATTTAAAATGCAGCGTGGGAATTCCCGTGTTTGCTTAATAGTAGCGCTGAGAGCGTGCATGCATCAGGTTGAAGCTGATCAGGTTTTGATTATATGCGTATTTGAAATATAATTAATTCCATGTTACATATATTGTTAAGGTAAAGTCGTTTTTCAACTAAATAAGTATCAGGATGGCGAGTTTAGATATGATTTTAGAAAATTAACTTCATCCTTGCATTGTTTACGTATAATAGTCTAAATCGGTAGTAGCCAGTTGACGACTAATAAACTTGGTAATGATCCAAGTCCATATTGAGCTGAAGTAAATGAAAGTAAAGTGTAAAATATTGAAAATAGGGATTTCCCATTTTCCAATGATAGGATTTAGTTTGATTAATTTGTTCTACTTATTTTCAAATATCTTTGGTCGACTTGAGTACAATACAACACACTAGAATAGTTTTGCTTTTTTTCTGCATGCTTTAATTAGCCAATGTCGTTATTTTATACTGTGTAAGTGTGGCGATTGTTAATATACGTCATTTAAATCATGCAGCAAATATGTACATTATAATTTTCACCCCCCGTGATTTTTAATTATTGATTAGACGCGGGAGATATTTTAAGTATGAATTTAGTATGCAACAAAGTGTTAATTGTGTAGTCTATAGATGGTTTGTCGTTATAATAAACTGCTGGAAATTAAAATCTTATCAATATCAATATAAATAAATATTCTAAAACTATTTTTATCAACGTTGGGGAAATATTGCTTCATTCGGAAATGTCACTAAACCTGTCATCAACGTGTCCACCACAAGATATAAAATTTTTAAGATGACAATCCTTTCAATCACTTTAGCGGAACCGGCCTCAACGCCAAACTTTCTTAATGACTTTATTTCCCTTACAGTAAGTCCACCTCGATTTACCAAACATCGTTCTGACTTTATCGAATTTAGTAGCTTTACAGAAGCCTCTCCAACTGACGACGTGGTCAACACTGCTAGCAGTAAAGCCATCAACAAGTTCGACAAGACAATTGGAAACGGGGCATACTCGAAAAGGCTGACTTGATCATGAAATCGAATTGTGGCAAATGCCGAGATCAAAATGAATCCACCAGGTCCCCAAAAGCAGATAAATGAGAGCATTTCCTTCGTAATGGAATGGTTGAAGGCAGCCATGAGTACGTGTAAGGCGCGATAATCTTGAATTTTTCGTCGACTCGATGATTTGGAATTTCTGCAAATATGTATATTTAACTGATATAATAATTTCAAATTATGAATAAATTAATAATAAATGAATATATTTTCTAATTAAATGAATTTGGAATGAAGCCATATTTTTTAAAGGTATGCGTCACAATTTGTGCCAATCTTACCTGACCGCATCTGTACAACAGATCGCGACGTAGACAGTAACTAACACATGGAATCCTTCCATCCCGTCCACCAATGCGACTGAAGTCTTCGAATATATTTCCAGCAGAGCAAATCCAGCAAAAACGAATGGCTTTCCTAAATCTTGTCTAAAGATGGATGAGATGTATTGCGGTTTGAGTGGAACGATAAGAAACATAATCGAAACGGTAGGTGGAAGACTGATCAGGATCCACAGAATTGCCATTATTTGTAACTGTAGTGCATTATATTGATAAAATATCGGTTTCCAGGTGGATTCCAGATAGTACTTGGCTGTAAGTAACAAGGAAAATATGTAATTTGTGAGATAAATTTTAGTTAAAAACGGGTTGATAAATAACTGTCACTCAAAAACTGGTTTTCGAGTTTTTATAATAGTAAACGTTGTGGTAACAGTAACACCGATACCGTAATCGTAACGGTAACGGTAATTTACATATTCATAAATAAAACACCGTTAATGACTTATCAAATTTTTGCTCACCTGACATTTCCGCATAATATTTCTTCAGCCCTTTAAACACAGCTGTAACATGGGTGCAGGAGACTCGTGCATTTTTAAAACTTAACCAGCCCCAAACATATAGATAAATCCAGATAAGAAGCCAAATAACGACGACAAAATCGGCCCTACCGACACGCCCAATTTCTCCAGCCAGACGAATAAATAAAAAGGCAAGATAAAGCAAAATATTTAATTTTGTGAACGATACACAAATCCTTTTCCAAAAACGGGACGATACTCGTAAACATTTTTCCTTCTCGTCACACTCGTACGGCGTTCCATTAACTAAATTCACAACTTTTACCAAAATTCGAAGCGTATTCAACGTCTTCTCGTCTTTCATTTTAGCTATGCAAGATTCCTGGAAGGCCAATGCCACATTGTTTTGAAGTTGATGCATTTATACCTGATTTTTTACAGTCGCAGATATTTCATCATGATTTCACGTCATCAAATTATACACAGTTGTTTCTCAGTTGTCAAAAAGATCCAAATATTGCTGGGTAAATGTGTACCCTGCAATTATGGATTGCACAAAGTAATTTTTTCTGTGCAATGTCCACCAAATGTCAATAATCCGTGATACAGGTCTAAAGTGAGAGACCTTGCATCCAACCAATCTCACTGATTTGTTTGAAGTTTTAAAAATGACGTTACCCTTTTGAAAAATAAATGTACCCTGAATTTTGTATGAGGTAAAGTACATACACAAAGTCCAGAGTAACGCGAACTGGAAAATTAGTAAAGGTTACTCGGAATTTAGTATAGTTTACTTACTGTAGAATTTAGATCGGCGTTGCGTTTTTTAAATAGTAGTGCAAAAATGTAGTTTCGCACAGCGAATATATACATTGCTAATTGATGTCCTCTGGAATTAATTTGTTTTACTCAAATTTGGTCAGGAATATATACTATGTAAAAGCATAGAGAGGGTTTCATCGGTGGAGCTTTTGAGCTCGAGAATATCAGATTAAAAATAAATCAATAATGCATAATACCTGTAAAATCAATTATTTTCGGATTTTCGAACAAATACATAAATCATGAATTAGTATACGTTAAACTTAAGATTTTGAATAAATCAATAACGAACCAATTATTACTTTTCCAATTTTGAAATTCAACAAATAAATTTATTTGAACCCTACACTTTCACAGTTATCACCAATGACGCCGTATAGTAGAAAATCCCCGCAAAAATTTCAGTCCTTGTCTTTCTCCTCATAAAACAAAACGGTCCCACGTACGCTCTAATTGGCCCATAACTATTAACCTCCTTTGTCCACATGGCCTTTCTAGTGGACGCCTCCACCTTCCACGAACTAACCAATTTATCCGACTGTGAATTCAAATCCGCCATCAGCGGAAAATGTAGTGCGGCATGCCCCACAAGACGGGAATCAAGCTTCCCGTCAAAACAATGGTATCCAATGATGGCGTTACGTAACTTAATTACCCAACAGGTTACCGTCACCGAACACAAAAATATGATAAACATTCCCATCGGCAAAACGTGATAGAGAGCCTGGTTCGAAAGTGTGCAAACGATTTGCAGTTGACGATAAGTTATCAAGTGTTATAAAACATTTTTTTCGGAAAGGAAAGTTTTCTGAGTTTGAAAGAACAACGAGGTTAAACAGGATTTGATAGTTAGCAGCCAATTGGCACCTAGTAGAAGGGCAGTAAGAAGATTGGTCGTTGAATGGAGGAGGGTTACCAGGATGAAGACCATGCGGACTGGGAGGGTAACATATTTTGGGTAATGTGTAAAATTTCTGAATAAAACGTAGTACGGGTCAATACCGTTATCCGCCAGGGGGCCAGCGTCGCTATGACGGGGATGAAAAGGATGGGCGGGATGATTAAGTGGAGAAAGAGTCCGAGTGGGTCCAAATTCTTGGAGTGTTTATCTAGAAAAAATTTGAAATTATCCATCTTTTCTGCATTTCTAAAGGGGCCATTCATCCACATGGTCATCAAAATTCTCTATTGTAGCACCCACCCCACCGGGTTAAATTTAATGCACCACCGAATTAGCTGAAATTTACCATAAATTTTAGCTGAATTCGCCACCGGATGAATTTTTTCCAACTTTAGCCTTTTCAGCCACCGATTTAGATGGTGGTTACCACAAATTTAGATGAGCTGCCATTACCATATTTAATGAGCATAGGATTATAAAATCCATAAAATTTGCAATAATATGATTAATTTATTTGTATAACACGTCTATATACATGTCTCAGGTTTTTTAAGAGACACCCACTACTAGCACAGGAAACTAGAGTGTAGTCGGATCGATGTTTTTTTTTAAATTCGATCCGATCCGACTTGGTCGGATCCTTAAAAAATTCGATTCAATCCGACCTGGTCGGATCCTAAAATAATCCGACCCAATCCGAGTCTGTCGGATTGGATTAATCGGATTAAATTCGATTTCCTACTGCTTTCTACATATACATAGTGTATTTTGATTGATGTTTTTTGATATCCAATCCGATCCGATCCGACTTCGTCGGGTCATAAACATCCAATCAGATCCGATCCGATCCAACTTTATTGGGTCAGAAAAAAATCCAATCCAATCCTACCCTGTCGGATTCGAATTGGATTAATCCAGTTAAGCCTGATATTCCACTACTCTCTAAAGGAATATTAGACGCAAATGGTCTTGAGCTTCTAAAATTTGGGAGAATTTTCCTTAGAAAGAGAGAATACGGTATCACTGGTCCAATTAAAAACTTGCGAACACGTCATTTCTTTGGTTTTAAAAAACGTTGTTCAGATAGATATATTTTAACTGCACAACTGTGAGGGTAGTGATGACCAGCCGAAAGGTAATACATACGTCACTTCTCCTGCCCAGTGTAGTCAATGATATACAAATATATACATAGGTACATGCAGTGATAAGGAAATTAGCATGATTTCTTGAGATTATTGTGATTATATTTTTTTTAAACATATGTATACCCATGTTTTATCGTCATGAAATATTGTGATGGCAGTTCATCTAAATTTATGGTAACCACTATCTAAATCGGTGGCTGAAAAGGCTAAAACTGGAAAAAATTCATCCGGTGGCGAATTCAGCTAAAATTTATGGTAAATTTCAGCTAATTCGGTGGTGCATTAAATTTAACCCTAACGTAAACATTAAACGATAGGGAGTTTTAACATGGTAAAGATAAGAAGACCTAATCACCTTCCCCTTATAATGGCGACGTAATTTATGAACATTCCCTAACTATGTATGTATAAACTTGGATAAAATGAGAAAAATATCTTCAATTAAAAAATTCTGAGTGGACACAAATTTGTCCACTTTTCTTACTTTCTCCACCTTTTCAAAATGTGGTAGAAACTCGAAACTTTTTCTAACTTTCCTCGGCAAACTCGGCCTTAAACTAAATTTCTTACCGTTCTCAGACCCAACTTTTTCACTGAGAAGTCTAGAATTTACGTAAAGAAGACAAATTTCTTCGGTTTTGCGAATGCTCGTCAATATCATGGTGGCGGACATGGTGTTCAGACTGAGATGTAGGAGAAGCAGGATTCCCGCGGTTAGAGAAATGTCGGAAGTGTCCATTTTATTAAAGAGAATCCATCTCGTCACAGTGTAAAATGCGAAGGATGTCCAGGCCCCTAGTAGGACTGACATTGTGTGGAAGGGGACCAGTTTTTTGAAGGGGGTTGGCTCTGGCAGGCGGGTTTTGGTATTCCACGTAACGCTCTGCGTATAGAGGGCGCTGCTGAATTGTGCGAAACGTTGAATAGCTTGGACCCTATTGTGTGAAGGGATGACAATGTGGGGCATGTTTCCTCCATGAGGTGTGGGGGGTAAGAAGACGAAAATCTTTGGGGCAACATTGTCTGCATTTATTGGAGATTTTATGAAAACGATGCATGTGACTTGTACCTTATACATATAACGTATAACTTACAAGTTGTTATTGAAATACAGATTTGGAATGAGGTGTGAGGTGGTTAAATATTTCCGAACTTCCTTTAAGGTGTTCCTTTAAGGTGTTCATTTAAAGTAGTCTGAAGTCTAAAATTTTAACATTACTTGTAAATGGAGGATTAACTTTTTTTGATAATTATGAAATCAACTTATATATATGTATGTAAGTTGCAAATCGTTGGTTGCAAATCAAAACTGCACTTCGTCTCTATTTATTCGTAACACAAGTAAAATTTTAATACTGGACATGACTAAACGTTGAAGGAAGAAGAAACTTTTGGGATTTAGACATGCATGGATTTTAGGGGCGATTCAAGGTTGGGTGCGAGTGCAAAATTTGATCTGGCTATAGTTGAAAAATAAATAAACCGTTGCAAGCTAACGCACATAAAGAAGTAGCTGCAGTCTCACGTAGCCCTAACGAATCGTTAGTAACGATGTTTGGACAGAAACATTTAATTTCAATTTATTTCATCTAAAGATTCAACTACAGTAAAAATTCATTTGCCCCGGCCGACGGGGGTGGTCTAATCTACCCCAAAAATTGATCCCCCTGGGGTGATTCGTATGATGCCGGAAACCGATATCGATTCGTTCCCACGCTACCCTGCTTGCAGACAGACAGACGGACAAGGTCTTAGCACAAAGTACCTCGAATTTATTTTAATAAGGGTACAATTTAGTATTATGTATTTACACAGTTAAAATTTTTGCATTTATATGAGGTAAAAAATAACTTCAAACGGAGTAATAAGTGCAGTGATGCTACATAGAGTATATTTAGGGAAAAATATCATGGGGTAATCCGTTTTACTACATTGAGGTCGGTGTGCTTTATATAACGTTAGTTGCAGTACCCGGTATAACCCACATTTCGTACCCCACATGAAGTAAAAAGATCTAGAGCTTAGTTCATATAGTACAATATTTATTATCACATATCATGCTGGAGAGTAACTATATGAAGTTAATAAATTGCATATATAGGGTATTGCTTTTCATTTGTATTTATTGTAACAGCATATGTCAATTCATCATTACAATTAAACCTTATTTATATTAATAAGATTATTTAGCTAATTATTTAATACAAGTCTGTATACGTCCTAAGAAATTCTTGACATAATTTGTCCACTGAGTGCCTGCACCACCGGAGGAAGATGCCCAATATCATACGGCATGCCACAAACTCCACTCAAAATAAATTTCCAGTGATCGCAAGATTCCACTGGCGGTGGGATGTTGAGAACCGTGAAGCACTTCATGCTTCGTGTCTAACGCCTTGAGGAATTTTTGACCGCATGGAATAGCACACTTAGCGATGACAACGAAAAATTCTGCAAATTCCATGTTGCATGTTGATCCAAGGGCCAGAATAAATGGTGCAACTTTGCGATTCCCTTGCATTACTTCACTAACATGAGTAGCTCGCTGAAATATAAACAAATTGAATACATAACTGATTTAAAAAAATATAAGTTTAAAATGGTACTGGGAAATTTGCACTCACTGATCGAAACTGAATCATGCTAGCCATTGAATCCTTATCCGATCCTTTAACAACTTTCGCTTGTTTTCGCGTTCCCTTCTTCGCGGGCGCGACTGCATCAGATTCTTTGTCGTCACCAGTTTTCAACTTTTTTCCACATGACGGTAAAATGTATGGCAGCAAAGCGAAAGCCAACAATTGGAAATCATCTTAAAAATTATAATCAATCATAAATTTTCAAGAATATATTGATTAAAATAATTCCTTATAAAATTAAACATTTGCAAGTTTCAACAACGTACCATCCAACAGTTCGTATCTTGATTTTTTAACTCCAATCTTGTCTGCAAAGTCAATGCCACACTCCTCAGCGTAGTCCATCAGTAGTTTAGAAACCTTTGGCCATTTATCGTACAATATCAAGGCCAGTTTGGGATGTCTCACGTCGAAATCTTGAATTATCTATAAATGCATGCAATAAAAAGGAAACTGTTTTATTATTTCAAAACTGAGTGTTTTATAGTTCGAAAATGGACATTCCTACCATTCCTTCCGTATCAACCAATCTCGGCATACATTTGATAATGCTCAACAACCCGTCCACTCCTGTCTGTTGGCGAATGAAAGTTCTTCTTTGAAAAACTGTCTCTTTCATCTTTATTTTGATTTCCTGGCCGTGATTTTGACGCAGGAACTCCAACTCTTTCTCGTCCGGCGTAGGATTTTCTAAGTAAGAAAGTCAAAAATCGTTCATTAAATAAACAACCGGATAATTAATATAATTAATAATTCGAGATATGAAATTGCTAAATATTTTGGTTACTAAATATTATCTTAAATAACACCATCTTACCATCTTCAATTTCTGAAGACCAGTCTAAAAAAGTTGCGTCCAACGACTCAGTATTTAATTGAGTTTTCTTATTGGAAGTAACCTTCTTCCTTTGATTCTTGAGCCGGTCTTCCAAAAATCCTGATGCCCCAAGTCCGTGATGGGAGTGGAAAAACCACATCTCATATCCACGGCCTTCTTTTCGAGGGTCCCCTAGGCCAGGAAACAAAAGAACCAGGTCCTTCGCCAGTTGCTCTAAAGCCACTTTACTTGGGCTGGCATAAAATAACACATAAGGACATTCATTATTTGTACATTAATTAACTTGCAACATGTCTCTTTAATCCGACTCACCTTGTTCCAAGAGTTGAAATAACTTTATCTATTAGGGCCGCAGCAATTGCTCGACGGTCGGTTGAAATGATTAGTTTCTTCTGTGGAAGTTTGGTCGTTAACACCTTTGAACTAGCAAAGTCTTTGAGAAGAACCTCCTCGATATTCTGCAAAATTAATCAGAAATTACATTTTTTTAATTTATTACATTGCCAAAGTAAAAGTACGGAATCAAACGACGAAACTAACAAATCCGTAGTATTTTTTTCCCTGTACTTCTGTCGACCTATCTGGCTCTGGTTGCGCCGCGGCCGCAGTATCTTGAATTATTTCGTAGTGGATTACCTCATGCTCGTGGCAATTCACATTTTCACTTAAATTGTCCCCAGCAATATATATCAAGGGCTGGACCGGCGTGCCGTCAATCTGGGGGACCTAGGCAGTTTTAATGAGGTAAAATATTGACCTCATTGAGGAAAATCTTACCTGCATAAATTTTGATTGGGGCGTCTGAATAGTTGCAGGGTTTTGTTTGAAGCTTTTCACAAGTTCCGGAGGAAGTTGTAATCCGCGACAACGAGCTTCATTACTGCTTATCAATGATCCCTCGAAAAGCGATTCCACCTTTTCAACGCTTTCACTGCTTGGTACATTCCCTGTCTATACTCATAAAAACGTATTTCAAATTTACATATGTAGCTAACGGAATAGAACGTACATAGTCCGACCATAAGTTCCCGTGAATGCATTTCCGGTGATAAAGCCCAAAGTATTAGAGCTATCTGATAGAAATTTTTGTGGATGAACAAGGTATTAATCTTGTTTAGAAATCATAACTTCGTTTTCACAATTTCCTCCACGGGCTTGTACACAAGACATAAGTCGTGGCGAAAACTGCTCGATCGCGGCACGCACGGATTTCCTGGGAAAAGCGCCAGATCTTCAGTAAGTGCGACCTCAGCCCTTCCACACTTGGGTGAAATTTAGAGCATACTTGTACCTATAATTTTGACCACCAGTCATAATTTAGGGGATTAAGGTCTGCAGATACTGAGCACCGTTCTACGGATGAAAAAAAGTCATGAAAATTCGTCTGAAGCCAGTTTTGGACAATTTTGCACCTTGCGCAGGAACAGAGTCTTGTTGAAAGGTCCAATGTCGATTTTCGGAGGGTCCAGGGTTCAGGTTATTAACGTTTGGCTTTAGGACACTCTGAAAATAATTCTTGGCTTCAACTTGTACCCTTTGCGGTAAAAAACAGAGATTTCATTTCTCCAGCCAACTTGCTCCCATGCACACCACGGTGATGACTTCGTATTGACTTCCGCATACTTAAACGGATGTCAGATTTCTGTACAACAAATATCTGGCCTTTTTTTCTATTAAATTTTTTGCCAACGGTGAAAAGTCTGAAATACTTTTGGCACGAAAATTGGCGCGTACCACGATCAACCTGTGGCCGTCACGAGTTATGTCTTGTCTAATTGCCCGTGGACGAAATCTTGACAAAGAAGTTATGATTTCTAAACAATATTAATAGCTTCTTAATCCATAAAAATTTCGAACAGATAGCTCTAATACTTTGGGATTTATTACCGGAAATGCATTCACGAGAACTTATGACCCCACTATGTATTAAAAATCTTAATTAGCTGCTAAAATATTTAGATAAGTACACTTGAAATTATATTTATGCATATTTAGTTGGAAGGACGACATATTTGTTGACATTATTGAATTCGAAGGATTCGTATGTATATAAAGCTTGATAAAATAACAGAGAGCTAAAATCAATACACAAGCTTTCGCCATTTTTTCCAAGTTTAAAACTATAATATTTTTCACAGAATTCACTCTCATAAGTCGTTACTATAAAATGACACTCATCATCCTCTAAAATAATATTCTCTATTACGCCAAATGTCGGAAAAAGTGGACAGTATTTCAATAAAACTAAACTTCCTGTTCTGAATTCGGAACCATTTGAAATAATACAATTCGACACTTTCACTTTTGCTTCAGCACTCCGGTTGATGACAACTTCGGGAAACTTCATTTTCATAACTTTAATGTATTCATATTGTGGGATTTCGAATGACCACTCAGTAAAACAATCTTTTGCCAAGAGCCGAAAACATTTTAAAACTTGATGTCGGTAAGTGACAGTTTTTGGCAAATTACGAAAGTTGCAAATCGCATGAGCTGCGGTTTTAAAAAATTTATGTCTGGATTCAAATGCCATACTCCAGTATTGCTTTAAAGGTCCAATTTGCTCAATGGATTCTGAATAATGTAACAAATGATGATGTTTTGGTTTTAATCGCTTCGAAAAAACTTGCTGATAATTAGAGCAGAACTCGGAAATCAGACTATTTAATAGCGTTGTTCCTCCACGCGATATTTTATTAGATAAAACTAGGTCAATCAAGCCTCGAAGTGTTGCCAATAATGCATTGACAGGGTCAGTTTCCTGTGTTAAATCTCCAACGAGGAGAGGTAAAAATAAAACTAAACACAAATTTTGAGATGCATTCTGGCATGATTTCGTTTCTCCTTTGAGAAAGGAAGTTTTAAGCAAGGAGGGTTTGCTCGCCGCATAATGCCTTCCATAACTAAATGACTCTAACCGGAAATTAAGCGTATCTAATGTGAAATACCTTTTTTTAATGCAATGGTTAACAAACAAAACTACAAAATCTGGAACAACGCCAAAGAATTATGCTTATCATTACACATAAAACATACATAGATATCCCCTTTCTTTATCTTGTCGATGGCGGCACAAAGTTTTATCTGGTCTCCTATTCGAGGAAGAAGTTCACGAACGTGGGAATTGTCCAGTTGTAACAGTGTGTCGTAACTTATATTGTTTTCTAAATCAAAATTATAAGTACGTTTTATTAGATATTTGATAATTTACACATTTTAAAAAATAAATGAATACCTTCAAATGTTTTAATATACTCATTCAAATCCAGTTGCGTTAAAAGACGCTTGACCTCCGCCGAGTCCATTTTTAATTAATAATTGTTAGCGTTTAATTAATTTTACTAAGATTTATATACAACACTGAAATCTTGGATGAATTGGGAAGGAAACTGACTGAAAGTAAAAAATGCTGGCGTTTAACTCAATGTGGGTGATAGACCATGCCGAGTTCTGACTATATGGGGTAGCCTTGTTTCATGTAGGGTATTGCGATCTGGCATGTACGCTATGTATGACATCGCTCCTTCATATGAAGTTAAACGTGCACAATGTTGGGGTACTTTGCGTCACTTTCTTCATCTAGAGTTACTTTTCCCAATTACTTTGTGATGGGGTAGGGTGATTTACGTAATATGCAGTTAATAAAAATTTTGCTTGTCGAAGAGTAAACGTCTTTTCTAACTGTGTACAATAATTGCAATATATTTGAAGTTGGTTGCAAATTAAGGAATTAAATCATTACATAGCTCAATTTCTAGGGCAATTAAATAGACTGCAAGTTTAATAAAAGTATACATGCACATGTTTCCATGACAGAGAATAAAACTTATTTAAGCATTTATGGTTTGATTTTTAAACGAGTTTCTACATAATATAGAAAACTTACAACGGGAAGGTCTTCTTTGTAAAAATCAAACCATACGAAGCTGACGCTTACTACTGCGTCGTTTGTTCGAACTTCTTAACGTCGTCCCACCTTTCGTCCGTCACTGATCAGCAGCAGATTTAAGGTTTGGTTAAAGCAGAAGTTCTGAATCACTAGCGGGGTCCCGTTGTCGATGAAGTTTGAGCCGAATTTGATCTTCAGTACGCCACACGCCCTGATCTCTCTCGCCAGCTGGGATTTCTTCCCGCCAAATTGGACCGTTCGTCGAACCTGGGTTTGAAGTAGCTTCGTGGACGTGCTGTTTACCCAGGAGGCCAACGTGTACACGAAGACGTTCACAATAACGGCGTCCACCATGATGAGGGGGAAGATGAGAAAGCCGGGCATCGCTATTTTGGAGTGCAGCTTGATACTCACGAACTGCGAGATAATTTGCAAGTTCGGAGTGCACAGTACCATCGAAGGGACAATTCGCACCATGGTGCATCCATTCATATATTTTTCCAGGATTTGAATACTCCTGTAGAGCTTGAGGCAGGCTTGATTTTGAAAGATTGTTACAGCCTTACAAATTCGGCTGTTAAAACGACAAGAAATATTTATTAATTTTGTAAATTTATTTCCTTAAGCTAAGTACGCTGGATAGACTTCTGGAAACAAAATACTTTTGCTTAAATTCCGCTCAAGCTTTAGCTCCAATATGACTAGACGAGTGAAATTTGGTATTCGTTGGGTTTAAGATGGAAACTTATGCCATGGTTCCTCCGCCCCTCCCATGCATGGGAGGGGCGGAGGAATCACAAAATTTTATTTTTGACTTGACGCATATATAGTGATTTAGAATGCGAAAGAGTTATTTCAGCTCGACCTTGTTAAGTAAAACCGATACGAATATCAAATTAAGCTAAATCTGCTGGACAAGTGGTTTTTCTGCTCGCACACAAATTCCGATCATGCACTTGAAAAATTTAAAAAGATTTAAGCAAGCTTCAAGTTGACTGGAAAAGTCTACCTGAGTGCAAAGCTTAACGTTGGTATTTTATAATTCGACCCTTGTCTTCAAAACAAATGCATAGACAAAAGGGTTTAATTTTAAAATACAGACCCTAGTAAGTTCTGAGAATGCAACCTTTCCAGCAATTGAAAGTAGTTGAGCATTGCGACAATTCCTGCAAAGAAGATGAAGAAAGCCCACGTCGCCCCAGAACTGAACAGTTGCAGAGCCATCCAAGCTTCGAACAAAACGACGAATATTTCACGTCCTGGTGGCATCCACGAGATGGTGGAACAACTTGGCGAGAACGAGAGCAGAAATGGCGGTACGCAGGGGTCCACCATGAGCAGTAAGCAAACCGCCGAGGGGACGGCCATGACGGTGAACTCGGTCAAGTAGATGAAGATGAACATCAACTTTGTTGTAATTGAGGTCGAAATACTTTCTCCCTCTGTAATTTGACAGATATGTAAAATTTGTAAAAACTGGCTGTCTATCTGTTTGTCGGTCGTCTGTGTGTCTGGCTGTCTGTGTGTCTGTCCGTCTGTGTGTCTGTCCCTCTGTGTGTCTGTCCGTCTGTGTGTCTGTCCGTCTGTGTGTCTGTCCATCTGTCTGCCTGTCCGTCTGCGTGTCCGTCTGCGTGTCCGTCTGTCTGTCCGTCTGTCTATCCGCCTGTCTGTCCGTCTGTCTATCCGCCTGTCTGTCCGTCTGTCTATCCGCCTGTCTGTCCGTCGTCTGTCCGTCTATCTTTGTGTATGTATGTCTGTCTGTCCATCAAATAAAATTATAATTGTACCTTGTAACAAATCGCGTTCAAAGTTGAGAATCGAATTGATCCATTGCATCAGGGCGATGTCGAGTCCCACATTCCACCCGAGGGAGCTCAGCACCGCGTAAGACATCAAGAATGGGACTCCCTGCAACCTTTTCAGAATTGGCATGTCTCCAAAGAAGAAATTGTACAGGAGGACGAGCAAGTACGTCAACGTTATCAGTGACTGGATTTGGGTGACGCGTCTCCGTTTGCGGGACTTCATGACGATAAGTTTCCCAGATTTAGGATCATACTCGAACGGAATGCTGGCAATGAGGCGGGAGAATTTAAAATGGCGAATTATCAGGGACAAAAATTGTGTGGAATACATACTCGTGAATCTATCCGGACCGGAATGGAATTAAGTGAGAATTGCCAAATATTCTTTGCTTGAATGGGAAACGAAGTGAGATTGTAATTAATGTTAGTCAGTCAAGAGCCTTCGTATCCCTTGATCTGGGACAAGGTGCCACAAGTTTGGGCACCACAAGTTCGCCCCTCTAAAACTTTGGAAAGTTTGGGAAAGTTGTATTATCACTTAATCAATCGGTGCACGCGCTTCTGCATAATTTAAATATCAAGATCTAACCTACACATGGGTTAGGTAAATAGGCACGCAGTAAGAAGTACTATCTTAAGAAGTTTAACAACAATTTATGATACAAACAAAATGGTTTATGCGTCACGGTACATATTTACAATGGAAAATTTTGCGAAGGGAAAAGGCGGCGGAGCGTACAATAGATAAGATTGAGTGTCACTGTCCCCTGTATAATCTTAAAATTGCATAAAAATGAGTGGCATACTAGGATCCCAGCGTGCCAGAAGAATTTTTGTGTAGAACTTTGCATTTTCCACGGCTTTATGTTCTTCAACGAATGATACTGTATGTAGCAAGTTATTCAGCATAATGCTCGCTCTGACGCACTTTTAGCCCGAGTAAGGGCTTGTGGAATCGTTTTGTGGGTCTGTCGTCTGTCTGTATCAAAGTTTATTTCTGTTCTACTCATCCAATCGATTTGAAATTTGGCATGAATTTAAAAAATGTCAATAGAGGCATATTATGGGAAATGTGCCATTCCGCGTTACATCGATTTCACCAAATAAAATATAAAATTTTGGGTGCAACCATTAATGTTGTATAGCTACATATTTTAAAATTATACGCAACCACCTCCCTTCAAAAATTGAGGAAAGAAACTGGAAAAATGAGAAAGCCAATGTACTTTGGGTAACAAGAATTAGACCATAACTAGCATTTGACATTTGACTTGTCCTTTGAATACGATTCTGATGCATCAAAGGTTACAAAATTCGAAAATCGGCGGTTTTTTTACCTTCACATAGATAATCAAAAAACTCATGGCTCCCGCACTTTTATTTCTGACAACTCGATACAAGATTTTTCTCCTTGAGAACAGCTATAATTTCAGCTTTTATTGTCCGAAGGAAAAGTGTGGGTACCAGGAGATTTTTGGGGTCAAAGTTTCTGAGGGAGCGGTTTATAGTCGTAACAGAACCTAGCCACTGAGAAATAAAGAAGCAAAATGAGACATGATTCTACTACGACCCTGACGCGGTGGACCCTGATGGTGGTGGATACCTTCCAGAATCCGAGTCTTACTCAGCCTCTCAATAAATAAGGAAACGGGTTACGTGGCACATTTCCCTCGATATACCTCAATAAGGAGGCTAAGTTCGAAGATGAGTGTCATTGGTTCAGTAGTTTACCCATGGGGGTCATATAAGTTGGTGGTGTACTATGCACCTAAATTTCTAAACATTCGTAGAGAGCTGAAATTTGGCATTGAAGTTAAAAATATTGTAATCAGGGAATATGAAGCAAATTTCGAAAACATTTTAACTTTAGCGACCCATACCGATTTTACGACATCTACGACATTTACTACTACCGATAATGGAAACCTGAAGTGAAATTGAAATGAAATTTATAATTTATAATTCAGCATATTGACTCGGGCTATCTGAGGCTGCATTGCGGATTTTTAAGTTAATCTCACACGCGGTAAGTCAAGTCCTTACCAAAAAGTATATTTACTTTATTAGATAATTTAATATTAGTACAAAAGCATGAAAACCTGATTACCAAGTTAGTTGTGGAAATTAAAATTTTTTAGATGGACTGGGGCGCCATGTGTGTTTGCCCAGGGCGCCAAAATCCAAGATCGGGCGCTGGTAGAATGTGGATACGAAAACTAGAAGGGAAAAAGGATAAAACAATAGTTGTACTGCATTAAAATTGGCCATGCTGACTATATTTACAAATATTTAAATGAGGTCTTAAGAATGCGGAGATTGATGCTGCTGGAGGAAAGTGTACTTAAATGTATACCGTTAAATATTCAAATTGGTTCGTATTAAAATGTGGGGAATAATTATTTGCGGAAATTTGTATAAAATGTATGTATGTACCACTTTAAAATTGAGTAAAATCGTTTATTTAGCACCGCCTGTTCATACAAACGGTTTCCGTTTATGTGTATTTATTTTTCGCAACAGATTGCGACTTATGTATATATTTATTTAGTCGAAATTAGTCTGGGTGGTGGTTCTGGCACGTCCAGCACGGCACCTTGGCAAACCTGTAAGAAAAAGCTGATACATGCTTTATGCACTTTTAAAAATAGTGTAAAAAAATCAAGGGTAACGTCAACGTGTAACAAAGAGAAAATATCCCTCTGGGAACGCAAACCATGTTTACCCCAGATTATTTTCTGACCATCTCAGATTAAAGGAGAAACTCTTTGGAAACAAAATTTAGAGCGGAATTAACTTGTGCAGATGCGAAATTGATGGGCGCCGCAAGTTCGCGAAATCCCTCAGTTTGGCGGAAGAATTTATGCCTTTTGAAATTTCGCGAACTGGTGGCACCCATAACTTGCTGAAATATTCGCATCTGCTCAAGCTCCGCAATGAACGTTGTTTCTAAAGAGTTGGTCTTTCTAAGCTGAGATGGTCAAAACATAATCTGGGTTGAACAGGATTTGCGTCCCTATAGCTCATTTAATTAACGCAAAATTCACGCAGTATTTACTTTTATAGATTCTGCAATATTTTTTTGAGAGTGCGTAGCTCAGCTTATTTTTTAATTTGCAAAGTATTTATTAATTTGCACATACGTTGAGTAAGTGGACCGCAACGGCGGGGTTGACTCCGATCCCGATAAGTCCAAGAATTATGCAATCACTGTACTGAAAAAATTCAGGAAAAAATTCATTTCAAAATTTCTGGATGAAATAATTGCCAGCAAACTTTGCAAATTTGCGTAAAAATTAAAAACTTAGTTAATGAAAGTATGTATCAACGAGTCTTGCTACTAGTCTGTCTACACAAATTATGTAAAGGACCCAATTTTATGTTTCAAATTTGCAAAAATTAGTTTTGCAAATTTTCCAAAGTTTGCACTAATAGTGAAACTGAAAGTTACGAGCCATGTAAATATGCACTTACTTGAGGAAATTTGTCCCCCTGGGCACAAACGCTGTCGACATTTTCTTCGGTGTTAATTAGCACGCCAAAAACTTCTAATTGACACCTGACAAACTGGCCGCCACCCTGGAACGAAATAAATTTGCGTAAATTTGCATAAATTTGAAAAATTCTGTCTAAAAAACCTTGCCAAAATGCTACCTCACCGGAGTAATCTCTTCGTCGTAACAGGCAAAAAAATCTGCCGCAACGGGATCACTGTGTGTCCCATTTTCGCACAATTTGCGATTTATTGCTGCCGTCCATTCCGCGTCAGAAAGGACGGAGGCGTCAGCAGCGACAAGGAAGAAAATAAAAATCGTAATGATGAACATTTTGAAATACTTAATGCAAATTTTATGCAGCTTTGGGTCGATTTAAATAGTGGATTTTTACTCGTACAACCTTGAGTTTATTGGTTCAGTTGGATAAATATGGTTCAGATCGATTGTCGGATTTTTTTGTAAAACTACAATTGGGGACCGTCCACAAGTTATGTAACGCTGGTGACATATTCTTATTTTTATGTAACGATATTTAATTTATGTATGTGCGACATAATTAAATGTAGTTGAGAGAAACATAAATACTGGAATTCACGCATATTTATGTAACTCGGTTAGCATTCGGCACACTCTAAATAATGGGGGATATGATAGCTCCCTATTTTTGAGTAATAATTACCGAGACGTTTTATCACCAAGGGAAAAAATATAAGTCAAAATCTCATTTATGCACCAAACGCACGTGACGTCGTTACTTACAAAAAAATAAACGTTTTTTCCTAAATATAACATTTTGTAAAAACGACGTAACTTGTGTTGGGTACACGAACTTTTTCTTGGTGACAAAACGTCTCTGCAAAAATCACTCCAAAATAGAGGACTACACACTTATTGTACATCCGAGTGTGACGATTTGTCTTCAAATTATTCAGAGTGTAAAGATAATGGTTAAGGCGTGCCCCTCATTTACAATACATGGGTTGGCGCCGTGCATGGCATGGCGCTGCTTAGATTAATTTAAAATATTGCAGATTTCTGTCAAGGTCGAGGATTAAAAAAAATTGCATGAAAATTAAATAAGTTGCAACTACAAATATTTGTACGCCTGGAATCTGTACAATTTATGGGGGATAAAGTTAAAATAAATTGATATTCTTAATTGACATTCAAGCATTTTTTTGTAACTCGATAATAAACGTTTTGGATTGTGAAGTATTGCTAAATTTGTTAATTTTGATTTATGTAAGGCTACTTTTAGGGCTTGAATTAAATTTAAAAAAGATGCAGGAATTAAATAAAGTGCAATTAAAAATATTTGTACATATGTACGCTTGGAATCAAAATTCTATATAGTCTTGGGTGGAACATATTTAAGAAATATTTACATTTTGTATTAATCGATAAAAGATTCTAAAAATTAGTTTGCTTGAATTTTAATTCAACAACCTAGCGATCATAAATATTAATTTGACCAATGCTAAAATCAATTTATTCTCAATTGTTAGTTAAGCCATTCGTTAAAAATTCATTTCTTTAAATATTTATATTTTGGAATTCATAAATTCTGAAATTTGTCCCGGAATTACTTCATAAATACTCACTCTCATCATCCACATTTATGCATTCGCCGGATAAATTAAGGACAGCTTTTTTCGTCATGGTCAGTTTGGCGAAAGTCAAATTGGCGAAAACAAATTTTCGTCAAAATATATTAAGTGAAAGTACCACACGGAAAAGTTTTTCGAAAACTGAAAATGGACCGTTCATAAATTACGTAAAGCAAAGGGGGGATAGGGGTCTTTGGCTCGAATGATATCGTGCCTATTTATGTTACACATGTTAAATGTGTAACATGGGGGTGTTTAGAAAATCGTGATTTTTGCGTTACGTAACTTATGGATGGCCCCAACCCCCATAAAATTTCATTTCTTGAGGCATAAATTTCGCTTTTATTTATGTCACTCCAAATTTATATCTCTATCAAATCTGAGCATTACCATTTGCAAATTTCATACAAATGCAATTTATAATCGATTGACACCAGCTTGGTGCAAATCTGTGAGCATATTTTGTGAGACCATTATTAAAGTTTGCCACCAAAACCCCGACTGTTACATATTTCCCAATAGTGACAAATCATCTCGCAAATCATTACCCAGAAGTAGAGCACCATAGTAGTTCCACGGGGTGACGATTTGTCTCCAAATTATTTAGAGTGTATGTACGAGAGAATCTCGGCACGGTATATAAATATTTCTTATCATTTAATCCTTCTTATCATTTAATCCTTCTTATCATTTAATCCTCCAAAAAAATCAATTATTTATAACAATTATGAATAATTTACGAATCATATTATGTAACTACCAGGCTAGATAAACTTATTAAATAATTAAAAAATACTTATTTAGAAACGAATTTGCAAATTATGTAGGATTCTTTCTTCACTTGAATCTATTTAGAATACCCCAACAAATCTACCCGATTGCAGGTAAAGGGCCTCGAATATTGCTAAAGTCACAGAAAATCCTACCCGCCGGTGCCGCCGTACCGCAGGGAACATTGCAATGGATCGAGTTAACGGGGCAGCCGGAGCACCTGTCTTCCACGCAGACGGCGGCATTCGCCGGGATAGGCGGAGCGGCGGGTACAGGTGTGAGGCAAAACGGCTTTCCCGTGATCATAACGCAATCGTCCCCCGTGACGCAGATGTAGGTGCAACAGTTCCTACTGTGACAGATGGACGGGGCCGGACAAACCGGGGTGGCCACGGCGGTGGCGGGTTTTTTACGTTCACTCAGGATAAATCCGGGCGCTAAAATAGTTTTCGGTCAAGTTAAGGGTTTGTAAGGTTTCTATTTAGATTTCATCCCGGGGTTAACCTGTTTTTTTAAGTTTCAATCTAGGTTTTAGTCGACATTTACATACACCGTTTCGGTGGGGATTTACAGTGGTTTAATCACATTTTACTGGGTTTTGCTAAGGGTTTACTAACGTTTAATCCGGGTTTTCCAAAAATTGTATGGAATAAGTCGGGCGAAACAATTTAACCACACTTGCTCATATTTCCTTAATTTGTAAATAAAATGAGCACTGATCATTTCATTATTTTACCCCAAGTATCAAATAAACTCAATTAAAACCGAGAGGATCACAAGCGGGTAAAATATCGCGTCTGTGTTAGGGCATCTAGAATCGGAAAATTTTGAAAAACCGGTTTTCGATTTTTCCGATTTTGGAAAACTTTCGTGAAACCGGTTTTCGATGTTTCCGGTTTTTTAAATTTTCGTAAAACCGGTTTTCGGTTTACTCCAAAACCGGTTTTTGAAACTGGTTTTCTACTAAATTTTAAAAATGCGTTAAATATAATGTGGTAAAATCTAAAGTTGAACAAACTTTGGGCATTAATTTGGAGACAAATATTTCAGAACAATTGATTTTTGAAAAACGAGAAATCACTAATATTTTGTAGTTCTAAGACAATTTTTATTAAAAATCGGAAACCGGTTTTCGAGTGTGATAAGATCGGTTTTTTACAAAGCCGTTTTGTTGGAAAATTATAAAACCGGTTTTCGGGGAAATCGAAAACAAAATCTGAAAAACCGGTTTTGTAATGCCCTAGTCTGTGTTACAAACGTTACAAACATCACAGGAAGGATGTGACCCCTTGATGCCTGTCGTCCCACTTAACGCAGGAAGTTGTAAATAATGATTTGTTTCCACGTGGGGGAATTTATTTCAAGGTTTTGGAGAAATTGTAGTCAGCAAATTCTCAAAGAATGGAAAGGCTGAAAAATTTTCTAATGAGATCTGATTGGTCTCCAGGCTTCATAAAGTTGACATCTCCTACTTGAAAAAGTGCTAAAATCTGGACTATATTTTTCTTTAATTCGGAACAATTTGTTTTACATTTGTCGTATAAAACTTCAAATAAGTTTCCAGAGGGAGAAAATTATTAAAAAGGTGCTGTTTTTTATTAGGAGGGATGATATTGTTTAAAAATTCGTAATATAGATTTTTTGTTACCGAGCAGGGTCAAATTCCCGACTGGTTTAATTGCACCGACCCCCGGCAAGTTAGGAAGGTTTAGGATGGAGAAGATCTGAAAAATGTAATGTTAAGAAAATTGTGAAAACCACAAGTACAATTTTTCTTTAAGTTTCCAAAAATCTTACGGATAAAAACAAGAAGAAAATTGGAAATTTGGACATGATATTTGATTTTGAGATGTTTTTAAGTTAATATGACAAAATCTTAAATGTTGGTATGTAAATATGACAAAGTTGCAAATTTTCTTCTCTTTTATAGATATTTCGAACGGGTATACTTCAACTTTTTAAAGGGAAAGTTGTTTCGACACAGGTGTGACCTGATTGAATTTTTGAAGAAATTTGATCAGAATTGGGACCATTTTTATTATTTGTTATTTGTAATCTGGTTTTTGTTCGGTTTACTGGGAAATGAAGCAGAAGGGAGGACCCATTGCTCCGAAATGTTGATGAATAAATGGAGTAGTTTGACAAATATTGACTGTCTGGTTGTTCTTGTGGTGGTTATTGTTTTGGAGGAGGAAATAGAGTTGTTTTAGTACGCATGTCTAGTTCATATGTACCTGTTCAAAAATTTTGATTTCATTCAAAACTCAGTCATTCCGATTTTTGAATGAAGATTTTCATTCGAACTCAGTCATTTTCGTTCAAATTCACTTCATCGGACTTTCATTTACAGTCATTCACATGAAAAGATGGAAGCCTTCACTTCACTATCATAATTAGTCAAATGAATGAAGATGAACAGGTATGATCTAGGCTAAAGATAATACATGGGAGAATTTAGGGTAGGGGCCTTAATTCGCAATCTCCGAATTTTGCTACGACAAATGTTCCTGTGAGTATTAGCGCGTTTTCGAAGTTTTCGAATTTTTGAAATGCCGGGAATTTATTTGCATTACATAAACATTGTGCAATTCTGGGGGGGATAAGTATTACATGATGAAGGGTGTCACTCACCTCAAACATTTCTTGGAATTTCCAGTTAAAAAACAAGCAGAATGTTGGCAACGATTTCTCGGAATTATTTATGAAATAGGGTTTCATATGCAAATTTGTAATCAGGACACCAGATTGGTTTATGTACATTGTTCATGTTAGTTTGCTGGGAAATCCATTACTTCTTGTTGTACTGGTTAGGAACCATATAATTTCGAAATTATTGGAATTAAAAATATTACTTTTGGAAAAGTAGGGGAAAATTTGTATAATTTAGTTACCTTCGAAGCAAAAATTTCCTGGAAATCTAAATAATAGTACGATATTCTCGGTTTGTAATTTAATTCATATTCTTTGCGAACATATACATAAATATATGTATAATTTGGCTCGAAATTTAGGGTAACATTCCATGAATAAAGTTATGTATACGGTGAGCATTAAAGCCAAAAATGGCAGGGACAAAGGCATTTTTATCACCTACCCAAAATAATTTGGAAATTGGAAGAATGTAAGAAGTTGGACAAACTCTGGTTTGGGGCAATCGGAAACAGCTTCTTTAAAACTTTATTTAGATGTTCAAAATTTAACACAATATTCGTATCCTCTATCAAATGCTGAGAAAGTAAGGTGGTAATATGGTTCAATTCTAAATCTCTAAAATCTCTAAAAAAAACTTTGAAAAGAACATAAAATATGAAAAAATTGGTAAAACAAGAAAAATTAGTCATAAGTGCCTTGATTACATTTCAAAATTTCCAGAAATTCATGAAAATGTCCAATACGTATGAAGTTCAACTGACAATGCGATAGTGTGCCGTGTAACCCTCCGATTTGGTTGAAATTTCGAAATTATGTGGTCCATGTCAATACAACCAAGGTTTCTTCAGGCAGTTTGTGCGATGGTCAGAATTTGAAAACATATTTGAGGTTAAAGTTGAAAAATGTGCAATTTTTAGCAAGGGAAGAGAATTGAGGTTGATTTTGCTCCGTTCGCCTGGTAAAAAATCGCCCGTTTTTCAACTTTGACCCAATGGGTAGGATTTGCCAATGGGGTAAATACAAAATGCATAAGAGATAGTGTTAGTGAGGGCTCTAGCGACGAATAGCTAACCACCACGATATGAAGATGCAGAAAGAGATGCTCCACCTCATATAACAGTCTGTTATTAACAGATGGAGTAGGAGTTAACTCTGTGAGTTTGCCATTTAGTTTAACATTGAGGGCTTCTGGCGACCTCTCGTATGTGAGGTGGAGAGTCATCCCCCTTACTTGCTTAACAAAGAGCAGAGTGCTTCTTCTAATTCTTTATATTCTATGCTTTGACCTCAAGTATTTTAATAAATTTTGACCATCGCACAAACTGCCTGAAGAAACATTGGTTGTATTGACATGGACCACACAATCTCGAAATTTCAACCAAATCGAAGGGTTACACTTCACAACATCGCGTTGTGAGAAAATATTGATTATTAAAGGAGTTTTCTCCATGAGTAAATATATAGGCCGGAATACATTCCGGTAAAAACAATGTTTCCCGTTTTTTCCACTTTTTCCCACCTGCCGTGTTAAAAAATAGGTTTCGACGGGAAATAATAATTCCGGGATGAAGTTTGTATTCCTTGCTTAAGTGTGATAACCTAAATAAACTTCGATCCTAAATATGGAATCAGGTATTTTAGATCCTAATTCATACATGTGTAATTAGATCATTGATTATGTTAATCCTTTGTTTCAGTGAAAAAAGGCAGGCAGTGCCTTTTTTGCCTTTTTGCCCCACGAAAATGGGTGCCTTTTTGCAAATTGGAGCGAGATGAGATGAAAACCCTTAAAGATAAAATCAAGGTAAAAGTTATTCATTTATACCTTTCCCAAATATGATCTTTAGCCCAAAATTTCATTAATTAAGCTGATGGCGTTATAGAGGCAACCCTGAAAATATTTAGTGAAAAGTATTCAACAAATTTGAAGTATCGATAAAAGCCAGAACCCTCCAGTACAATCTTAAAAACATTAAGTAGGTATATCCTTAGTTTGTTTAATACGTTATAGATGACAATATAACGGATTCAATCGTCAAAAATCGAGCAAAAAGGCTGCCTTTTTGTACACACTACTTTGTTTGTTAATTTCTAAATTTTTCCAGTAAAAATCGCAGACTATAGCTTCAGCTCAGGACTTTGAGCTAATTCTGGTAGATATGCTGCGGAAGAGCGGGTTCCGTAGAAAATTAAGATTTTCCTCTCTAAACGAAATCTTTCAGGGAGTAGAAATATGTAAGAAAGCAATCAAGGAAAATGAGACATTAAAAAAATTATTGGCAATTATTTGTTACAATTTCTAGAAAACTAGTTCAGTTCATAATATGGCGAACTTGAGCAATATCCAAAAACTATCTTCTATCGCACAATGAAAATCACATACATAAGTTGATGTATGTACAAGAAAACTACATATTTAGCAGCCCGAAGAATTTAAAGCAGCAAGGACAACACATAATATTCACATTATGAATGTGTCACTAAACTTTTAGGAAACTGGTATTAAATCATTACCGACCAGAGTACATGTGACTCTACCGGTATTGACGGGAATCACCGTTCAGTAATGTCGTGGTATTGAAAAATTTACCACTCAGGAACAATTTACGACCAATCCGGTAGGCAATTATTACCAATCGATACCAGCGTAACCAGATTTTTAACAGTGTACAGATGAATACTCCTATAAACTTTGAAACTGGGAATCCGAAGGACGGACATAAACTTATTCCGAGATCCAACCCGAAACTAAATCCTGACACCTTTTTACAGTTAGGATACCTTAAACGGGTACACTTTAAATGAAACGACTCAAAATGTTAAGCTGTTTTGGAACGTGTGGATAATCAGGGATTGAATTGTGGTATGTATCTAACTAGCGTATAAGCCCGTCTTCCGCCGGGCGGGAGATGATTAGATTATCAAAATTTCACCAGTTAAATATTTTGTAGATATTTATTTAAAAAAAAAACAATTTGACGCCAACGGAAGTGAAAGCAATTTGCAACGAACGTTAAAGTGGAAAATTAAATGTCACCCACTTGGCTCTGCGATCTTTACCAGCCTAGTCTGCCATCTTTACCAGCCTAGTCTGCCATCCCAGTCTGCCAGTGGCAATGGCAGTGCCACTGGCAGTTTGTCTGGCACCCACTTGGCTCTGCCATCTTTATCAGCCTAGTCCGCCATTGGCAATTATCTGCATTGGCAACCACACCCAAACGACAATCCATCAAATAACCACTCCCAGATACCCACCGTGAGGCAGCCACACCCTGATAACCACCACCAGAAAGACCTCAAGATAACCAATCCCAACATAACCGCCACCAGGCCGTCACGCTCCGATAACCACCACCATGCCGCCACACCCCGATAACCGCAGCAGCCACACCCGGATAACCACCACCAGATAACCACTTTCGAGACAACCACCATCAGAAAGCCCTCAAGATAAGCACAATCAGATAACCACTCCTAACGTAACCACCACCAAGCCGCCACGCTACGATAACCACCACCAGGACCCCGCAACACGATAACCACATCAGGCTGCCACACCATGTATAACCACCATAAGGCACCAACGACCCATCTTCTGATATTTATTTTTAAAATTAACATTTTTGAATTTTCGCGCCATTCGAAATTTAACTTTCCCTGCTTTCACTTCCGTTGCGGAACATTTACTTTCACTTCCGTTGCATAACATTTACTTTCACTTCCGTTGCAGACAAACATTTCCAGCTTATAATATAGATAATACTTTGTGATTTAGATGTGATTTCTGGGATTTTCACAACCTGTGATTTCTCGTAAAGTTTGATTTCTGTGTAAAGAATGTCCACTAACGTCGCCGACTGACGCAATAAAATGCTCATAACTTTACACACAGTTAATGCAATTTCAAAAAAGTTGCATATGTTTACCACCAAAGGGTCTGGATTGCCATACAGTTCAAATTTTAATGATTCAATTCCGCAATGTGCTATAGACTGCATTTTCTTCTTCAGATTTTGCATCAAATTCCGCCCATAGACCGCACGTACTTTCAAGCTGATTTTCTTCCATTTGTTCTTAAATTTTCGTAAGGTATCTGGCGTTTCTGAAAGCTTAGAATATTTGGATTTAGTCAGCGCCCAGAATTTCTCAATTGGTCGCGGTTGAGGAAAATTTAGTGGGTTTTCATTTTTTGGCACAAATTCAATTTTTTTTCAGATGTCGGTAATAACAATGGAGGCGCGAACCATGTTCAGCCCAGTTAATTTTTTGACCTTATTAGTTTGAAAGAGCAAGTCTTTACAAACAACATTTGGCTCGGCACTTGGGCAGATGCGCAAATTTCAGCACGTTATGGGCGCCGCAAGTTCGCAAAAACGCACGATTTTTCGGGCAATGCCCAGCGCGAGCTCAACTTCGTGCGTTTTTTCGAACTTGCCGCGCCCATAACGTGCTGAAATTTGCATTTGAAATGTTGTTTGTAAAGACTTGCTCTTTCAAACTAATAAGGTCAAAAAATTATCTGGGCTGAACATGGTTTGCGCCTCCATTGTAAGTGACCTTTTTGGCGTCATGGAACCTTGCGAGGTCAGGCCAAAAGAAAACTTTATTTTTTATGATAGTTGGTAATAAACGTTTCCAATCCCCCTGTAACGCATTACTTCAGATAAACCTCTTGGTTTACAGTCCCTTCTAAAATGACGGGATCGGAAACGTGGCCGGCGCTGGAGTTAAATTGCCAAATTATCTAGATATTTTTTGGGGAATTTGTCTTCCTTCCGGATTTGGTCTTCAAATTTTGCTTCAGAAGGGTCAGAGTAATGTTAAAAGTGTTTTCCCGAAAGATTTTAAGGGTCAACGGTGACGTAGGGCTCATCGTCCATGATGACCACTTGTCCCCAAATTTTCTTCAACAATTTCTTGCAGCACGTATGAATCCTTTCCTTTTGTGTTGGTTTGTAATTTGGTGTTGGTTTTTACGCCTTGGTTTAAAATCTTAGTTTATGGACTTTGATTTTGCTCAGATAGCTTTTTGTAATCTTGACGTTAGTTGCCTTTATTATGATATTACGGGCGGAGGTGAAGTGAAACGACGTGTGTGTACACAAATAATTCAAAAAGCTTGGTTGCATTGCTCGTTTTTACATGGTGTGAATATATATATGTATGCATATCAACTAATTGTAATACCTTTGGATTCCAAGCAGTTGATTTTATTAAACCCACATTTGATACAGGGGCCGTCCATAAATTAGGTACGTAACACAAAAATCGCGATGTTCTATACCCTCCCCCCCCCAATTATTTGGAAAAGCGTATTTTTATGAACCTGCTACATAATTTTAAATGACGCAAAAAATTGTGCTGTGCGGGTGTGTAATTTCTCAGGAATGCTGAATAACGATTTTTTACTTAACGTTTAGGTATTATTTTATTTTGAGTACAAATTGAATGCATCTAGGGATTTTCTTATTGTAGTAAGTAAACATTTGATTTTATTCATTTATTTATAAAGGGTGGCCCAAATGTATCTCCCGATGATTTTTTTGCACGAATTCAAGATGAAAATCGGCTGTCATTTCTGAACCACTGAATATTTCAATTTGAAAATTTTACCATGAGAGGTCCAATACTAAGGGTTAATTATGAACGTGATAAACTTTAGACACAAACGTTACTTGTGCACCAATTAAAAGCACAAGAAAATTCAGAGAATTTTGGATGTGCTAAGAAAGCAGTAACGCTACGGAGTAACAAAAATTTCTTAGATTTAGAAAAATTAATAATTAATATTAAAAATAATTATTATATTAATAAAAAAATAGGAAATTGTTAAAAAAAACTGGTCATTTATGCGAAAAAATCAAGCTAAAGAATCCTGCCCGCATATCGTCTTAACCGATGAATCCCCGATCGAGTTATATCTAGTGATGCACACATAAAATGCACTATTCAAAACGGTCAAAAAATCGGATGTACCATGGATGCGTCTGCAGGAATTGTGCTTGAAAGTTATGGTTGCCAGTGGTTTTCATGTGCGTAGTGTAACCACTATTGGCATTATTCCATAATGACAATAGCACTTTTAAGAATAATGTATAAGAAATGACACCTATACACCTTGATAGCACTAGTAGTAATGAATTATTTCCAAAGGCATGCGAATAAGTTTCCATGCAGGGCCGGCCTGTAGCTCACATATTAAGTAAATGCAAAAATAAGCTTGTTTAGTTGCAAGATTCAATGGTGTGGATCAAGGGGGTGTGGTCCGATAAAATTCCGGACATGGGTGTTTTCAAGAACCAATGGTCCATAGTTGAGGAGGGCACGCACAAAGATTTAAAACCACGCAAAACAATGGAGTTCGTGGTGAAAGTAGTACAACGATGTAATTAGCAAAAACCTGCTTGGAAAAATTATCGCAGAATTTCAAGTAAAGCATTCAGGACATTGTTAAGGTGACTTGTTGAAAGACCAAACACTAATGTATGTGCGAGAAAGCTTTTGATTCGTTGAGTCACATCATTTTAAAAAATAGGCTGTAGTTCTATTGAAAGAAAAAGTCGGGAGATACATTTGGGCCACCCTTTAGATAATATTATTATAGCAATCACCAGAGTTGAGCGGGGAGCCCGTTTTTTCGGGTGATTCTTGGCCCGATCCGTTTAAAAAGGATAAGGTTTTTTTAATGTCCAAAAAACGGTTCGGGTCGGTTTTTTTAAATCAAAACTCGGATCGGGTCAAACCGAGTCTTATTTTTAACCCAAAAGAGGATCGTTTCAAAATCTATGGCACGACTCAACCCTGGTAATTACACATTATATTTGTAAGTCTAGATACAGAGTTCTTGAATTATTTAAGTTCTTTTAAGATCCTGAAAACTCTGAAAAGCAATTAACTTATAGTAATTTGTGTGCATTAAAGTAGTAAACCACGCAAATAAACAAAAAGTTTCGCCTTGCAGATTTCATATTGGCGATGAAAAATCTGGCCCTTTTTTGCCCACAAGGTGCCAAATGTTCCTTTTTATTTTGATCGTTTAACGTACGAATCCGGATTTATGTACATACTTTGAGTCGTTCTAGTATCATGCGGATACTCAGAAACACTGATACTGAATCTAGGATTCATCAGGAACATTGCAAGTGAGTTTTAACTTAACTTTGAAAACGAGTTTAGCTTTATATGAAATAGATAGATTTCGGAAAAAAATAATCAGGAAAAAATCGGTTTGAGTAGATTGTTAGTTTCATAAACTTTATCATCTCGTCGACCAATCCTTCAATACGATTTATCTATTTTCATGCCCTTAATAAAGAATCATTTGGTCACATATGTGAAAACATCTTTATTCTAAAGTGATGTGTAATTCGTGTAATGTGTATGCAATGATAATAACTGAAATAAAAATCTTTATTCTAAAGTTACAGCTAACATTTTTAATTTTACCATAAAATATTTTCAAAATTTTAAAATTCTGGATAACCAGGAAAATTGGTTGGAGAAATGTGAATATAAGTATATACATATTTATATTTTAGAAACCTAGCGTTTTACTATGCTGAACTTTAATTTTCATTATCTAGGATGAAATAATGGTACGAAATACTTTTATGAAATCCAATTTAGTTTACAATATTTACTTTTTACAATAATTAAGGCCAGTTTATTTAGAAAATACCGATTTCACCGTACCAAACACAAAATTAGATCTTATTTTTTATGAACAGACCTTAGTAACTTTAGCCTTTTTATTTCCATGAACTTGTCCTAATTATTTATTAGAATAATAAACGTCTTAATTAACTTTTTGATCTATCCCACTTGCGGTAGGGGCCCCCTAATGCTGCTAAAGTCGCACACCATAGCGGGCGCGACAATCGTAGCACAATCTAAATTTCCGCACGGAATGGAGTTCACGGCGCAGCCGAGGCACCTGGTTTCCGTGCAGGTCGGCGCATTATAAGGCCCATTCACTGCGTCGACGCAGAATGGTTTCCCAGTGATCATGAGACAAGGATCAGTCGCCGTGTTGCAGTAGTACGAACAGCAGTTTCTACTGTTGCAGATGGATGGCGCTGGACAAACTGCGGCCGCCGCGGCGGAAGCAACGGTTGTTTTCACCTTGGGGTTGATCAAACTTGGCGCTAAAATTGGATTTAAAAGAGTTTAAATTCAGTTATGGACATAGTATTGATTCTCATGCAGTTGAACTTTCACAGAAATTATGATTTCTCAGAAACTACACCGCTGTTTCAAATACCCCCATTTATATATTTCGTAATTAACTCGATGCAAGTTGACGGGGACCTTTGATACTCACAATAGCGAAGAATTCTTAATTTCTGTGAAATTTGAACCATGTGCGAATGGGGAGTATATGGGTACACTCTTAAAAATAGTGATACCTTTTTGAACATTAAAGTCACTCTTTATTCTGTATTAAGCAAACTAAACTACTTTAATCCGGTGAAATTTTAATCAAAAGTTAATCGTACTTTTGATTGAATGTAGTTTACTTAATACGGAATTCAGAATGCATTAATTTTTGGAAAGGTTAACCTATTTTTAAGAGTGTAATCTTTATTGGTTGGTTACCTAACGTAGTTAAACTTCTCGGCGACCGCATTGCTACTGCCTCCACACGGCCAAAAGAGACGGCGAGGAGTGAAACCTAAAAATTAATTAAAGATGAGCAATTTTCGAAATTTTAATCAAGCTAACGAAAACCTTACGCAAACGAAAGCGGGCAGATTGAGCATGATGACGGCTTGCAAATTTGTACGTACTTTTGTGTAAACTAAAAGAAGGAGAATTTGGATTCCTTTTATATCGTTGTGATTGATCTAATTTATCTTTTAGCGGTTTTACTTAGGCAAATACAAAGAAAGAAAGTGACTTGTTGTCACAGTTGTGACCTGGTTTAAGTTAGCAACGGAACGAAATAAATGTACGGGAGGAATTTATGGATAGCGTACATCGATTAAGTCACCATTTTATTAGCTGAGTGGTTTTGTCTTCCTATCTTTCCTTGGTTAAAATTCAGTATCCGTTAAGATTTTTATTTTGGGTCGGTGGGTGCAAATATCTTTGATGACGTAATTTTTGGATGGCCCCACGAGGCAGATTTCGTCGATGCGTTTAACGTATGGGGACAAGGCGGTCGGCAATTAGCCTTTAATCTGCTACCGCCGTTGGCTTGGCTATCTCTATTAATGAGTAGTCTGGTCACTCCACAAAGTACATGAGGGCAGGCCGACTTTATGGTGTTTTTCGTCAAGCTGAATTTGTAAAGGCATGCAATATGCATGTTAATTAGGTCGAACAAAAAATATGTAAAAATAAGCTTCGAGTCACAGTTTGGCTTAAATTTGAACAAGTGGTGCAAGTGAAATATTCACAAAGTACATATATATAAATATGTGTTCCGGTGTCAATCAACTCATACAATTCTGCCCATTTCACCACGAATATTCTGTTCACGTACGTACGATTTATTTTTTTAAGCTTTATATTACTTTATTAGTTATGTTATGAAACGAAACGACACTGTTACGAACGACAATGTTGGTCACCCGTACTTATATATTCCGTCAGAAAGAGGTATCTACTTTAGGGTTATCTTCAGAGTTACTTTAGAGCTATCCACATAAATACTTTACAAAATAAAAATTTTACATCCAGTTGTTTTTAAATTTATTTTTAAATGAAGACATAGCAATTAAATTACCTACATAGATATAATTCTTACTCCTATTTTTTTTAAATAATGTCCGCATCATAATAGATCCCGACAACCTTATGGTTTGTCCATTAAAATTAGACAATCAGATTTAGACAATTAGACAATTAGACAATTTAGACAATTAGAAAATTAGACAGTTTAGCTTTTTGTATCACTTTTCTATGGCGCGTCTATGGTTTGGTCTTTCTTTCGCAATAAGCTTTGCATGCAAAAAAGTCTCATACTTAATTAAACGATTAAATCATAATTATAAAATGCTAACCCTAACGAAAGGGGTAGAACTGATAGGGGCCAAACAGTCGTTCCGATGTATAACCAGAATATAGTTGTAGGACATGAATGGCACAGTCCGTATCACCCTGAGCGCATTCTCGGCTTCGGCAGTAACTATCAAGCTGACACATTCGCAGAATTTTCAAACAATCATTCCCAAATCTTTGATAACACCAGCGAAGATGTTCTGGAATATCTCCAGCGTTCGGGGAGGATCGCGCGCCATATCCAAAACCACTGTTTGCTGAGCTGAAAAAATTGGGATAACTTTTTAATATCCTCCAGACTAGAAGAAATCTCATTGACGAATAAATAGGTATATTGTTAAGGTTCCATTGTATTCGGGTTTTGAATTTGAATTTATCTCTAAACTTTCCATATATTGCGATGATCTGTACTCGAATGGTGATTTTGAAACTTGTTTGTGTGTTTTTTTTTACACAATGAAAACTTTGTTAAGAGATTGGAATTTCGATTTTTCTCCCATGAGAAAATATAAATAAGATAATTTCGGTTTTCCATTACATATGTTCAACATATGTACATAAATGTTGAAAATAATAAGAAATAGTAGCCAAAAATTAAATATTTTTTAATATTGAAACAAAAGAATCAAAATTGTAGCCTTGGAAATAACTTTGAAATCTAAAAATTGTCGATGGAATTAAGTCAAAAATTTTTATAACAAGATTAACAGGTCTCCAAATCGCCATTTGAATGCGTATAGCGACGACTGAGGCGCAAAAATTCAAAACCTGACGACAATCGGACCTTAAAACTAATGCGCTTGTTTTCGTGTGCCAAATCTTACAAAAATATATGCCGACTTACCATCCCCCGTAGATGATGAATGGCATCTGCCTGGACTTCCGATTCGTTCCAAATGAATCTTTGGCATTTGGATGCGCGACGTTTGGTACTGATCCCTCCGGAAAATGAGATTGTGGCTGCGAAAGAAAATCATTATTGAATTCAATCCATCATCATATGCAGAATTTGGTTAGTTACTAGTAGTTTAAGTTTTGTAGTTTAAAAGGTAAAAATCACAAAGATCTTAGGTTTTAAATATGTTGACAAAAGTTAAAAACAAAGATTGAAAAAATTTAGCATTCGAAAGAAAATCATTATTACTTGCGAAACATGCACATTTTCTTAAACTTATTCATTAAAAAGTTGGATTACTTGTTCCGCATTTTCTAGGGTTGGAGTTCTGGAGGGATGGTTTTCATTTTCAAGTCGGAAGGAATACACTAAATTTGATGAGAGACAGGTTAGCAGGACGACCTATACACATGCAAAACAAATATTATTTAAAAAAAAAACTAAATATGTAGCAAATATTTTTCTTTGTATGTTCGGTCGTAATTTTGGTATTAAAATTAGCGAACCCGCGAGAGTAAGAGGAAGGAATTACATAAATACACTCTTAGAAATACTGTTGAAAAATAATACAAAGCAGTATTCAGATAAGTATGACTCTACCAAAGTGGCAAGTATTTGTGTATACCTAAGTACTTTATACAACGTAATAATAAATTACGTAAGGTTTTACCATTTTGGTAACAAATTACATATTATGGCCCGGAATAATTTTAACACCAAGCAGGAATAAGTTTTATACCTGCACGACTATGTACAGAAGATTTCAATTTTATGTATGTATATGCATTTTAAATTTTATTCCAGTCTTACCATTTTTATTTGAGTCATTTTTTGTACTGTATATTTTGAAAGTATCAAATATTTTTTAGCGATTTGATTACGTGTCGGACTCGAGGTTACAGTGACTGTCAAAAAATGAGTGCATTCACTTTAAACACTTTGTGACAAATAAATAGGTAGCATGAAACGAACTGATTTCGATACAATGTTGAGATGTGTGTCCTTTTTAAAATCAAGTTTAGATGATCGAGATGATAGATGATCGAGAGACAATGTCTCGTAATGATGTTGTTCTGAGATTAAATACATAGTTGAATTGTCTCGTCTTATCTCAAAATTATGTTATTTGGGTCAATATATCTTGAAATGTGATAGGTACATGTTTATGCATATTTGAAAATATGTAAGTCCATCATGTCATTTGGTCAGTCTGTCTGCCTTAATAACCGGTTGCAATTAAGGAATTAGATTAAACATGTACCTGAAGGTACATAGGTCTGTATGCTCTGATATGTGGGTGAATGAGGGACATAAGGTCAGAAGTCTTTCAAAATTTTGCAAGTCTAGCAAAACCTTTTTTTCAAAAACGATAGATTTTTTGTCCCAAATTAACTCAGCAGTGGCACTGTAAAAAGTTTGGTAGACTTAAACATGTACGTATCTACCTAGCAATAAAAATGTTGCTGGTATAGCTTTGGCACCATCGTACTATCAGATTGGTAATAGTTTTCTTATTGGTATGAAATTTTTCATTGCCACAACATTATTATTCGAGTGGTACACTCTTAGAAATGGGGTTATGATTATAACCAAAAAGGGACGTATGTAACTCTACCACTGTGGTTATAAATTTGTCATCGAGGGGTTATAATTGTCACCCGCTAATTATCAAGTTTCACTGACTTGGTGTGAAATTGTTACCAGAGCTAATAAATATATAATCAGTTGGTGACAAATTCATAACCACGGTGGTAGAATCATATAAATACGTTTACTTTTTGTTTATAATCGTAACCCCATTTCTAATAATGTAGTAGTTTGATGCTCCGTGGTAAATATTTCATAACCACGGAACGGTATTATGCAGTGCTTTTTTATCATTGTGTGCAAATTTCATTTTCGTAAAACTAGTGTGTCATTAATTATATTAAAGGCTCATTCAGATATTAAGACGGCTTTTGGATCTTCATGTGCATGAACGGAAAAGGCTGGTTTGTTTGTAGAAGGTAAGGGTCAAGGGGCCGTGCATGAATTATGTAACGCAAAAATCGCGAGTTTTTAGACTCCCCCTCCTCTTTTGACGTCATTGTTAACATAGTCCCCCTCCCCCTTCTCGCGTTACCTAATTTATGGACGTCCCCCAATAAACGGCAATCAAATTACATATGTACATACGAGTTGTTAAGATAAGGGATAAAATATACATATTTATGTTTGTACCCTTTACGTAGGATATGGGAACAGACTGGATTTCACCGTTTTTCTGACTCATGAGATGGTATTCACTTGCTCATAAGTGAATGAGTATGATGCACAATAAATTTACATACAGGTTCTTAAGCAAGATACTCTTCACATAAATATATACAGATACGACAGATTTGCATACAACTGCTACAAACATACATATGTATGCAGATTAAGAACATGGGATTAGACTGGATTTCATAGTTCATCTGACTCATGAGACTGCATCCAGTCCACATGATCATGAATGCATTGCAGAATAAATTTAAAATTTCTGTAAAATATGTATTTACGAAGTTCCCCTGCACGAATTGAATTTCACTCATTTTTACCCATTTTTATGAATTTTATCCGCTTTTTTCAACATCCATGCTTCAAATACTGCATTTCATCCATTTTCGCGCATTATGATTCATTTTTATAAATTTTGTACACTTTTGTAAAAAAAACAGTGCAAGCATAAAAATAATATTGAGGATATTTTATGTGCAAAGAGAAACATATTTAGACTACAAGCATGGTAAATTACAGGAAATTTCATGAATTCATGAGCTCTATGCAATCCATTCACTCACGAACAAGTGAATGACTCAGAAAAACGATGAAATCCCGTTTTTTCCCACATTTTCAGTAGCATAATGTGTAAATCTTATCCGAAATTCACCCCTTCTAGAATTTCATTTTATTCATTTTGATCTATTTTTACGAGTATGATCCACTTGTTTGCAATATGCATTCATGCATAAAAATATAATATTATTTCTTTCATAAAAAAATACAGACGAAGAATATGGGAATCGACTGGATTTCATGAACCCATGAGATTTATGGGATCCATTATTTCACTCATGAGCACGTGGATGAGTCAGAGAAACGATGAAATCTCGTCTATTCCCATATTCTCAATGTACATATGTAGGAATCGTACGTATTTCTTTCCAATGTCAAAAGTTGTCTTAAGGACTTGCATGTTTGTAAGTTCGTTATGCATTACATTGACATATTCACTCATGTTAACACCGCATGTCATGAACAACCTAAGAAATAAATGAATATTTATATCCCACCGAGTACATTAAGCGATACACTCTCTCTCCAGATAGATAACTTCAAAAATATTTCTTTCTAAGTATCATCTTTCGAAATTTTGGTAAAAATAAATTGGTAAGAAATTGTACACACTTTTAAAAATAATGGTACGATTTTAAGTAGTAAATTTCAAATAAATAATATTTACACGATGTTGTCTTACACCATAAAGTTAACTCCAACCAAAATTAATAATATTGCCAATCATCATAAAATATGCGACTTACATATTTATTTTGCAACAACTTTAAGTAAATAAAATAAAAAAATAGCAAATTGAAAAAGTTTTTGAAAAAGAAGTAGTTGAAACTTCAGTTTGAAATCATTTCATGATTGGAGAAACTATTTAGTAATTTACGAAAGCCATATTGTCGTCGGGCGGTTAAATTGAGACCTGAATTAAACTAAATACATGATAAATCCAGAGTGAACTTTAATCTTTATTAAGTAAACGTTAGCCCGGATTTATTTCGTACCAGTGGCTGCGGAAGCATGTGTAGGGACAATATCCCCAAAGTTACTCGGTATTCCCAGGCTACATAAACTCCTCAGCTCCCTATCCAACAAAGTTAACGTTGCAGGATGCCCACACGGCTTCCGCGGGCAATGTTCAGCAGTTTAGTTAATATGCATCGAATACATTTAGCTTTCGAAAGTGGAACCTTACTTTTAAGAGTGTAGCCTGAAAATCGAAATTTATTTTGCTTCTTTACTTTGTGTATATCTACATAGTTCACTGAATTTAGAGTGTAGATATGCAATTAACATTCAAAAGGGGAACACTATTTTTAAGAGTGGATAAACTTTAAAAATCAAAAATGTATTTTGTTTCCTTATTTTGCTCATGTTTAGCTGACGACAATGATGCCGAGAGCAACAGTTGCCGTGATGGGAACGTCAACGGCACTTCCCATTCTGCGCTTAAGACTGCATCAAGCTGCCGCCAGTATTGGGCAACTTCCCGGCGCGGCGCACCGAAGCCAAGCCCGCCACGGGTTTTCGGCCCGATTCATGGCCATGTTTGAGTGGAAGAAGGCTAACGCGAATCTTGAGGAGGGCAACGATCCAGAAATTTTGAAAAGAAACCAAGCAAAAATTGATTAGATTTTCGACAAAATGCAAAAACAGCTGGAAGAGCAGAGAACCGCGGCGAAAGAGGAGTTGACCACGCTGACTCCCGAGCAGCAAAAGATGTCGTCATCTTTTGGTCCAGCGTGGGTGGATTTTTCCGAGATTTGATGAACTGGGTGAAAAACATGTTTCAGGAAATAATGGACAAAATTCGGGCAGGTTGGAGACTTGTTAAGGAAGCCGTGAAGGACGTGTTTGACGCGGTGATTGGCTTTTTCAGGGTGATCTTTTAAATTTGAAAATACAAATGTGAAATAAAAATGCAAGGAACTAAAATGCAAATGATTTGCGACACTTTATTAATGTTAAGTATGTAGATTCACACAATTTTTATGAATTTTACACTTGTGCTAAATTGTTTGCATGAATTACGCAAAAATACATTTTCTTAATGATTTTTATAATTCGAATTTTCGAAACTGATAATTTATTTATTAATATGTAGCATCTCAACTTTTGCATTACTTTTCACCGACATTTTACACCATGTTAAATTAATTTAAGAAATTGGACGAGAAATTCAATCAACCTCGTCAAAGAGTTTGTCAGTTTCGTGATACATATGTCAAAATCGCGTGCACAAAGGGCATGAGGCTGGTTGAAATTCACGTAGAGAGTGTTTTATGTAGTTTAATTTAATGAAAGGGAAGCGATATGTATGTATGTTTGCACAGGAATTTTTTAAAACCTTTTCAGGCATTCGTTGTTTATTTAAATGAAGCGATATAAGAAAGGTGAACAAATAGTTAAGTAAAGCGTCCTCGTTCCTAGCAAATGGTTGGAATATTATGACCGACTAATATAGAAGCGTTCATAACGAGATGTACGGGCATACATCCACTTTTAAAAAATTACTCTTTTGACAAGCCAATGCAGTCTGACTTATAGTTATGTAGGTATGTTAAGAAAACCGTACTACATAGATCCAGAGTTAACTTTACCATTTATCAACTTGATAGACAAAATTAACTTGATAATATCAAGTTAATTTTGTCTATTACTTGCATTATTTTTAAGCGTGCTTGTGTATATAAATAATTAAGTTTATGTAGCTAGCTTTTTAATTTAAAATTTTCTTCTTTGCCTTAAAGCTTTGAGGGAATCGACATACATACAAGCCCTGCCTGGGTAAAGCTTTTAAGGAATTGTTTTCTTACATCTACCTGCGACAGATATCATGGCATGGCCCATATAATATTTAACAATAATATACATATTTCTTAGAGATTTTTTTATATTTCTTAATTACTTAAGTATGTCTGCAGTGAAATGAATTATTCAGGGCTACCAACCGGGCAACTGAAACTGAACAGTTTAAAACAAACCGTGTAGACTTATTTTTCTTTTGAAACATTTTTTGTTAGAACCGAAAACCTTAAGACTTGTAATAATGCTTGCCATATTTCTGTTAATGCTTACGGCATTGACAAAATCAGAGACGAGTTCCGCACCACTTGCTCACACCCAACTAGCTCACTTCTTGCAAAATATAACAAATTGTGATCTACTAATTGCTCACGATGGGGCAGATTTTGGAAATCTCAACATTCCTGCAAAAGTCATATGGCTCCCCGCAAACCCAAAGGTTTTTGTGCCATTCGGTTATCAGCCATTCGATTATGTGCCATTCAATGAATCACCCATAGCTATAAATGCATTATCGTCGCGAACCTCACAACATAAATTGAGTTTCTTTCTGTCGAAAGTACTGATTGCAACAGAAACTATAAACAATACCGACAAATCCTTACGTCTACAATCCTGGGTTGAAATCACAGCAGGCTACCATATCTTTCACTTTCATGCAACATTTGAAGCTTTGTTTTTAATACTCTATTTACAAATACGTAATCTTGCTGTTTCAAAAACACATTTGGTGAATTACTAATTTATGTACGTTGTTAGAATATCTATTTAAAATTCATCGGTAACTGCTTATTATTTAAAAAAACAAATTAAATAGATTCTCCATTGAATTTTCATATATCTCTAATTAAATTGTGTGACACTGGATACTGTAAAACTATCATCGTTTTCTATTTATACGTTAAGTGTTGTAAGCTAAATATTTACACAAGTATGAAAAAAAAAATTGGATAACAAATCCAAATTTATCATTAACGTGATAAGTGGAAAGTTCCGTTATTAAAAACAAATCAAGTTATTTTAGTCCTCCAATTTGCATGCATTTGGGAAAGCAGTTTCGTTTTTAGTTGGATACACCTTTCTATTATATAGAGATCAACGTTCGCTCACCCTTCTCGTTTCGCATACTTGTACATATTCATTTCATATGTGTCAGCCTTTCCCCGATCGAGTATCAAGTTTCACACACGGCTCGATGTCCCATTAAATCGTGACAAAGCTTTCCACTCTGTGCCAAATTGATCTCTCAACTAAAACATCATAACGCTATCAGATTTCTCCTACACTCTTAGAAAATAATGTTACGCTTTTGAAGTGAAGACCCCTAAAATTCTAAATCAACTTGACTAACAAAATCTACACTAAACTTTAGTTTTTATTTATCAACTTAACAATTCCATAGAGTTGAGAGTGCATAAAATCTACTTTTAAAAAAGATAACATGATTTTTAAGGGTGCATGTCAAGATATGGATGACGTAAATATGCATTTTTTAGCAATATTTTGAGGAATCGCTACGGCTCAAATCTCATCACTCTCACTTTAACATGAGAATCGGAAACTGGCAGCTTTTTTATAAAGTCTATCAAATACGGACCAAACTTTCTCCTGCATTCACCCATTTTTTAAACGATGGCCAATAGTAATTCAACACTTGAGCAATTAAATTCAACCACTTCAAATTCAACCGCGGTTGAGGGGAACATTAATTTGACTTTTCTTGAATACCTGGTTATCATATTCTGTTTGATTTGTGTGGCAATAAACATTTTCATCATTTTCTACACGTCGCACAACTCTCATTCCAGGCATAGAGTCAGGTATTAAAAAAAGCATGTACAAGCTGGTTCGAAAAGAACATATGCAATCAGAATTTTTTGTAAATTTTTCATGATTTGAATTATTTATTTATTGACAGTATAAAATCAGAAACCCTATGCAGAGATAATAAAATTATATTTTTAAGTTTGTCCGCCCTAATTTAACGCATAAATGTAAACTTGTTGCTTTATTAAATTGGTCAAAAATATTTTTGACCAATAGACCTCGCGTAAAAAATTCTCAGTGTAATGTCCTTCTTGAACCAGCTCCTGTGTGTTGCATGTAAAAATTTCTAGGGACCTTTTTTTAAATTATCTAAATAAAATGCTCGGATGTTAAAATAAGTTAGTAAAAAAATTGAAACTTTTTTTTAATTATTTACAGGCGGTTGAATACCTTGATTGCAAACTTGTCTCTGGTCTGCGTCTTCACGTGTGTGCAGGGAACGTTTCTTCTGACAGATAAGGATCGCAGCATTAAGGGAGACTTCCTCTGTCCGGCAGTATTTTTTATGAGAAGTGAGTATCCTGCTTTCTCTCATTTATTGTTTAAAGTAAAACGGCATATTTGGTTGTTCGTTTGAGACAATAAAAAAATAAATAAAAAAATGATAAATTACAATAAATGCAACCTTTGTTTATCCGTCCAACGGAACACCATATTTTGTTTACCCTTTCAGAATCTGTTAAAATTGGCATGTCTGATGTTGTCTTGGTGTCGTTACTTATATCATTTACTTTCAGTATTTTCAGTTCACTTGATCTCCTCTTCCATTTTGAGCATAAGTCACGAGCGACTTCGGCTTTTGAAGGTAACCCGGAGAAAACTTTCTCTGCTAAAATTACTCGGATTGGTTTGGGCTATTCCTTTTGTTTGCTCGCTTCCATCTGCCTTCAACAATGTGTACAATGCCGAGAGGAAGATTTGCCAAAGGGTGAAATAAAAACCAATAAATCTTGAAAGAGTGCTCCACAGACAATTTACTTAAATTAAAAATTTGTATGTTTTCATAGGATATGTTATTTAATAGCCGAGTTGCCACAGTTATTCACGAAGTATCCAAATGTCTGCTGTTCCACGTCTTCATTTCGATGTACATGATATTTGGTAAAATACACTTTTCTATCAATTAATGTATGTTAGCCCAAATAATTTACAAAATTGTCGCCTTCTATTTGTAGAAATGTTTAAGCTTCGTTCTAAAACCAAGGACCTGCGACGATTTAAGGTAAGTACTTATCTAGGTAGCTAAGAATCCTATGGTGCATCTTTTAAAACCATAGCAGTTTCCTGTTCAATTTTGCTGATGCTATTTGCCTGATACGCCAAGTTCTCATGTTACGCGTAGGAAATTTTACCTTTGCCCACTCTATTCTTTACCGACTTCCAAAATTAGGAGTGTCCAGTTCCCTTAAATAGATAGTTGAGGCTATTTTAATTTTTTGACCCCTCGACATGTTAACCTATTTACTAAGTACCAATGACAGATTTGTGTAACCACTTTTTATCACTTGACTATCATAAACAATTTTTCGAAATTTTACTTTGCCCGCCGATTCCAGGCTGCCCGAATGATTCAAATTCAAATTTCCAATATTTAAAGAATTTATTGTAGCATACACCATGTAACCTTTTAGCTTGATATTGCCACGGCTTTGATAGATTCTCAATGCATAATTGTCAAACATGAAGAATTTAATGAGACGGGTATTAAAAAATAAAATAAACTTTTAGGACCATCAAACTTGGAAACTGTACAAACGCGTGCAAAGCATGCGATTTGTGTACGCCACATCCGCAACATTTATCCTATTCTGGCTTCCGTTTGGAATAGCGATGTCCTACTACAGAATTGTCCGCAAGCCTCTCAGCGAATTTAAATCAAACGCTACTCGTACCTATGTTTTAATTTTTGTCGCCTTTATCTTCATCTTGATTTTACCAATTGTCATTTTCTGGACGAATGAGCGGCCGAAGAAAAGGGGTGAATTGAGAGTAATTAAATTTATGAGAAAGCAACAGCGGAAACGAGACAAGAAAAATGTTTCTACCAATGCAGTAGTTTCAGATTCTAGTGGATTTACGACATTTGCCTGTTCGAATATAGTCGTTGCCATGGAATGTGGGACAGAGATTGAGGTAAAGATAACCACCAAAAGACCGCGATCCGCATCCATGCCTAATATATCTATAGAATTTACTGGAAATGCTGGGATTCACCGGGAAATGGATAGCAGTGTAAAGAAAGGAATTATTTTAGAGTGGTAGACTGAAACCTATCCAACCACTAGTTCTAAATATACAAGATGGTTAAAAGTCACGATACATTGGAAAAGTTTTCAATTTCGAATAACCCCGAAATCTCCATTACTTGCAAGATTTTGGATTGAGATTTTTCATAATTATTATCAAAACTGATGACGGTGTACAGACTGCCATTGAATGCAGAAATTAATAAATAATTTTGTTCAGTTTGAAGATATTATGTTGACAATTAGATTATTGTGGAAATTGCATGTTCATTCTAGTTCCGCTAGATGGCGTTACAATATTTCTCACAAATCTCATATTTCCCAATTGTGGCACCATGTAGACCAAATCGAATTATTTGTAATCGTACATATTGAACTGATTGGATTCATTGTCCAGATTTGACATTAGTAGTGTGAGTTTGAAACTAATTGTGCTTCCATGTCATGCTTATCATTCGATAATTTGTATAAAAGTCACCGACGTTGTGACGTTGACGTCGTGCGTCACCACCGTTGTTATCATAGAGTGATAAGATATCGTCGCCTTGTCGCAACAAGTGAGAATAATTAAAATACACTAATCGATTCAAGGTGCAGCCACTACTCGAACAATTAAAATCGTGGATAAATTTTGTGTTTAAAAATGTTCAAATTTCTCCCCATTTTCATCTTATTTTCCATAGTTTCCGTTTCCGGAGTTCAGATAGTTTTCGACAAAGCCTCCGACACGAATCAACTGCTGCAAGTTACCTGTCCGTATCAAGATGACTCAGATTTTTGGGTGTACGGCAATCCTCGACAACCCAGAATCGACATATTTCCGGAAAGGGTTGGTTTCTGGACGTCCGCCGAGACCCCGTGCAGTCTAATCTACTACGGAGGATCGCTCCCAAAGCCTAAGAAAATTCTTCTCTCGGTTTACATGGCCTTGTCCGGAAGGCCGGCGAAGATGTCAATTTCCGGAAGTGAAACTCCAGGTGGGCCCTTGCAGGATATTTCACATATTGATACGCCAGAGGGGTTGTGGACTGAGGAGGAAATTTATTTGACACAATTGCCCGGCTCCGGTGTGGCAGTAAGTTTTTTAGAATTAAAAAAAATATTGTATGTGAGTTAAGTGCAAAAATATTGTCGGATAATCGTGAATTTGCATCGTAATTATATTTTACAAATCTATAAACAGCAATTAAATTGGACAATAGCATTTAAATCTTATCACGAAACTTGGTGTCGCATCTAAATATGTCTGTAAATGTTTGAACAACGATTGTCAGTAATTAATTGTAACACAGTATATTTGACTTAATTTGAATTATCTGTTTCATTTTAACGAGTTTTGCTTCACTAGGAATTGCACAAGGCTTCTACTCACGTTTCCCCCTTAATTAATTTACATAATCTTGAACGAGCTGGGAATTAAACCTCACAAACATGTCTACATACCTAATAAATTTAGTATTAATAAATTTCTGCACAAAATACTTATTACTGATTTCGAGAATACAAAGCCACGTACTTATATTGTGAGGGTTTATGTCTGCATAACTAGAAAGTTCTCGTAAGTTCAATTTTTTTTAGCAACTCTTCTTATACAAATTTGCATTTTAATAAACTTTAAAAAAAAATTAAAAAAAATTAAAAATTTTCAAATATTTTGTAAAGGTCAATTTAACTTAAATATTTGATTAGGTCCTAAACTTCACTCTTTTCGGTGACGGCGCCGCCTCATTTGTTCTAGTGGACAAGATCGTTGTCGACCTTGGTGACGACCCGATCGAGCCAATTTCCATCACTACAGACTATCTCGCACCGGAACACTGGCCGTTCAACGATTGTACTTATGTGGACGATTTCCGAACCTTGGGATGTCCCGTGGACAAGAAGAGTCTGAACCCGGATATTGGTCGCCTTGTCAGGAAAAAGCGTGTCGAATTGAGTATGGAACGCATCCCGCCGTTATCCCGCTGTCCGTCAGGATCACCGGCTATGTGAAAAATGAAGGTCAAATCATGGTCGGAATTCCGGTTGGAAGTGGCGAAAATACTTCATTTATCATAATAGACACCAAGTCTTCAAATGAAGGAGCCTGGGTAGATTATGTGGTGGACTTACGACGACATCAGGAATATGTAAGTAACCCCAAGGCATAATTTACATACATTTAAAATGATTAGGAACTTCAAAATTTCTTCGAGTTTTTTAAAAGAGCTAGCACGAAAAATTTATGAAGAATATGTCCTACTTTTAGAAGAATACTTCCTGTTTTATGGTTCATTTTTTATAATTAGACTCTTTTTTGTATATAAGTACATCTTATGGAAAACAGGGTCTAATTATTAATTGGTATGGTTGATTGGAATTTAATAATGAAGAATTAGTCCCCACTTTGTTGTCTTCCCGTACTTTCAAAATGATTCAATCCATGTTTTGTGGGGTTTGACATGATGACGAATTTAAATGTCATACTTTTTCTAGAAATATGGCATTATTCTGATGCATAATGGTGGAACTGCGGTTCTTGACTGGGTAACATTCATGTTCCAAGATGAGACAACGACTGGTGAACCGACCACGGAACTACCGACGACCGTTCCACAAACCCAACCACCCACAACGACTGCAGGTGCGGGCAGGATAATGTCCTCATTTTTCTCGACACTTATTATGTTTGTGCTCAGGAAAGTTTATTAAACTAAGCTTCTAAAAACGTGGGAGAAATATGATACAACAATAGGTTTAAGGAATGATGTTGGCATTAGGTAATACTAATATTACAAACTTGATAATAAATTTAAGATTGATATTAAATTATGTATGTATATGCTTGAAATTATGTGACGAGTTATTTTTCTGTCTTGCTTTTTTGAATTTTTTTAAACTTATGGGACCATGTGAGTGACCCATACCTATTTTTCAAAATCGTTCAATCGAACTGAAATTCGGTATGGTGGTTCCGATGATGATAAAAACTAGTAATATGAAGTCAAGTTACAGATTTTTCAAACCAAACCCTGGGTCGGGCTCGCAAAGCTGTACTGATAGGTTTTATGAACAAAATATTAATATTTAATAAATATATGTTTTCCATACAAACGAAAATTTTTGTTTTTGAAACTTACAGCACAGTCAGGTTGACCAACTCTGTGTTTGATTCCAACCCCATGTACGAGGGGTTATCAATAAGTAATGCGAATATTGGATTATCTCGACCGTTGAGGTCCTTTTTTCCATTTCATTTTGAGGCTTTTCAACATAATCCCCTCCCAATTCAATACAACATTCAGCTCTTTTGATAAGTTGCTCCACTTCTTCAGGAAAAAATTCTTTAGTCAAGCTGTTTTGCATACGACGCACACGCGAGATTAGCTCGTGATCGCTTCCAAATCTCCTTCCCCTGATAATTTTATTAATATGTGAGAATAGACAGAAGTCACAGGGTGCCAGGTCGGCAGAATATGGTGGGTGGTCAATTAGCCAGAATGCAGATCGATCCAGAGCAGCCTCGAGAATCTTTGCAGAGTGAGACAAATTGCTGTCGTGAAACCAAAAGAATCCACTTTCCAATGTTCCCCTTCTCTTATTTTTGAAGTGGTAGACCAATTCATTGAGCAGTTTTAGATTATGATTGGCATTTATTTGGCTTCCTTTTGGAATAAAATCGGTATGCAAAAGTCGTTAACATCCCATAATAAGGTGACCATTTCTTTTCCTGCAGAATGAGTTGTTCTTGCCTCGATTTGCCTGAGATGCCTCATTCTAAGCCACTGTATTAATTTTTGTTTTATTTCGGGATTATAATTATAAACCCATGACACATCTAGGGTCACGATTTTGGTGCGAAATTAGACAGGATTTGATATCCAAATTCCCAACAGGCCTTAACAATTTTCCACTAGTTTGTATTTTTATGCCAGTGTAAGCAGACTTTGAACCCTACGAGAAGATAGCTAAGATAGCCGAGGTCTCGCATGTAAGATGAAATTCAAACTGCAACTTGAAATCCCCATACATTCTGCTATTTAATTAAGTTTCAGATGTATATCATGGTCCACCAACTCATGGATATTTTTGCACATTACCTCATCAGAAACACAAATTGGCCTGCCAGGCCGAGGTTCGTCTTCTACGGTCTGTCTACCCCACTTAAACTCATTTACCCAACCTGAAAAAGTATTAAATGATGGAGTACTATTACTGTACACTATTTGCAAATTTTCAAAAATTTCGGTAGCGGAATCGCCTTTCAGTGCAAAAAATACATTGTAGAATAAACCTCTTTTTTCCTGAAATTTCATTTTTGCTTACGATTTCTGACCTCTTCCAAACTTTATAAAAGAATGAGATATCGGAATCTCATGATTTTTGGTACACAATATACAGGATGTATGAGGAATGAATGGCCAAATTCTCAGCTTTGTATCTTGTCTTTAAAGGGTGGATTCGCATTACTTATTGATAACCCCTCGTAAACTTGCATGTCGTAGCAAAAAAAGTAAAAACATAAATTTAATAAACATTAATATTTTGTTCATAAAAATATGGTGTCATGTTTTTTGTGATTCTTTGGAAACATTTTCGTATATTGTTCACACTTTAGTGTAAAAGGTTACCCTGGATTCAATGGGCACATAAGAGTTGGCCCTTGCTGGACTTTTGAACCGTTGCACGCATTTAAGAAAATTAATTCGGAATGCACGTCTCGGATCTTGTAGGTCATCGAAAGATCAAAGGTAGGAATCTTTATAATGAATAAACCAAGAGGCCGAAAATAAGATTGTGTTAATTTTTTTAAGCCTTACTGCTATCTTATATTGGATACGGCAAGGCGTTGGAGGAATAAAACTGTCGTGTGACCGTGAGTGGATCGCAGTATTTAGTAAATATTATGCATAACTAAATACATGTGTGCACTTACCTCTTTTTCATCGTTTTTTGTGTGCACTTAACTCTTTTCTGCAAGTAGAAATCGAAACTTGCAGTATCATTTAAGCTGGACCAATAAAAAAATTCGCTTATTTAAAATTGTCTTGAAAATTGCGGGTATAAAAATAGGGATGTAAAAAAAAATCATATCTCGGGGAAATTTAGACTTTTAACTTAAAAGAAGAACATGTTTTTAGGAATATTCCCTCCAAATTTGAGGTGAATCGGATGACAAATCAGGGAGAAAAGGTGTCTCGTGTGACACATGTTTAATTTAATCAACTTGACCAATATTTATGTGGATATTTATGGGGATATGTATGTGATTTTTTGCATGTTTTCATAAGCGTAGGAAAAAATTTTAAAACGTAGTGTACGTTTTTTGATTAACGTATTAAAACGTTGTACACTACATATATAGTGTACAAATGGGAACACTCCGGTGACATCATTTAAGCGTGTACAATGCGTACATTTTATGACCTATTTTTCTCTCCATATCTTTCACCGTCTGCACGGAGCCATGGTTTCACAATCTTTATTTAAACATCAGCCTCTGCTCCCAGGCATAATGGATGGATGTGGAGTGGATTATCGCAGTATCAAACTGTTCCAACGTTCGTAATGTCTGCATGATTCAGCTACAGATAGGGTATTAAAGGATGAAACCTGTTTATGGAAATGCTGTCTGTCCGTCTGTAAATCTGTGGGTTCAACTGTTTATATGTCTCTCCGCCCGTTCGTATGCACTAGGAGTTTAGAACGGATGCTAATATGTATATGGCCGTTTCAGCAGTGTTACAGATGTCAAAATACAGGCAAAGTTCAGGGATGGGCCTTTTAGATCGTAACCTCATATCGTGACCTAGGGTCAAAATTTTTGAGATGTTATTCGTCATACAGCGTATCATTTTGGATGGGAACTTCGTCCATAATTAAATGCCGTCAATACTTCTGACATCTGACTTTTAGCGACCTTGAATGGGTAGGTACGAGGGAAACTCAATAAGTAATACGAATGGTGCCATATCTCAAGAATCAGTGATATTTGGTCGAAATCTTTTTGTAAGTTTTCAACATAGTCTTAACCCGGTTCATTGCAGCATTTAGTTTTTTTCGTCAGTTTTTTCTATATCTCACCAAAATATTTTTTTAGTGATGGTGTTAAGTAAAAATTGCTTGCACTCTAGGAAAATCCAAAATTACAAAATGAATACCATCAACGTTCAAGCCCGTATCGGTACTGGGAATTAAATTTTGGTTCATAAATATGCTCTGGAAGCAAAGCCGCAGTCAGTCCCGTCGCTGAAGAAGGCAGGAATTGATTCCATCAAATAGAGCGTAAGCAAGGCTGAAATGATAATTATGGCGAATAATTTCGTATTGACCGGATCTGCATTGAAGTTAATTGATCACCCACATATATTGCCTACCGATACCCCTGTGATTACTTTGTGTTCAAACATTTCAAGAAAATTATCAAGGAATTTAGATTTTATATGAGCTTTTTTAGCGTAAGCAATTTGTGCTTAACATCATCTCTAAAAAATATTTTGCTAAGAGATAGGAGAAACTGATGAAAAAAACTAAATGCTGCAATGAACGGGGTTGAGACTATGTTGAAAATTTACAAAAAGATTTGGATCAAAAATCACTGATTCTCGAGATGTGGCACCATTCGCACTACTTATTGAGTATCCCTCGTAAACTGTCATTAATCACTAAATTAAATTTAGCGAAACATTTTGAAGGGAAATTTCACCCAGAATTTAATGGCATCAATAGTTTTGCTTTCTGACTTTCCGATGACCTTGTCGGCGAGGCCGAAGGTTGAAAAAACGAATTTGACCCTATGGTTTACCCTTCTAAAGATGTGATCGAATACCAAATTATTCAGGGACGTGTCGGTATGGGGCAAAATGGGACTAGGTACTTTTTAGGCAATGATGAAAATGACCTCAAAGTGGGAGATGTGTTCACCATGGATATTTCCACACGGTTTCACCCCTTGCTTACAATTGGTTTGTAACTTTATCTAATATAGGTAAGGAGGAATGCATACAGTTTTATCTTACTTACTAAACGAATTGTTATACTATTATCAATTTATGCCAGATAAACATGCCAAAACCTGAACAATGCTACTACATATCACCTCCGCAAATATAGATAATGCCTTATGTAGTTCACACTGACTATATTTGCAAGATAGGCAAGACCACTTTGCTGGATGACTCAATTTCCAGATGGTTTAGTTTAGTTTAAAATTTTGGGACAGGAGCATTTCGAGGTCTTTTAAGACATGGTTTTACTGGCACAATGGACCAGCCGCTAGGGACAAATCAAACTGTTACTGTTGAACCAGAGGAATCTTGCCGAGCTATACAAGATCAACCAGCAGACCTTAGCCAAACCATTCAACTTCACCCAATCGACCCCAGTCACACTATCCAAGTTCAACCACCACCAATTTACCAACCAACCCAGATTCAACCACCACAAATTTACCAACCAACTCAAATTCAACCAGTCAACATAGACAAAGCTATTCAAATTCAGCCAACAGATATCGACCTTGCTATTCAAGTTCAGCCACCATCAATTTCCCAACCAACTCAAATTCAACCAGTCAACATAAACGAATCTATAGACATTCAACCAACAGATATTGATCTTGCAATTCAAGTTCAGCAAGCAGACACAAACCAAGCTACTCAAGCACTTGATGCGTCAGAAGCCACAGAACTTTACCAGGGAGTCAGCTAGGAAAGTTTAGAAAATATACTTAACGCATGGTCATAATTTTGAAATAAACAGGAAATATTAATTCACCTTTCTGAAAATTTGTCTATGTTTTTTTTGGATTGTCATCAGATCGAAATTAATACTGTCAACGATCAATGCGATATAGTAAATGATTCATTTGCAGAGAAATATCCGGAGGCCTTGATTCATTACGTAACGATGTGGCCAATCTATCTAGAAAAAAATCACGTTTTGAGAAGTTCCATGATAGAATTACTGAAACCCTCCAACAAGAACTGGCTAAAATTAAGAACCCCAAAGCCAATCAGGGAACGGCCCTTCATCAATACCAAATCGAGGCTGTCTTAAAGACAGCCAAACATTTCCGCAAACAAACTAAGTCCGAGGGTTATATACGTACTGCTGCTCTCATCGTTGCACCACCAGGCTCAGGCAAGTCAGGTATGGTGGCTCTGCTTCCGTATGTTCTCAAATCACATAAGGTCTTGATACTCACACCTTCGAAGATAATATCCACCCAGCTGGCTGCCGACTTTGGCCTAAAAGTTAATGAAAAATTCGCCCCGTTTCTTCGAAAATCCGGCATGTTCCTCGAGGACCAAGGTCTCACAGAGTTCCTTGAACCTGTAGAAGTCTGTGACCTTCAATCTGTGACCTTCAATCAGGATAAGGGTTTCCATAGCCTTGGAAATTGCAAGCTTGTAATTTCTAATGCTCAGGTATTCGCAGGAAAATCAAGAAATAGCTTAACCTCGTTAAAGTCGAAAGACAAAACTAAGCAGCTTTTGGAAGAGTTTGACACAGTTATCGTGGACGAGGCCCACCATTGCACTGCCGCTACCTGGAAAAATGTCATCGATTGTTTTGACGGGAAGAAAATAGTTTTTCTTACAGCAACCCCGTTCCAGGATAATGAACCGTTGGTAGAAATTTTGCAAGGAACATTAGACAAAGTGTTTGAAATTAAACGCGAAGAGCTCGAGGGTAAGAAACTTTATTTCAACCATGGAAATTCGATTCCATAATAATTTTCAATATCAATACTACGCATAACTAACAATTTTTAATTTCTCTACATTTATTATGCAGGGTTGCCATTGTTTCGTTTTGTTTTTCACCAATCAACAAAACAAAATAATGGTTTGTTTTGTCTATTTCGATAAGACTTGTTTTATCAGGGTACATTATTATGACCAATTAATTTATTCCCAAAGGCTACGATAACCAAAAATCGTTAATGGGTAATTTCCTATATTATTTTTAATGGAAATTTTACAAATGTTCGAAATTTATTACAATTCTGCTAATTAATACTTCCGGCAACCGTCTGTTAAACCCTAGAATTTTGCCCTCTTCCGTTTGAATTTATCCAAATGTTCAGGTTTTCATGATTGATCAAACAATTGAGCCTGATTTTTAAGTCATTTGGTATTTCTGTAATGAGTGGCTTTTTGGGGGCGGTTGCGGTTTCTGATTAATTGCTTGTCTTCCAATACCATTTAATAATTTTTAAACCAAGACTAAATATATTTCATGTCCACGTGCCCTAAGTATATTTGTTACTACCAGAGGGCGGATATGTATGTATTTCTAACTTTTTCATTCCCAATCAGATCTTACTAAAACTTCGTATACTCACATCCCATCGAAGCATGATTTCAAAAATTCAGACATGGTTTTCCATATTTTCCATATTTTAGAGTTTTCGTACATATACATATTTTCATACATATTTTGAGGTTATTTCGTAAATACACATATTTTCGTACATATTTCGAGCCCTTTTCTAAATATCAATATTTTAATGCATATTTCAGGATTTTCTGAGGAAAAAATATTTTTCTTCTTTCAGACGTTAGAGTTGAATAAAAATTGTACTTTCATGATAACGGAGTTTAATTCGTGTGAACGACTAGCAAATCCATTTTGCCCCATTTTTCAAGTCATAAAATTACCCCTGAAAATCTCTAAATACGGCTAATGTCGTTTTATGGGTCATTACATGAATATTAAAATACTATACATAATAATTCATTAATAAGAGTGTTACAAATTTGAAACTTTTCGAAAATTAAATGTAAATATAGTAGAAAATTTCGGTTGAAAAATATGTTTTACGTGCATATTTTCGCGTTTTTTAAGTACATATTACATACATATTTTGAGGAATATAAGTACATACATATCCGCCCTATGGTTACTACACTTCCTGTTCAACCCCGACATGAGAACTCTTTCAATAGTACCTCCACTTCAATTGAACAGGAAGGACTCATTTTTGAGAATTTCGAGCAAGAAAACATCAGCGTACTAATGAAATAGCTTATCTATGAACGGTTTTTACGTTGTGCAAGTTTCGCAACGCGAGCAATTGAAAATTTAAATACTTGCGTGCCTCACCCCGTTGAGTGCCAGCCCTAACACCTAGGCTGGATAAAAACTGAATTAATTTTTATACTATATGCATTTAGGTTTTACCATACGGAAGTGCAGCTTTGAAATGAAGCAGATGCTTCACAAACCATTCAGCGGTCTCGAATTCTTCGAAGCTCTTCGCGCAGATATCGAGGAGGCCCTGGCCAGGCACGTAGGGCAGGAAAGGAGGCTTGTTAAAGAAGACGCACCACAGGCCATGATTCTCGTCACTACCCAGGAAGAGGCTATAGATACAGCTGAGGGTTTGGGGCCTGATGCAACCTACGTGATATCTACACGAGAAGGCGACGAAAACTTAAAACTATTTGATGAACATAAAAAGAAAATTGTTGTCGTTTGCGGAATGCTTCGAGAAGGATATGACAATGCTCGTGTCACGCTCGTGGTCTTTCTCCGCAATTGCAAGTCGCGCGTTTTGTTCGAACAGTTCTGTGGACGTTGTATTCGAATGAATCGTACTTTGGCAAATGCATTAAGGTCAGAAAAAGGTACTGATAAAGCTATTGGTACTGTGCTCACTTATAATTGCTATCCACACCTTAAAGTGCTCTGGGAAGAGAGAGAGAGGGCAGTAGCCGACGAGAGTGCAAATGAAGAAAATGGAGACGATGAGTAGACGGTTAGTTCATTGAATTTTGGTAATTAGCCTATGGTTTTATGGTACGTTTTTTTTAAAATTAGAACTATTTTTTCGTGATTAAAACTCAACACATGAAAAATTCAAATTACTACTGCTCGGTCGATTTTTGAAGGATTTCAAAAATTTAAACGGTTCTGGAAACTTTGAAGTTCACAGTTTCCAGAAGAACCTTTGGAACCTATTATGTTGCTAATTGCCCCATAGGATTTTTCAAATTAGTGGTTTTTAATAGCACACATCCTAAAGAATAAATGCACAAGTTGTCTTATAATTATTGCAAACAGTTATATAGATAAGTCCATTTTTACGAAAATCCAGGGTGTATGATGAATTCTTTTACATACTGTACGTGAATGTTGTGGGCAAGATGTTTGTGGTGGTGATGATGATGATGAGAGAGAGATGGAAATGAGATGATGAAGTTGACGTGGGGTGACCTCACGTAGAATAGAAAGAGCTTTAGATAGATATGTAACTCGATCGAACTTTCATACACCAAAGTAACGTAACCCTAGGTTACGGATTAGCTTCTATTTCAAGCGTTGAACCCTTGTATGTATCAAATCACATAGACAGAGTAATAAATTGTATAAAATTCACATGTACAGAGGGAATAAAGTATGTACCCATTGATATTTAAGTACACATTTACATATATATAAATGTGTTTTAAACTCGTTCTAAAACCTGATGCTTTTTTAACATTCACTAGTATTTTTTATTGGATACGGCAAGGAAATTGGAGGAAATATAGCTATCGCGTCACGGTGCACGATTTTTGTTACACTAACATGAATATTTCTAGAAGAACAGTTTGAAGTACTAAAATCGTGAACTTTGCAAAATTAAAAATTTGAAACATAAAACAGCATATAAATGGCGTATGCATGCTCATGTTCAAATCAAAAAGATTTTCTGTTATAAAATATGTTATGTAATAGCACCTTGTATGTAGATGACGCCGTAGTTGCGTAATATGAAACAATTTTTTGTTGCGAGACAACTTGGGCCTAATATATATTGAGCCAATTGGTTTTTTCAATTAAAATGATTACGCGAATTGCTATCTTCTCCAGATAAGGAAACAATTTTAAGTAATGTGTGCATGACCTCAGGTAGATAAATATTACAGACTAGGCAATAGCCCGTGTAAAACACGGGATCCGTTTTATTTCTTCGGATTGGTTACTGTTCTGCGATCGGATCAAGATCAGAGCGCGATAGGATGTATGGATGTGTGATAGGTTTTTGCCCTTGTCGATCACGGGACACGAACGAATACTCATTCGTCAGATCGCGTTCTGATCGCAAATCCGAGGACTCCTTATTCTTAAAAAAATCTTACGTTGCCCCATGAAATCTCGCCCCCCCCCTCCCCCAATCTCACGTTGCCCCATATAATATCAAGTTGCAAAATTCAACTATTGATTTATCCGAACGCGTTCCGATCGTGATCTGATCGCAAAACAACGTGCCAGGAGACCTAAAACTTAGATAAATTAACGGTGGATACAAAACTGTACCGATGTTCTCTATTCTATATGTATCCGCAAACTAACATTAAATCCACTGGAATATCTGTGCTGAAAATGCTTCCTCTATCTTTGAATGCTATCGTTGTCTAATACATTGAAGGGATGCGTTACCGAGGGACAAACAAACAGACAGAGAATGGGCTAGTCTTATATAGAATTCAGCCGGCCATGATTTATTGCAAAGCTGTACATTTAATTAGTAAAATTACTCATCTACGTGTTAATCTGCGTTCATGCTAGAGTGGAGTCGTTATCCAAATTCTTAATAACATGTACAACAGAAACCCGGCCGGCTGATTCGGTTCGGAGAAGCTAAGTCAGCCAAGGTTCCGGTTAGGTTAGATTTTTAGTTATTTATTTCATTACTTTGGGGATAATTTGGATGTCTATTTTTATTTTTTTAGGCTTCGGATTCGGTACGGACAGATATTATATGACATGCTTTTAGTGTGGGACAATTACTTTACATATTTAAACCGTAGAATAGTAAGGCATTGTATTGAATACAGTATGCATACATATATAAAACTGTCATGCTGTTTCAAAGGTAAATATTAAATTCTTTATTCAAAATTTGCATCGATAAGGCAATCTCACGTTTCCCGCACGTAAAAGTCGCAATGCATGTATTTTAATGTTATGGAATTATATTAAAAGTAAGTAACATATGAAACCGAACCAAACATTTGGAAAAAATATCGAACCGCAACCGAGTTTCTTGATTTCAGCAAATATGTTACCTATTTCGCATAGGTAACCAATAGCTAGCACAATAGATAAATAAAAATCCAACAAACCGAATTCTCAGCCGGTTTATTTATCTTACCCGAAAATAATTATTTGGCTTCATTTTGGTCCCATGCCTTATCCCAAATTTGGATAACAGACGCATCTAAGGTCTATTATTTTGCAAATTTGAAATTATTTGTACTTCTTAGCCCGATTATTTGCAACAAAATAATAGTCCATTAAACTCCATATTTATGTCCAAAAAGTTTTCAAAGGGAGATTCGAACCTGAGTCCCAATGGCAAAAAGACAAGCGCATAGCAGCATGGGCTAACGCGACAAATATTACTTACTGATATTCTTTATCTTCTTTTTCATCCCGTCCGCAGAGTTGGAATGCTGATCACCGGGACAAACGGTTCTTGCACCAGCTTTAAGCTAGTCGTAAGTAATGAAACTTGGAAATAAATTACTTTTGTAAAAAAACAGTCTTCGGTGACGTGTCATAATTCACGAACAAAAACATAAAACAAGATGTTTTCTCTTTAATGATTTGACAGAGATCGGCCTTCATTGATATAATTTAAGATATACAGAAATTGTAGAATTCGCATAACTGAAAGGTTGCTTCACCGTGGGCCCATCATATTTTACTTGAATATATACATTGTTTCGGGTAGGGGTAAAATCACAAATACGACGAGTTGAAAATCTTACCGCGAAAGATGCACTTATTGAAGTCAAATTGGCGAGTTTTATGAGATAACTTGCTTAAACTGATGAAAATTTAGTTTCAGGTCCATTCAAAAGTTGTATAGTTTCAATGTAAATTATAGGCCTAACTGTAATATATCAGTGCATTTATTTATTATAATATTATCCACGTACATAAATATCTAAATTGTTCGAATGGGAAAATTTCCATTTATGAATACAAATGTAAATATTTTCTAATACTTATGCATAAATAAACATTAATTAGAGGGCGTCAAGTCATGATTAAATTTAAGTTCATTTCAAGGTTAAGTTTCAAATAAGTTCTCTACGGCCAAAGTGAATCATTTTGTAAAATATGATGGGCCCACGGTGAAGCAACCTTTCAGTTATGCGAATTCTACAATTTCTGTATATCTTAAATTATATCAATGAAGGCCGATCTCTGTCAAATCATTAAAGAGAAAACATCTTGTTTTATGTTTTTGTTCGTGAATTATGACACGTCACCGAAGATTGTTTTTTTACAAAAGTAATTTATTTTATAGTTTGTAGATGTAAATATATATCTACTCTATCAAGTAATCTGAATCGAGATTATTTATTAATAAATATGTTGTCAATTCAGTCAAATATCTTTTTTGAGCAGCTAATATATCATTTGCATCTATAATATTGCATAAAAAATGTATGTACATAAGCTTTGCATAAAAAATGTAGATCGGCAAAGCTCGGAAGGGGTAGCATTATTTGCGTGATGGTTGTACATATGCAACTGCAATTATATACTCTGCAGATAGAATTTTATACTCAGTTAAATGAAACATCTTATAAATTTACATGTACGAATGTATGAATATGTGCGAAACCATACATATGCATATTTGAGGATCAGTCTCGCAACAGCGTTTCACACAGCTGGGAGTCTAAATCTTAAGGGGCATCTCTGCCCGTGACATGAAAATGCGTGAAAATTTCACATTTTTAATAATATCTCGGTGTTGCGAATTATTAAAAAAAATATGCTTCTGTAGCTTTGTAAAGCAACTCGTTGGGAATTTTTTAAAGGTATTCACTCCAGGTTTTAACAATTTTTGGACAAGTTCTATTTGGTTAAAAATGCGTGTTTTTAAACTAATAGAAGTACTTCAACAACTGTTAAAACCTGGAGTGAATACCTTTAAAAAATTCCCAACGATTTGCTTTACAAAGATACAGAAGCATATTTTTTTTAATAATTCGCAACACCGAGATATTATTAAAAATGTGAAATTTTCACGCAGTTTCATGTCACGGGCAGAGATGCCCCTTAAAAACTTTTGTAAAAATGTTTGCTCTCTTTTTAATTATCCTATTTTCCCATAATGCGAGCACATTTCTTGACATTCCGTCGGATTCTGACGGTTATCACGATGTCATCCAGGAGATGGTTAAGGACCACGGCAATTTTGTACAAAACAATCAAGAATTAAAAGCCACCACATTAACGACGACAAAATCTCAATCGTCTGATAGTGACACGTTTGATGACATTAGCGAAGTGATTGCCGACATATCTGTTTCATCCGTGGATAACGAAATACCAGACGTGACCGATGAAGAAATTATGGATGCCAAAAATGTGGCTAAAAATTTAAGTGATATAATTGTGGACTTTGTTCCCGAAATTGATGATGCGCAGGATATTCAGAACTTGACTTGGCAAATTTTCGACTTCCTTAAAGCTTATTTCTTCGAAATTATGTAAGTGTTTATGACAAAGAAAGATTCAAAAGTAATAAAAGTATTCGTGTTCTAGAACCGTCGTTCTGGCAATAATTGTCATATTGTTGATTGTGTACATATTCGTCAGTCGTCGCATGATGAGGTATAATTATAATAAAATTGCGTTGATTATATAGTTAATTTGCTATATTCTATATAAGATTAGTCCATTCTCTGTCTGTATGTCTGTCTGTTTATCTGTCTGTCTGTCTGACCGGAACGCATCCCTTCAATGTATAGAAAAACTTAGCATTGAAGGATAGCACTGAGGACCAAATTGCCATAAGCGAGGCCTGGAAAAGCAAAAGATAGGTCGCCGCAGTGCTTGCCATTGCCATGGCACTGCCATAGGCAAGGTCTGGGGCAGGGTAATGCTAAGCCAAACTGCTTGCCATGGGCAGCAGTTGCCTGTTTTGCAAATTAAAATTGTATGGGGCAACGTGAGATTAGAGGGGGGGACGTGAGATTTTGTTGGGCAACGTGAGACTTTGTAGGGCAGGGTGAGATTCCGTGGGGCAACGTGAGACTTTATAGGGCAGGGTGAGATTCCGTGGGGCAACGTGAGACTTTGTAGGGCAACGAGAGATGTTGTGGAGCAACGTGAGATTTTTTTATAATAAGTAGTCGCCTGTTGCGATAAAATCACGATAGAAACGCATTTGGATGAATGAATAGTCGTGTCCCGGGTTCAGGAAGGGCAAAAGGTTATCACCAATCTATCCAGCCGATCGCGTTCTGATCCTGATTTGATACGGTTGCAGAATAGTAACCCATTCAAAAAAATAAAACGGATCCCGTGTTTTACACGGGCTATAGCCTAGTATATAATATTTGATTTTGAACAGGACCCGCCTGGGATTTGCAACCGCATGAATCCGTGCAAAAGTTATTCTTCCCAAATATTTTCCTAGTTTTGAGTTAGGAAAATTTCACAATCTGTCTATTTTTATTTATTTAGTACTTATTCCCTTTAGAATTGACTAATTATGTACAAATTTATAATAAGTTGCGTAAACAAAGTCCCACGCTGAGACGATGGTGTAATAATTATTACGTACGTAAGTAATCACCGACCGATAATGGTAGAATATAGTTCTAGTGGTTTGATTTTATTTCTAACTATTTCAATTTTAACAAATTTTAAATTTACCATTAATCAAATTTCATGTATTTTTAATTAAATTTTAATGATTTTGTACGCAAAATTAATAGCTTGCGTCAATGGTGGTGTTTTACATAAAATAACTTATATTTTTTTCGATGATAATTTACTTTTAACTAAAATATGTAGTTAGTTTAGTCTACTATTTATCGATGAACATGTACAATCAGAGGAGTTGGTTCCATAGATTTGAACAGCAAGGAAACCCCAAACTGAATTTGTTAAATTTAAATTTAATTCCGACAATTCAGCATCGGTTAATTTTTTCAGTTTTTCAAGGATATTCGACAACGTGGTGTCAGCATATTTCATCTAAAGTTTATGGAATTTTGTTCATTAAGAATGGCAAGTTTAGAAAAAATATTTGTTTACAAGTACGGGTTTAAGATTACTCGGTCACATGTGGGAACAGATTTTTCAAAATTCGAAAGAAATTCGCGGAGAGGTTATTTTGCATCAACTTTTGACTGAGATGTCCCCATCGGGAAGTGGCGTGACTTGTATTTTTATTTCCAACGCAGTCATCAAGATTAGCCATAATCAGCCGGAAAGAGATGTCAAGAAATGTGACCTAAACAATAAATCAATTAGACAATATCCGTAGTTTTATATTTAAAGTTTCGCCATAGCTGAATACTTAAATTTTGGTACAGGATTTCAATGTTAATTTTTAATTACCTTGTTCGTTTTAATTGATGGACCTGGATTTATTTCAACACCACCAATTATGAGCAATATTAACAAGACAATGGCTGAAAGAATCTCGGTTATTTTATATTCGCACGTTTTATAAGATGGATGGGAACATTTTCTAAATCCACCAATTATCGCCCTCCAACTCACGTCAGTAAACTTCATTTTAAATATTATTTATCGTCAGCACAACGTATAGTTTAAAAATCTAATTATTAGGAAATGAGATAAATAACCTTCTTGCCATGAATGGGCGAGGCTGGAAGCGAGAATGAGTCATCTCGTTGGATACTTCCGTAACGTAAGTAAGTACGGAGCCGATTCGTTAAATCACGGTCTGATAAAAAAAAATGTTGCATAAGACATGTATACGTAAGCCAGTCCCAAAGACAAGAAATACTTATACGCATACCCTTTATACCACATGATAAAAACTGCAATGATGTAGTTGTTATTAATACAGTGATGCAAATTGTACTCTCATGTGGTTCCAATAACTGGTACATAATCCAATTGTTTATAAAATAAGTCTAAATACAAAGGATAATTAATTTTCTCTGAAATACTTGGTTTATGCAAAAACATATGTATTTAATTGGTATCAAATTATTTCCTGATAATCTTTGCTGGAAACGACAGTTGGCCATATTTAATGGTTTTCGCCCATTTTTTCCATTTTCGTCCTGAAAATTTGTTTGGTGAGTTACCAAAATCAATTCACATTTTTTTATGGTAAAACAGTATAGGATGTGGATAATTAGTTGGAAAATTTAATGGAAAATCTGATGGAAAAATATGGAATATTAAATTAATTAAATTCAAAATTTTTAAAGAGTATTTAAGAACGGAAAATACAAGCAAAGTTTTGAAGCTGAGAGGAAAAATTATAGATATGTACTTATGCAGATTAAAATTAAATTATTTTAATAAATTGTAATTTATCAGAAATAATTCATCAAAAATTAATGAACTTGCTTGCAGTCAAATATTTAATTGATCTGAGAACAATATAATCTATAAGTGAGCAGCCCAGAAGTTTCCAAAAAATAATGCAAAAAGTAAACACGATAAGAATCGAACCCACGACGCCAAAGTTTAATAGCCAATTCTCATCCCCTGCACCACGAAGTCATCACATGTGAGTACTTGCTCCATATATTTAATCCATACATAGATAACTCAATTAGAGATTTTAAATTGTCTCTCAATCTTTCAATCTAAGTTTTACGCAAAAATGTTAAATACGAAAAATATATATCCTGACCTGTACTATCTAAAAAACTGCTATGTCTAATAAGAAAGTTTAAATTTTACGTTGAAATCATCAATGCAATAGCGAGTTCTAATAGATAGAGTCAAAATTTCGAAAATCCAAATTTTGCCACCATGGGAAATTGAATTCTCTAACTATTTGGTCTCTTGTCATTTTTCTCTACGACGCATCGTTTAGGAGAAACTTCACTGGGACCATCTGCGTGCTCGGTCTGTTAGCAATCTTCTGGCTACGCCGGGCCCCAACTGCTGAGGTTTTTGTCGTTCGTGCGGGGCCCAGGTTTCTGGCTGTTGCGTCACCGAAGAAAAAATTGTTTCCCAATATGAAGATCTTCCAGGATCAGCCTGTATGGAAGTAATTTATTTTGCTGAACCATAAATAATATTGTAATGAATATTCACAGTTAATCATATCCTTCACTCGGACGGAAATTGCTCGGAACCCTTCATTACGGATGAAAAAATGTGTGGAGTCACTATGATGCACCGGCGATAATCTGTTGCAAAACCAGGAATAATAAACTCCGGGAAATAGGAACTTATTACGTTTGTGACAAAAAGTTATTGCCTTATTATTATCGGTTTTGAATCAGATTATCAGTATAGCATCATAGTGACTCTGATTCATTAAAATATTATTTTGAGTGTAGAAACTTACCGGACCCACTTTATCTCCATCTTCATTGCCAGCTATTACCTCAATCTCGTTCCAATTATTCTGTTTTGCATTTACGGATTGCGCAATTAGCAAGATAAATAGGCCAAAGGAAACTAAATTATTACTTATCATGTACATATGTACATATTTACATAAATTATTATCAACAAACAAATTAATGATTTTGAATGCTAATCATTTAATAATGAAATTTATAATGTAAATCCACCCAACCCTAACTCGGACTTTTTCACCTAACGAATCTCACCAACTTAAAACTGGTAAGATAATCTAGTCAAACATAAGTAACGTGTCAATGATTTTATCAAGCCACTCGGAATACGTCTCCAAGACGAAGGTCTTTTTGACCACGCCCATCATTGCCATCTTAAATCCCACGGTTCTCATAGATTTCATAACCTTTTTCCTATACCCGAAGTTCTTGCCGGGCCGTAGAGATGCATTCCAGGATCTAATATATTCCCTCGAGTTTTTAAATACGTTGGCAGCAAATATCAAAAAGACCGCTGTAATGTATGAAATCATCGCACTCGTGGCAAGGTAGGCTGGAAACAAGACTGCCGGAACTTTGTCGGAGTGCTTAATCATCATGTTCACTGTGCCGATGTTAACGGCAGATATGAGGAATATGGAGGAAGTAAATATGTGGGAAATTAATCGGTTGGCGTGATCTATCAAAATCGAGATTTTGTCGTATTCCAACTTATCCAAACGTTTCCTGGATGCCATGGAGGTGAGGATTTTTGATGATAAGAGCACCCACTCAATGAGAGCGGAGAGGACGAGGTTTAGTCCGGTGAACCAGTGATACGATAGAAATATCCAGGGAATGGTACGGCATATTTTTCCCGGCATGGACTGAACCCATGGGGATGAATTTGTTAATCCCGTCAAAATGAAGTAGCCAGTGTCCAGCTTGGAGAATAGTGGAGCAAATGCTATGATAAGGCAAGTACCGAGCCATCCATGCAAAGAATTGTGAAGTCCTACGGCGTAAAATTTGACTTCACGGCGGTTTCTTTTTAATAAATGGGTTACCTGTGGACGCATTTTTTCATCTGCAATTACAAAAGAAAATATATTGGAATAAGAGTTGTATGGTTATAGTTGTTAATGTTAGGAGTGCAGTTAAGTCATTCATTGATATGAGATTGGTTTGTGTATGTTTGCTGAGGAACGAAAGTTTCACGTGACCCCAAAAATCTGAATATTGGCATTTGAAGCAATGTGAGATTTATGCGGTAATACGGGATTTTGACGGCAGACAGACAACCAGACAGACACGGCCGTTTTATGCATAATATTATTTTCTAAATCTTTTCCATCTGCCTGTCCTTGCGACGGGCTTCTCACCTAGTACATATTATTAATTTTAATTTTAAGACCAAATTCTTACTCATGCCCTTGAGTCCTCTTGTCACCCAGGCCGGATTTGAAAAGAAAAGAGTGTCACAACAGAAATGCAACAGAGCTGCGCAACCAGTCATGCACTGATTAAGCAGGGGGCCTAAACTAATATTTAAATCTCCATTTAGACCAAAGACGATAATAATGCAAACCGTGCTAATATAGACAAGATTGAAGAAGCTGATTGTTTTGAAGGCGGCATATTCGGGGAGTTTATTAAGCAGAGGGATTTTTCGTAACCACTCCTTGTCAGAAGTATGATTTATTTTAGGAGTACCGTAAATGGGGGGAAATTTGTAAAATAATTGGAATTTGATAATAGTTTTTTCGAAATTTATAATAGCGATGTCCATTATGTGGCTGCCATTAAGGATTTGCGGCTCTCTTCTGCAAATTTAGATAATTGCTTCTTTATGCTTGTGTAATTAAGATTATACTAATTAAAGCTTGCAAGTAATTAGGACGCATAGATTGTGACTAAAGGTCGGCAGCTAATGAAGTTGTTCATTAAGACTTCTTAAACGTATTAAGCTGAACATATTTACCCATGGTTTGTATTTTATTATCTTGTAATTTTTTTGGTCAGACTTCCTGTCAATAAAATTTCGACTTTAACTGCAAACCATACATTCTTGTGACAGAAATTTGATGTGTGCATTGGAGCCCTGGCTTAATTAACAAGCCATCAAATAATTAGGCCACATATAATATTAAAAGGTTGACCCGTATCAATGACTAATTGGCTTAATTTGATTGATTTAGATAATAGTAATTAATTTTGAATAAAGCGTTGTAACCTTAGAAATAAGTTGCCTTGCAATATATATCATAGTCTTCAAAACTATACCTAGGTAGGTAGGGTAAAAAGATCCATAATTTGACATAATCTTGTATAGTGGGCCAGATGCAGAAAAGCCTGGCATATCTTGAAATATACGTTCGCATATTGTCGTGCTAATTCTGAAATAACATAAGTGCACTCAATATTTAAATCCGAAATGACATAAGTGCAGTCGATGCTTAATTCCGAAATGACATAGGTGCAGGCTATTTACATGTTATTATGGTGCACATATGTCATTTCGGAATTAAGCATCGACTGCACTTATGTCATTTCGGAATTAATGATCGAGTGCACTTATGTTATTTCAGAATTAGTACTACGATATACTATTGGGTACTCCAAAACCATAAACCAACTTGTCAACTACGCATAATATCATGCAAAGCTTTACATACAATCACTAGGCAGTACCCCTTTTTTAGCCGACAGGATAAAGATTTAGAGTCATTGTAATCGGTAGTAATTTATTACATACCACCTTATTTGCAGCCCTGAGGAAATGTACAAATTATAATTGCACAAATCGTGCTTTATCAACCCTGATCTACGTATTACAGATATTTAGACGCACCAGTTTAACTATTCATATTAAAATGATGGCTCCAGCTCAAACCGGTTACCCACGTGTGGGTATTTTGAAAATGTAATGCGTAAAAGGAACTTATTTGTTGTGGATGGTAACAACTTTTTAGATTTAATAACAAGCATTTTCATTCTAATGACATCTGCTCACACAATGGGATGAAATATTTCAACACTCGCATATTTTTTTAATTTTCGTTAGATCACCAGAATGTACGATACGAAATGGAAAATTTGATAAATGAAAATACCCCCTGCGCATCCGGCCAAACCTCAAAATTGAATTAGAATTGTTTTGTGTGAGTCTTATTGTCTGCCACGTTCTCTTTGATATTACAGAAAATAATTGTTGTCTTTTTGAGCAAAGCTGATATATAACGAACTAGGAAGACAGATCCAGGCATCAGTCATCACCAGTTATCCATCAATATTAATAAATTTACGAGTAACTTTAACATTTTGAAGAAAATGGTTTCTAAATCGACCATTCTGATTGTCCTGGCTGTAGGTCTTGTCTGCACGGCTAATGGTCAGGGTTCCTCGTGCAAGGATAAGTGCTGGCAATATCTGCAGTGCAAGAACAGCTGGTACAATTATTTCAACAGTCCATCTACAGAGTCCTTGTGTACCAAGCCGATAGGTTGCAGTTGTGCTTGTATGACTGGGTAGGTTATTTAAAACTTTTTTCAGAAAACTATAAATTTGTTAACTTTTTTATAAATGTTTTATTTGCAGGACTGGCTCTGCCGCTGCGACGACGACGGTTGCAGCTACCCAGGCCGGTACTTGCGGAAGGGATTGCTCTACCTTCCTTTCGTGCAAGTACACGTGGGAAATTTATCATGGAATGCCGTCAGTGGTGAAGAGCTTTTGCAAGGATCCGGCTGGTTGTGCGTGTGGCGCCATCTGCTAGTAAGTTGGTTATTAATTTGTAAGTTGGGACGATTTGATACCATGAGTGGGAATATTCAGTGACCAAGCAACTGCAACAACTGCTCCATCAGCGAGTACAACGGTGGCGGCGACAACTACTCTGGCGGCGACAACTACCATGGCGGCGAGTACGACATAAGAAAGAAAGGTGAAATGAAAGAATGTGTAATGGCGGTTACATCTGAAATGAATAAAATTAGCAATTTAATGTTACTAGAGGATATGAAAATAAAATCTGAATTACCATTCGACAGTAATAAATAAAACTACTAAAGCAAAAAAATTCATTATGGCCAGAAATCCATACGCATGGGTTACGCATTTTACAGCATAAACATGTGTTTGGTAATAGACATATTTAGAAGTTTCCTTAAATCCAGTGAAAATTTCTAATTGTCTACAAAGTATCCATCTTCATCAAACCCTACTACTGAACATTAATAAAAACGTCAGACCTTATAAATTCCATAGACCTTGGAGTAAACTCTTATATTCTCAAACTGATTTTGCACAGCCTTAAAATAGTTAACTTTCGATATCCAAAATGTCTTTAATCTAATTGCTTCGCAAATTAGCTACAATTCATTCCGTCTTGGAAAACAGTGTACACTCAGAAAAATCTGGTAATACATTCCTAATAACGTGTATTACCACGAATCTAGTAATAGAACACACTACCATCCGTGGTAGAAAATATGCTACCAATTGTGTTACCAGTTTGCGTTAATAATGCAACCAGACTGGAAATAAGTATGGTAGCCTTCTTTTACCAGATATTCTACCATGTCGTGATATATTTCTACTAAAGGGGTAAAAGTGAGAGCGTCTCCTTTCTTCCTCCAGCGCGGTAATGCACCAGTCTCGCCCCGGCATTCTCCTTGGCTCGATTCCCATCAGGTTGGTAGAAAATTAATTAATAACCGTGATGACAAAATTAGTCAGAGTTTCAAATATTACAAGGGGGAAGACATTTGTCCCCTGCGATGCTGATGCAGATTATATTGGATTCTTGTCAAATGGTAAGAAAATATATTTTTAATTTAGATTTCTTCTCAATACAATAATAATTGTAAAAATTTATTAATATAAAATACTTTTCTGTTTAAGTTAGAGCAAAGTTCAACTTGGAGGAAGGCGATTGTATCGAACTCGAAGACGAAGAAGGGACTGAAATCGACAGTGAAGTCTTCCCACTACTTGTAGGCCAGTCGTCTATTCCGAACGTTGTGTTCCAAATAAAGGGAGGAGTTTTGTCCACAACTGAGAACATTACCCCCAATTGCTCACAGGCGGTTTTTTATGGTAAGACGTCAACAAATTGTTAAGTTTAAATAACAAATTGCGGTTATGATTAAATACTAACTAAAAAATGCTTAATTTTTTAGTTAATAATCCTTCAAGTTCAAGCTTCTCAACCATCGCAAGTCCAACCGCCGCCCAAGAAGTCGAAAATTATAAACAGGTAGGTTATTTTTTAACAAGTAATTTCAGTATTTAAATTTATTCTGACGCATTTTTTTTAGATTCTGGTCTGGCACATGGAACAGAATTCTGAGTTGGAAAATCTTGTACATGAATGCAACAGTAAAAAAATTTGTGGAGCCATCAGCTGTATCAACATTGATTAAAGAATTTGTTGGAAGATTAGTTCGTATTAAAGGGTAAATATCAATTAATTAACTAAATTGTCTCAAGTAAATATTGCAAATAATATTTTCTTAATTTGTTATTCCATATTATTTCTACAGAGAAACACCATCCACCAGAGAACAAAAGTTATTTGCAAAAGCTATTGTTGACCTCGTTCCAGCATGGCGGTATCCTGGGACGTTAGACGGAATCGTGAGTAATAATATTTTTATTAATTGAAGGTTCTGTGGGAAAATTTATAGTACCTCTCTTAGGATATCTTATACGATGAGGTCAACAGATCCGGTTTACTTCTTTTAGTACAAGCGAGACTTCGAACTATTCACAAAAATGTAAAATGCGGAGACACAATTACACGTGGACCAACTAGGAAGAGATTGGAACTAGATTCTGGTGGCCCACTTCCAAAGAACTCGAAAGTATAGTTGCAGAGACCACATCCAATTTTGATTTACTTATCCAAGAATTAAATAGTACATGTCCAAAAAATGGATTACCGGAGATTTCAAGACTAATGAAAGAAACTTTGCCACATCGTGCTCAGCTGAGACTAACCAGCAATCCGTCCCTTCTAAAATTGTACCCAAAATTTGCAGAGTACGATTTTCTGGTAACATTTAGCCTATTGAATGTTTTCCACTGTCGCCTAATTTAATTTAAATATGTTTGTTTAGATAAATCAAGAATTTTCTTTGATGTTTGAAGACTCTGCGAATAAATTCCTCGATGCGTGGCCAACTTTTTCGACGACTTTAATTAATCACGTGAAGGGGATCGAGGTCACTCCAGCGTTAAAGAAATTTCTTGCCACAGAATCTGGTTCGTTTCTACAATTCTTGAGATAATGTTTTAAATTAATTTATATTGTAATTAAATTATTGAAATAACGGGTAAACATTCTATCATAGGAAAGTGGGATGACTCAATTTTTGCGTTGCTTGCACTACTGCAATTAATTCCTCCGGCACCACAGGGGAAGGGGAAAGGGAGTCGTGCTAAAATTGAGGACGCACGAAACCTAGTCGTATCTTTTTACAAAGTTTGCAATTTTCTAATTATTTATTTATTTTAAATACTAATTAACCTCATTTTAATTATCAACAATAAATGTTTTATTAAATTTATGTATATCTTTACAGAGTCCTACTCCATTGGAATTGATGTTGGACACGTGGAGTTCTGGGAAGACGCAGCCAAATTTAGTCTGCATTGGTGAATCGTCAGCTGCGATTTCGTCTTACTTCATCGTTTGTGATAGAGTGCTCATCCCCATTAACGCCAAGAGTTCAACAGAAGCTATCGACACACTTTTCAAAACCCATTACGTCCTAGCCACTGAATATGACAAGAATCTCGTTGGATTCTGGAAGTTCATTCAAGCTTATATTTATAAGTTAGACGTAGAAACTACCCACCTACCACGCAAAGTTAAAGAAGTATTTGCACAATTGTGCAACTTTATTAATACAGATTAGCTATAATGTTTACCTGTCCTGAATGTGGTAGGATATTTGCAGGGGTTAGCGAGATAGTAAAACATTTAAAATACTTCCATCTTTTTGGCCACCTTAAATTCCCAAAATTAGTTTGCCCTAGTATCTCTTGTAGTGTAGAAATTAGTACATGGAGTGGATTTTTGCGTCACATAAAATCACACGGGGTAGTTATAGATAATAATGTTACGGATATTTTGGAGGACAATGAAAACAATATAACTCCTTCTGTTATTAGCAATCCATCATTAGAATTAGAACATTTGGAGCTTCGTGAAAACATTTCCGTAGACTTAGGTAAAAAAATTTTGACCGAATTGCTTGCTAAATTTTGCTCCACACTTTTGTCCACTGGGGTGAAAAATTCAACTGTAAATTTGGTGATGAAAGAATTAGAATATTGTATCTCTGAGCTGTTAAATTTGATCATTAAGATGTCCAGCCAGTTAGTTAATGATAATATAGAATTTTTGTGTCAAATCACAGCATTGTTATCGGCATTTGTAAATATGAAGTCTAGTTATAAACGCCAGAAATTTTTTGAGAGGAGTGATAAGTTTATTCTTCCTATTGAGAAAAGTTTAGGTTCGAGATTTGAGGTTCGTGTCCGAGATAATAAGCGACAACAAGTAGTAGTGTCTGACACTTTTATGTATATTCCGTTACTCAAAACCTTAGAACAAATTCTCTTATCTCATGTTGGATCCAGAATTTTTAATTCTGATAGTTCCGTTGCAAGTAATTGTTACGAATATTTTAAGGATAGTTCAAGTTTTAAATCCAATAAGTTATTTTCTAAATTTCCCAATTCGATTCAGCTCCAATTATTTTATGATGATTTTGAGACAGCTAACGCATTGGGCTCAAAGCGAGTTATCCATAAAATTGGAGGGTTATATTTTACAATTAGGAATCTTCCGGATTATTTTAATTCCCAATTGAGCCAAATCAACTTGCTAGGTTTATTTTATACAGAAGATGCAAAAAAATACGGGATTAATTCTATTTTAAGCCATCTGATACCTGATCTTAAGATTCTAGAAAACAATGGTATTAAAATTAATGGGAATGTAATTTACGGAACAATATGTTCAGTTGTCCACGATAATTTAGGAGGCAATTCAATTTTAGGTTTCGTCGAGTCATTTAATTCCAATTATTACTGTCGTATTTGTTGCACTTCAAAATCAGAGGCACAAGATGCGTTTGACCATAATCTGATGGTTATACGTGATAGAAATAATTATGAGAACCACCTTGCATCGAAAACTTTTGGTATACAGTCAGAATGTGAGCTTAACAAATTGCAGTATTTTAATTTTCTTGACTCTCCTACCGCTGATATTATGCATGACCTTCTAGAAGGGGTGGTTCCTTATGAAGTTAAAATTGTCTTGCAGAAATTAATTAGTTTGGGGACCTTCACCTTGGAAAATGTAAATTTAAGTCTATTAGCTCATAATTTTGGTTACTTAGAATCTGGGAATCGCCCAAGTCCAATTAAATTAGATGGGAAGGGTAATAAAATAGGGCAAAAGGCAGCACAAGCTTGGTGCTTAATTAGACATCTGCCAATTATTTTAAGAGATTTGATAATTAGCGACGAAGAACTAAAATACTGGGATTTGCTTTTAAAATTGTTAGAATGCATGAGCTTGATATTTTGTAGAAAATTCTCAGAGTCCACAATTGAATCTCTTCGTCGCAACATTATTGATCACCATAATCTTTTTAAAAAGTTGTTTCCTGATAATCGATTAATTCCTAAGCATCATTTTCTTTGTCATTATCCGTACATTATAAGAAAGATGGGTCCACTTGTCTCCTTATGGACAATGCGCTTTGAAGGAAAACATAATTATTTTACTAGTTAGCCCATAATACCAACAATTTTCGAAACATTTGTTATTCTTTGGCAATGCGACATCAACAATTTAGTTATCATGTGTTTAATAGTAGATGTTCGTTTGAAACTTTAAAGACAGATAATATTTTATCCATTAAATTGTCCGAATTTTTAGAATCTTTCGATGTAATTGAAGAATTGCGAAAGTATCCCAACTACACAGATTGTGGCTTAGATACGAAAGTTTTCACAACTAATCAAATATGGTTTCGCTCTTATAATTATCGACGTGACTTTGTCGTGTGTTTTGGATTTGGTCCAATTTTCCCTATGTTTGGAATTATAATGGACTTTATTTTATTAAATGACGTAGTTTGTTTATTACTTGTTAGAGAAATTAACGTAGAATATTTTGAACGAAAATTGTTTGCTTACAAAGTAAATGTAAATAATGATTCTTTTAGATTAATTGGTGTAAATAATTTGGCTATACATGAATGTATGGAGCTGCAACAAAATGTGAAATTGGATAGTAATTATATAGTTACGAGACATCACCTGTAATTAAATTGTATGTAGTACTTACGATAATTAACTTTTACACTTAAATATAACTACAATTTGCTAAAAAAATAAATAAATTTGTTTATAAATAAATAAATGAATATCAACGTCAGAGGAGCTATTATTATTGCATTATTTACTACCAGGACGTATTACCAAGCTTTTACCGGCTTTGGATATGCATATTACCATTATCGTAGTACTTATTACCACATCTCGGCATACCTTCTACCAACGTAGTAACGACGGATCTGTTGCTGCGCGGTGGTAGACTTTTTACCAGCGCAGTAGAGTCACATATCGTCACCTAGTAACAGAATGGTAGTAGAATTTTTCTGAGTGTAGGCACAGACTATGTAAAAATCAGTTTATATAGGTTGTCATCTCTTAGATAAACGTTTTATCAGTTATTGATAATTATCGATTAATTAATTATCGATAATTTATAAAATTATAAGCATTGTTGTATTAATGGCCTGTATTTATTTAGTTAATATTCGAAACTACCATTGCAAGATGAAGTTGTAAATTTGCATGAACTGCTACGCGTTGAAAAAAATATCTGAATTTACCAAACTTGTATAAATTTTAAAAATCGTCGAAGCATCTTAATCGATAACCATCAAATCAATGACTTCCTAGATGTGCATTATAAATATTTTATCAAACATATACTTGGCACGCACGAGTCGAGGAAAAACTTATTCAGCATGAAGTAACCAAGTTTTTGGTTGATTAAAACACGCAAATTCAAAGTGAAATACATATCAGTGTAGACTAAATATGTTAAACTTTCCACAAACTTCTAGAAGTCTCAAGAATAGAAATCAAAAATGTTGAAATTTCTTCGTGATGCCCTACTTTTCTTGTTAATAATGTCCAACTGCAAATTTAAATCCTCTGCAGGACGTCCTAATTCCGTCAACCTATACGATTTCATACCAGCGGGTTGTAGCTTTGATTTTCAAATTATGTTTGACGATACCATTAATTCTGAGCAATTCCATAATACTCCAACAACCCGAGGGAAATATTCTCCAGTAAAAGTTCTGTCCTTTCCACGAAATCCCAATTTCCTTGAAGGTTTTAATCTTTACTCAGATCCACAGAATTTAGCGAAAGCCATTTTAATTTCAAAAGCGAGATTCGCGCGATTCAAAATTAGTTTAGTGATGCCCTCAATGTTTTTGCGGGAAGTAAGTTCTGACCATTGGACGAACTGGTTGCACCCACCGATCATGCAGGAAGCATATTGGCACGAAAATTTGAATCAGTTCCATTACGCGGTAAATAATGCGGTGAACGTGTTCGTCATCTGGGTCACGATGTTGGACGAGGAGAGATTTAACCCACCGTTGATCACTTATTCGGTTAATATCGCTATTGCGTTTGTTACCCGCGAACGAGTGAAGCTTAAAATTTGCATTCCTCACGGAGATGAAATGAGGGAAACGCCTTATTACAGTAGTTGCAAGGAACTAAAAACTCGAGGTGTTGTCCCGATGATTTTCAAATTCGTTCGAAATCCAAAAACTTTTTATTATAAAGGGAAATCCATTAACTTCGCGCTAATTTCATCTCAGAAGTTGATTAATCCGTTTAAGTCGAGAGAAACGAAAAAGTCCGAAGAAATCTTTGCGCAGATCATAGGTCGTCATGGGAACGTCTCGTTTCTCCCATACGATTATTATAATTCAACTAATCCTGCAATACAAATTGGGAAATTTACAGTGTTCGATAGAAGTTTGAGAATAACGATAAAATTCACTGGGTGGGAATTTCTGTCATGTTATAGAGAGAGTAGGATTGACTTCCGGTTTTGCATCACCCCGTTTCAGCCCGCGCTATGGGTTTCGTTAGCTGTCTCGGTGGCTTTAATAGTTTGGGTTACGGTTCTAGTCTTATATTCCACGGGAATGTATGAGGTCGCATTTTCCCCTTGGCTATTCATGCTTGCCACCCTTTTCGAAGAGACGATTCCGATTCCGGGGCAACTTGAGAAATTGTCTTGGCTTCGAATGATAATAACTTCGTGGTGTTTGATGTCCGTGATTTTGACAAATTGTTATAACGGGTTGATGATTACGGAACTGAATGCGCCATTTAGGTCGTACTCCAAAGAGACGTTCCCAGATCTTAGTTGTGGTCAGGATTACAAAGATGGGGTGACATCCAACTATGATTTCGTTAATAAGGTCGTACCGTATTACGAAGCCATTACGAGATACGTCCAGAATGTGGAAGATGGTAACATTACAGGATTAGAAATGGTTTTGAAACATGCTAATTCCGTTAAAGAAAACTGGTTTAGTTTGCTTTCGCACCTTGCTGAAGGGAAACATTTGATCATGCCGGAATTCTTGTTACATCTTAATGAAAATACCCCATTAAATAGGGTAACAGAAAATCTACAGGATCCAAATCCCCGCCCAGTTGGGAATGTTCTAAGCTCTTTCGACCTCTCGGAGGTGGGGAATTTGAATCTATTGAGGCCAACACATGCTCATTTTCCGCGCTCCTTCCGAAAGGCTACACACCATCATTCAAGTTATTCAGATTTTCAGAAACTTGTCGAAAGTGAGATAATCTCATGTGGGAAATCTGCGTTCATCGCACGATCTGAGAATCTTGCCGCGGAGTTTGAATTCTTATCAAAGAATTATTTGTGGATTAAGTTTACGAAAGGGATACAGGTTCGAGAGCCTGACGCCTTTGGGTTACTTTTCGATGGCGAGTTTGCTTCAAGGGTTCCAAGGTATTATAAAATCCTGGTAGAGTCAGGAATTTATAACAGGATTAAGGAAGAAATGCGAGTGAGGAAATTTTCCGAAAGGAAGGCAGTTAGTGGAAGGAAGGATGAAAACTTAACAATGGAGCTGGATGGGGGCATCTTGACAGTGTTTGTGATATGTGGCGTGGTGTTGGTGGGAGCCATGGGAACATTTCTGGCAGAGTTTTGGAAGCCAATTTGCCTAATTTTGATTACATTTGTGAGACACAGGAGTAGAAGGATTAGCCAGGCATGGTTGAACAAGAATCAAAACCCACCTCTGAGAAAAGCTTTCGGCAAGTTATAGAGTAAGCAAAGTAATCCTGCAGCAAGTAGTTAGTTCTAAAATGTTAATTTCTTCTGAAGTAAATAGGAAGTAAGCATCTGGGTAAGGTTAGGTTAGGTTAGGTTAGGTTAACCGCACCTAAGTAACCATCTACATGTGCATGTATATTCGCATCCTAGGTTCCTTAATATTGGCTTAGGCATGTATTTATGTACTTTCTCGTACTATGCATAAAATTTGGGGAAAAGCATTGAAATCTTTTTATTCTCTGCAAGTATCCAACCACACCAAACCCTTTTACTGCTGATCGTAAAACAAACACAAACCTGATAAATTGCACGGACGGTGGAGTTGTCTAGCGTGAAATGCCACGGGTTGCTTTCTATTACGAGACAGATTTTGTGCAGCCTTAAAATAAATAGCGTCGGGAAATAACCTCTGGAAATGTGTTTATATTTCCATGCCTGTTTAATGTGGCTTAATCGTAAGACCAAATATACTAGACCTTCAATCGTGTACTCGCATTAATGCATATGCGAGTATGATAGAATGCAAATTTTATATAAAAGGCATACTGTTTACTGAATGACCTAAATAAATTCGTTGTGCGTTAAATAGGGAGGCATTACTTGGATTATGGATAAGTATTTTAGGGTTAAAAATAGGTTCTGACTAATCTATGTGGTTTTTGCTTCGTGGTTTCTTGTACCAATATCCTTACCCAATGTAATTTTTATAAACCTACCTACCTAATAAATAAATACATATTGTCGGATGCACACCCATTCTTCCTGATTTCCAAGAATTGTGAATAACATACGAGAACCTTTACTAAGAATTAGAACGTAGCTGTAAAAGTATAAACACAATAAATACATACATATTTGTTTGTTCTGAAAACATTTGCAATTTTACAAATTTTAAGTAGAGAAATGGTTAAATAAATATTTATTTTGAAAAGCAAGGCAACAAATAATATTGAAATGTTGGTCTTAATAATTTTTATTTTTCAATATTATCCCACGTTGGGGAAAATGATAAACTTAAACGATTCAAGTTACGTACAAGGTATTGGCAGACTAAATACGAATGGTTGTCGTGACGTGGGGAATGGGTGTAAGTGAAGATATTTAAAAATTATTTAACAAGTATTTAAGTTTTAGGTAATTTTGTACTATCTATAATTTCCTTGCTTTCAGCGGTAGGAGATGAAGATTTTGATGACTGTGCAGCTAAGCCGAGCTATTTGATGAATCAACGAAATAACGAAATGTAGGAAAATTAATCAATATATGTAAGTTAAGATAAAAGCTCCAACAACATTTTATTTTGTTACACAATCAAATAGATTCAGGATTTCAGATAATGGTGAAATATTCTTGGGATTTAATATCTTGATTGATTTTCCATACCCGGTTTGGCTGCGGGTTGTGGATGGAGAGTCGAAATTTTGTGTCGTGACGCCTGCCTGGAAACGGGAAGTTGATAATGGTTTTTCCGCGAAGATAGTGATCTATTGCTCAATATCCGTTGAAACTATTTATGAAGCTGACGATCTTTCTGGGGCTTCCGTTCCTGATTATTAGCGTACTTGAAGTATGCCTTGGGGAAGGCTTAGAGGGGAATTGGCTCTGGTTAATTGTTATTTTTAGGCTGTTTCTATTTACAAATGTAATCTATGGTAGTTATGTGTTTGGAAATAATTGGCAAAATTGGAAACGTGGATGTCTAAATGTAAAGAAAATATTGTTGTGCAGTTAGCTGTATTGATATGCCTCGTAACAAGAGAAGCTTTACATAATAATTTTAAACGAATCAACAATAAGTGGAATTCTGGTGTGATAAATAATTATCATAAATAGTGTAATTTAAAAGTTTAAACCTTAAAGTTTCCTAACTATGGAAGGATAATTATGAACTCATAAGTATCGTATATAAGAACGCTTTCTTTTTGTATTGAAGTTTTAGATATTTTTAGGGATATGTACCTGGGTTTAATAATTAATTGAGCTATATAAATATTCTGACGGAAAAAGAACAATACTTTAAATATCCAGGATTAATTGACTGTAAATATTTCTAGTAATTAAGGAAATAATATGTTATCATATCCCAAATATCATTCTATAGGATTGGGTAGCCCATTCTATGCCTGTACCAGTGATGAGTCATTCTACCATGGAGGAAAATCCTGGTGGAGGGGTCGTCCACTGATTGCTATTCTATATGAATGTACAGCAACCCAAGCAGCCACCGAATTTGGGATAACATACAGAGGATATTCCAAGAAGTACCAGCCACGGTAATTCTAGGGGTTGGGTATGACGCACAATCGTGGTATTCTCTAAATTTGCATATGTAATACCCAAATAGTTAACGAACATTTTGCACTATTCACGTTTTCTCTGCTGTCAAAATTGCCCCCACAATACCCTCCAAAGTTTGGGGCACTCAGAAAAGTTTTTCCAGAGACGGATTGAACCAGAGAGCGGTTTTTAATAAACTTGCCTCAAATGGATTCATCGTCGGTCGAAAGTACGTTCCTAATGTACTTAAAAACGTTGGAATCAAGAAGATACTAACAGCGGTTGAACCACCATCCCCACGAACAGCATACCCAAGATCCGGAAGAACCAACAAGTTTTTCCAGAAAATGATTTTTTGGCCAAAAACGAAAATCCACCAACCCAAAGTTGCATGGCTAAAATGTTCAAGGATACTAGGGGAACAGTTTTTGGGTCATTCACAATGACCTACAGCAAGTTACTCGTAGGAAATCCCGAGTTCGTGCTCTCAATCCAACTTGCATCAAGAACGTCGACAGCTGGATTCAAGGATTTTAAAAAAAAGTTTGGAAATAACCATCATTCCCACTTCAGAAACTCCCGTTACGTCTCCTGACATCAGTCCGATGTTTTATTTTGGTTTCAGATACTCAAAACAGAGGCTTTTTTAAAGAAAAGTCGCGTAATTTTTAAGGGTTTTGGAAAACTCTTCAGGAGGAGTCGCGCAGAATCACCCTGAAAATTGTGTCAAACGTCATGACTGCTTCAAAAAAGTGATTGATACTTGTTAGACAAACTAATGGGCATCACATTGAACCAACTACCAAAATTCACAAACGAAAAATAAGGCTCCAATAAATTATGGTAAGGTGGCTGGTACTTCTTGGAATATCCTCTGTAAAGATATCATAAGGATATCCAAATGTCCGTTTTTGGATATCCGTATTTATGTAGGACGTCCTCTATGTTATATAAGATACGGAGACCTCTTAGAGACGTCGTATTGATATCCAAAAAACGGCCATTTGGATATGTAATAATTTCTTAAGGACGTCCAACACGTTGGCTGCTTGGGAATTCCTCGGTCGCGCTCCGTAAGGCTGTTCTGACAGGTTTTAAACAAGAGAGTGCGCCATGAGCTTTTTATATCAAAAATATCTTCGAACAAAGTTTTAACCATAAGTAATCACCCTTGGAGGACTGTCCACTTTCCTCTACTTATCGATTTAGCTTCCAAAAAAATATAGCAATTTATAATTGACGGAAAGCCAGAAACCTACACACTCCCATGTTATACGACTTATATAAGTTTCAACTTTTTGATCGTGCTGTTTAGTTAATTGGTGCAACAATTTCGTGATACTTATTAGTGTTCGTTGTGAGAAATGTTCCATTTAAAATGTTTTACATGCGCAAAACTTTTGCCCTACGTGACCAAGACAATTTAAATATGTATTTGGTTGACTGGATGGGATGTTAGTAATTATCAACACGTGTAGATAAATAGCTTGGTGGTTATTAGATATACAGTAAGGAAAATTCAACAAATGCATACATATTCTAAAAATGTCGTGTTTAAAATATTTCCGAATTAGATTTTCAACAGCAATTTATTTTAATTTGATTTCTACTTCGGTATGTTTGAAAATTCCGCCTTATCTGGCTGAATGCACGTTTCATTTAAAGACAGATCTTGACGCGTCATCAAACATTGATATTTTTCAAAGATCGACGTTGTCAAGGCAACCTCCGGTTATTTTGGAAGATACGAACTCAACTGTGGTGAATTCGTACAAAGTTTGGGAGTCATATGGTAACGCAATTTTGAGCACTTATCGCTCGAAAATTAATTATAAAAGAGTTCAAAGTCGATACAAGATATGTCTTGTGGGTGTGATCTTCTCGTACTTGTGAAAAGCGCAGCTTTTAAGAATGCAACCCATCCCTCCTTCCTCTCATTAATCGTGATTGCCTCAGGACATTGATGGATTAATGTCGTGATCATCATCGCGAATCTTCTCTCTCAAGATACAAGTTTTTAGACACAGGAATGGAAACCCACTTTCCATTCCTGTCTATTGAAAAGCGCAGCTTTTAAGAATGCAACCCATCCCTCCTTCCTCTCATTAATCGTGACTGCCTCAGGACATTGATGGATTAATGTCGCGATCATCATCGCGAATCTTCTCTCTCAACCCACTTTCCATTCCTGTCTATCTGACCGACGGACCAATGACGATATAGCATATAGGTATACTCATTAGGTACCAGTTTACTATATAAACTGGCAGCAGCCACAGCACTGGGGTCGTTACTGGTAGAACGAGTCCTGACTGCTGCTGGCCTGATCCAACCTCTTTGCTATTGTGTGTGCAAGAAATAAAGAGAATAAAAGTTGATCTGCTGAATCTCAACCTGTCTCAAGTCGAGCCATTTATTTCCTCATCTCCTCATCTCATCTCATCTCCAAGTGACCCAGCTTCCTAGCCCCAGCGGGGTCATTGAAAGGGGCTAAATCATATTTAGCACATTTCATTGGTACCCACGGCGGCGTCGCCCTGACATAGGGTGAAAAGAACCGCACCCCCTTGTCTTCCTCATCTTCTCGACTTCAGTGTGACACCGTGTCACAAAAGGTGAGTAAAATTTTCATGACTTCTTAAATTCCCCCACTCTCCCCATCTCCACCATTTGCCGTCCCACCATTGGTCCGCAACCGAATCTTCCACTCTTGCTGACCATACGTCCTTATTCGAACCCCCCTACGACGTACCGACAATTTCCAACAAAACCAGAACATTTGAAAAAGGACGGAGAATAGCACGCAGTAAGAACCAGACAGTAACAGATAGACGAGAAATAGTCTCACTTCACCTAGGGTCGCGCCCTCATTACATTGCTATTTTTGCCCCGACTGTACAGCGGGATGACTTTTAATAGGCCAGAGTAGCCCCCTTTTTTTTGTCCGCCAGTGCGCCGACTGATTTTGCAGAAACATTTGCCGCCGTAGAGCGAGGACATTTGAGCAGTAGTCTCAGTTTTACCCTGCCCTTATTTGATATAAGTCGTACGCATCTTTTGTTGTCTCAGTTGACCCCACAAACTTTTCAGTGAATTTGTTGCCGAGTGCAACCCGTGCCATTAGTATAGTATTGAGATTCTTGTGAGCCATATGGATGGACCCACGGGATCCCTATGCGCTTAGGTCCTTAGGACCAGTGCCTGATCACATTAGTTTCCACGCCCAACAAGCTGCGGCTCGCGCCGAGCGCAGACTCCCCCCTCCCGCCGACATAATTTCCGTTGTCCAGCCAGTTGCAGTTGGGAGGAGGTGCCTCAGACATGGGCCCACTTTCGGCATCCGCTGGTACGGATTCCGTATATTTGTTAGATGCACCTCACCCTCGCTCCTCTGGTAGGCATGTGACTTTCCTGGATAATCGCTCGACGGGGCGATATCCTCCCAATGAATCAAGGCACGTAGGGCAGGGTATCTTATCAAATGGTAGGACACCATACAATAATAATTTTGGTGGACGTTCTCCTCCACGACAGGGCCAGAATGCCCAACGATACAATATTAATGCACAGCCTTCAGGATGGCGCCGAAACAATAATGACAATAGGAGATATCTGGATGGTGGATCACGAACTAATGGTGGAGATGGGCGTGCAAATAACCGTCCCCCTCAACGATATAACGACAACCGGTCATACAATAACTCCCCGAACTCCCGATTTAATAATAATTCTCAATCCCGACCATCCTCCGGATTCTCGCATAACCGTTCCAATAACAGGTCTAACAATAATAGTCCCAATTGGCGCTCCCCTAATTCCTCCCGACCTAATAGCCCTTTCCGACCAAATACTGGCACGACTTCACGGAACTCCTCCCCACATAGACATTTTTCCAGGCCACAAACTCCACCAGCACCAACTCAGGACAGACGACCCTCCCCACCAGCCCCCCTACGTGACCCTACGACCAACGAATTTTTATGCCACATTTGCTACAAGCCAGGCCATTTCGCCGCATCCTGCCCTACCAAGCAATCAACCCGACAATAGATCACGATGCCTCCAACTGATTACACGGCTCTCCTAACGGATAAACCCGTCCTCCTTTATATTCTTATTCACATTGGTGACACTCTTTGCGTGGTGTACATAGACACCTGCGCCTCCACATCTTTGACCTCAATCCAATCCGCTCCCCTCATTAAACTTCCTTTTCCTATTCCCATTCGAGGTGTGGGTGGTTCCATCCAAATTCATGAAAAATCCACCCTTGTTCTCAATTTTGGCTCCGAAACACATACTTTGGAGGTAAATTATTTACCGACTTTCGATAAAACTCTTCTTCTTGGTAACGATTACCTACTTACGAAATTCAAACCCATCATTGATTACCATTCCGAGACAATTCGCATGTGCGCCGTAGATTTCCCATTTTTTACCAACGAACGTGACGCTCAGCACGCTCTCTACTTGAGCTCCACAATCCCAGGTGTCATCCACCCAACCCCCGAGCAGCTCCCAATCAAGGTTGTTGTCAAAGCAACGACTTTCGTTCCTGCGCATATCGAATCCTCGCTTGAGGTCGAGCTTCTCACCAAGCTCACCGATCTTCCTCCACTCTTGTTCGAATTTGATCAACGCTTCTCAGACCAGCACATGCTATTGGCACACGATCTGTTTGTCCAACCCTCTCTCCTCTCTTCTATCCTCGTTACCAATGTTGCATCACGCCCCAGACGTATCCCCGTTGGCACTACGATGGGATACCTACACCCCTCTGAACAAGTATATGAAGTTATAGAAACCAATACTGAAGAATCCACCCCCGATGCTCTCTTCCCCCCACTACGCGATCCCATCATGACTCCTGAGCAACTCAGCCAAATTAACATAAACCCAGATCTCACCGATGATCAACGTGAACGCCTATCCAAACTCCTTATGGGATATAGTGATGTCTTCTCTTGGGATGACTCTCACCGAGCATACCAAGGTCCTATGCCTGTGGGCGTGAAACTTGCTGACGTAGGTGATGCAACACCTATCGCTGTCAAACCCTACCCACGTAGCTTCGCTGAACAACAATTTATAGACGAACAAGTCCAAATTCTCCTCGACAAAAAAATCATACGACCAAGCTGTTCACCTTGGGCCGCTCCTGTTGTGTTAGTCAAGAAGCCAGACGGCTCCTGGCGATTCTGTGTTGCCTACATGAAAATTAATGCACTCGTCAAACCGGATCGCTTCCCCATGGGCTCCATGGGTGATTTGTTTCAAACCCTACACGGGGCGAGATGGTTCTCCACAGTTGACATACGTGATGGCTTCTTCTCCATTCCCCTCCCAGAAGATCAGAAAGAATACACTAGCTTCTGTACTGCATCGGGCCAATATGAGTTTGAATTTGTTCCAATGGGCGCAAAAAATAGCCCCAGCCTCTTCCTACGTGTCCTCAATTTCGTCTTCAAAGATATGGCCTTCGGGAAACTACGCCACCTTTTCATTTATGTCAACGACCTCTTTGCTACTCGGGAAATTTCGAAGATCACCTCATTCATATTCTTAAGATTCTCCTCCGCCTTCGGCGCACGAATCTCTCCCTAAAACCCTCAAAATCTTTCTTTTGTTACCAACAAATTCGGACCTTGGGTTAGGTATGCTCTCCCGATGGCTTTAAACCCGACCCTGCAAAAATTGCCGTCATAAAAGACTTCCCGCGACCCAACACACCAAAATCCGTACGATCTTTCATCGGCTTATGTAGCTTTTATAGACGCTGGATCCCGGGGTTTGCTGATATTTGTCGTCCTCTTCACGCCCTTACGGGCGCAAATATTCCTTTCGTATGGACAGAGGACTGTCAGCAAAGCTTCGAACGGCTTCGTCATCTCCTTTGCACGGCCCCTATTTTGGCCCCTTTCAACCCCCAAGCCCCTATCGAACTTATGACCGACGCTAGTAATTATGGGGTCGGCGCTGTATTATCCCAACGGAACGAGCATAATGTCCCCCAAGTCATCGCATATGCCTCGGCACTCATGAATGCCGCCCAGCGTAATTATGGAACTACACACAAAGAACTCTTGGCCATTATTTTCGCCTTAGAGCATTTTCGTATTTATTGCTTTCATGCAAAAATACGTGTTATCACTGATCATCATTCTCTCTGTCATCTCCAACGTTTCAAACGCCCAAGGGGACGTTTAGCTAGATGGTTGCTCGCCTTGTCAGAATATGACATTGAAGTTGTTTACACCAAAGGTACCAATCACGCGCCTGACTGCTTAAGCCGAGGTTTCACGGCCACAGCCGAAACAATGGACGATAGCCATGAGGTTTGGTACAATGACCATGAAGATTTTAGATCCCAACTTGTCAGGGACCAATCCACCGACCCCCGATACAGCACAATAATTGCGCAGCTAAAAGACTCGACATCTCACAATCCCACTCTCACCAACTCTTATCTTCTCCAAAACGACATTCTTTATTATTATAATTCCAATCACGCACGCAAACTTCTTGCTGTCCCACGTTCATGCATTCCCTACCTCTTGCACGTTTTTCATACAGACATACATGGTGGCCATCTGGGCGCCGCCAAGGTTATCCACAAATTACAACTTCACTGGCATTGGCCTGGTCTTCGTCAAGACGTACGTCAGTACGTAAAAAGCTGCCTAATTTGTGGCCAATTAAAAAGTAGAAATGGCCCAGGTGTAGGCCCATTACATAGTTTAGATGTCCCACCTCGTCCCTGGCATACGATAGCCTTCGATTTAATTGGGCCCATTCACCCTGCTAGCACCCCTGGGAATTTCCAATATATTTGCACGGCTGTAGATTACCTCACCCGTTTCGTCGTGACTGCCCCAATGCGTATTGCTGATTCAGACACGCTAGCCCGTTTCTTAATCAACCATATCTACTTTATCCATGGGGCCCCTTCAGTAATAATATGTGATAATGCCTCCATAAACCGTTCTAAACTGATCGAAGCCCTCACCAAGGGTCTGGGCACAACTCTCCGTTTTACGGCTCCTTATCAGAGCCAAAGCAATGGCATAGTCGAAAAAATGAATAGAAGCGTCTCCTCCGTTCTAAGCACCCTAATCCAACAATTCCCTAACTCATGGCATGTTTTCTTAGTCCCAGCTACATATACCATTAACACGACAGTTAGTAATGCTACTTCATTCACCCCATTCTACTTAAACAGGGGTTATGAACCTGTTTCCCCCCTTGAAAGTCAATTTGATTTACCCGATTTAATGGGGACTTATATTGAACGAGTACAAAGTGCTCGGGAAATCGCTAAACTCAAAATTTTGGAAGCCCAAGAAATATACAAAGAACGATGGGATAAAACCCATCGTCCAATTAAATACGAGGTGGGCGACCTCGTCTTCATTGAATACCCTAACTTGCATACCACTCCTCTCTCTCAAAAGTTACAACCCAAATTCGCTGGTCCATATCAAATCACCAAAGTTCTCTCGGATCTTAACTGTGAGGTCCGCCACTTAAACTCCAAAGCAGGCACTAAAGTTATGAACATACGAAAATTTAAACGCTACACGCCTCGACCACCCGACCTCGACTTCACTCCCTCCTTCCACCCTTCTCTTTTGGACACCATGTAAAGCCTCCGGCGCGTTTTCAATGAACCATACCTTCCTTACAGATTACCAAAATGAATCTCGCCCTCCTCTTTGCCACTGGATCCATTTTCTTGGCCCACGCCCTTGCTGTCTACATTCCTCCCACCATACGCGTTACCCCTGGTCTGTACTTTCGTCCCGTCCCGGACAACGTTGTCTTCTTCAGCCAAACAACCCCCATCTTCTTTACGGCCAACCTCACCATCCTGCGGACCCACACGTATGACCACTCCATTATGAACAAAAATTGTTCAGGCTTTACCCCCACCCAGGACATGATTCCGCTTTGTTTATTCTCCAACGATATAATTAAAAATCTGAACTTTCTCACGGAACGGAATAACCTTCTCACCCACGCGTTCCTCGACGTCGATTCGCATCAACATACACCAATCCAGCCGACAGATTTTGCTTCCCCAGGCTTCATCACTAAAAATACAGCAGATCAGGTAAATAATCATATCACCCGCCTCCTCGTGGGAGGTGACCTGGACGATCAACCCCGTCCGGCCACCCAGGACACCGTCGTGACCCGCGTCCGCCGCCAAATTGTTATGGCTGCCGCCGCTATCGCTGGCCTTGTTGGATATGTCTCGTCTTCTCTCTTCTCTTCTTCCTCCTCAGATGGACGGCTGATGTATAACAGCCTCCAGTCCAATGCGCATATCGATCATCAAAATATTATCCGGATCACCGACGACGTCCAAGCGCTACGCAACGACACTTTCGATGGCCTTCGCGACTCGGCCATCAAGTTCACCCAGGCAATGAATTACCAGCGGACCAAAATCAACACATTATACGATTCGTTCAAAACCGGCGAAGTCCGGTCGGCCATGATCCAGGCTCAAACCATCCAGGAATTGACGCGACTTGCGGACCTTGTCGCCTACCACGACGTCATCACCGCTTGTCAAAATAAACGCCTCCCCCTATCCCTTATAGATGCCGGACTCCTACGGGATGAACTCGACATCCTTTCTACCCACCTCAACCCTCTCGACCAGGAATTGGTCATCCCTATCAAAACTATCTCACCTTACTACCAACTCCCACTTGTCAATTGCCACCTACTCTCTGACAACGGTACTGCCACCATAATTCTACATGTTCCGATTCAACCACTCAACCGGAAGATCATCCTCCACGAGGTAATCTCCATCCCATTCAAACACCACGACGAGATCTGCCAATATAACATGCCGTCCACCTACGTACTTCTTACAAATAACAAACCTCTCGCTATTGAAAGCACACATGCCCACGCTTGTCAACCGGACAATGGGTACTGCCACTTCCGGGAATACTCTGGAACCTCCAAAATATTATTTTGCCTCACTCGCCTTGTTAGAGGAGCCACAAACGACGTCATCCGTGACTCCTGTCCCTTTTCCTGTCGGCCCTCCATGGGCTCCAGCGATATACACATCACGGAACTCGGGTATCAAAACTTCGCCCTCACCAACCCGCCTCATAATTCCAGCATTGAGTGCACTTTTCCGGATGGGCGCATGACACAAGAATTTGTCAAACCTGAACACACGGTTGGCTCCCAAATCATTCATCTCCCGTGCTCCTGTCGGATCAACATCCCCAGCTTTTCCCCGGTTTTCAACCCTCTCCCGTGCATGAAATCCAACTCACTTCTACCCGAAGTTTCCCTCGTCATTCCTACCTTATGGGCCAACCTCTCATACGACCAGGTCACCAAGATCATCATGGTAAAACCTGCCCTTCTTCCAAAAACATCCTACGAAAACATGTCCTCTATCTTCAAGCTCGAATGGGCCGATGGCAAAATCCAACACCCAGCACAAATCACCGAACTGCCTGATCTTCCAGCCTCTTACCATTTTTTTAATCATCTCAAAGACGAATCGCACGTCTACCAGGACTTCCTCGCCTTCCTATGGCAAGTCGCCATCTCCTTCGCGGTACTTTACCTATGGGCCCGCCATACCCCCTCCGTGCTACCCTGGGTTGCCACCACCGCGGCCTATACCCCTGTCGTCAAGGCTGCCTCGCTATTGGAATCAGCCATTCCCCTCTCCCCACCAGCCGACTGTGGCACAGAACAGAAAATCGCTCATCGCATCTTGATAGCCCTGATAACGACCTCCGTCCTCATCACCTTGGTTTTCGTCATATGTATGTTTGGATGTTTTTACATCTGTAAAAAACAAAAACTTCGCCAAGATTTCACCCGTATGGACAAGGACCGCCAACTTCGCTCGGCCGAACGACACAGACGTCGCGAACGGGAAATCCAGATGCAACCTCTCCAGGACCGGAACTCCGCCGCCAACTTTCCTCCTCCTCCTCCCCCAGTTCCTGGTGCACAGGCTTATTATCCACTTCCCCCACCACCTCCTAATACCCCCCGTTAAAAATTCCGCGCCACTTCCTCCCCTCGGTTAACAACCCCGATCACCCGGATCACCTTGCTGTACACCAATCTCATCCTCGATTTTAAATACATATTCCGAACTTCATATTCGACCATCTTTTCGAGCACAGGGCCCGCACTTAAACGATCAACCACTCCTCATTTTTTTTAAAGTACTACTAACCCAAAAAAATATTACATAAACCATAAAATGCATAAAAAAACACTTTTGTTCAGTTAGTCCATATTACACCTTATGCATTTTTTAATTTTAAATTCCGTAGATATACTCCATGGTGGATCCATGTTTCCCATACGCTAGGGTATCACACCCGATGCATCTTAGGTACATACATACACTTTTAACTCATTTCATATTCCCCCAACCAAAAAATTTGCTCTTGCATCAGAAACTCGCCTCCACTGCACGACAATTTTTGGGGAATCGTACCAGTAAGTATTACATTATAGCGGGAACCTGATGGTCCTCTCGACTCATCACCGCATTTTTTTAGGAGAACCAAAGACGGGTAAAATCGAAGAAAAACAAACAGGAGAATTTATTCTCCTGTGCCCTTTCTTCACATGTATATAGAATAGGTTAGCCATATAGCATAGCCATAGATTTAACAATCCACCACAGAATTCTTTCTGCAGTGTATTATTTGCACATAGATTTTTTTTAGATAATTTAGAGAATTTTGATATCTCACATAGGGAACCCATAGTACATAATACAACTCATCACGCCCTACGCTGTGATAGCTACTTTGTACCTTCTCGGCATTTCATGCACCGTGTACACGGCCCAGAAATACGCTTGGTACAAAGCTGTATATATATCTCTAGCAATAATACTAACCCCCGACACATTTTCGCCTACACCAACTCTCCCCCTCCTCATACGGATTCTTCATCTCCACACGTAAGCCCCGTGCTCGCCCCCGTACATCCATTTTCCCATCCAGAGACATAACCATAACTACGTGCCAACCACCCTTCCCCCGATGAATCTCAAAACCTGTTTTCAACGAGGACAATATTTTATGCCTACGTGCCAACTCACCCATCCCCAACTCTCTTTCAACTACAAATCACCTTCAAAAACCAGTTTACAACGAGGACATTTCCACTCCCCCAATCAAACCATCCTACAAGATAACGCCTCCTCCACTTGCCTGACGTCGCGCCCCAACATACATCACTACAAACATTCGTACTTCTCCTCAACCAGTCTGCTCTCACCTTCCACAGTGCACACATCTCTCTCCACCCAACCAGCTTACACCTAACCAACAATATTCGTTTACCTTACACAACCACGAAATCTGCTGACTTCTCCAACACGGGCTACATGCCTCGCTATACACACGGGGGCTACACCTACCCCGACCCTGTGCCCCAAAGTGTATTAGGACGTCGTATCCCTTCCCCTAGTCTCCTCGCCCCTCCCGCCCCCTCCGGTACTTGGGTCCAAGAGTGGAATTCACGTCTCAACCAACTCGTTCCCGTGCTTCTTCCACCACCTTCGCCCCCACCAGTATACCATCTTGACGACGAAGAAGTGCTCCAACCAGTCCCACCCCCCACAAACCACACCATCTCTCCCCCAGTTTACTACATTTCCGACAGTTCAGTGTCTTCGCATCGTGATTCCTCTCTTGATAGTGATTCTACATACTTTTCTTCGGCCCCAGCATCTCCCACTCCGTCAGACGAGGACATCTCCTTTATTGGAGCTTTTCATCGCGCCTCACCCCCAACCGTTGACATTACCACCCCACCTTTTTCTCCCCTAGGGAACCTCGAATTTAGTGACATTTCTTCTTCATCTCTTAGTGACTCAGTGTTGGCCACCTCCACAAGTGCTTCGTTTAGTACAGACTCATCTAGCAATTCGTCCCACTCGAACTCGTCCAACGAAATCACCTTCCTTGGCTACTTCGCACGAAGTACCCCAACCGGTAACAACACTCCGAACACTTCCTGTCCGCTCCCTTGCCTCCTCCCAGGAGACAGTGAATGTAGTGCGGTGCTCCAGTCCCACGCTCAGCCGTATGGAGACGAATTCCAAATTCCGGTAATCCGATTTTATTCTTCCCTACTTCTTGCAGGCCCAACAAACGGATGCAGCTACCCCCTCACTTAGACTCACCTTCCCCCAAACTCTAATGCCTCAATACCGCCCTCACCGTCCGGTAGAGGCAAACGCTCGTCGCCTTTACAAGGCCTTAACCACCCGAATTTGAGGCGCGGACAGTGTTCAACGCCGCCCTCGTCGCCCCCAATGAAGACTTCTTCGACACGTTCCGCCACCATCCATCCTTCTCCTCCCTGTATAAGGACATGAGAGATATTGAACTCCGCCAATGTAAACCAACTTACCCTTCGTCCCCTCCACCAAGCCCTGGGGTCGCTCCTTCATCCCCACAATACACACCCCCTCTATCCTGGACTCCAAGCCCGCCACCCAACTCCCCTAGAACCCCATCTCCCTCTCCCTTTGACCCCCGGCAATTAAGACGTCGACAACCTCCACCCTCTAACGGTGGAGCAAGTTCTGACACCACCGGCAGCCCCGACCCTGCCAATCCCACATTTCCACCTACCTCATCCACCGGGGAGCCCACCCCTCCGTCCAATAACCCCAACAACACAGTGCCTCCGCCCACCTCTTTTGACCTGCAATACTCTCGACGCCTATTTCACGATGTCACTCCCTTACGGGATCCCCCGGCAGACACCCCTCATACTCCTGACCAAGCTCAAGATCCAAGAAACAACCAAGTTCAGGATCCAGGAAACACCCCACCCGCTCTTCCCAACCCCCTCGGACTTCCGCCAACGACCTTTCAACATCTTCAACCCTACCAGGGGATCAAGTGGAAAAACTCCCCTTGACACCCAACCTTCCCTACGCCCCGTCTTCCCATCCTCCGCCGGCCTCAACATTTCCCAACCTCCCATTTGCATACCCCTTCACCCCTCCTTTTCCACTTCCTCTTCCACCTTTCCCTTATCACCCGTACCTACCTCCCTGGTTCGTCCACCCACCAGGCGGGCCCCAGCCCACCTGGCGGCTTCCTCCGCTCCACCCTATAAGACCCCGCCGACGGGCTCGACAGCAAAAATCCCTCCCAGTTCTACGCGACCCCGGTTTTCATCGGATCACATCCAACCAACACCCCCACCCATATCTTCCCCAAATTAACCCCCCCCGCTAAGGTGTGCGGGGGTGGGAATCACAAGATTGCTCCCAAACCTACACTTTTCCTCCTTTTATTTTCCTCATCTTTATTCAGGCTGTCCCTGATCATAAACTAAGTCCTCCACGTGACTCCAGGGTGTTCGATGGGGTTGGTATTCAAATTTTTTAAAACAATTCGAGGGTAGATTTGCGGAAGGGGCGGTCGTGGAGGTGATAACTGAAATTTGAGTCCATCTCCCAGGCTTTCCCCACGACTTGTTGTCCTCAAGTCTTGTCGCAGCTGCTTACCTCAGAATTCCAATATATGAGCCACAACATGTATCAGTCCCTTCAATCAATCAATTAATCAAGCAATCGGTGACATATTGTGTCCAGCTCCCCCACGACTTCCAAACACAGATGAAATGTTCCACCCCGCCCTCGTTCTTATTTCATAAGACCAGGCTCTCGTCGACTTGCACGGACCGTTCCGAAAAGTTCGCCCATTTCCTCGCACTAGTTCACGCAGGACAACGTGATGAAACGCTATACCGTATCCCTCCGTCCTTGAATTATGGACCCCTTCTCCAGGCTCTCGCCGAGTTTGTATAGCTCCAACCTTTCTTCATCTCATCGGCAAACTACACTGAAAAGGTTCGCCAATCCTTAATTTTCGAAGACCCGATCGAGAACACATATCTTCGCTTCTATTCCCGGACCATGGAACCCCACTTTTCCAAGCCAACCCATTCACCTTTCTTGTCGCAGCAATTTCGTCCGTACAATCAAATCCTTATGCTCACAGACACGGAGGAAATGCAACTCGCCACAGAACTTCTCCGGCTTCTTAGTGCTGGTCTTCACTTCACCCGGGAACACATCCTCGCAATGTGCGGAACATTTACGTCCAATCTTTCACCTCCACGCCCATTCAATTTCGCCGACTCTACAGCTGTGGATCCAAAATGGTATAACGAATTCACAGCCAGACACCCGGCATTATTCTCCCACCCCAGTATCCTCACTTATTATGGCGCTTACGGATTCTGCACACGACACAATGAAAAACTAACGATTTTTCCCCCTTCAACACTCCTACCGGCCCCAGCAAATCGCCATTTACTACCTCCACGCCCTCACAAAAGGGGCCTCCTGTCATACTCGTACCAACTTTGTTCATCTTCTCACCCCCCACGCTATCTCCCGCGTCTTAAACCACTCCACACCACGTATCATGACCAAGCCGATCCACCCATCCAATCGGTGGAAACCTCTCGCATCCAACCACTCTACCCGAACACACCCGCCGTCGACTCCAAACCATCTCCAGTACTCCCATCCACTTCCTCCAGTCCTGTGCCACCTACCAGCCAACCGGAACCCCCCAAACTTCTCCGCCATGCTCTTCTCCCCTGCAATATCAGTCAGCCGATCCGCCTCAACCATGCAAGCACTTATAGACTCTTCGCGTCGTTCATCGTCATATGTCGCCACGCCGTCATATGCCGCTCACATTGGCTTGCAACAAGGACACAAACAACAATACAAAATGAACAGAACAACCTCGAATTTTTTTTTCGATCACATTTTATTCCCTCCACACATTTCCCCACACAATACAAAAACCAACCACAAAGAAATGAAAATTATATCCAATATTCCACCCAGAATTCCTATTCCCTACCTCTGGGATTTCCCCAACAGCCCATCAAATGGCACATTCCATATGCACATTGATAGTCTCCATGACAATTCCGCTGATGATGTCTCAACCTCTCCATCGAACGAAATCTGTGTCCACAGGGACCCGTGGCTGGATGTTCACTCCCCTAGAACACAAATACAACACGTAGCTCACACTCAATCTTCACTCAACTACCCACTCATTTTCTGACAGCTACACAATATTAACTCTCCGGTTACCTGGTACGGAATTATCCTCCTACGTCGTCTTCTCTGTACTACGGACCGCACTGGAACAACGGGCACACACTCCAAAACCTCATCTGACGAATTTTCAGTCGCCTCATCGGACGACCCCTATAAATTCACAAACCATCATGATCTTCAAATTTGGTATCATTACCTTCACCTCGACTCTCAACACGCCCTCCTCCATCCACATTTTTTTTTGAAAACAAAAAAACAAAAAAGAGACACTAATTTTCTTACCGCCATATACTCCCGCGGTCGACTTGGACCCGCCGCTTCCTGCGCCCGGCTCGGCACAACCGCTCGTACACCCATGTCCACGCTCACCTTCTAGACCACAAAAACAACCATTTTGCAAACGTCACATCTCCATTCACCCACCATATCCTCAGGACTTGCTCTCTCTCATTCTCCCACTTCTCACCATTGACATCCTCGCGCGTGCGACAGCCTGAGGTACTACTCTGACCTTCGTCCTGATCGGTCCTACCACACCCCCGGCTGCCCGCGATACAGGGGCATAACCTGCCCCCGACCCCGTTCGCCTCGTCGTCTCTGCGGTGAGGTCCCCCTGCAAACCATATGCCCCTTACATGTCACATCATTCCAACTGTTATCACACCGTGCCAAGCAAATAAGGATGCGTACCACAGCTGGATCACACCCTGTCTCCAAGTCTTCCTCCTCCGTAGTAGAATCCCGCTCCGAATCCACTTCCATCGAACCCCCCTCCCCAATCCCAACGGCCGTGGCGTCATCATCTATCACCACGGATGAACGAACCAAACAATAACTACAATTTCACAACTTCTCCACAAATACCCAATCTCGCCTTAACTGACGTCAAATCAATGACCTCGCTGGCCGAGGCCACGCCGCCTCCAGCCGCCGCGTCACCATCTGGCCAACAAAATACAAATGAGCATCAACAACGTACTCCCACATACCCCTTCACCAATCCAAAATCACTACTCACCCTCTGACGTCAAATCCACAACCTCGACTTCTGGCTCCAGAACTCTACCCGGTACTCCCTCGGAACAAGGAAGGCGAGCAAGAACGACCCGACACTCCGGAAAATTGGAAGCATGCCCCAACACATACCCATGACCCACGTCTCTGCGATGAGGAAGTGGGCGTAGATTTCTACGCGCTTCTTCAGGGTTCACCTCCATCAAGGAATCAGGAGGCTGGTAGTCCTCGTCCTCGTCCTCATCGTCATCATCTGCCGAAGAGGTCCTTAGCACCTCCTCTCGCGCAAACTCCTCCAGGATCCCGTTCCACACGGTATTTGGAACCATCCTCGCCGTCACACTATTCAGTAAATCCGTCATGTACGGCATTCTCCCTACCAAGGGGGGGACGCCCGCCTAAACAACAGGAGCAAACTTCACATCAAATTCCCCCCTTCCTTCTTCCCGCCAGCCAACTTACCAGAATCGTTGCCCTATAGTCCATTATGAACTGTAGGGTCACCACGTCCACATATTGCGGCCCGAAAATCCACCCGTATGGATCCTCTCGAACCGCCCTCCTCAGCCGGACGCGAAACTGTAAACATATCAATAAATCCCACGACAACGACCAACAACTCCTAAGCTCTCTCACCCTCTCGGCTTCCTGTCCTCCCGTCGGTTTTGGAGGCCGATACCCCGATCCACCCATAGGCAGCGGCTTCATGTCAGACGTCCTGAGAGGAAGGATGACATCCCACCTTGGGTATCCTTGCAGCTGGACGACCCCGTGCGAAGCACCCTCATCTATGGGGCGACGCGTGGACAGAAACTCCAGTTTCGTCCACGAAGGGTCTGGTACCAATGGAGCGCAAGACACCCACACCGCCACCAGGGCCTCGGGCTCATTGATTCCCACCGCCCACTTTGGAACGACCAGATGTCCATAGTCCCCCCAGACCAAACGAAGAAGATAGTTGTCAGCCGATACCAACCTTGATTACAACCCAACCTCCATCATTCCAGGAACAAAATCCCGCCCTTCCAACAAAGACTGTCTTACCTCCAACCGGCTATCTCTTCTCGTCCTGGCACCCTTCCCAGCCTTTGTTCCGTAAAAAACGACGCCGCGGGAATACGGACCCTCACGCCCCGATAACTTCCCACGGTGGATTCCATCGTATTCACGGCCAGACGCCTCCCATCCTCCACCGGGTCAGAGTCACGCGCAAACTTCCCCAACTCGAATGAAAGTTTCGGAATCCATCGAGTTTGATAGATGCCCTCCCTATCCTGGCGAGCCGTCACCAGGAACCTCATATGAGGTCCTACCACAACCCTGTAAAAACAAACAAATGATTCCTCGTACATCCCCGCACCCACCTACTCCAACAGCTTTTTCTAAACCCCCCTCCCCGAACGAATAAAAAAAAAAAAAAAAAAAAAAAACCTCTCGGCTTACTCAAACTCCGGGTCCCTAGGCGACTGGCCCACCTTCATCTCCTCCGGTAGATACTCCCGGTAAAGATTCAAGTTATCCCGGGGTGGAAACAAGGCTATTTCTCCCGACCAACTAGGATGACGGAGGATGACCCCGCATCCATCCTTCAGACACAGCTCCCCGGGATTATGTTCCTCCGAGGGCCCATATTCCGAAATCCAGCACGCGAACCGGACACCACGAATCCTCTCAGTCAAGAAAAACCGCCGCCCCCTTCCCCACGACACACTACAAAACCATACAACCCTACTTAGGACTACCCCCCATAATTGGCTCTCGTAATAAAAGATACACGAGTACATAAATACATAAACACATCCAAAACGTACATTTTTCCACTGGTGGATCCGCCCCCCACACCTCCAGGCCGACCAGACATGACTCCCCGCCCTTCCGACCCCAAGCACGAATCCTCGACTTCCATCATCATCTTACAGGCTTAAAAAAAACAATATCTTCTAATTTTACTAATTAAAAACCTTTTTCCACGTTGCATTGTTTTCAACCAACATTTAATATATATTTATCCTCCTTTGTTATTTTTAGATTTACCTCGCCTACGAATTTTTTTTAAGTATAAGTTACTGTAGTGTATGTTTAAATGTACGTAATTGTAAGTTTAAAGATAAGCTTAAGTATACGTATTAGTTAGAATCCACAGATTTCACTGTGGCATATTCTTTATATAATAGCACACCTAAGTTAAGCTAATTTTTTTGTTACTTTTGATTTTCTTAGAAGTATACCCCACGTCAATTTTATTAATTATTTTCCTAATTTGATCTATTGTTGGTCCAACCTTTGTTAAGTTTTACTTCAAATTCATATTTCCCTCTTTAACGCTATTTTAATTTTTTTCCTCACCTAAGGGCTGGTATTTTTCCAATCATCAATAATTGTTAATTCTATTTATTTTAAGTTTCCCTCACTTCAGTCCGCTGTTTTTATTGTTGTGCATTTGTTATATTATTCTTCTACTACCTCACCTAAGTTTAAACTGCCATTAGCTAAGATTATTCTAATTCGCCAATCATTGTTAACTCTAAATTTTTCTTCTCAGGCCTTTCCTCGCCTGAGTTTAACTTTTCGATAATTATTAATTTTATTTTGACCTCACCTAGGTTCATAGATTTTATCATTGTTGATTTAAATTTTAATTTTCACCGCCCCTATATTTAGGCCTTTTTTCATGCTAATTTTTAATTCGTGCTCACCTACGATAAGCAATAGTTCACGATATTAATAATTATATTCCACCTAAACATAATTAGGTTTACCAATATTTGTTACTTTTCCCTTTTTATTGTTTTTTTTCCCTAGCCTAAGATTAGCTATTTTTATTTAAAAAAAAATTTTTTTTTAATTATTTTTTTTGCCTAAGATTAGCTATTTTAAGATTCATTTTCAATTTAATTTTAATTATTTTTTTCTAGCCTAAGATTCACTATTTTTTTTTAAATTTAGCTTTAATTTTCCTCACCTAAGTTTCCATGACAGTTTGTAATCTACACTTTTAATAATTTTTCCAACCTAAGCTATCAATTTTTGACAATCATTAATTTTATCTTTCCGCATTAAGGCCTCACCTAAGTTTGTCGATTTTTCATTTTGATTAATTTCCACCAATTGTTATGTAATTTTGTCATACATACTTCCCAGAATTGTCTAACCATTTTCCAGCCCTATGCACTTTGTATATTTTAAACATTTTACCATGTCATTTAGTGCCCCTCGGCATGGCACAACTCTGTTTCATGCACTTACACTAATACGTACGGAATTTTCTTACCTTACGTTACGATTGCGGGATCCACCACTGAAAAAAAAACAACTGGACAGTTGGAAACTTGCAGAAACCACGCACAAGCACTGCCACCACAGAAATTTGGACAACTGCAAAATAGACGCACGATCACTCACACCACTGACAATTGGAAACTTGCAGGAACAACGCACAAGCTCTTCCTCCACTGAAAATTGGCAAATTACAGAACCAAGACGCTCGACCACTCTCACACAGGAACGGGTGCAGTCGAATCTTTCATTTATATCCCTATTTTTCCCATCGTTTAACTTCCTGGACGAAGGCCCTCGTCCTAGATCGCATGGAGTTGAAAAGCGCAGCTTTTAAGAATGCAACCCGTCCCTCCTTCCTCTCATTAATCGTGATTGCCTCAGGACATTGATGGATTAATGTCGTGATCATCATCGCGAATCTTCTCTCTCAAGATACAAGTTTTTAGACAGGAATGGAAACCCACTTTCCATTCCTGTCTATTGAAAAGCGCAGCTTTTAAGAATGCAACCCATCCCTCCTTCCTCTCATTAATCGTGACTGCCTCAGGACATTGATGGATTAATGTCGCGATCATCATCGCGAATCTTCTCTCTCAACCCACTTTCCATTCCTGTCTATCTGACCGACGGACCAATGACGATATAGCATATAGGTATACTCATTAGTATGCCTATAGTATGCCTATAGTATGCCATTAGTATGCCGTTAGTATGCCTATGCTGCCAGTTTACTATATAAACTGGCAGCAGCCACAGCACTGGGGTCGTTACTGGTAGAACGAGTCCTGACTGCTGCTGGCCTGATCCAACCTCTTTGCTATTGTGTGTGCAAGAAATAAAGAGAATAAAAGTTGATCTGCTGAATCTCAACCTGTCTCAAGTCGAGCCATTTATTTCCTCATCTCCTCATCTCATCTCATCTCCAAGTGACCCAGCTTCCTAGCCCCAGCGGGGTCATTGAAAGGGGCTAAATCATATTTAGCACATTTCACTGGATGTCACCGAAGGATGCACCTAGACAAATATTTGTGGCTATGAAACAACTCATCGATGCATGGGAGCATCCACACTTTATATTTTTCCAAGATGTGCACCTGGGAATGTCAGAGATCTTAGAGTTTCCTATGTTGCCACATATTTCAACGATGGCGGTATTCGTCGCTTTTGGTAGGGGGTCCAATATGGATGAAATTATCGTTATTGTAGCGAACGGCAATAAGGGTTCTTTTAAGGATTTGGTGGGACCTGGTATTATGGAAATGTCGTCAACAAAGGAAGTTGTGGAAATATGGAAACGACTCAACAAGAACATTCGGGGGAATAAGATTTATGTTAAGATGACCCATCGAAGGCATAAAGTTGAATATTGTTCTATTTCTTCTGGAACAAAGTTGTACCGATTTTCCGAGAATGATTGTGTTAAATCGTCTTTCCTGCTAAATTCAAATGCCACATTGTCAAGGGAGGGGGAATTTTCGGCGGATGTCTTCAATTTGATTGGCAGCGAGACCTTGCCATTCTCAAAGGCAAGCTTGATCACGGACCATCTACAAAGATCTCTCGACTTGCATTGGATTACACATGGTGTACGAATTGACAATTACGCATTTTCCATCTTCATTGAGGGCAAGGAGAGAATGGCCAAAGCTAATTTGGCCGCGGTAATTCTCCCGTTTAACTGGAGGACGTGGTTGTGCGTTTTAGCTTCAGTGGTGGCCATGGGACTGGTTTTTTACGTTGGGTCGGTAGGGTCATCGGTGAGGTCATGTCTTTGGATAATGGGGAATTTGCTGGACCAGTCGGATTTAAGCCTTCTAAGGAAGCGGGGCATCATGATATTCCGAGGGATCAGCTGTTATCCCGCCTTGGCCTCTTGGACAGTGGGCGCACTTCTTCTTGGGTTTTTATATAAAGGTTCCCTCTATTCCTACATGACGTCCACACACGAACCATACGTGCCAAAAACCTTGGAAGCTCTCTTGGATGGGGATATTCCCATGGTGACGACGACGTATGTTAGCTCGTTTCTGAGTAGGGGCGCAGCCTCACCTTTACAAACACTGCTGGACGATTTTGCCATGATCCACGACAAGAATTCAATGTTGCATAACATAATTGAAAAAATAAATAATCGCACAACTTACATCCCCACATCTTTTGGAACTGTTCGCGTAGCTAAAAACATTACTTTGTTCCAACCAATTCATACCTGTAGAAATGGGTACATGTCGGAATGTGAAGATACGACGACTAAAATTCTTGGGAAGAAGTTTGCTATTTTTAGCATAAAGCAAGATATCGCGGCATTTTCGAATTATTTAAACCAATTTTCGCGCTGGACCGAAATCCCTAATGGAAGTCCAAACCCGGTCACGTTGCACGTTCCTTGGATCATGTTTTATAATTTTGTCTACGCAAGATTTTCCCGGCACTTGGCGGGATTGGTAGTCTGGAATTCACTCGTGGTGGAAGCGTAATGCGCATGTGTCGAGTCAGGTGTGGCTGTTGGGTGTTAATCGACGCTCGAGTTTGAATCTAACTAGAGCGGAAAGAGATGAGATAAAAATTCCTGGGTTGGTTCAGCAACTTTTGGTTGAGGAAAATGAGATGGGGAACTCTAAGAATAAGGGAGAGAGCGGAATTGGACTTATGACGATTCAAGTGGTTGTGGCCCCCTTAGTGATATCCTGTATTCTGTATGGAGTTGCAATTGTGGTTCTGTTCGTAGAAAGGTTTGCACTGAACAATGAAATAACATTTGTGGTTCCATACCCGGAATGGTAATTTATAATTGGTAAATACGATGCACATTGTTATATAGATGTAGAGGATAATATAATTTGAGGTAGGTTTTGGTCAGAAAATAATAAATGGTTAAGACTATTTACTGAAGACAATTTCGAAACCGAAGCGGAACTTATGTGTGATGGCTACGTGTCATGCACTCCCATATATTATGTATTCATATACCAAAGTCAAATCAATGTAATATGACCTAATGAGAAAGGCACTCTTTAAAATTTTAACTTAATGCTAATAGAAATTAATGGTAGATGCACCAATGCATCGTTTGGTTCGGGTAATGTAATTACTGATTCGTTATTTAAAGCAGATATTTAGAATTGAGTAACTTATTTACAATACCGATATATGTACTAATAGTTTTCAGGTATGTAAGTAAATGTATGTAAAACTAAATAACGTTTCTTATTAAATTGTAAACGATGTACCCCCTTCAAAAATATCTTAACCGATTACCGTTAGGTCCATAATTTTATCACCACTCACTATCGTTGCCTGAACAGAAATAGATACACATGTTAAGTGAGGAATGTTGGCTCGTATATTTCAAACCTTTTCTTTTTAAATAACTTGAATAAAGGAATATTGGGTTGGAGCGATATGCTTGTACTGTCATGGTACAAATTCCCTGTCACAGTTTCTGAGAAGGGTCACTCTAAAAATTAACAAACCCATGGAGTTAATTTTACAGTTACATAGTTGGACTTTCTAAATCTTATAAAATTAAGTCATCCATGGTTCAAGTATTTTTCTGGTCGTATTGCTTCTCAAACTCTGACGAGGAATCAAGTGTGCATGTCCGTTTTGTAAAGCTGATTAGTTATAAAGAACTATTTTTTTTAATTACACTATAAAAATTCAGTTTTGACATGCCGTCCTACATAGAAGCGTCACCTACATCGCAAACCTATGTTAGAAAAGTGGGAAAGGTTTTTCGTAAAATAAATCCATGCTGTTGCGGATGTTCAATTCAGTGCGGGACAAAAATTATCGTAATTTTGCAAATGGTAAGCTGAACTGGTTTGGTGGATATATTTCTGATTAAAGGCTGATTTAAGTCGCTGTAAATTTATTAAAATCCCAGCTCATTTCCTTCGTCTTTATTTTCTTCGTAACCATGCATTTGGTTATGGGGTTTATAGGATTTGACGGGACAGGCTGGAAAAGTAAGTGGTTTATATTTTGAGTTGGTTACAGTGTCGGACAGATGTCTACGTCCACATAGTCGCGTCAATTTCATTTTCAAATTGTCACTGAACTACTGAACCAATTTTCATCATTGATATATCAAATTCTCACAAATTTAACGTAATTTCATAGCACATTATTAGTTTTCCGCTAAAAAATTTATTTTAGGCCAGAGATGTATTTTAATTCAAAATGAAAACAATTGGATGGACAAAAGTCAACGTCCAGTCAGAGAAAACATACAAAAAAAACTGTAATTTATAAGGAATGTTATAACAATTAATTTTTAATATTTGGTTGGGCCTCCGTTCGCTTTAAGGACGGCTTCAAGGCGTCGAGTCATAGAGTTTACCAAATTCTTGGTCACATCTTCAGAAATGGTTTCCCAAACTTCACGAATTCTGGATTTTAGGCCCGGAATTCCTGAAAAAGATTGTTTTCTTATTTCTCTTTCAATGTGGTCGCACAGATGCTCAATGGGATTCAAGTCTGGAGATTGGGGAGGCCATTCTAGCTTCGGAATTTTTTTTTCTTGAAGTATTCCATGGTGGACTTGGCAGAGTGTTTCGGATCGTTGTCTTGTTGGAAGGCAAATCGTCGTCCAAGTCCAAGTTTTCGAACAGATTCCTGGATATTACGGTCAAGTATTCCCTGGTACTTGTATTGGTCCATAATTCCGTCAATAAATTCCATTTTTCCTGCCCCACTTGAAGCCGTGCATCCCCACACCATTACCGACCCGCCGCCGTACTGTGGGGTTGAGATTTTTTGGATTCAAAGCTTCTTTTGGATATCTCCACACTCTACGACGCCCATCTGACCCACAGACATTGAACTTTGACTCGTCAGTCCATAAAATATGTCCCAGAATGTTTGTGGCTTGGAAATGTGGTCTCTGGCAAACTTCACTCGTTTGGTTGCATTCCTCGGTACAATAAGAGGCTTCCGGACTGCTCTGTGGGATTTCAAATTTCCCTTATTCAGTGTTCTTTGGATGGTCATAGGACTAACCTGTTTGCCGAACATCTCCTTGATCTCGGTAGATAGCTTTGGAGCACTAAGTGAGGGTGTAACGTTGACTTTGTTGAGCACGTGGCGTACTTCTCGGTGAGCCAAAATGGGTTTTCGACCACTTCTGACCTTGTTTTGGACTGAACCATTAGCTTTAAAGTTCTTAATGATTGTCTGGATGGTTGTCCTTGCTAATTTATACTTGGTCCATATTTGTCTCTGCGACAGCCCCCTTTTTGTCCACCCTTCCAGTCCTGAATGACAAGATCTCGAATAGCGATAGGAATTTCCTTGCGTGTCGACGCCATCATATTTTTCTGGAAGAAAATTATTTAAAAATTAATGCGGCATATGTTATTGATAGATTTATTAAGTTACCTGATTTTATAAATTGGAGAGATTTTTGTTGTTGACAATTAAAGTGAAGTGGACGTAGACTTTTGTCCGCTCAAATTTCATCCTCTCTCGCTCTGCACTATGATTCTCAGTTTTCCCAGAATTTTCAGAAATAACTCATATGTTTTATGAAATTACGTTAAATTTGTGAGAATTTGATATATCAATGATGAAAATTGGTTCAGTAGTTCAGTGACAATTTGAAAATGAAATTGACGCGACTATGTGGACGTAGACATCTGTCCGACACTGTACGTCTAAACTTGGATGTGGAATTACTTTGACTTTTGATATCTATACTTACAGCGATTTTTTTCTTCGCCTCCATCCTTTCCTGGTTTACTGGAAAGTTAGTGCTGCATGGGTTTTTGTATAAGGGGATTAAGGACGTAAGTTAAATTTAGAGTGAATAAGGCCTCATTTGCATATTATACATATGGCCAAATAACTAAATAAATATGCATTTTTTAAGGCTTAAATAGCAGCTTAAGTAAATACCAGTGTTTCGATTGTAAAAAACCTGTTTGGCGTCACATTAACACATAATTTTGATGTACTACTAATAAGTAGATACACATTTCGAAACTCCTATGGTTGGAGTTTTTTAATTAGACCTTCTTTCGTTAATCAATGCATAAAAAAAAGGGTGTAATTGTAAGAAAACATATCGTTGTATGAGATGACGGTTACGTGTTGCGAAAAGCTGCTTCGTGTGAATACATATGTTACCATAAGAAATTATAGTGGGGTTGTGACAATTAGAGAATTTTTTGTATGCTTCCTTTGTCAACAAGACGGTCTAATTATAAAATTCCTACCATATTATCATGTGAGAGTAGATATATTTTTAATTGCTTCAGCCAAAAATCTAAATTTTAGTTTATTTCCTTCTGTTTTTGTTTCCATAGGGTAATTACACTCTGATAACCCGCGCTTGGAAAATCTGCATTTGGTCCGTAATCCTTAACGGTGTGATCGCAACCGTGGTTTTTCGCTTCCTTGAAATACCACTTTCGCCCACGGGGGAAATTTTCGACGTCATTTTGGAAGTCCTGAACCTATACTCAATTTGGGTTGTGTTCTACTACAAAGAAGAATTGATGAGGGGAGCGGATTTTACGGGGGGTCATGTTCAGAGAATTGTGTGAACTTGTGCCCCCTTGTGGCAAATTTTTTGTTAGAATTTATTTGCTGGGTTATGGTGTAATTATTTTCTAAACACGATAAGAATAAATTATGTATAATATGAAATGGATAAATGCATAAGTAAATTATATATTGATGGGTAAAAGTTTTGTTGGGAATAATAAATATATTGTCCAGTCGTACTCCAAGTATCTAATATCGCAAGTAGAATGTTTACATTGTCTAAAAGTTCTCGAAAAGGTGTACATTCATTAATGAGCCGGTTAAACGTTTTGTAAAATTAAGCCCTTTCGTGGAACCCACTTGAAGATGGGTGAGTTTAGAATGTGCAGATAAGCAACTGTCACCAGGTTAGTGTTAACGCCCACCCATTGTGTATTTCGATATTCAAAAATATTATTAAAAATTCACCGATAATAATGAGTTTAAATCAATCAACAACATCCAACCCTTAAATATGTACAACATTAATGATCAAATAAGAACAAATGTCTTATGATATGTAAATAGATTTACAATTGACATTCCTACTTAATGCTTTTGACTTGCTAAAATCACGACCAGTATCTGAATATTTATAGGTGTTACTAAAATGCAGAATGTGCTAAAGGGTCAGGTTACGGTGAAGAAGTTTAGAAATTTGCTGCATGCATTTAAATATATTGACCGAAGACTTTTAGAGATTCTATATATAATTGCGCATAACCGATAATACCCAAAAGCTCCTCCGATAAATATCTGTAAATTAAGGCAATTAGCAAACTTACTGTTGCATTTTGCATTTTCGTACATACACAACTACACACATATATATGCATAAAAATCAATGTCAAATTTAATATGTAGCTTAAAAAATTTAGCGTATTCTGTTTGTACGATTTGGCATGCTTTGGAATATAAGACAGGTTTATTTGTTAATTGAATCATACTGATGAGTATGTACATATGTATTGGTTTACAAGTGATGTGTCAAATCCAATCATTAAAATTATTAAGCGCATCACGTCCCAATTCTGAGTTACACAATATAGTCAATGGCAATTTGTCACGATTGATTAAATATTTGATTGATGAGAAATACCTACAAGTTATATCCAGATATAAATCCGATGTTAAGTGCATAACAATGCTTGAGGGTTTTTTTTGCCACCTAAAAAAAAACCTTGATCTCACAAGCTGGTAAAGAACATACACAGTGATAAATCTTGTTAGTGAATCTTCCCCCATGCTGCCGGGGTCGTGTACATCACCGTAGAAACAATGCAGGTAGACAATGCCAATTTCTTTTTCTTTGCCATTTCTGTGAGGCATTTCAACCGTGAAGCAAGTTAATCATCTCTACATATTCTTTAAATATCTAAAGCATTAGTAAGATGCACTCAACGTTCGTCTTATTGATAATTACTTCGGTTTTGGTTTCCATAATAATTTTGATCCTCCCATTTCTGTGTTTTCGTAGTAATTACAATGATACCACAAACTTCAAATGTGACGTGAATAAACTGGATGCAGAAATTGTTAACAAGTCCAACCAGAATTTCAGCATAAAGGATCTTGATGTAGTGGGTGAAAATAAAATAGTGGATTTTAATCGTCTTATTCTCTACTTGTCGAATAAAGTTGGAAATGAGGTTGCAATTTCTGCTGCATATGAGAGTCTGGATAATGAAGTGGATAAGCGAATATTTGCAACCGGGATGAAGATGAAATATCCAAAATTAGAGCAAATATTTAACAATTTGACTGACAGAGAGGAAAATGTAAGTTGAAATGATTTTAAATTGGAACCTTATCTGGTTCATTTATTTTTAAGTTTATGGTATAAATTTTATTAATAGACACTTTTTTAAGGATTTTCGCAGTTCTTGGAATTTGCACTGATTGATTAGTTTTTGTGTGATTTGAAAAATTGGAACGGTTTTGAAAACTTTGGGCAATAGCAAAAGTTTTGCGTTTTTGAAATCCCTGTAAAACTGATCGATCAGTGCAAATTTAAAGAACTGCGAAAATCCTTAAAAAGTGTCTATTAAAAACATTTCCACCATAAGCTTGTGTCAAAACTGCGTAATTTTAAACCTACTTCAGATTATTGTGCACCGACGCAAAATCGATGAGCAGTTGACCTTTGCAAACAATATCTTCAACTTTGCCATAGCTGCCATTGTGACGGTAGCGTTCGCCATACTTTTGCCACAACAAAGGTTCCACGGGTGTATTCAGTTCTGTTATGTTGCACTTTCCCTGTTACTTCGTACTGGCAAGATTATTCAAAATTGGGGAATAATTGCGAACAGAGGATTGCCCGGGTATCAGTATAGCACCATCTACTTGAAGATTTGCCCGTTTCTCAGTTAATCAAACATTAATTTATCTTTAATAATAGTCGTAGTCTAATAATATGTCATAAATGTCTAATTTTCCATATAGGTACTTTTGAAGATTTCTTAACGTTTGCTCGCCTGATTTGTTTGACACTGCTTGTGTACGATTTATGGAAAACGTTTGGGTAAAATTTAATAACTCCATAAATACTTATTACAAGATGAGTGTGTACCTCAATTTGCGCCAATGTTAAAATTTGAGTATGCTGCTATGGTCAATGTACAAAAATTTGAGCTTTTTAAAAATCTGTTTGCCTGTCTTCTGACCTTGATTTCCAGAGAGAGTAGCAATATTTTGGAAATATGGGAATTTGTAATTGGCCTAATTATCCCGGGTTTCCAAAACAGTACAAATTTTTTAAATTGATCAACAATTGAGTTAATCGGCATATTAACTTTTTAAGCAAAAAAGCTCTTTTTTATATCGACCATAGTTAGGAATGTGTGAAATATGCATCAACACACCTTTAGTTAACAGGATTAGCACTTTAATACTGTAATAAAATTTCCAGAAAACAACTGGTCCTGCCACTGAACAAAGTTGAGGATGTAACCATTACTGGCTATTTTGTCACGACAATAATTTCATCAGCTATCCTATCTGCTGGAAGACTCATGCTAAGGATTATGCTAACGTAAATAGATATATGCATAAGATAATAATTTATACGGCAGTCACACTATTGAATCAAGTTTGGCAATATTTTGTTGCTAATTCGGGGTTAATTTGTGTCTATTTATTTGAAGTCTTAATGTTGTCCTAATTTTATTTTCCAAGATATTTATGGACGACTAAATAAATGTTGCAAACCGCATTTTAATGTCATTGTAGTCAAATTTTTGGGATAATTATATATTATCATAAATCTTTACAGGGGACGCCCATGTGCACCGCATCAAGGTGACCTTCACTGGGCCTCGGAAACCTATGCGGTCATCACGAGTGGCATATTATTCACAATCAATGCCACACTAGTTGTTCTCTGCCACATCGAAATGAAAAATCGGAAGGACGACAATAATTTTGTAGTGGGGAAATCAGCGACAAATATTCCTGATGGGATGCAAAGGTTTGTTATCTACGGATATTGGTATACCTATTTTATAAATTTTGTTAATAAATTGGTTTTTGTACAGGTTAAGAATGTACATAAAGGTTCTGCTCCTTCTCTTCGTCAGCAATTATGTGATGCTTGTGGTAAACTATGCGATGAGTTGGGCAGAGGTCACGACTTACACCGACCCGACGTACATTTTAATAATTTTGGGGAATCTCGTCTGTACCCACAGTTCGCTTCTTTTGTTAATACTTCTGTCCCAGCAAGCTGTTCAGAGGGGACTTAAAAGCGTTGCAAAATATTGGGAGACAAGAATAACAATTCTGAAAGGTGAGTACTTAGTTGTTAATTGTGGTAGCATAAATATTGTTACTTTTTATATGCTTTTAACGGACTGGTTCGGTCGGCAAGGTATTGGATGAAACAAATGTCACTTCTGTCTTAGCCCAAATTCAAAGGATTTGAAATTCGAATATTTAATAACGGTTCACTCTCGTCAATTGTCAACAGTGTATGAAAAACGGAGCTGCCGTTTTCTGGAAAAGCGGCATGCGTTTTGTACTGCGGGTTTGCCGAATTCCCGTTTTGTATAGTTTAGTAGGTATTCAGCATGCCGGAATAAAAACGTGCGCGGCAAGACGACAGAAAAGTCATGCCTTTTTGTCGTTTGGCCAAATTGATGTTTTGCTAGGAAAACATTGACTCTTAACTGCCATCATAAACTTGATGGATGTATGTACATTATGGTTGACAAATTAATTAATAAGTTACTAGCTCTTTTACTTAACTTAATTTAGCTAATAAGATTTAAACTAATAATTGCTGAGCTAGCTTTATTTTAGCGATACACTTAAGGTTATCTTAGGTAAGAATTGTGTTGAATCAGCGTTATTGTATATCGCGGGAGTGATAAATAACAATAATAATAGGGTTGTATAAATATAGATATTGCTAAAAGTTTGTAATTTATGTTTGTAAACTTAAATTTATAGATTCAACTTTCCATGAGAATGGGGACGCGTTTAAGAAAACCGTGAAGCATTGCGTTTACTGGATCCAATGGAAGTTGGTGGGGATTTTGTTGAAGTTCTCGACATTGTGCGATTCTGTTCTGCATTTTGACTGTCAGAAGAATAGAGGAAAATAAATAATGCCTTTTGTACGGATGAGGTTGGAAATTCAAATTTATACGTAAAGGGTGGGCTTAAAGTTTCTGAAAAAAAATTAACTTCAAAACATAAGTAGTCAAAACTTTTTATTGCGTGTATAGAATATTATAATTTTTTGTACGATTATTAACTAATATTTAGAGTGTCCGCCACCAGCTTCCAACATTTGTTCAATGCGTGAATTGAATGACTGTGCCAAATTTTCCAAAACGGTAACCGGAATGCTTTCCCACTCATGTTGAAATCTTCTGAATAGCTCAGCGGTTGTGGTTGGATACGGCGGTTTGTACGCAGAATCCTTAACAATGGACCATAAATTCTCCAGAGGATTCAAATCTGGTGAATTTCCGGGCCACACCTATTTCCCCCACACTGTCAAAGGGAGCGCCTCCAAAACTTTGGTGGTCACTTTTGCAGTGTGTGCTGGTGCTCCATCTTGCTGAAAGGTGACCTTCTGTTGTTGGGGGAATAAAGTTGGGTCCTTCATGGATTTAATGTAAAGTGGGAGGATCTTGTCTTTGTAGTATGCAGCGTTTACGGTACCTCCACTTATCATATGCAGCTTTGTAACTCCTTGAGCACAGAAGCCACCAGCTACCATAACTTTTAGACCATGTTTTGGGGTCAATATTTTCGGGATTTTTTTCGGATCAGCTGTATAGTATCTTTGATTTTGTCTGTTACCAGTTGGTGACACCTCCAGCCAGGTTTCATCCGTAAGAAGAATGTGAGAGCGTTTCTGCTGCGCCCGTCTGTCGTCACCCAAATATCCCGTTCTCTTGACTGTTTCGCCGAATTTTAATCGGTCCTGAATATTTTTTTGAGTCAGAATCTGTTTCTTAGGTCTTTTGTAAGCCGTTTTGCCCCATTTTTGCTTTTTTACGTAATTTCGAACCGCAGCACGACTTATTTTCTTCCCCTTCTTTTGATACCTCGCCGACTCGTTCAGCTTCTTTAGTGTTTTCCTCACGGATCCACCAATTTTCTCCTTCAAATTTCTTGTTATTTGCGATTTTGAAGTAGGGGAGAGTGCTGTGGGTCGGCCTGACCTTTTTTTGTCCACCACGGTACGGCGACCTTCCCACAGTTTGACCGTATTGTAAGCAACTCCTAGTTTCCTCGAAATTTGGGAGGCACCATATCCCTCGCTCAATAGAGTTTGAATCTGCACCCTTTTCTCTTCTCGACTCCTCATATTGTTGGACTACAAGGGGAAAAAAGCTTTGTTTACATGACTCTGCTGGTTTCCGAATAATATTAATTTTTATGAGGCGAGCTCACCTGATTTCACTCTTTTCAGAAACTTTAAGCCCACCCTTTACACCTCATATTAACTAAATCCTTGCCATATTCGTCTACATAAATAAACAGCAATGAGTTCAAAGTATTTAAGTTTTGATTAACGGCAAGAGAAGGATCGTCATTTTTAATAGATACATGGGGCAGCCATGGACTCCTAACTTCTAACTTATACTTAGGACACATGATAATTTAACTTCATACAACTTATAAATTAGAAGTCATAAGTTGACATATAAATATGAGTTAAGTTACATGTGGTAAGTTTAAGTTATTCGTCCGTGGATGCCCCAACTATCTAATATTTATTTACTATGTGTATACCAATGCATGGATCAATTTCAATTGTGCGACCTTGGTTTATTTACGCATAACTGTGTACGATTGAAAATATTTGGATATCATTATTGCACATCGTCTAAATATATACGTAAGTGGGAAATCTGAGATGTTTATCATATTTATATGGAACAAATATAAAAATAATTTAGTTGACAAATATATCTAATAAAGGAACATATTAAAGCCCAAGGTGCCAATGTTTATGAAAGATGTGCGGAAGTTATTAACGTTGAAGGGTAATACCTTTACATATTCTGGGAACTGGTCAAAGGAAGTTGAATTATGACAACTTTTCTTTAAATATTGTATTCGAGAGTATCATGATTTTATAATGTTGCTGCAACCATTTTCTAAAATTAAAAATAAATCTGATAATGCATGAAAAAAAGAACCTACATATTAAATAGACATTGAGCCCTTTTTAGAAAGAGAAGTAGGGTTATCACATGGTCGTTACTATAGTAATGTTTTTACAATGGTTAACTTCAGGAATGTATGTACCTTAACATTAGAGAAGAATTGGAGTTCTTATCAATAACACTGATAACGGCACACAAGAGTATACAGGTTCAATTGACGGTTATCAGGCATTGACACGGATGAGGTTTTACTTTTAGTGCATGTACTTATGTATTACGTGCCTTCATTTGTAAGCTACAGGTAATCTGTACATGGATGCAACTACTGCGACGAACTTATCATCAATTGTGGGCATACTAAAGACTTTTAATGTAGACTCCATTTTGGAACCACCACAAGCTAGACTGCCACACCTTTAAAGTATGAAATCTTCTATAAATTTGGTGAAAGAACAACTCATTTAAAATAACAAATTGAATTTTAATTGGTCTAATTTAGGTATACTTAAACTAGTGAATATCTGGTAAGTGAATCAATATATTTAAAAGCTCTTTCGGGTCCGATTCGTTACAAGTGCTGAAGGGGCGATGTGATATGATTGCATAAAAATAATATCACAATGTAAATTTGTTACATAAATAAATTTGAGTTACTCTCGAATAAGATTCGAGGGTTCGTGAAATTCAATTATCAAGTGCACTGTTTAGTCAATCCCAAAGTTAAACACTAGGCCAACAAATTTTGGAGATCAGATTTTTTTCGTCACGGGAGAAATCGCACAGGTTTTCATAAGATTGCACTACATAACCCAGGACGAAGACGTTCTTGTCAAATATAATAAGACAGTATGGTCGATGTAAAAATATTAGAGTTTTTTCTACCTGAAAAAGTAATGTTAAAATACTCAATGTGACCTATATCGTTGACCGATATCAAAAATTTGAACTGTTTTAGAAACTTTGGACAAATGGGTCCATTACATATGTATTCACAGATTCTCAAAATAAGACCACACCCCCTAAAAATTTAGGTAACAAAATATGTTGGATTTAAAAAAAGCTCTAATATTTCTACATGGACCATAATCGAATTTATTTATAGCTTCATGTTTGTCAATTGTCATAAAATCGGGCTTATTGCTAGTCACAGATATATATGTATATAGTTAACATGTTGTATTTATTGTAACAGGCATCGCCCCACCACCACTTCCAAATCCAAAATTTTCTTGTCATCACATCCCATTTGGAGATGAGTCACTAATTACAATATTTGGATCTTCTAATCATTTCAGCTTAGGTGTTACATACATAACTAGGAGAACGCTGTGACAAATTGAGTTCCGAAATGGATACTGTTATCGATTATGCGGCCGTTGGAAGCGTTGTCAAAATTTTGAATGAAGACCCAGAAATTTTTAGGCACCTTGCGACTGTGATGAATCTTCTTGGTGTGCCCGTACCTGACCAAATACAATTTACTAACGGTTTCAGTACCAACACAATTACTGGGGATGAGATATTACGTAAAGTTTTGAATAGATGGGTGTGTTCAAATGGGGACGGTGCCACATTCCTCAAATTAATTCAGCTCCTTAGGGGGAACAATTTCACTAGAAGTGCAGGTAGGAAATTAGCATTGCTATACGTTTGTGGTTATAAGTATGTAAATGGTCTGACGGTAATAATACTTCCTCGGCTGGTACTATCAAATTGCACGTTAGGGAACAATAATTATCGTTACCTCAGATTATCATGGATAAGAACAATTATTTCGCGTCAATTATTAACTGTAACCAAAATCTTAAAAATGTATGTTGGTACCTTAGCCGCCGTTCGTTCTAGATTATTAAAAATTTAATAGTAATACTTATGTATTTCATGAGGAAATATTGTTTTACTTAATTTCTAGACAGCCTACAGAATTCGGAAAGAATTAATTATGGGAATGTCGACAACAGTACTGTAGTAACTAAGAAGCGTAGAATTGAAGAATGTGTTTCGTTCTTGCCTTTTCCTAAGCCGGATGAGAATTTCACTGGAAGAACTCAATTCATGAGTGACGTTATCAGATGTCTCACATCATTTGGGAGAAATTCCCGCCTTCAAATCGATTTTCCATTAGTCGACCTCCATGGCCTGGGAGGTCATGGGAAGACACAAACTGCACAGATGATCGCGGTGCGTTGCATAGAAGAAAAACTTTTTACCGGTGTGATTTGGATTGATGCCGAGAGGCAATCTGAAATAATAAAACAAATCAGAGGTGAGTTGGAAAATCAAGGACTTAAGGAATTTGAAGGAAATAACGGGATAGTGCTTGTCAATAAACTTTATGATTTCATAAATTCTAAAAGTCCTCAAAAATTTCTGATAATATTTGACAATGTGGCTGATTTTGAGGAAATCAAGAGTTATTTACCACTTAATAAAAGTGTTGGTAATGTCGCAATTTTAATTACATCGGTGGAGAAGATTGCAATTCCAAGTGGAATGGGGAAAATTGGCACTTATAGAGTGGACATTTTAGAAAAAGATGAAGCAAGAGAATTGGTGGTAAAAATATTGACAGGTAAATAACACTTTTTTATAGTTAACCGAAACTTGCTTCTAAGGGTTATGTGTTCGTTTCACGAATTAGTAATCATTTGTTGCCAGATTATTCGTATGTCGATTAATATGTACTTAAGTTATTTAAAATCACTTACTTTATTACAAGTTTGTGCATCTTGTCCAAAGTTTTGTATTAAAATTGGATTTTTCTTAAAATCTAGATTCTGTTGTTTACCTGGAATCCGAGATTTCCCTCCTTCTCACGCAATCTGGACGAATACCAGTTACTCTCTGCATTATGGCTGCAACTATTTCTAAAATCAGTACAACGCGACCCTCAAAATATACTATAACCGAGTTTCTAAAGGAAATGCAGGATACATCAAAAATATTGAGGTACCCAAACAGGGAATATAATCTGAACATGCAATATACTAAAAGTTTATACTTCTGCGTCTGAATTGCCTTGCACAAACTACAAGAATCCGAAGATTTGTATGCTCCTCTAGCAATTCATATCATTGAGCGATATGCATACCTATGTAATGACTGCTCTCTGGATTATTTTCGGAATCATGTCACTTATAATGAACACCATATACAAAAAATTGTAGAGAACAGTTTCGCCGCACTCGAATCGATTGAGATTTTGACAAATGCCATGAGACTCCTGTCAACATTTTCCTTGATTACGCACAGACACAGAGATTGCAGATTTGGCATTAAAGTGGAAATGCATCGTTTGGTTCAAAGCACATTGGGATTAATACAAGAGGACGAGGAACGAGAATACGGAATACTGAGTGACCTGATTGACTGTAAAGATTTGCCAAATTCAACGATAACCGAAAATAAGTGTGGACTGTACTGCTTCACTTCAGTAGCACTGATTTGGTCGAATCCCTCGAAATATGAGGATCTAATTTCGTAAGTCTCATTAAGTCAATGTCGTCAAATAAGGTATGTTCAGCAAAATAAATATTTTATATTTCTTTCAGGAAACACTTCATGGAGAAAGGATCCTTTGTAGCACTGGTTGTAGAAGGATTTTTAGGACCTATCACAAAAATCGTAGAAATCCTCGGGGAAAAAAATGCAGCCAAGAAAATACTAATGCCTGATTTGTGGTACAGTGTGTTTGACTGTGATTACGCAGTACCTGAAAATGCACTTGCAGCTGCTCTAGGAAATGATTTTGACGAGGTAGGACGATATTTTATTCGATTGCTAAAAGCTAATCGGATGGATATTGATGAAGAAGTTTGGAAGACCGGGATAAAGCGCGCTCCAGAATTTTGCATAGAAAATCCTAATCTCGACGTGATAATCATACTGATAACGGAGCTCAAGTTAAATAAGGACTTTTTGGTAAATAACAAGGATAGGATTGATTTAATCAAGTTTGCAATAACCCATGGAAAAATTGCAATTGCAAAGTATTTGTGGAACTTGAATTCAAATCCATTAATTGAAGATCTGCTTGAATCAACTATCTTACACACCTTGGCATTTAACTGGAATGATGGTGAAGCGGACTCATGGTATTACTTGGCAACCCAAATTGTCTCAAAATATCCGAGACTGATATACAATAAAGATAGCAGCGGAAGACTACTTTTCATGACAGTGGCTTGTAGTGGACAAAACAATGCTCTAACTTATCTACTGAACAATATGACAGATCCGGAGTTTGTAATTGATTGTACTGATGAGGGTGGAAATACTGCCTTAATGTTGTCCTTAGAAGAGTGCAGGCCAGAAAACAATATATCATGTGTCTCTATTTTATTGGAGCGGGGAGCAGATATTCATTTCAGAAACCCTATCAATTTATGGAATGCGTGGCATTATGCACTTCGTCCCCGAATTTTGGGACCCGTACGTAAATTGTCTTATTACTTATTTATTCTCAAGACTTTAGTGAAAAATGACGTTGCGCCAGAAATCCCAGATAAACGCGGTGATACATTTTTGCATGTGATACTTCAGTATCACATGCAAAATCATAAATATATTTCAATATATTTATGATTATCGAAGCATTCAGAAATCATTGCTCATTATTATTATGTGGTGTTTGGTTCGCAACAATCTTGGCAGAATATTTGATTGTAAAAATGCAGACAATTTAACGGTTCTGGAGTTGGCAGAAAAACTAAATATGTTAGTAACGGATCTGGAAAGAAAATATGTTCACCGCTTGGGATACTCGGCTGATGAACTGAAGGATATCGCAAAACTATCAAAAGTAGGTAAAAGCGCTGATGAAGAGAACAACGATCCAAATTATGGAAGGCTTCCGGATTCCTCTGGCAATGAAGTTTCTATTGAAGAATTTGCACGTGATATGACCGGAAAGTACCTGTTGGATATCGTCATTGAATTTATCAAGAAATTCGTGCATAAGTGACCTTCGTACACGGGATTAATTACACTACTAATAATGTTACATTTTGGTTAGGATTTTTGGGTAGTAAATTATTTGTATTACCCATTATTACCATATTAGTACCAGTGTATCACGCAGGTGACATGTACATAGATATAAACGCATAAACAGTAATTCCTTTGGGTGACCAGTTAGTAACGTTTGCGATTTAGTTACGATTATCAGATATTTATTATGGAAAATTTTTATAAATAGCGAAATTGTCAAGTCACAAATGGTTTAAACAAGAGCAAAACTTTGCAGTAGTTACACAAATACATAGCGTTATAAGACCAAGTAGCATCTAATAATAGCGAGTTTTCGCTAGAGGCCTAATTCAAAACAGTTTCGGTTTGGGTTAAGAAAATAGTGACGTCAGACCAAAACAAATTGTCTTGGGGAAAAATGGTGACATCAAATAAATATTTTGCGCACACTCTGAATTCGTGTCAGAATTTTAGTTATTTTAACATGGTGACATCAAATAAAAATTTTGCGCACACTCTGAATTCGTGTCAGAATTTTAGTTATTTTAACATGGTGACATCAAATAAAAATTTGCGCACACTCTGAATTCGTGTCAGAATTTTAGTTATTCTAACATGGTGACACCAAATAAAAATTTTGCGCACACTCTGAATTCGTGTCAGAATTTTAGTTATTTTAACATGGTGACATCAAATAAAAATTTTGCGCACACTCTGAATTCGTGTCAGAATTTCAATCATTTTGATATCTTACGATCAAATGAAAATTTTGCGCACACTCTGAATTCGTGTCAGAATTTTAGTTATTTTAACATGGTGACATCAAATAAAAATTTTGCGCACACTCTGAATTCGTGTCAGAATTTCAATCATTTTGATATCTTACGATCAAATGAAAATTTTGCGCACACTCTGAATTCGTGTCAGAATTTTAGTTATTTTGACATGGTGACATAATAAAAATTTTGCGCACACTCTGAATTCGTGTCAGAATTTCAATCATTTTGATATCTTACCATCAAATGAAAATTTTGCGCACACTCTGAATTCGTGTCAGAATTTCAATCATTTTGATATCTTACCATCAAATGAAAATTCTGCGCACACTCTGAATTCGTGTCAGAATTTTAGTTATTTTAACATGGTGACATCAAATAAAAATTTTGCGCACACTCTGAATTCGTGTCAGAATTTCAATCATTTTGATATCTTACCATCAAATGAAAATTTTGCGCACACTCTGAATTCGTGTCAGAATTTTAGTTATTTTAACATGGTGACATCAAATAAAAATTTGCGCACACTCTGAATTCGTGTCAGAATTTCAATCATTTTGATATCCTACCATCAAATGAAAATTCTGCGCACACTCTGAATTCGTGTCAGAATTTTAGTTATTTTAACATGGTGACATCAAATAAAAATTTTGCGCACACTCTGAATTCGTGTCAGAATTTCAATCATTTTGATATCTTACCATCAAATGAAAATTTGCGCACACTCTGAATTCGTGTCAGAATTTTAGTTATTTTAACATGGTGACATCAAATAAAAATTTGCGCACACTCTGAATTCGTGTCAGAATTTCAATCATTTTGATATCCTACCATCAAATGAAAATTTGCGCACACTCTGAATTCGTGTCAGAATTTTAGTTATTTTAACATGGTGACATCAAATAAAAATTTTGCGCACACTCTGAATTCGTGTCAGAATTTCAATCATTTTGATATCTTACCATCAAATGAAAATTTTGCGCACACTCTGAATTCGTGTCAGAATTTTAGTTATTTTGACATTACATCAAATAAAATTTTGCGCACACTCTGAATTCGTGTCAGAATTTCAATCATTTTGATATCTTACCATCAAATAAAAATTTTGCGCACACTCTGAATTCGTGTCAGAATTTCAATCATTTTGATATCTTACCATCAAATGAAAATTTTGCGCACACTCTGAATTCGTGTCAGAATTTTAGTTATTTTAACATGGTGACATCAAATAAAAATTTTGCGCACACTCTGAATTCGTGTCAGAATTTCAATCATTTTGATATCCTACCATCAAATGAAAATTTGCGCACACTCTGAATTCGTGTCAGAATTTTAGTTATTTTGACATGGTGACATCAAATAAAAATTTTGCGCACACTCTGAATTCGTGTCAGAATTTTAGTTATTTTAACATGGTGACATCAAATAAAAATTTTGCGCACACTCTGAATTCGTGTCAGAATTTCAATCATTTTGATATCCTACCATCAAATGAAAATTCTGCGCACACTCTGAATTCGTGTCAGAATTTTAGTTATTTTAACATGGTGACATCAAATAAAAATTTTGCGCACACTCTGAATTCGTGTCAGAATTTCAATCATTTTGATATCTTACCATCAAATGAAAATTTTGCGCACACTCTGAATTCGTGTCAGAATTTTAGTTATTTTGACATGGTGACATCAAATAAAAATTTTGCGCACACTCTGAATTCGTGTCAGAATTTTAGTTATTTTAACATGGTGACATCAAATAAAAATTTTGCGCACACTCTGAATTCGTGTCAGAATTTTAGTTATTTTAACATGGTGACATCAAATAAAAATTTTGCGCACACTCTGAATTCGTGTCAGAATTTCAATCATTTTGATATCCTACCATCAAATGAAAATTCTGCGCACACTCTGAATTCGTGTCAGAATTTTAGTTATTTTAACATGGTGACATCAAATAAAATTTTGCGCACACTCTGAATTCGTGTCAGAATTTTAGTTATTTTAACATGGTGACATCAAATAAAAATTTTGCGCACACTCTGAATTCGTGTCAGAATTTCAATCATTTTGATATCTACCATCAAATGAAAATTTTGCGCACACTCTGAATTCGTGTCAGAATTTTAGTTATTTTAACATGGTGACATCAAATAAAAATTTTGCGCACACTCTGAATTCGTGTCAGAATTTCAATCATTTTGATATCCTACCATCAAATGAAAATTCTGCGCACACTCTGAATTCGTGTCAGAATTTTAGTTATTTTAACATGGTGACATCAAATAAAAATTTTGCGCACACTCTGAATTCGTGTCAGAATTTCAATCATTTTGATATCTTACCATCAAATGAAAATTTTGCGCACACTCTGAATTCGTGTCAGAATTTTAGTTATTTTAACATGGTGACATCAAATAAAAATTTTGCGCACACTCTGAATTCGTGTCAGAATTTCAATCATTTTGATATCTTACCATCAAATGAAAATTTTGCGCACACTCTGAATTCGTGTCAGAATTTCAATCATTTTGATATCCTTACCATCAAATGAAAATTTTGCGCACACTCTGAATTCGTGTCAGAATTTCAATCATTTTGATATCTTACCATCAAATGAAAATTTTGCGCACACTCTGAATTCGTGTCAGAATTTCAATCATTTTGATATCTTACCATCAAATGAAAATTTTGCGCACACTCTGAATTCGTGTCAGAATTTTAGTTATTTTAACATGGTGACATCAAATAAAAATTTTGCGCACACTCTGAATTCGTGTCAGAATTTTAGTTATTTTAACATGGTGACATCAAATAAAAATTTTGCGCACACTCTGAATTCGTGTCAGAATTTTAGTTATTTTAACATGGTGACATCAAATAAAAATTTTGCGCACACTCTGAATTCGTGTCAGAATTTCAATCATTTTGATATCCTACCATCAAATGAAAATTCTGCGCACACTCTGAATTCGTGTCAGAATTTTAGTTATTTTAACATGGTGACATCAAATAAAAATTTTGCGCACACTCTGAATTCGTGTCAGAATTTTAGTTATTTTGACATGGTGACATCAAATAAAAATTTTGCGCACACTCTGAATTCGTGTCAGAATTTTAGTTATTTTGACATGGTGACATCAAATAAAAATTTTGCGCACACTCTGAATTCGTGTCAGAATTTCAATCATTTTGATATCTTACCATCAAATGAAAATTTTGCGCACACTCTGAATTCGTGTCAGAATTTTAGTTATTTTAACATGGTGACATCAAATAAAAATTTTGCGCACAGTCTGAATTCGTGTCAGAATTTCAATCATTTTGATATCCTACCATCAAACGAAAATTCTGCGCACACTCTGAATTCGTGTCAGAATTTTAGTTATTTTAACATGGTGACATCAAATAAATATTTTGCGCACACTCTGAATTCGTGTCAGAATTTTAGTTATTTTAACATGGTGACATCAAATAAAAATTTTGCCCACACTCTGAATTCGTGTCAGAATTTCAATCATTTTGATATGTTACCATCAAATGAAAATTCTTCGCACACTCTGAATTCGTGTCAGAATTTTAGTTATTTTGACATGGTGACATCAAATAAAAATTTTGCGCACACTCTGAATTCGCGTCAGAATATCAATCATTCTGATATCTTACCATCGAATGAAAATTTTGCGCACACTCTGAATTCGTGTCAGAATTTCAATCATTTTGATATGTTACCATCAAATGAAAATTCTTCGCACACTCTGAATTCGTGTCAGAATTTTAGTTATTTTGACATGGTGACATCAAATAAAAATTTTGCACACACTCTGAATTCGCGTCAGAATATCAATCATTCTGATATCTTACCATCAAATGAAAATTTTGCGCACACTCTGAATTCGCGTCAGAATTTTATTCATTTTGATATCTTACCATCAAATGAAAATTTTAGGAATTTATTAGGAAACTTATTTAGTGATCAAAGTACGGTAAATCGCATGAAGTGCATGCACACCATACGGGTGGCATATTAAATCCATTTCTTGTCTTTGGACTATCCGCTAGCGTGTTTTCATAAGTATTGGATTTCTCTAGGAGCGGCATTCATATGCAAAGTGGATATAAGGCACGAAATGCTGAACATAAAGTAACAGCTTGATCTTTGTCCATACCGACCTTCACCGGACTTTGCAACAAGTTTTATAACGCCGAAGACTTTCACTGTTATAATGCTTGTGTTTCAATATTTTCCATCATTACATAGCAACTGATGTATGTGTTTATCACGTCTGGGTGGTTTTGGAATATTTGATTTTAAGCATTGTATCCTTGAGCATGTACGTATGTAAGACATCCACTTTTCATAATGAATTGTACTAGAGGCCTGTCACGCGATTAGTTGAAAGCGGGGGGATGTCTCATCCAAATAGTTTAAGACTGATGGAATTCTTGCAGCTTTATAGAGAGTGGGGACTCCGTTTAAGTACACGTCAAAGAATATCTTACTAATATATTTATTTTGTTGGTGTGGTTAAGCCTATCCATATTACAGGCTTGATTCTTCTGATGACCTTGATGTCAGGATTTCCAGGATTGGAGCACTTTTGCCATTAGTATGGAGATAATTGGCTTTTACTTTTAATTACAGGATTTCCAAAGACTGGTCACAGTTGTTGATTTAGCTCTTGCGACTAATTGTTTAGGATAACTATATCCAGCAACTTCAAGTGACTTATGCGAAGTGATTTTACGTGTATTTCTTAGTTTCTTACGATGGTTGGCTATTTTCAGCTTTTTCGGTTTTCCCATACCTTTAAGTTTTCCGAGCGGTGCATGCAGCGTCATGTTGACAAATTTTCTAATTTGATTATTTACCTGAAAATCAGTCGGACTCAAATGCCCGGTGATTATGAAAATCGACGAATAAAGCTATAATAAATACAAGGTGGAACTTTGGAATGCGAAAATAGTAAATTTTAATTTATTGCAGCTACTTGGGACAAACTACCAATGAAAGGTAAGCACATGAATGTAATTTAATAAAAAATTAAGTTATATGTATGTGCCGTAATTCCGCAACTTGTGCTCCATTATTTTACCCTGCTCTTAGGAGGCGACGGTAACGATGCCATCTGGAACAGTACAATGCGCCGCAGCAATCACTATTTGTGTAGCACGTCTGGTTGATGCCGGCACAAGCCTGGGCCGCTGGTATTAGGGTAACTACACATTCATATAGTAACTTCAATGAAATATCAAGAGCTCTATCAAAAAGTAAAATTTTATGTTTCCAATGCTTACCAAAAAGCACCATTGCAAGCAAAACGGTTGCAATGAAACGAATCCTTGGAGTCATCATTATACCTTTTAATCAAAATACTTTTTCGGAAAGTATGTATGAAACGGCTGGTTATATTTAAGTGAAGTAAATAGTTTCTAAATTGAAAACCCGCTTACTGATCCACTTTTACAGATATACCAAATTTATACGCCACAATGCATCCCAAAATAAAGGATGTTTACTAAAATTATCTTATTCGAATTCAATTCAACTAGAAAAAAATTGTTGAGTTGCCAAGCGTGGGACTTATAATATTCTGAATTCATGCGGAGGCACACGTACGCAAATATTTATATTAACAGTTGCATATTAAATCGGATTTAGGGAATATGTAACAACTTTTTGTGTGATGGTGAGTTTTTGTATGCAAAGATATATAATGGTCTTAGAATTAATAGAAGTGAATAAAAAGTAACCACATAAATTTGCATATAAATATGAATGTGTGAGGAACATGTAGGGGTGTCGTGATAACGGGGAACCAAATGCGCATAAATCTTTTGAAGAGTATGCTGGAACTGATACATAATTTCGGGGAATTTTTTTTATCTTATGACTTAACAGCTTCTCTTAAATGCCATGCACATCTGCACGGAAACATATGTTCGAACTTATCCATTCGATATTAATATGAAATGTTAGGTACCTAGATACCAGCTTCATAAATTATGAGTCATAACACAAATAAATAAATCATAAAATAAAATAGTAACATGAATTTTTTACTTTATTTTATAGAAATTAACATATATATTATAAACTTAATTTATCTAAAACGTTGAAGATCTTAAACGGTCGAAAATCACACTCGCGCGTCTACGTGATTTATGTCAGGAATCAATAGATAAGTCAAAACTGCACATTAAAATAAATGAAACGCAGGCAAATGATTACGTGACATTTAACGTGTCGATGTCAATAATTCACTGCAGAAGTGCAGACCATAATGTATAACGTTTATTAAAAAGAACTTGTGTCCAAATTCATCCCCGGAGAATGCTTAAATTATCAATCTATGTACATCGATATTCGACAACACCACATTGTATAATTCTCATAAAATATTTATATGCACTAAAAGTAGCAAAAGATCCTTGTTATGCTAGTGCATATTTAGCGATTCCATCAACACAAACATGTTGTCAATTATGCTTAATAAAAATGCTAAATTATTCCCAAATGAAAATATATAAATTAGAAAATTAGTTGAAGATTTAACTATATCAAGTATCCCCTTTCAGAAGGAATTATTAATGCGTTCTAATATCTTCATCGAGTTTAGCAACTTGGTAATACATTCCTTAAACAAATTTTGTTTTACTTAAGTAAATTATATGTTTATATTTAACAATAAATAATTGACATTTTACGAAATAATAAAATTTAACGAATTTTGCAATTTAATACATATGTATTTTTCTAGGAACTCTGTCTAAATATGACGACTAACAACAAACATAAGTTTTTGATCGGAATTCTATGCATATTTCTGGTCTTGGGATTGGTTGGAATGGCAGAGGCCTGCTACAATTATGGTTGGAGGGGCTGTATCGGCGGATGTGAGGGAACACTGAAATGCATTGAAGTCGGAGGATTTCCGTTCACTACCTGCAGATGTGTCCGCGTCTAATGGTCGGTTTTTCCTGAGAGTAGTTTGTACTTCCATTTATAAATATTTGTACTTATAATTGTTTGTAAATGACAATGTGCAATATCAAGTGGTGTGACGGGATTAATTTTTTTAACGACACTATTCGCCACATAAAATTATGCGACGTACATTCAAAAAAATACCAAAAAATTCCATTATGAAGAAAAAATCAAATATGCTTGAATCTAAAATTAGTTTGAAACTAACAAAACCTGCAAAATACCCGGGTACCTATTTACAGTCAAGAAAACGCAGGAACTGAATTGTTTTCCACAAATTACAATATTGTCACTCCTTGCCCATCATTTAGTAAATACTTAATTGTCCATTCACACTATATAACTATTGAATAGAAAATAAATCAGTCCACTATCTGTAAGCAGACTTTGCTTTTAAGCAGACTTTTGTCGCGCGCGAGTATTTCTTTGCCCTGGGCGCCGACGTAAGGTTTATCAGTATTTCTAGATCGGGGTGTTGTACCGTATATAATATCTGGTCTTGGACGTTGTAAAAATACTTGAACACGAAGGACATCCACTTTCCATGATGATTTTTTGGGAATCCTGTCACGCGATTGGTGAAGGTGAGAGGATATCTCATCCGAGTAGTTGTTGATGTAATTTTTGTGGCTTAACCTCGAAGTAACATTTACATATAGTTGGTTTCTTAAGAACAACGAACTTTATATTTTAATCCTCTGGGTTTGGTATAACTTCACACAGATTGCATGAGAAAAAACATTTGGGTAAGCTAGGTTTAGCTTATGCTTTAGGGAATTGAAAGCAATTCAAAGATTTCGTGGAGTTTTCTGGGTCCAATGTCCAATTTGCACATTGGACATTATTCTTGGTTTCAAGATCAATCTCTTGATATCTGTCGTTTGGTTTGGTGATGAATTTGTCGCTGCTACTATACATAATTACTGCTCTATAGAAATGGAGTTGTCATGACTGAATTGATTCATGCAACGCGGTGGTATATTGTTCTTGCTGATTCTACCTTTTTCAACAGACGACACACAATATATTAGTAAGACTACATATAAAAATCCTGAACAATTACACTTCTGCAGAGGATTGGGAACTCGGCACAACGGAAATCGAGTTGGACAGTGAATCCCTTGTTAGTCATATCTGATCCTAAGCTATATCTGTATTATAAGCACACGATTTAATATGTAAGGGATGTGCAGAAGACAATTAAGCGGTTTTAACCTTGGAATATGAAGTATTTGATTCCAACCAACTTTAGGTTGGTTGGAACTTAGTACCCCTTGCACGTTTCTATATAAAGCAATACATATCTCAGCTACAAATACATAACTAACATGGGTGTTATGACTTATGGTAAATATAGAAGTTAGAATTTACAGAATATTTTGTTTGGTATGCTTGGCTTTTCAACCCTTCAAATTTTTTTACCTTTCTATTAATAAACAAAGGGCAAGAATATATGTAAATCATTCAAAAGTACGGCGTTCCACGAAAGCTTGATGGTTCTAAATTTGGAACGTATGTAGCTAAAAGTCTGTAGTGAGATTGTATGAGAAGGTTACCAACCAGACCTTAGTCTTCCTCTGGTATCCCATACTCCAGATTTAAGAAATAAACATCACGGTCTTACAAACTCTCATTTAAATACATTAAAGTACACTAAATACATAATTTGTTCCAAGTTTTAAAGTCATGCATTGCTGTAAAACTTAATTTGTTCGGACTAATTAAAATTGCCAAGAAGTGATAAATGCAAAAGTTTGAGAAGCATCGGCTATACAAATGTATAATGATTTAGAAACGATTCCCAAAAATAACATTAAATACAAATAAAACTAATACGCTCATTAAGGGAAAGTCTTTAACCATAATAACCGTTCCTAAATTTGTAATGGAAGGAAATCTAACAAAAACCTGGAGCTGTCCACACTGCTTTAGGACTTTTAAATACAATAGCAATTTCAGAAGACATTCCCGCATTCACGAACCCGATGGACACAAAGTAAAATGCAAGGTATGACGTAAAAAAGTATTCCGGTAACAATTTCAGTATTTCACACTGTGCTTAGAAAGCAGAAGGTTACGCCCTGTCATCCTGATTATTTTTGTCTCCGCATGGCCGTTTTTTATCTAGGGACACTTTTAATTTTAAAAATATTTTTTAACACTTTTGATAATATAATGCTTGTATGCGGATTATTTTTAATTCAAGTGAAGGCTTGACCTTTGACCTGATTTTGTAAAAAAATGTCTACCGCAGATTAGCAGATGTAAAAGCTATTGCTAAATTAACGAAGAAAAATCTATTCGCAGTGTGATGCTCAAAGGCTGTGCGCACAGTACACAGAAAAATTAATATATAGAAACTTCTGAATAAATTAAGTAGTCATATATTTGTTTACAGATATGTGGAAAAATCCTAAGAAATAAAGGTTCCCTTCCCAACCATGTGAAGTTCACGCACGACAGGGTAGGGAAAGAGGTGTGTGGTATTTGTGGCCGTACGATTTCTACTCCGGGGAACTTACGTAAACACATAAAGTCCATGCATGGGGCAACACAAAGATCTCGCCTTCCCTGTACTTTTGCTGGATGTACTAAATCATACACAAGTAAGTATCACCTTGCCCGCCACTTTGGAGAGGAGCATGTGGATACGCCCACCCGATACGGGTGCACTCTCTGTGAAAAGGAGTGCAAAAGCAGACAGGACCTGGATCGGCACATCAGCACCCGCACGACCGAACAAGTTATGCGGTAAAACCGCGGAAAAGGATCTACTTTTTCCAATACCTAACGTATTAATTCACAATCTATGAGCGCGAATTTTAAAAATCGCAAGATGTTCGTAGTCCAAGGTTGATGTCGAAAAATGTGTTAATCTAACTTGAAGCTTGTCATATCTGATTCTATTCAAATGTAGTTGGGAAAATTCAACAATATTAACTTTAAGCTTGTGGAGAAAATGAATACAACTTTTTGAAAATTTCAATGTAGCGCCTCAAAGAAGCCTTATTTCGAAAAACAGGTCCTAATGAGGGCACACCCCCTACATCTCAGGAATACGATTCAGATGAGATCCTGTCAAAAAAATCAAATTCGTGGTATGTTGTCTGTGAGAATGAAATGACACAAAATTTTGAATTTTCATGCTCTTGAGAAGCATTGTTTCAAGAAAATAATGTATACAATATTTGGCTATAGCCAAATGATCTGCGAATATGATAAGTTAATATTTGCAATGGTTCCCACCAACTGGGGGTATACTGAGATATTCAGAATGTGTTTTATTTAAAGGAATCTAAATTTTCAGAAAACCAGCGATAACTTTTCAAAGAAGGCGAATTTCGAAAACATGGTTATCTTGAGGGCACTGCACATTATCCTCAGGAATATGATTCCAGTGAGAATGACTCAAGAAATCGATTCTGTGAAAAATTTTCTCCAGCGAGAATGGAGCGCCCTCAAATATGACATTTTGAATTTTCCCGCCTTGGGGATGCTTTATTTCAAAAAAAGTTTCAAACGTTTGTTGTAGCCCAACTATCTCTGCATTTGACTCCGTCAATGGTTTTTGTCTATCTGTCACTCAGATCATTTGAAAAAATATTTTGCGTTGAGATCACGGCACAGAAATTATTGCATGTAAACGTGGATATTTCAAAAAGTTTTAGAAATTTTGAAAAACGGCATGCGTACCCTATCCCTCGATTTTAGAGATGGTCATAATGCCTTTAACCGAATTGCTCTATCTCTTAAGACAGACCCACACGAGTCCTCTCAAATTAACATTGGCTGCCGTGATAACATACTACCTCTTCCACATATACTTCCATGGTGCATGAAAGTAAATGGGGAAAAAAGTAGAAAAACCCTACAAGTGTCCGACCTGTGGGAAAAGTTGTAGCCAAATGAGTTCTCTAAAACTTCACATGGTAAATAAGTAATATCTAACCAGCTTAAGATGAGGTTATTTTTTGACAAAATATTCAAGTATTAAATAGAAAGAAATTGTGGATGATGACGAGGTTTTAAATTTTATATGGTTGGGGAAGTGAGATTTTAGTGTATGTAAATACAGAAATCTTATTCGTATAGCAGTGTCTCATATCCCCCCAAAAATTAAAAAAATCTGAGATCAACATCTTACTAAAATAATACCCATATCTAGTCAGAAGAGATGCCATCTTGCCATCTACATCTCTGTAGACTTATTTTTTTAATTACTGTTGGATATCTCAGAAAACAAAAATACTTTACATATTTTTACAGGAATCTCATAAGGATATTTCTGATCGAGCAGTAATGAAGTGCAAAATTTGTTCAAGAAGTTTCCTTAGCAAGACGGGTCTATGGATGCATCAGAAGGTTCATCACCTAACGCGTGAAATATATTTCTGTGAGGCTTGTAATTTCAGCTCATATTTGAAGTCAAGTTATACATGGCACTTTAGACAATTCCATACGGCTGAAAGGAAATACGAGTGTTATTTTTGTGGGGAAAGGTTCTTAGGATTTTTTCAATTAGTGCGGCACGGTAAAATTCATACGCTTGAGAAGCACGAAAAATTGTATATTTAAAATAAATGTATTATGAACGTGGCTATGCAATAAATTTGGACATTTATAAAAGGAAGTTTTATGACAATTTTATTTCAAACTTGTGTAACAGAAACTGTTTTATTGTTCGTTTGGTAATTTTTGTAGAGTTAATAATCTTGACAAGTTGGGAGTTTTACTTTGATCAATATTATTTATATTTCCGAATTCAGCATGGAATTTTGAACATTTTTATGTGTTACTATTTGAGTACCAATTATACATTAAGCCTATTTTTGTATTTGATTATGTTAAAAGTTAAATTTTGAGATGAAAGTTTAAGTCACATATAAAAATTCTTAAAACTTCATGCTGAATCATAAATTGGACCGATCTACATAATTAAATGTTGATTGCCACTAATAACATCATTATGTATCAGGGTATATGTGTAAAAAATTTCATGTATTGTCATTTTGAAGATATTTCATTTTAAAATTTTCCTGCAAGATGTGGTACTTATTTTATCGCCACCCTTTAGTATTTCAGTTATTTCATCCTTATATGTATTCTGAAGAACTTTGTTTCATAGTTCCCCAAAATCGTACAAACACCCACAGAAACCTAAAAACCCAAGCCCCAACAACCCCTATTGGGGTTTTCTACAAAAACCCCGGGTTTTCCGAACCCTGGCAGGAACAGATTGAAAATCTTTTTGCATAGACGACATCAGAAAATGGCTGATTGATGGATGGAGAGGAGGTGTCTGTGTAATTAATTAAGTTGGTAGATAATTACCTATACATGATCTTAATTTTAATTTACGACTTGATTTAATGAATCGATTTGACGCGTTGCAAGATTCTGGCATTCAGGCCTATGAGCTAGGACCAGACGAAATTTTTGGTTTGGTTTTTTGAGACAAGTAAGAGTTTGTCAAAATTTATCCGGTGAGAAGGAAGTAGATATTCCAGATATGTGGTCCTGTATGGTAGGTTAATGTTAATATTGTGATCCTCGCTATAAATTTACAATTTAGTATTGGTTAATGCAGGTTTAAAAGTACTAGGGTATTGCCCATGTAAAACGAGGGATCCGTTGCAGTGCGACGTCTATCCACCGACTAACACAAAATCAACTTGTAAGCCAATGAGGGTGATGGTGTAATTAATTCATGATTAATTTTGTATTGTAGAAATACTAGGATTAGGAATAAGTGTACGATAAAGGTACTGATAAATTGAGGCGCGTGATCAAAACCAACTCAAGTTTTGTTCCAATGAATTTGGTTTTGATTTTGGGTTCAAGTTCTTATATTTACTATTTCGATAGTCATACATGCATAGGAATATAGGCAGAAACTATTTTATGAAGTACATAATTAAAAAAATAATATTATAGAAAATAACAAAATAATAAATAACATAGCAAAGTGTAAAATGTCGGGTCATAATCTGAGTTTTAGTAATGAATAAATAAATCAGATTCAGATTCCGTAAATTTGTAATGAATAGGTCATTTCATTGGGTTATAATAGCATACATAGATATAAAAATTTGGAAATAGGGTAGCAATCTATTTCATTTAATTGCACTAATCTTCTTAATGTAGTCGTGGTGACACGGGTGGGATAAAAGTGGAATTTATCTTTTGGTTGACACACAACAAAAAACTCCTGAATCAATGTTGCAGCCGAGTACTGGTATCGCGAGATTTGGCAGGCAGCTGAGAATGTCGTTCGTGCAATGTCCAGTACACCAGCCAATGTAACAGCCCTTATAAGCAGATCCTGCGTAATAAATTGGAAATTTAAGAGTCTTGAATACGTAAATCTAGGAATTTGGTATGGATATACATAAATATTTCTGGCTTTCTCTTCTAGCATAACACATAAAACAAATAAAGTTAATTACTAAATATATCCGGTAAAAATATGTTTAAAAAATAGGAAATAAAAATCGTCCCAGTTGGTCTTCATATTATTGAAAAAATTATATTATTAAATTCATATTTATCCACTATAATTTACTATGGTCGATTTGTTTTAAATAGAAACTTTTTTTAGTGATTTTCTCTTAATAACGTGAAAATTCAAATTCCTGAGGCTCCTTCAGTTTTTGAAGGATTTCAAAAATTTTAGCTTCGAAAACCTTTAACAACAGGAAATTAGAAGAATTCAAATATTTTAAATTACACAGTCCGTAGTCTATTCAACTCATGAACCACTAAGTATGCAGTCGGTAATTAATTTAGAATCATTCTTACAGATATATATCGTCGTACTAATTCAGAAAAGAGTTAAGTGCCGTCGACGCTTAATTCAGAAAAGAGCTAAGTGCACACAAAAAACTATGAAAAAGAGCCAAGTGCACACATGTATATAGTTATATATAATATTCACTAAACACTACGATTCATAACTAAATACTCCGATCCATAACTAAATACTTCGATCCATAACTAAATACATGTGTGCACTTAGCTCTTTTTCATAGTTTTTTGTGTGCACTTAGCTCTTTTCTGAATTAAGCGTCGACGACACTTAACTCTTTTCTGAATTAGTACGACGATATGTATGTACCAGATTATGTTAAATTTATGTTTCCATATATGATGATAGACTTACTTTCAAATGGCCCGTATGGACTGATTGGTAGGTTAGAGATGGGCTTCGGAGGGTATGCTGGGTAGGGATTCCATTGGGGTTGGAATGGTTTTGAGGAAGGTGGCGAGCTATAATTTTTAGTGTGTAATTAAAATTATAAAATAAAATATATTGAATTTCACATATACTTAAATTGATGTTGTACTTTACATCTTATCGTTCATGCTCCCTCATTTGCATAATAGCAGGGTTTAGATAAAAAAAATTTTGGCTACAAGGATAGAACCGTGGGATTATACAAATTAAGAAACATTGTCGCTAAGATACATAAGTTTTTAGGGTGATTAAGTGATATATCAGATGTAAAGGTTACTTTGGCAAAGATTGTCTTACCATCCCCCATAAATCATGAAGGGCCAGCGCTGTTGGCGCGATGTTCTGGTAAAATTTTGATCTAGGAAGTCGCGCTTAATTACCGAAGTAGAAGAGAATTTATCCTTTAGAGAAAATAAAATTAGTTACACAATACAAAAACTTATATTAGTAAGTAACTGATATCTGTCGGATATAAATAGGCAGCCCATTTTACACGCCAGACGCCCAAACAAGAAAGGTACGTCGCTGCCGATGAGTAATATTTAGGCTGAGGAAAGTTTATGCCGGATGCGTTCCCTTCCGATTTAAGAAATACATTTTTTAAGCTTGAAAGAAATGGTTTCCAGATGCTTGCAGGCAGAGTGAAGTCACGCCAAGAGAGGAACTAATAGAGAGTTTGGGTAGCCTGGACCCATTAGTTAAACTAATGAGTCATACGTAAGTTATGACTAATGTATGTACATATAACTTGACTAGTGTAATTGTAACGATGCGTGGACTTATGGCGTTTCTATGGCGTATTGTTAATCAGTTAAGCCATACTTAATAATTTAATGATAATTTTTGCGTCCATAGCTGCCCCAACTATCTAATAATCAAGATCATACCTCTGCTCTAAATGGTTTTCCGATGCAATTGAAGCCGAACCCGGAGACAAGTATGAGCTAAAATGATAAAATGAAGCTTACATTTTTAATAATTATACGAAATTTTGCATAAAAAGCTTACCAAAGTGGAGATAAGTTTATGACCAACTATTAGCTTCATAGTGATTTGTTTCCACAGTAAGGTAGTCCCGACAAAACTATCTTGACCAAACGAATGATTTTGGTGGGGCAGCTCCTTTTATATGAAGTTGGGCACATTAATGTTAGAGTGAACCCAAATGTGGAAAAAATAAATTGATTTGAGGACTATCCCAATCGACCTGCCCGTTAGTAAGGGCTGAGCATGTAAGAAAAAATTAAACACGATTTGCACCACTGCGGTAGTGAGGTAATGGATGGTGGTTTTTTAGACCTGAATTAAACCAAAGTGTCCGCTCTCCTTTACATACAGAGGCCAAAGTGGTGGCAAATGTTGGATGTTATTAATACAAGTTTAATGCAATGAAGCTACTCATGGGTGAGATTCGGTGGTAGAAAAATTTCTGAAACTAGTTGATTTTTTATGAAATTAGCTAAATCGCATCTGAATTTGTAATGTTTCGTGACATTTTTATGGAATCGTGTAAGCAAAACCGGTTAAGTGAGGGAAGGTTTGTTGATGGAAATGGAACCGGATGATAATATTGAATTGAAGCTAAATGAAACTTAAGTGAAATTATAAAAAATGAATAGTGTATAACCTTTGGAGTCGGAATGATGTAATTTTTAATATGTTTGTGCATGTGAATATTTATTTAAGAGGTTGCCCTAACAATTTATTTCTGACAAACTGTCAAAATTTCTGCAATTATAATCGAAACTATTTTCTCATATTGTGATGTAATAGATTTCGGTGGAAAACATAGTTGAGCGTATACATAAATCAGGTAATTGGTATGATTGAAATTAAATTATATCATTAAGATAGTGTGTGACAAATTAATTAATTGCGCACATAAAACTTTAAGACGACGTGAGGAATACTACGTAAATATACACACTACCTATTATTGAACTTCATGTGCTTCTAGTTCATGCAAGCATATTGAATAAACGTTGTGGTGAAGTTAATCCGGCTTATCGAAATCTCAAATTCGTTAATATTATTATCTTAAAACACACATATGTAATTGATTTATAATTTGTGAAAGAATTTCAGTACTATTGGATGGTTAGGTTCATAGTTGTGGTTATGAGGCTGAACCTAGGAGACTAGCATCGTCTTACAGTTAGGAAACTTATTATTCAATCGGGTAAAAAATTTGAATATCTAAAAAAAAACACGTGAATATAATAACTGCAAATTTTGCATGTTAGTACTCCAAAAAGATTGATTAGGAATGCCGGTCCAGATATGAAAAAATCTCAAATAGGTGAAAGGTCATAATTTTTCCCCAAAAAGGTCAGTTTCCAGCTACCCTAAGAAAATTTTTTCTTGGTATTTTTATTTTTTATTTGATAGCCAAAATCAATCTGAACAATTTGATGTATTGTGCAGGTCCCTACGATTTTTTTTGGCGGCTCAGGAATTTTTGCCCCAAGAGCTCGAAAAAAAATTTCCCCATAAGGCCAATGTTATAACTTCAAAAAGTGCGTCGGTCCGGTTTTTTCGCCATTATTTCCCTAAACAACACATAAATTCGTCAAATATGTTACATTACATTGGATGATAACCTTAATTAATAAATACATACGAAATGTCTCACAAGGGTAATATTTATAATGCAAAAAATTTTATACATATCTCGAAACTAATTTAAATAAGCATTTATTTAATTTTAGTCGAGCGCCAGTGCACATATTGTCGCATAAGTCACAAATTCTCCGCTTACTTGTGATTTTAATCTGCAAAGTTTAGGTTACAAGACAGACTCCAAATTCCTACAGGAATAAATTTAAGTTTACGTTGAGTTAATTCGTTTGTCTTGGAAATTTCACCTTTGAAATTTCACCTTTGAAATTTCACCTGATATTTGGCTGCGCAGATCATGACAAATTTCACAAAGAGGCCTCTGAAAATCGAAAAACTCGGGGCAAGGAGAGAAACACATATGGAGAATCCATTACTGTCGACGAGTACCGTGATTATATGTTTTGGGAAGCTAGACTTCATTATACAAGCATTAGCCAAGGATTTTCCTTCATGACGTGCTATTCTAGGGAAGAACTGTCTTTTTTGGTGTTCTTGAGACCATTCGAATTCGAAGTATGGATCACATTATTATCCACGATTGAAATTATTGTGGTTGTTTTCGTACTTATTTTGATGGTTAGGCACCACTGGGATGGCTTAGAGGCTATTTGGTTTGCCCAATTTGTTGCTATATCGATAATGTTTGAAAAACCGACCGACATGAAGAGGAATATTCAGATGATGATTGAATTTAGATTGTTATTTGGATTTTACCTCTTACTTATTGCAACACTAACTAATGGTTATCTTGGTCTAAGTATTATCCCGCTGTCAGCTCCCTTGAAGTCAAAATCCGTGACACAATTCCACCAACTGGCAAAACCCGCGTGTTTTTGTAATGTGGGAGATATGAAATGTCACATTGAGAGGTCGAAAGGTTTCATGCAATATGATGATCTTGTTTTTGATCATATACTGACAATGGGGACAATTATAAGTTTGTACGATAGGTTGGGCTCAGAATATCCTAACACAGATGAGATGCTAGTAGCAGTGCAGAACAAATCCATTAGAGGATTTGATGCTAACGAAGATTTTATTTTGATGCCTTATTCGATTGAAGGGACATAACTAAATACAAATTAGTTCAGAACTTATTTTATACGAAGTTAACACATCGAATTCGCAAGGAAATAAACGAACTTTTGCAAAAAATCGTACCTAGCAACAAAACCATTTCTACCAGTTCCATGGAAACGTTGCGACTAATTGATTTGTTTGATCCTTGGCATATTCCTCACCCCTTTGTAGGAAAATTGTCTAACTTGAAACAAATAAAAAATCTGTGGGATAAGGAATATACACTAGTTCAATGCGGGAAAACTGCTTTAATTCTGGATGATATAGAAATCAATATGGAAATGAGATACTTTGAGAAGCACTATTCATGGATCAAATTCTTCAAATCTGAATCTGAACTTCTTGCTGCAGAATCTGGGTGGTCGTTCAGAATATATTTGGAAAGTGCAAGTGGAACTAAAAGTAGTAGACTGGACAAGCATTCAGTGGCGCCGAAAATATTTGAAAAATTGTATGTTGCGGGTATAATTCAACTCCTGGAGGCCTGGCCATACCTTGTGAGCAAGAGCAGAAAAAATATTACGCAAAAAGTTCACACCCTGGTGCAAAGAATACGTGTGGAAAATGTTAAGCAGATATCATTGGTTGGCAATATCCAAACGATATTCTGGCTGTATTCAGCATTGTCATTGGTGTCAATTATTCATATACTGGTAGTGGAGATAAGAATATATATAAAATTGTTCAATATGCTGTGTACTTTTTGTAGATGGCTGTTATTCAATATTCCTCTTTCTCCCACATCTCGTGTCGAGATTTACAATAGTTTTTTCTGTATCGGGAACCACATCCCAAGAAGACACAAAACTATCAAATCCCGGTCCTCTTAACTCGTGCAACACTTTGCAGATTATAGTGTCTTCATCCAAACTTTTATAACCCATGGTACTTAGCTGCCCACTTATACTCTGCAAATTATTTACCAATTCTGTGGGTGTCTTTCCCCCCAGATCCGCTTGGTAAAACTCTTGCAGCAGTTGCTGCTTCGTCCACTTATTTGTTCTGCCTAAAGTCTGGTCAAGCGCTGTCCACATCGCTGCTGCTGTGTCACAGGAGAAAATATAGCTCGTTAACTTCTCGTCAACGGTTTGAAGAATTATCCCCATCCCAGCTCGATTGTTTACATCCCATTGTTTTTGTTTGTCGGCATCCGAAGGAGGCCTTGTTTCCTTCCCGAAAACAACCTGTTCTAAACCCGCAGCCCAGAATAAATTTTCTAAGGTCAATTTCCACAGAGGAAAATTTCTAGACCCTTCTAACTTTTTAACATTCCCGTGATCGATTTTAATTACTTTTGACATTTTTACCAGTTTTCTGTTACTGCAAAAATTCTCACAATTCTCTTTCTCTCCTCAAAACTAACTCACAAGTTTTTGCAATATTTCCCTGTGCCGTTTCTCAATTTCAAAAAATCTTCTCGAAATTTTGAAAACATTTCTTTCTAAATTCTACGGCAGCTCGTCTAGAGCTCCGTGCTGATAACGTATTAAAGTAGGAAATCCTTGCAAGAGAGAGTTAGATCGACAACTGTCTTTATTATAAGAAGTCAAGTCATATTTATACCCGTACAATTAAAACAATACGCCCAAAGTAAATACTAACTATTACGCTATAACTAAAGTTCATAACTCAATTAGGAACGGATCCCAGTCATCAAATTCCTGTCACATCAGAGTTTCTCACTCTGAGTTCACTGACCATAAATCTTACATTTAAATAGCTGATGATGATACCTACATTTTTGGCTTATCACTAGAATTTACATTGACAATAATACTTAAATTCTAACATTATGTAATCTGACAAATTACACCGCTACCAGCAACCGTGCAATAACGAAGAATCCACTACTCTAATAATTCTAAAAATGTTTGATTAATTCTAGCTCAAAAAGTGGAAATTACGTGGATCTACCGAATGTATACCTTGCTAAGTTCTTTAGCTGGGATAGGGTTGCCGTTGATTTTCTTTCCAATGGGTATCATAGCGCCTTGCAGTCCTCCTATCATTAGCAGTGTAATTCCGATGATCTGTCCAACATTGGGACATGTTGGCAACCTCAGTATCCAGCTGCGATTATCGGCGGGGATGTTGGCTGGCTACTTGTGTAACTCCATTGGTGCTTTGGTGGGCCTCGTCCTGTGTTCTGTCACCATACATCCGTCGAGAGTCGAGCTACTTTTGCTGGGAGAGGTTGAAAGGTGAGGCAAGTAAGGTAACTTGACAAGCGCTTAAGAAATTACGTCCTAGCAGATATTTATTGGTATTCTGAGTGGTACAAGACAAACAGCGTTATATAATTAAATTGATTCTTTATGCAAGGATTTATCATGAAAAATTTTCCAATGTAGATAAATATGACTTTAGATTTTTATAAAGTAGTATCATAATAGGCGTCTAGAATATGTATTAATATCGTTACACGCCAGTTTAGGAAATATTTTTTTGGAAGGATACATATTGTCGGTTTTTGCAAAATATGTTGGATGTTTTAAAACTATTTGTTTAACTTTCAGTCACGGTTTTGCCCAATTTCGTTCATACCGAGCCGTCCAGATCGTGTCAAATCTACACAATGAAGTAATTGGGACGCCCTGGATTCAGATATTGGTTGGTGGGACAACCCTGGCCGAAATATTCAGCCTGCACATCCTCATCACGTCGCACCATGTCTTGCCATCTTTGTTACTTTTATTTTTTTCAGTGGCTGGAATATATTTTGGTCTCATGATTCAAATCATATTTAAAATTATCTCGTATCCCTATGTTAAGTCTAAGAGGATGACAAATTCTAAGAAACGATGTAGAAATCGAATAGCTAGAAGTTATGTTAGGTCCTGTTCACCGATAAAATTATTTCTGGGTGACGGACGGTTTTTTGATAAATTAACATCTATGGAGATCTCGCTGTTCACGGTGGACAAATTGGTTACGTTATTGCTTTTATATCTGTAATTCGTGGAATAGGTTTGTAGCCTAACCTAAAATAACCTTCCTACTTATTCTGGCCTTCTTTCTCCCTTTGTGAGTTTTCATGTCTTGGCCTCCCCTCCTCCTCAAGATTCTTCTTGTAACCTGTCTTCTTTAATTTCTCTTTCAAATCTTTTAAGAGCCTTTCCCCAAGTGATTCAAGTAAAGAGTCGTATCGATTTTTCTGTACTGATTGAGTTGGGGGCAACAAGAGCTCCGCCTTTTTATATTTATTCTGCATTTATTATTATATTATTGTTAATTATTACTAATTATTAGTTGTTCCTTATGTGCCTTTTTTTAACTTAATGATATGGACAAACCCTTCAAATATGTTAGGTTGTTGAATTAACAATATGTTTCCTGTATCAAATACACACATATGTAACTGATCAAAATTAATACCAATTATTGTCGAAACATATCCTACATGATCTATGATCGATTTTTAAAAATTAGACCCTTTTTTTTAACGACTTTCTCTTAATTTATTGCAAATCCTTGGTGAGGTTTTGAAGAATTTCAAAAACCTAAACAGTTCCAAAAGTTTTGAAAGATCGAGAAAGTTTTAAAAAATCAATTTTTTTTTAGATACCACACCCGCTAGAAATTTGATTTAGAAAGTCAGAAATCACTAAAAAATGCGTCTAACTTTAAATAATAACTATGTGTCTGTGCAATTTGCAAAATTTATTGAAATCAATAACAGTAAGAATTGATTACAAATTAATTAGTCTCATTACGCGGTCTCCGTAATGAGGATGACTTCCCAGAAGAAGCTGTCGCTCGTTCCCCTGTCGACCCTGACCCACCCGTCGTGTTTCGGACAAGGCCCCGTTTTGACCCTGTCGCCATACCCCCCGCTGGGTTGGAGGCACCGTTCCACGTCATTGTTCCAAACGATGACCTTGCTCAGACTGGGGGCCGGGGTTGGTCTGGGGTCAAGGGTGATGGTCCATTTGAAACTGGCGGCACATCCTTTCTGCGAACAATTTTGTAGGTGTGTGTAGAATCCGGAACCGTCGGGGGGCGATGCGAGACATATGTCTTGGTTGAGGTAGGGGCGAATTGTTCCACCCCATTGGGGGCCTAGGGTTACCCACTCTTGTAATTTATCTGTGAAAGGGGGGAGTTTAAAGAGATTTAGATGGTATTTCTCTGCATTGCTACGAACAGGTGTACACGACTCCTCAACGGACATATGTAGAAAATGATTGATGTACAGGGTGGTTGAGAAATACTAAATATCACAGTAAAGGAGATTATAAAACATGTTTGCCAAATTTAATTTTTATCAATCTAATACTTCAATCATTATTATGTGATCAAAAAAATATCCGTTCAACTCCATTGTAAAATATTTCTTAATCACGCTGCACACAATTAGGGGTAGCATGTTACATGAACATTTATGTGTTGGCATTGTTGGCCTGGCTAGGTCCAAACTCACCGGTAGGGTCACAATAGTCTATAAAAGTTGCGCCACGGTGGCCCACCAGGCATTTTGCGGTAGTCAAGTGTTTCAAAATGAATCGGCGCCGATATGTAAGATCCGCGTTGGTTGTGGTGCAGAGCAAGATAAAAATGAAGAGCAATCCTGGTCCCATGTTTTTTCTCATGGTTGACATTTTTGTTGCCAATCTATAAAATGGAAACTTAAAGGTTTACTTACTACAATATGTGGACAGAGAATTTTAGATTTGAATTCCGTATTAGCAGGAATTATCAACTTAAATGATACTTTAATTAAGCTTGACTAGGTTCAGTAAGAACAATAGTTCAAATTTCACAATTTTAAAACGACCCTTTGAAATTATTGAACGTATTTATATGATATTCAAATCATGTGTACCAACGGTTGACAATTTTGCGACATTTATTTTATAATTTCAAAAAAACTACGTACCTTGACTTCTGCACATGCGTAAATTCAAAAATTAAGAATTAGTAAGCAAGAAGTTGAGGACATGTGTTTTAGTGGCAGGAATTGAGCTTGGAATGTGGAGAAGAGGCAGGAAGTTGGGACTTTTGTATCTCTCGACGGGACATCCGCTCTCTTCCAAGAATTTGCTTGACCCTGGCCCACATCTCTCAACTGCGTTCTGTGTTATGTATGAGACAAAGACTTGCAAAATTTAATGTCAAGGTAATTCTTGAGCGTGTCGTGGAAGTACATATTTGCACAGATTCTAAAATGAGGGTGAAAATATTATTGTTTTAATATGCTAGACGTGAGTTGGGAGTTGAGAGTTGAAATGAAAGGGTGTTAATATTTTTATTCAAAAGGACCATCGGTTAAAACTAAACTACATTGTTTAAAGAACAACACATGGTTCGAAAAGACCTCAGGGGTTATGTGTTATGTATTATGGGTTATTTTTATTATGAGAGACAGTTGTTGCATGTCTACAACTATGGAGACATGTTTTCTGCCAGACTTTCTAAATCTACAATATCAATTTTTTTCAAGGTTTTCCAGAAAATTTGTGGAAATATGTAGTTCGAGTCTAAGATAGAGAGTGGTAAGAAGAGAGACAAGTATTTGGTCACCAATCCTAAACACATAATTGAATACACCAAACGTATGCTTTCGTTTGTTTAAAGTAGATTGACGCTAGAATTCACCGATTTAATTTAAAATACTTAAAATTATTGTCAAGCTAACCCAAATAATCCTATCGTCTATGGCCTTACATTTTTTTTATTAGTTAGTGAAATATATGGTTTACGTAGGTTCAATCAAATCGAAGAATTCATAACTCAATAACATGCATAAATAATCACGTTCAAATATTTGTGTGTATACTTGTATATGTATATACAATCTAAAAAGATAATTTAACGTCCATATGTACGTTAAATGGTATGTACCATGTAAATTGTAGAAATGTTGTGAGCAAGTTGGGTGGAAAATCTACCAAAATGGAACTTGAGCTAGAAGTCAAGTTATACCGAGTTATTTATTTATAGAGATATAAATTTAAATAGCCTAACTAATATTTTTCACGATGTCGGTAAGTCTACTTAAATATGGCTTTGCTTTCCGATACTATCCTTTGCTTAGGAAATAGGTCGATATAAAAAATTATAGCATACATACAATATTCATGTCATCTACAATCTCCTGATTTACAAGAAAAATAAGTTTGGGTAATTACTGCTCTAAGGAGTTGGTTTTGTTATTACGGAGAGTCTCCAAAATTTAAATATTTTCTTCTGGAACGGGCATCTGGATGGTGGTCTAAAATAAATAAATAAATATTTTCTTAGTGCAGAATTGTATTCGCAGAGTTCACATAATAATTTAAGTCGTGTCCATGGCAACCAATTAAATCCGCATCAAAAATCGTATAAATAATCGTAGAAAAATCACAAAAACGATATCTAAAAAAAGCTCATCTCAATCAGCACCATGTCATGGGACAACATTGCAACTGCGTTCACCAAATATTCCAAAATATTTGGAACGTCCCCATCCACCAGTCCGATGAGTTGGGACTCGAGAAGACAAGAACTTCATTGGGAATCTTGCCACAAAAGTCCGAAACGGAAATCAATCATGCTTTGGCATTTCAACTACATTTTCGGTGTACACTTTGCCTACACGTTGAGCACGGTGTACTTCCTCGTCCAACAGTTGTTCGGATATGGACCAAAGAAGGAATTGCTGAACGTGATTTATCTCCTGCTAATTGGTATTTTGAACTGGTTCGGATCTGTGTTGCACGTAATGATCACGTTGTATGGGAGAGATGCTGTGAATGGGTGGAATAACGGGAGGGCAATGGAAGTCGTAATTGCCAACGATCTGGGTAAGTATTAAGGCTTCCTATGTAGAAATTTTATTAATAGACACTTTTTTAAGGATTTTTGCAGTGCTTTGAGTTTGCACTGATCGATCATTTTTTTAGATTTCAAGAATTTTAAATTCATACTTTTTGCTATTGAATACAGTTTTCGTAACCGTTCCAATTTTTGAAATCATTCAAACAATGATCGATTAGTGCAAATTCATAGAATTACGAAAATCCTTGAAAAAGGGTCTATTAATAAAATTTCTGCTATAACATAATTTGGTTTGGTCGATTTGAATAGTTTTTGGTTAAACGACCTTAAATATATTATTATGAGTTATAAAGTTTGATCTACAACCAGTTTATGAAATAGTTTGTCCTAATAAATGAAAACACTTGCATTTTTCCTAAGGGTGTCTAAAACCTGCGAGACATCCATCAAAGAAAACTCAAACGGTATCAGGGAAGTATTTCAGCGGACAGAAACTGCTCTTGCACACAATAGTCGTCGTTTTGTCAGCCTACCCCATAATCGTGGTTACCTCGGACATGGCGCTAAATTTGGATGGATTCTATTACATGACTAGTCTCTTAAGCCCGCAATGCGGGCTCTAAGCAAAACAATTTTATTTAGTTTAGCGATACAAATTCCTGCTGAATAATTGTTACACATTTATCTTCACACAGAGCAAAGAAGCGTTGACTTGATTGTCACGTTTTATAGCACGATCTTTAATAATAGAGTTCACAACTCTATTGGTGTGACAACGAAAAACGTTCAGTCATGACTCTAAAGGGTGTGACCACGAAAAACGTTCAGCAACAACTCTAAAAGGGTGTGACCACGAAAAACGTTCAGTCACAACTCTAAAGGGTGTGACCACGAAAAACCTTAGGTCACAACTCTATGGGTGTGACCACCAAATTTGTTCAGTTACTACTCCGAAGTGTGTGACAACAAAAAACGTTCAGTCACAACTCTAAAGGGTGTGACCAAGAAAAACGTTCTGTCGCGACTCTAAAGGGGGTGACCACGAATAACGTTAGGTCACGACTCTAAAGAGGTTGACCACGAAAAACGTTCAGTCACAACTCTAAACGGTGTGACCACGAAAAACGTTCAGTCACAACTCTAAAGGGTGTGACCACGAAAAACATTTTGTCGCGACTCTAAAGGGGGTGACAACGAAAAACGTTCAGTCACGACTCTATAGGTGTGGCCAGGAAAAACGTTCAGTCACAACTCTAAACGGTCTGACCACGAAAAACGTTCAGTCACGACTCTAAACGGTCTGACCACGAAAAACGTTCAGCCACGACTCTAAATGGTGTGACCACGAAAAACGTTCAGTCACGACTCTAAAGGGTGTGACCAAGAAAAACGTTCAGTCACAACTCTAAAGGGTGTGACCACGAAAAACATTCTGTCGCGACTCTAAAGGGGGTGACAACGAAAAACGTTCTGTCGCGACTCTAAAGGGTGTGACCACGAAAAACGTTAAGTCACGACTATAATTGGGTGTGACCACGAAGAAACGTTCAGTCACGACTCTAAAGGGTGTGACCACGGAAAAACGTTCAGTCACGACTCTAAAGGGTGTGACCACAGAAAAACGTTCAGTCACGACTCTAAAGGGTGTGACCACGTAAAAATGTTCAGTCACAACTCTACAGGGCGTGTCTAGATCAAGAGGCGTAGTCAATTCCAAGGAGCGTTCAATTGTTCTAACGTTTTAAAAACGTTTAAGAACTTGAAGCGATAGCCCGCCCTGTAGCGCTGAAAAACAACCCACATCCTGTAGGTGGCGCCGGGAGGTAAATTAAAGTTGTAAGTGTCAACCATTGCTTGGGTTCCCAGTGGTCACAGGTCATATGTAAACTCAGGGGGGTGTGCGCAGGTCACAGGTTAAGTGTAAACTCGGGGGAGTGTGCCGAGGTCACAGGTCATATGTCAAGTCTAGTGGGTGTGCCTAGGTCACAGATTAAATATCAAGTCTAGTGGGTGAGCCCAGGTAACAGGTCAAATTCAAAGTCTAGTGGGTGTGCCCAGGTAACAGGTCAAATCCAAAGTCTAGTAGGTGTGCCAAGGTCATAGGTCAAATGTCAAGTTACGTGGGGGTATCGAGGTCACAGGTCAGATGTCACGTTACGTGGGTGTGCCTAGGTCCCAGGTAAAATGTCAACTCTGGAGGGCGTGCCCGTTCATGTGATCAAGTCGGATCTAAATGCGTGTAGCGTTAGTCAACGATTTGGAAACGTTTGACACTTTAGCGAAAAACGCCCTCTAGAAACGAAAAATGTAACATAGTGACCCAACTGCCGCTAGGTGACATTAGCTTGGACAATGTGAGACACGTGTGTAATCAAGCGCCAAGTTCAACTGGTAACACACACCACTGCACAATTCTTGGTTCTGATACGCGATGTTGCCAAAGCGTTCCAGCTTCCTTCTGGTGTGACCATGATTCTTCACATGGTCCGTTTTTTGATACGTTTCTCCATTTCGGTGGAAATTTGTTCAAGTTTTGCTCTGGTTATTTTGTCCTTCATTTCGTATTTGTTAATGGTAAGAAATATTTTCAGGATTTTTATCCAAGAAGCCAAGATTTGTAGGAATCAGGGTAAGATGAATTACTTGCTTCACTCCCATATCCGGGTGCAGATGGCGGTTAACAATTTTGCTCCTTTTCAAGAATTGGGTACTTTGGGGTTAATGTTACTTGGATTGTTGGTCTTTGTTTTTACAAATTTTGCAACAATACGATTCCTTAAACTTGTTCCGTTTGGAGTTTTTATGTTTTTCCCTTCACTGTCTGCAATGGTGGGGTTAATTGTGAATTTGACGTTGCCGTTTACCCATGAAATTTATGAAAATTCGATGGAATTTGGTAGAATATTGAGATGGGTGTTGGAAAAGGATGTGATATACTTTAAGAGGAAAATATTATCTGTGAGGGCGTTAAGATTGTATGCGGGAGTAGGTGGGAGCAAAATATTTTGCCTGAATAGGGAAACTAAGGTACAATATTTTCAGAATGTGATAAGTTACACGATTACTTTACTGCTTAGTGTGAGGTTTTGAGTAGTTTTGCACGGAACGTTTTATGAAGTTTGAAATATTTGTATATTACCCATACAATATATCTAATTGTAACAAAATTAGGTTAATTTGACATGGCTCAATAAATACCATAAATCACTATTTACCTATTTAAAAAATGTATGTACACCCTGTGTAATCTGCTTTTACTCCACTTCCCATGAACAGAATTTGATATCAATTTTATTATATTTATTTTATTTATAAAATTCGAACTTTGACGTTCAAATTTTATATGGACTATGTATACCCTACTACCTAGTATGTTCACTATGATTGTCAAACATTCCTTCACTTTAGTTCTTTGAAAATTGAATCAAATTTTCTAAAAGGTAAGTTGAATGTTAAAAAGTTTTGTTTCTGATTCAGCTTTAGAAATCGATGTATTCATTGCTTTACTACCCAATGGGCCAAGACCCATAAGAATGTGAGATTAATATAGTACCTATGTACATACATACGTTTAGGATTGTCTGTAGCATGTTCAGAATTTGTGTTGTGCATGTTTTCGACATGCATAAGGGGGACAAAGAAAGACTACAAACATAGTCATAATTTGCAATGTGCTTTATTGTCGCAAACCGATTCAATTTCGACAATTTTAGCAAATTAAAGTCCGTCTCTGGGTTTGATAATTATAAATTATTCAGTGCCTAGACGATAGTTTCAATTTTGGCATTTAAGTTTAGGCATTATCAACAGCATACATACGCTATAGAATTAAAAAGAATTTATTCAACGCTAACCGAAAAGTGCTGCAACTTTTCCCATTATTTAATGTCATCACCAACCTACAGTCAATCTGAATGAGCTGCCCGGTATTTACCTGTAAATGTAGCCAGTTAAAATATATAGGGATTTCTAAATTCAATAATTTTCGATAGATTTTCATGTGATTCACATATGCATATGCAGCCTTAAGCATCCCGTGCCCCCAAAGTTTCAAAATGTTAGTTTTTGTTGAAAGATATATTTGTATATCTGTAATCTTAGCTATTGTTGGTATAGTATGCACAAATTCTCAGAAATCTGATATAAATTTGACTAATTCGTTATTTCAACACCTTGACTTCGAGTGTCATTTAGTTCTCTCGTATTATAACAATTTCCAAAATTCTGACCTGCTTTCGTCCATACTTCCCTCGAAAAAAGGAATCTACATTTACCACCTCCCCAAAATCAATGCATCATCTTGGAAAACCAGTCATTCTCATAAATACCCCACCGGAATGTTCGCAAGCTTACGCAAGGGGCAATTTCCTTGTTTAATCGGTGTCATTATAACACATAGATCCGACTTTAAAATTGCCCTTGAACGCATCTCGGATGTTGAATATTCTACCCTCATGACACACCAAACACAAGCCTTATTAAATACTATATACTCAAAACACAGACATGTGTTTTACTTATACACTTGGGCAAATCGGAAGGCTTCTCTTATAGTCAGAGTTCAGATTGGTTTCTATCGCCAGCCCGTTAACCACTTCAGACTTAAAGGCAGCGATATAATCTTTATGTCGATTATATATTTGATTCTAGGGAATGGAATTGAAACATGGCATTTGAATTTCCCCTCGCAACAAGACTTAACTTTAATTTCACGTGAAGACGTCATCCAAAAAATTAGTAACCATGAGAAGTTTCACCATCTGACCGAACCACCAAGCGATCTTGTACTGACCAGTAAACGGGAATCATTTCTCAATTTGCACGGCTATTTTGATAAAGTTTATGCCTGCGAGGCATACAGGAAAGGTCCTTTTCGACTAGTGCGTGAAGATCGATATCGTCCCAGGGCCACCATATTTTTTAGCCTCATTTGTATAGGAAATTATAGCTTTGGTTTAGCAGAAAGTGATGCCAAAAGAAAACATGTTCCCTTTAAACTCCGGGGCAAGGCACGTAGAACATATGACGAACGTATCCAGGTGGACTTTCAAAGTCACCAACGATTTTCAATAAACCCTTATATAGGAACGATAAATCAAGGATTCTCTTTTATGACCTGCTATTCTAGAGAGGCAGTATCATTCAAAGTTTTCTTAAACCCATTTGAGTTCGAAGTTTGGATAATCATATTGTTTACCATGACAATTTTAGTAGTTGTGTTAGTTCTCATTCTGACAACAAAATTGAAATGGAAATGGGTAGAAGCGATATCGTTTGCACAGCTGGTCGTGATATCAAACATGTTTGAAAAGCCGACCACGGTTGACGGTAAAATAGAAACGACTATTCAGTTTAGGATCCAATTTGGAGTTTTGATGTTGCTCATTCCGATATTGACAAATGGTTACCTCGGACTAAGTATCACGTCGATTTCGGCCTCATTAGAACACATATCTGTTACTAGGTTTGATCAGCTGAGCAAACCCGTGTGTAACGGGGATAACGGGAAATGTCATATAGATAGATTGAAGAGATTCGAGAAATATTTAGAAACCATTGAGAAGCATATGCAGATTATATCTCTGAGGAGATTTTTCGATTACAAAGGTTTATTAAAATTTTTCAAAGGTGATAGGACGAACAGTATTAATAAGACTTTTGAATCAATTATTAACAAATCTGTACGAAGATTTGATGTAAATAGTGATTTTGTCTTGCTGCCATATCCAATTGAGATTGACGTAGCAAAGTACCAGATAGGACCAAATGTGTTTTATAACCGGCTACTATTCCGGTTAAGGGAGACTACCAAAATAGTCCTGACATTATTTGAGTCTTCCGGTAAAATTTCTAAGGATTCAATACATGCAATGAGAATGTTTGACCTCCTTGAGCCTTGGCGCATTCCACACCCACAACTTGGAAACTTGTCGAACATGAGAAACCTCGAAAATATATGGGATATTGAACACGAGCTCGTTAAATGTAAAAGAACTGCTCTAGTTTTAGATGAAATTGAAATTAATCGAGAAATTCGCTACTTCGAGAAATATTACCCGTGGCTAAAATTTTTTAAGGCAACTTCTGCTATCCTTCCGTCCGAGTCAGGATGGTACTTTGATATTAATGGTAAACCAGTGACTCCTCAAATAATTGAGAGATTGTATGTGGCAGGAATTGTCCAGCTGTTAGAGGCTTGGCCCTACAGAGTTTCTGAATTGAGGGAAAACATTACCAAGCAGGTGCATACCTTGGTCGAACGGAAGCCAAGAGAAAATGTTGTAAAGGACGTTTCATTGGGTGGGAATATTCAAACAATATTTTGGATATACTTGATACTCTTGGTGGTCGCATTTGCTATAACGTTGGTAGTTGAAGCTAGAATACATAAGAAACTTTGGAAGGGTCTGTTATACGCTGGTGGCAGGATATCCCAAGTATACTGATATTGATAAGCATCAAGAAAATGTATCAGTCCGTTAATTATTATCCATTGCTGGTTGACTTATGACCATTGTTAGCCGCCATTCCTACTAATATAGTGCCCATGTCTTATGCGGAAAAATAACTTTTTAAATAATCAGTATTTTCTGAATTCTGCTTCATATTCGTCATTGCCATGAAATTTTCAAAATTTTGATATGCTACACGGGCAATATAAAAATTTTGAAATTTCTCTCAATTTCTCACACTCATGTTAATTTTTTCAATATTTAGAAGTTATCCAAACTGAACCTTGTCAGCAACTTTTATTCACAATTTAATTGAAGGTATAACATGAACCTTCAGATTCATAAAGTAGAAAATTTGGAAGGAGATGTTCCGATTCCTGAATGCCATAATATCTAGTTATTCCAATTTCCAGCTTAATTTAGGTTGGTGGTAAAAAGTGCTGTTTTCCCACTTTTTCCCACTGCACTGACAAATTTGATTCTTACCAAACGAAACCCTACATTAACTTGCATGGCAGGAAACCTCAAAACCATTTTTTTGGTATGGCTCAACACAGTGCAACAACAAGGAAAAGGAGTCTTTAACGTAGACTACTTTATTGGATTATATTTTTTTGGTCAGGTTATAATGATCTTTATTAACTATTTCAAATTGTCTCATTAAACCTGTCTATATCTTTTTTTATTCTGTTGTAACTTACAATATACATATTCAATGCATTTTAATATTTATTAAATGCATAATCATCAACACTTTCACCTACGACTCCGCTTCGGATACGATTCAGCAGCAATGAAGCAGGCCCATGGGATTCATCACTCGCGGTAACAAAACTAACTCAACTAATCAAAACCAACTATGGAGAGTATGGTCCATTGATTGGGTTGGGCAAGTAAATGATTTACTACAGGCAGTAGGGTATGGAAACTTTGTGCAATCTTTAGACATAAGTAAATGATTTATAATGTTTAATGTTGTACTTACATATCTTAAAGAAAATAAATATTGCAATTGTGAAGTGGAAGATTAAGTTATTGTTATAATTACAGTTTAATACGAAATTTCACAATTTCCTATTTTAAATGCTATCTTTTATTAGTGTAGACGAGTCGAACCGAATCGCGAGTTAGCTCGGGTCGCTCGTATTTCAGCTCGGCTCGTTTATCAAGAGATTCAGCTAGCTCGATTATTTATCGAGCTTTTTCAAGACGACTCGGCTCGACTCGAAACTCGGCTCCGGACAAACGAGCCGAGCCAGCTCGAGCTCGTGAACAGCACTACCTCTCAACATGTGACATCAATTATGGACGTCCCCTCAGAGTAAATTTTAGAACTTTATTTCTCACTTTTTATTACAATTTAGGTAAAAGATTATGCACCATTTTGTTTGTAGAATCGTATGCATGCGTCGCAGAATAAATTGCTAGAAGTTAATTTTCCTACAAATGTTATCTATCGTGCAGATTGCAGTTTTGGGTGAATTTTTATTGTAAATAGATTGTCAAATTATTAATAACTTTGAAGAAAAGTGGAATCATCACAACGTAAATTTAGGAAGATTTTTGAAAAAAATTAAGAGGACAGTTTTGGCAAATCGATACAATTCGAATTTTTAAAACTTTATGGATAAATTATGTTAAAAAAACTGATTAAATCATTAACGACCCCACTCTCCAGAACATGGTTCCATACAAGAATTCGATAACTTTGACATAATCGATTAAACAATTCATTCTGTTATCCGCATTCCAATTTGTCTCCATACTATAGCCAATTATTTTCCAAACAGTAAATGCGGATTCTGCGAGAACTTCCTGTCCCGAAAAGTTGTCTGTGATGCATTCCACGCTGAATTTGAGAGAATCGGTTTTCTCCTTTTCTGAATGTTTCCAGTACTTCCGACCCGTTCTGTCACACCCCACGGAAGGATCGACCTTCCGACATCGGACATATTTGGGGAAATCTCCCAATTCAGAGGCATGGCTTGAGGTGACGAAATCCCTGAGAGCAAAACGCTGATCGCCGAAAGAATAACCATTAGGGGAATTAGTGATAGAATATCGAGAAGTCGCGGCATCGATCCTTGTCTTGATTGCGAGGTTTATGTAGACTTCTAACACATAGATTCCTTTAGGAGGATTGATCGCCAGTCTCGCTCGATGTTTGGGAATTTTCTGGTGGCATATTCGACATAGACGGTCATGACGGGGAGGAAGCCTAACACGAGGGGGGACGAGTGTAAGGGGTATTTCCTGAAGATTGAGCCCTGTTCGGAAAAAAGGGCCAGGATTTCTTCAATTTGTCGAAATCCGGTGATTGTGAAGCCGACGGGGTTTTCGTCAAGGTGTTGGAAGGTGGATTTGAAGGCTTGGATTTTGGCGTTCATGTCGGACATGGATTGAGTGAGGATGCGTTGGTCGATTTGGTACAGAATAGTGTCCCAGAATAGTTGGTTTTTGTGAAGGGTGAGAGCTCCGATGAAGTCAAGGGCACCGGAGAGACCTTAATGAAGAGAAAATTATTAAAATTCTAAATTAATTGGTTAAATTAAAATATCAGTCAATCCCAGGAAAGGTGGAATATGAGAAAGGCTCCAAATTTTCTGTTTCCCTGTAACTTTTAATCGAGTGATGAAGGGTTACCGACTTCTCGCAGGATTTAACAGGTAAGGCTAAATCCTGCGACCAGTGAATTCCGTTACTTGCTCAACTAAAAGTTCCAGGGAAACAGAAAATCCTTTAAGTAATTATGGAAATTAGACAATCTGCTAAGATTTAACCTTGGAAAACGACACCGATTTGTGGAATCATTCCCCCCCGCTTTTAATACACTGACTATGAATTCGTATTCTTTAATGGATTTGAGGGATTTTCCATAATCGGCCATTTCCCAGGTTTCTTCGCCTGGTTTGTAGAACATTTTGTTGTTGTCGAAATCCGACATGGTCATGAAAAGTGCCAAATTCTGAGGGTCCATTTGCTGCGCCGTTGTTGGGGGTGGGTGGAGGAGGGTCGTCAAAATGGAGGAGACGGCGAAAAATAAAAGTTTTTGGTGGCCTATTGGCGAAAAGTTTGGAATAGAATAATACATAAAATTAATCAAATTTTGGTCAGGGGACATCCATATATTATGTGACGGTTCACAAGGGTGGGAGGGTAATGGGTGTGCGTGAAAGGCCGATTTGCGCCACTTTTTAAAAGACATGTAACCCGAGATAAGGGTGATGGGGTTTGAAAAAATGGAATTTTTACATGACATAATCTATGAACGCCCCCTACCTTAACCAGGCAGCGGTAGCGTGCGGGGACATGGCATCGTTTTACATAATTATAAAATTTTTGCATTAAATCCTATAAATGAAATTTCTTTTTATATTTTATTTTTAACTTAAATTAAGTTTGTGACGCATTTATAAAAAAATGAAACTTTACAATTTTCTAAATGCGTCACAAATTTAATTTAAATTTTCTAAAAATTAATAAACAAAAATTAAAATTAAACGAAGTTACTAATGCCAAACTAAAATTAAAAGTAAAACGGCGCCATGTCCCCTCGATCTTCCACCTCGGTTGATTTTGCAAATCAACTTTGATAAAAATTATTTTAGCATGGGCTAAAATTTGGATAAAAAAATAAAATAAATAAATATAATATAATTTTTAAATACTTACCCATCATGAACTAGGATCGAAAAATAGAGTGAAATTCAAATTTAACAAAATCCGAAAAGTTAATGAAAAATTTCCAAAAATAATTTGATTATCTTAACGAGAACCAAAATTGTGTGAACGCAAGAAGACGCTTGTTTTCATTAAATAAATCCAGCCAAAGTAAGACACTGGTATTTAAGGAAAATATGACGCCAAGTATTCAATTAATAAGTTCAATGTCCTTCAATGAATGAGAATTATTTTATTTATTTATAAATAAACTTAAATAGGAATAATAATGTTATTTATTTAAATAAATAAAAACTGAACACATCACTTTGTCCATAGGTTTTATGATTGCACAGCAATAAGTTGGCACTTATTAGAGGGGGCGTCCAAAAATTATGTCACGTGTTGAGAGGGGTGGGAGTGACAGGCCTAATTTACGCCAAATGTTAAAAAGTGGTCTTACCCGTGACAAAAGGGGAGCATATGGTGTGACAAATCAAGATTTTTTTGCGCTACATAATTTATGGATGCTCCCTGATTTTAATGACATCACTGCAAAAAGTGCTCTGGTTTGATAACTTGATGAAATAAATAAATCCACTTATATTCTGAACTTATAATTTGTTTTACTGTACAAAAGTCACCCATTTATAAATAAACTCCGAGATAAGATCACTGACTGAGAAATGCGTGCTCATGATGAGGGATATGAATAAAATTAATTGATTTTATTATCAAACTTAATTTACAAAAAATATGACAGTGTGCGTTCATAGTTCAAAAATTTGCAATCTTAATTTTCTTCAGATACTCCTGTCCTGCATTAATGTGGAACGACTTCCTCAAAGATAAGCAACAATAATAAACGTCATGAGGTCATTTTTATTGTAAATGGAATAAATTTCATCTCGCTAGGCCATTCATATAGTAAATTGATTTTGTTAACGAGTTTATTAAGTCATGGCTGGATTGATTGATAAAGGAAAAAAGCAAAGTGTGCATTATAGTGGGAAAATTTGCATTTTTTACATTTTGCACATGTTGTATGTATTAAGTTTTGACCTGAAACTGTTATAACTTCCTCAAAGTTCAGCAATAATTATTAAATGACCATTATTATTAAAAAAATTGAACTCTTAAAATAATTTTTGCATTTTGAACACGTTCTTATGCTGAAATGATGTCGCCTGACACCATAACCGTAATTTTTGAAGCATTTAATCAGGGGACATGCATAAATTGTGTCACGGACAAATTTAAATTTTAAAGATCCTCTTTCCCCCTTGTCATGAGTTACATGGCTTTTTAACATGTGAGGCAAATCAGCCTGACCTTTTTGCCTCCTCAACCGATGATACATACAATTTATGCACGTCCCCTCATAAGCTAACTTTTTACAAGATGTAAAAAAATTGTGAATATATTTTACAGGGAAACTTAACCGAACCGGGTGGTCGACCTGTATTCCAAATTGTTGGAAAACTATGAAATAAATGTCTCGATGTGGCAAATTCGGAAACTGCGGAAAATTCGGATGTAAATCAATTCACCTGTCGGCAGGGTTCGCTACCCCGGGTTTTTGTGGGTTGAGGTATTATGGATATAATAACACTAAAAATTTGCTACTTATAGGTGATGTAAAATCAGACTGGACATGGTGCACTATAATATAAAGATGTTAATTTTTGTCTAAGCGATGACATATTACTAGATAGAAAGAAACAAAAAATATTTTTTAAATCTGAGTTTTATAAGCAAGCATGCACAAATGTACTGTTTATTTCTTTGTTTATTTAGTTGTGTATATTTCCTGCATCACAAATAGCAACAGCGATGCCTATAGCATCATTGAGCGCCATTTTTGTAGACTTTTGATGACGTCTTAATAAAAACACTCGATATATTTTACTAATTAAAAGACCGACGTATCGCCTACATTCTATTGCAAACAAGGGAATGGTTGAACTAATTGAAAATCCGACAAGGATGAATAGAGTTATCCATGTACCTTTAAGGGAGGCAATGTTTTTGGGTTTTAAGTACTCGCCCTTGTTCCTTGGAATTGCGGCGGTGCGATTTATATTATTCCCCCTTATTTCATAATCTTCTGTGTGGGCCCAAACCCCGGTTTCAGTTTGACTTTTAAATCCCGTAAGAACTCGAGGATTCAATCCGTTTGGGACCGATATACCAATTGGGTAACTAAGTAGGGTTTGGGAACTAACCACAAAATGTGTGTGAGGGTATTTTCTTGATAAGAATTCGTACTCAATTTTAATCTTGGGCGACTTTGCTATAAAAACGGTCTTCTCGCATTTTACAACTTGGCGCTCAATAATTTTCTGTAGGACAGAACTATTTAAATTTTGGCTCAAATAGCTAAATCCAACGGGAAAGAAGGCACCATTTGAAGCGAAGAGTTTCAAAGCACCACGATATGTGTTAAGGTTGGAATCTTGTGAATCCGTAGCGAGATTTAGCAAAAGTGAAAAGAATTCAGGTTGAACTTGTTCATCGGGGACGGGTTTGAATTGCGAGAGAAGCCGGAAGCATGAACTATCCACATTTGTTGTGTTTATGTCAACACTCATATTGAAGTATTTTATCAAATAAAGTACATGAGAGAGGTCACGCATCTCCTCGTGGGTGTCATGAAATTGAAAATACCACACCATTTCATCGTCTATTCTATTATCAGGGTTCCATATTTTGGATAAATTTCTGAACCTATTTTTGCAAATTAGATCGTCAAAGAATTTCGGATGTGATTGTTTCCTTGGCGAGTTTAATTCGGATATCATAATCCCGTTGTAACCGTTGGTCAGAATCACCCCCATGATGGTCCATACCCCTAGCAAGATTCGGAAGAAGGTATGTTTCTCGATTCTACTAGGCATGAAACCCGTCTCTTCAAGAAGTGAGGCTTAAACGAACATCCAAATGGAGAATGGCTGTTGTTCCAATAGACTACAAATACGTTGAGCCCCTATCACTAAGGCGATAATTGTGCAGATCGTTATGCCCAACGTAACCCAAAGTTCAGGTTTAAACGGGGTGAGATAAAAGTTTAAACTGATATATGGTTCTCCGTAACATGTCAAAAAAGTGTATCCTTCATAATTTGTTATGATAAGTGTGGCATCACTCCCAGGTCGATATACAGCGTTAAAGCGTTTAAGTTGGACATGGCAAATTCCTCTTGGCATGTGAGAAGGTGTTAATAGGCTTCTGTTTACCCATGAGTAAATCTGCCAGACTAATTGATTAATGGTGACTTTGTCCGTAACCAAGTGGTATTTATCTTTAATAGTCTCATCGTAATTCTGGTCATATGTGGCAACAGTGCACCACTCCTCCCGCTGCTGGCTGTGTTTCTCCACCACAGAAACGAAGTTCTCATATCTCAGATCTATTTCTGAGATTTTTGCATGCATCCATGAGTACCTATCCCTTGACAAAATCTATGGTAATATCATTTCAAAATTTTTATCTCGTGAAATTAGAATCACAGAGAAATAGTAGAACAGTGGTACTTCGAACATAAGTCCAACTATTCTTGACACAGTTGACTTTCTTATAATAAGAGTAATAACAGAATTTGTATTTTGAATGAAATAATATTGACGCCATGGTCCCAAAAATGCCGTGAAGTGAAGATATTTGTTTGATGCGGCTTTTACCCAATTAGCTGTGAAATATTGGAAGGAATTATCCGAAATATTTTTAGTTACATTAGTACTCAAAATAAAACTTAATCGACAGAGAGAAATTCGAGTTCGCAGAACATCAAGGGCTAGGTGGTAATCGTAGGAAATCACAGGATATGTTCCTTTAATCGTTGCCCATCGATTTATATATTCATACTTTGTCATGAAAATTGTGGTAAATACCAAGCTTATATCATTGAAAGACAACTGGTTGTGATTATTATTGTAATACATAATTTGCACGTCACAACTGCTTAAATTACGAAGTAAGTCAGGAAAGTTGGACACCATCTTGGAATTTACACAATGCACAAATCGTCCTAGGACAATGGGTATGCAGAAAAATGTAAAAAACAATTTACGGGAACACATTCTAAATAACGCTTTTTGGATCAATATATTTATGTATCCGATAATTACCAATATTGTATACCCTCACATTCTCTGTACTTATGTGTGCATGCACTTATGAATAGAGATCCTATATATTTAACTGACCTCCAACAAATGATATATGTTAGGAGTTTATGTGTCCACTTGATAAATTTAATGAATTGGTTATTAGCTATACATTATTAATGGCTTAACCTGAAATCTCAGACGTGAGGGTTACTGAAATTTCTTATTGTTAGGGGTTGGATACAAATATTTAAATAGATTTATGTAGGTGTTCAGTGTAACGATATTTAGTTAATGTCAAATAAAGGTGTTTATATGTTTTTCTAGTCTTGATAAGAATGGGAAGGTTTGTGGAAACATAAACTTCGTTGCAAGAGGGTTACTTTTATGTTCTGAATTCACGTTTAGTTGCCTTGTTTCAGTAACGGTAGCTGACAGTAATACGTAAACAAATAAATATTTTTTAAACGACAAGTTTGCTTGAGCCTGCTCTTCTTCTGATTGAATCGGATTGAATCAAGGGACTTTTTTGCTCAATGGATATGGCAGCATTCGCCATAATATCTATGTATGGTTTGGTACTTGACGCTAATATTACAGTGTTTGACCTAGCAACAATAAAAAAACTCGGTATGGTCTGCTCATTAGAATTAGCTACAATTTTGTAAGCCTTTGGTATGAAGAAAAATGTGCAATTATAAAACACAGGTCAGAGGTTGGGAAGTCTCATAACGATGAAACTTAATTTCAAAAGTGCTAATTAGGTTATGAATAATTTATCTTAAAATGCCAACAAAAATATAACTTAAAGCTTACATGCGTAGGTACTTTTACAGAATTCAACACGCGATACATGTGGCCAACCTTTGAGAAAATTCTTATTGAATTTCATACTGTTCAACTACGGAATAGCAATCCATGGCTAGAAACTCGAAACCTTGTGCTGAGTACCTTGTGCTGGGTAGGCTCTCCTGCGTGACAATACAAAAATATTATTTAGTCAGAAACATGCTCCCCATATTGGCAAGCTTCTAGAATAATTCAACCGTTTCTTGGTTTGTAGGTCTTCCTAAAATGCATGCAAGCTTTTTGACATTCTTCTACTAATAGTTGTTTGAGGAAGAAATTATGACGGAGATTCGATTGCAGTTTTCACATAGGTGCAGGATTCTGACCTCGGCCAAGATATCTGGACAAGGTTGATTTTGATTGATGTAAGATTGGAATTTGATGGAAATTGATGGAATTTCCAAATAATTAATTGGAAATTAAGTAACTGGCCGTACTAAAATACAAATGGAGGATGCAAATATTTAAATAAAGTAGCCCTTATGTATGTTTGTAGTGGCAAGTAAAATTGTACATATTAAAGCCTTAAATTGGTGGACGAGGCTCTACAAATTTCTGGCTGTTATTATTGATAAAGTTTAGTAAGAAAATTAAATCCTTCCTATTTAATTCCAGTTTGCTGTCGGATTATAATGTAACTGGTGAAACTGAGTTTTCTTGGATTTCGATTAACCCACTCATAAAAATTCAAAAATCGTGTTACACTTAATGTCCACACGAAATACGTCCACAGCCAAGAAACCAAACAAACTTGCAAAATTTGTCGAGTTGAGTTAAGCAGTGAACAGACTTTACAAAGACACATAACATCCATTCACCTAACCGGAGAAAGACAACGACACCTCTGCACATTCTCCGGCTGTGGAAAATCCTTTGCTAATAAATGTGGCCTTTCCAAACACAGGAATATAATTCACCTCGGAAGAAAATCGACCCGATTCCCGTGCAAATTTCCTAACTGCGTTGAGACCTTTGGGTGCACGAGTGACGTGAGAAAACACTTTGACGCGGAGCACGCCGAAAATCCTGTCCGATTTGGGTGCACTCTTTGTGAAAAAGAGTTCAAAAAACGGGTCCTCCTTGACATCCACATTTCCACTCATACGAAGGAAAAAGTCTACAAGTGCCCCATCTGTGGAGAGAGCTTTGCGCAAGCGGGTAATTTCAAAAAGCACAAGGTATGTTTAAAAAAGAAGATAGCAAAAATAGCTATATTCCCGAGCAATAACTTTACCGTCTATATATTTGGCTAGGAAATTCATATAGAGAAATCTGAGCGGAAGATGTTCAAATGTGACTTGTGTCCACAAAGTTTCCTATCCGCGCGAGGAATCTCGAATCACACCAAGAACCACAACGGAGAGCGGGTATATTATCAATGTACACTTTGTAATAAGCAGCTACAAAGCTCAGCTGGTTTTAGGTACCACATGGCGGTAAAACACTCAACGGAGGAAAGTCCGAATTATTCGTGTGGTAAGTGTAGTTACAAAACTCGTTATAAGCACTGTCTTACAAATCATGTGAAACGAGTGCACGACGGTGTGAAGAGGAACGTTTGTTATTTCTGTGGAATGAAATTTTTTGCCTTTGCGGATTTGGTTCGTCATTGTGGCAAAATGCACACGTTAGAAAAATAGGAAGTTATTTATATACACACACGTATGTATGTATCTCGATAACCAGGATGGCTACGAAATTTCTTACGAGGGAGTTAAATTTACAATTATTTTAGACACACTTCTATGGTCAAAATTTTAAAATTAGACTGGTTTTTCCATAAGAAATGCATACAAAAAGCAGTCTAATTTTAAAATTTTGACCATAGATACGTTTGTATATGTTGGAAATATGTAGAGATTCCGTCATGACCCCATGCAAACTAAAGTCCCCAAACCTCCCAAGTTACAAACTCATGAACATTACCAATCAAATAAAAAATTGCAAATTTCAGGAATTAAAGGGCACAATTGCTCATTGTTATACACGTACTATATATCTTATTATTTGTGAATAAACAATGTTGATGATGACTGTAATTATGTAGTGATTACTAAATGAAATTTATGTGAAGGGTTTCCACGACTTTCGTAACTGTGGAATCGTCTTTGTTAGATAGTTGAAAATTTATTTCATTTACTAGAGAATTTCAGATATCACAAACATTCCCAGTCACACCCATCCGTCCTTTCGCCCTCTACAACCAGTTTGATGGTGGTGGATAATAATCAGCCCTTGCTTAACATTAACTATTCTCATCATCGTCACCTCGAGTACCTAGATTTTCTCACAAATCTCAACTCGACCCAGCATGTGATAAACCCATATTAGTCCTTTTTAGCCTTCCTACATATTGTTCTGAAGACATTCTATCAATCATTTAACGACCTATTGCAATAAATTTCATTCCCATCCTGTTAAACTCTGATTAGATTAGATTGGATTAGAGCCGTGTTTAACGGCATGCCCAAAAATCCTGGAAATGTATATTTTACAATATGTTAAGCATCAAGATAAAAAATGTTGTAAATGTTATCAGAAATAATTACTGTAATAAATTTGCCGCATTATTGGTGATGTAGTAAATCTATTTATCCAAAGCCACTTGAAAAAATGAGTTTAAAGTTTTGTATCGAGCAGCCACATCGGTTTAGTGTTTCAGTGATATCCAAGATGTTTTTGTGACACAAACTTAGAGTTCAATTTTAAAATAATTAGGATTGGCGGTAGTTGGTTGGATTATTTTGTAAAAACTACATCTGGAAATTTTTTAAAACATTTTCTTGGGTAAGTTACTCGTTTGACGATGCTGTTGTAAGCTGGTTGGCCTAACCAAATGATGAACCGAATAAAAAGCGTCCACTACAGATACAAGTATAGGCTTGTTGTCACCATTTCTATTTTCCAACAGATTTCCCGGATTAAAATGTCATGCGTTCAGACAAAGCTCCTTGTGTTTCTCATCTTCTTGTACGTTTCCGGATTTGTGGATGCCTCGTAAGCATATTCACGACGTCTTGAAAAGTTACGTGGAAGAATTGATGTGCTATCTACAGTTGGGCAAGAAAAAAGTAACCAAGAAGATCTTAATGTAGATGATTTCGTTGGCTTGGGCGGTACGTATGGAGTTTTAAGAGTAATCGCTTCCCTCGAAGGTGTAATTGAATCTGATCACTTCCCCCCTAAATCCATTTACGAATTCGCTAAGCATAAGGACATATCGGATTTGCAATATAATGAGGATATCATGCCAGCGCTGTCTTTACCGTACCAGGTGCATAAAAACTTCGCCACCACCTATGCAGTGGTTGATCGGGGAAATCTTTATCGTAGCGAATTTGTTACTAAGTTAGCAGAACTCATGGCAGAAGGAGAATACTACGAGGTTGTACGGTTATCGGTTGAGCAATATAGGGATAATTTAGGTGTTGGATTCACAAAGGGTCAACCAAACAACCCAAAAGATCGTACTGCCACAATGGATAGATATAAGAAAGGAATTTTAGACGCACTTCAAGTACACGTTAAGCTACGTATGATAACCGAAGATCAGCGGGAATTGATTGTCAAGGAATTCAACTTACGTGGTAACCATGCGTCAGAAACAGCAACCAATAATAAAAAGAGAAAACTTGGCATTGAAGTAATAAAGCAAACAGGTAACGCACTTGTTAAATTTGGTCATGAATACAAGTGTGATAAGGATTATCGCCACGACAATCCCAAAGTTGTAGAAGCAAACGAAAGAAGAAGAAACAGAGTCTTAACTAGAGACGAAAAGCGCAAATCAAAGGGGAAACCGTATAATAAAGTATTGGAAATTCCAACGGAAAAAGATTGTTTTGATGCTAATCAAAACAGCAGCAAGAAGATAAAACTGTCAAATTTCTACCACAGGGGAAAAACATTATTCCAGAGAAGAGCCAAACATTGGAAAGACTTTCGCACCCGAATGAAAACACACCGACGAATTCATAGCACGCAACACGAAGAATAAGTATAAGTTTATTTAATTTAAAGCTTATACAATCAAATGTTTAATTGTCAAATTTTTAACGGCTCCTACAGTTTTAAAATTTGATTGCGTAGTTTTTAGTAGAGTTAGAATCCGTAATAATACTGGGGGCGCGCATACCAAGTTTTTCCGCTAGAAGCCAAAATGTGCATATTTAATGCGAATTTAGATATTCTGTTTTTTATCGTTAAAAATCGTCAAGCATCGTTCGAGTTGGGTACTGAAATTATTTTTGGCATAGATGTGATGAATGTTTGAGATGAGATGGGTTTTTGTGAAATAAGATCAACTACTTGTCATTCTATTCGTCTCATCTTGTCTCATCTCATTTAAGTTAAATTAGACGAGATGAGATAAGTTCATAAAGTTCTACACATCAACATTTCCATTGTAAATGTTACGAGATAAATTAATTGTAATCCGGATTAAAATATTAAAGTATTTAATAGATGGTGTAAAAATATTGACATTATAGATTTTTATGGAACACTTGAGCTTCGACATTTAACTAAATTCGTAATAAAAATTTCCAAAAATGCCCACGTTGTGTGGCCCCAGCATTGTTGCCCATTTCTTCTTTTAAAGTTTTGTTCCATGTTATGTAGACGCTCAACCGGAAGTGATGTTGACGTTTCGAAACTGTAAAACTAATTCGCTAAGGACGGCACTACAGAACCATCGAAAGGCGTGGCTTGATTATGATTGGCTCGAAAGTGCGTGGGGCAATTTGAGATACCAATTATCACCAAGCGCGGCAAGTGAATGAACTAATCATCATGAACCCACGCCTTTCGATGGTTCTGTAGTGCCGTCCGAATTTGTTTTACAGTCTGGATATGAAGCACGGGACGACGAAATGTTTGTTTTTGATATCCCTACCGGAACAGCAACCCTGGTAGGGACGACGCGAGGTTACGTCCGTGACCTGTCAGTCCAAGGGAACGCCTCGACCGCAGTCTTCCTCTTTGGTGGGGCATCTGCAGCCAACGGGATTTAAAAGTCCAATCCCCTAAAAACGAAACGTACTTTGTTGGGAAAATTCCCATCGACGATAGCATCACGAGTATTTCAACAACCCTTAGGAGAGCGGAGGACTCGATGGAAATCCTAGTCTTTGAGGGAATTCATTACACCCGCGTCCTGTCTTTCAATATGAACACCTTGTCAATAACTCAATTGGGCTATCTAACAACAAGACTATATTTAGCCACGTCAGTCCGAGTTGGGGCAAAAGCTTACTTTTTCGGCCTAAATTATTTAACAAATGGTTATTTCCTAGTCATGGATTTGGAAACGCTAGAAGAAAAAGTATTTGACGTGGGATTCTCCCCGTTTAATGACCAACCTGAGGCCTTCTATGACGGAGAGAATATCTACATACTTGGAGGCAATGAGGAGGAAGTTTCCAGGGGGATTTTGCAATTAAACCCAGACTCACATGAATGGAAACTTGTTCCAGTGAATAATTTCCAACTTCCGGATGTAGCCTATCATTACAACAGGGCCCCTGCCCCAATTTATGTGGAGAAATTGGGAAGGATTAATTTTTTTGGGGGGAGTATCAGGAACAGATTTACGGGCGCTGTAGTCTTTCCTAAGGATGTTTGGTATGTTGATGTGAACCCTGTAAAAGGGGACAAGACGGATTAAAATCGGCATGATGGCAAATCGCACAAAATTAATTTATCCTAATTTCCACAGCGATATGTGAAAACGCGTGTGATTAATTTTAGAGGTACTCAATTCTTGAGGTCAAATTGCTTCTAGGATGGAAATATTTAGTATTTGCTTTAGACTATCTACACAATATATATTAAGTAGTAATACACATAGGTACATATGTCATATGTTTAGGTGAATGCAGGTGCTTCCTGCATTTACGTTTCATGCTATTAAAATACAATTGGCAAATATGTACTAACGATTTATTTGCACACTTTCTTAAGTAGCATCTCTCATGCATATTTTTTGACATATTTAATTCTCACTTCGTATAACGTGGATAACTAAATAGACCGGAATTGTGAGGTTTTAATCCGACTACCCCCCCCCTGGATAGGTGAGACGAAGATTGAGCTGCATCACAAAGCAAACTCAAGTACTAGCTTATTCTACACGGAACATCGTGAATGTAGGATCTTTTAAAAATGGTCTAATTACATAATACCAACCATAAATGTTTTTGTAGATATGGACACACGTGTACACGAGGGTTCTTTTCGGAACACGTAATTATCAACCCATACATCAATTTGTTTATCATACATAACTAGCAACTAAGCCTGTCGCCAGACGTGCGGCGATAAAAGTAGTAATGGCTGTGCAATATTATGGATTGCAATATTGTGAGCCTTGCGAATTTAGGATTTGACACTATAAATTTAACAGAATGGATCTGAATCGATCCCTGTGTTGGGATTGGTCGAGCGGGAATGCCAACAGCCAATCAGAATTCCCGAATGTGACGGAAAGTGATAGCATGGGAGCTTACGGAAGGGACTTTTGGAAATTAAAATATAGACTAGCGAGTAAGCCCGTCTTACGACGGTCCTATGTACGAATTCATAATGCCACAAATCCATCTTGATAATAAACAAAATCCAACTTGATTAGATACTGATTTGAGTTGAACCCAATTTGGCATATTCCCTTCAGTTACGTTAAGATTAACCTAACCTAGCACTTCCGTTTCGGATAACTTCCGTGACATGCATTTCTGAATTATTATATTAAGTCAGAGTCAGAGGCGATTCAGTAACAATAGAGTGAGGATTCCCCCTTCTACCGTACTTTAACAATTGCCAATTCAGGTCCATCGAAATGGGTGCTGATGATGCAAACACTCAGTGGTTCGTTTTGGACGTCCAAAATTGATTTTGGACTAGACACTTTCCAAAATCGTCCAAAATAATTTCGGACGTCCAAAATTGTTTTATCATGGAAAATGGGGCGATTTGCTACAACTTCTTTATTAACGGTTTTTTGGCAAATCTATACCCAAATATGTGTTCAACGTTAAATTTTATGAAATTTAGTGCGTAATACCACCAAATTTGGATAAAATTTTTTTAACATGCGTTCTCATGTGAAATTCTGGAAATGTCTAAAATATGCCTATTATACATCCAAATTCTTAAAATTAAGAGATCACATATCCGTCAATAGATTATTAAAAAACTCGATAATAAAGAAGTTGTATCGCAATGCCCCATTTTCTATTTTGGACGCTTTTGGACATTTTGGACGCCAAATCTCAAGTGCCAAAAATTGGTTAATACCAATTTTGTACGGCAATTTTTGACAGTAGTAAAAACCAGAGCGAAACACTGCAAATATCACTGCTCGTCATGGGTTCAAAAACCTACAGCTCAGACTCTAGACCATAAACGACATATATAGAAATGAAAGTAATGCAAGAAAGTTAATTAGTAGGAATGATTTAGGTTTTTTAATTTTCGTTCTACTATTTATCAGTTGACTTTAAATTGGTTATTATCGTACCCCTAGACAGTACATAATCGAAGTTAATGTAATCAAGGTTCAGTCGACCTGCACGGGATTCACCTAAGTAATACCGCAGAAGGTACGTGAAGTTATTAGTATGTGATAACTACAATCCATTGCAAACCCACCTGTATAGTTGCCTACCCTGCGGTTAATCTTTTTTATTTTTCATCTTTATTTATTTGGAAGCCTAATTAGGTCAGGACAGTGGGCAATATTAAATTAAAAGTAATATAAACGTGTGTAGAAGAAGCGTAAGAATAAAATAAATCTAATAAAACTGGATAATAATGGTCTTGAAATTTTAATCAATGCTTCAGCAAAGAAATACAATTTGAAGTTGTAATGTTTGTTTTGATTAAGACAAAATATTAAGGTTAAGGTTAAATCGAAATGTTTGGGTTGAGCTTCAATTTAGAATTATGTAAACACATAAATATGTAAGGGTTTAAATACTGACACAAATTGATCTTTGTCCAAAATTGATATCCACAATATTAGTCTGCCCTAATTAGTTCATTATTAGTTTTGCCAATTGTTTACATGGTTTGCGTATAGGATACAAAATTGCTTGACAAATATTCTCTTTCCAAATACTACGTTTTGAATCCATATCAGCATCTTGTACCATTTCTTTACTCAAGCAGTTGATCCTTTCAGCTCGTTAAAATTACCGTGATAATAGCGACTACACAACGGTCTTAAAATGCTGACTGATTTATTCGTCAAGAATTTTAGGAAAACTATAAAAACCGGAAATGTATTCAGTTGCCCGCTTATTTGGGATGATAAGTGGGACAAGCTCTACGTTTCCTCAAAGCACCATGCCAACACTGTGGTTATTCACGTCTTTTTCTGCTTCTATAGTTCGTTTGCTTTCATACAGATGATAAATTACAGGAACAGGGATTTAGCCATGTTCAACTTCTTTCAGCTAGTGTTCTACAGCTTTGTAGAGACTTCGATTGGGAGTTGCATTTATTCTTGTCAATCCGAGGATGTGGCGCAATGCTGGAATCGTTTAATCTTGTATGGAAGGAATTTTTGTGGTAAAAATATATCATATGGATGTTTTTGTGAAGATTATGAAAAAATAGACTGGAATTTTAAGTTAGCAAGATTATTTTGTACTAGGCGCCAGGCCTGTCCAAGGACGGGCTTGGCGCATTTTCCCGTCGGTCATTAACAGTCAACAAGATTTCAGATCGACGGGATATGTTTTCAAATTTTGTCAGTCGACCGTATAAGCAATCTCCAGACTAAATTTTTGCTTAATTATTTTGACAAAATTTTTACAAAAAATGTTGACAATTCAATTTATTCGGTTTCGGAGTGAATGAATGAATGAGAGTGACACGCTGGGGTTTTATAAGGGAGATTGCCTAATTTGATTTAAATTTTTGAACCAGCACGCTGGGAATTGAGCGCCACATCTCCAGCCATCATCCGCTTCAACTGGACCTGTCTTGCACTAACGAGACCAGCCAACCTCATCTTCACCATGCAACCCTTTATTGTCTTCTCGCACGTTCTGTTCTTTCCCCGACATCCATGCCACCTACCAAACGTCTTTCCAACAAAAAGTTTCCTCTTCTTCGCCACATTTTTGATTTATCCGCTAATTTTTCTTTATTGTCTGCTAAACTTTGGAGGCCTGATGAAAACCATGTTCCACTTTTCCGCTGGCGCACTTGAACTCGTTCTAACTATAATACGGGTAGAACTTAGAACTACCCGGGGAAATTCCCGCTCGACCAAAATAAGCGAGCACCCCGCGGACATTGCAATCGTGTATCGGAGTTTGCAACTTATCATGAAGGATATCTCAGCCGTGTTTGGACACTATTTACCGTTAACGCAAGCCATTCTGGGACAAATGGCTATATCCGGGGGGTACACGATGATTAGCTGGAATGCGAAGGGCGGGGACGCATCGCATACAATTGCATCGGTACTTCCGCTCTCGTGTATCCCGTTCTTCATTCTGTCATGGGCGGTGATGTTGTCGTGTGCAGGAAACATTCACAGCGAGTCGAGGGCTAGCATAAAATCTTGGAAAGGCGGCGGAACTGTGGTGGGATGGTCGCTGGGAGAATTGAAGTACATGTCGAAATTTAGAAAGAGCTGTAAACCCATTGATTTGAAATGTCGGGGCATTATGACGATTACGAAGAAGACGGTGATTAAATTTGTCCAGGGTATTGTGCGTGGAACTTTAAGAATGTTGTTGACTTTAGGGAATAAGTAAATGGCAAAAGTCCTAAATTAAGACCAGCTAGCTACAGACCCATTAGTTGTTTAATTATTTGCTGTAAACTATTTGGGAGAGTATTATTTAATAGATTGTGGTATTTGGTTATGTTGGGACCAAATTAGCTGGGTAAAGTTTGATTACACAAATTTGTTAATTAAAATTAAAATTAATTAATAAATTAAAATCTTTAAATTAAGCCCCGATTGTACTTAGACATTTTAAAAATTAGTCAACCTAGGATAAAAAAGTGGATAGTAGTCTTAACTTAATTAGGAAAATGAGATTGACAGATGCAGGTCAAAATCTAATAATCATAAATCTAATAAAATGTGGTAAAATGTTGTTATGAAATCGTTCAGGTTTAATTTGGAATTGTATATTTATAATTTTGTGTCATTTTAAATATACCACCAACGAATTGTTGGTGCCAGCCCAAATTTTTTATCCTGAAAAATCCTACACTGTAGATTGGTGTGCTTTTAATAAAAATTGTAAGTTGAGTATTTTTTTGTTTCATGTTGGACTAATTGTTTGATGGAAATAAGATTAGATTTTTGTACAAGCTGCATGCAGACTGTAATTTTCCATAGCTAAGCAATATTTTGTTGTACGTATGTAGGTATACGACTATCAGGTTTGTATATAAAATGACATGCTTATGTCTGTATTAATCACATTTCTCCTCCAAGTATTTAAACCTCTCAAGATATATATTAGTTAAATAATTTACAAGGTGCTACATTAATATACGAGCGGTTCCTCTTCATAGGAGTGGAACCTTCTCCAAAAAATACTTATTAATATTTATCGAGTCACTTAATATTTTGTCCATAGGGTACTTTTCTTTAGCCTCGACCCTATTTTGGATTTACATGTGTTGTACATTGCGAGATATTTATTTATGACAAATACAAGTAATTTATTTGTTGCACAATTTAAGTTATTGATGTAATTTACTATTTATGTAGGAAAGGAAACCAATAAGTTCTAAGAATTTTCTAGCATGTACTTACTTACATAAGTATGTATTAAGGTTCGGCGTAGTTAGAACTCCAATTTATTAAGACAGGCTTTGCCCATTTCAGACAAAATGCTTGATGTTTTTACCCAGTTGGTCCAAAACTAACAAAAGTGGGTTATTCTAAGTTTTCTTAAACTACATAGATTATTTGCCAACAAAATAGAAAATGCACAAGTATCATAAATTATTTAATAGAAATAATTTAATCCTGTAAATTAGTTCAAAGCTGGAATGGCTTTCATTTGGTACATCATATTACTCTTCATTTTATCCGATAACTGCAAGTGGTGTATCTCAAGCGAAAAAAGCCCCAAAATTCCACAAACTGCAGGCTGGATTTCGTTTATAAAGTTATTGGATCATTGCACAATCCAAGTATTTTATGAGCGCACAAACTATGAAAGTTGGGAAATGATTTCGAACCAGCTCCAAAACCTGAATCTCCATCTAAACCATAATTTTGTTGTGGAACAATTAAGTGATCTTAAAAATAGATACGTACGGGCCAACGCGAGCTCTCTCGCGGTAATGGGAGTCATTCCGAATTTCCCATTCGCTGACAAGAATTTCAACCTGATTTTTTCAACTTGTCACGTCGCCCTTCTATTTACACCACCTGTGAAAACATTCCTTCTAATGTGGGGGGTACCGGTGTTTGATGAGGATCCAGATTTCATCGTGATTATGGACCATAATCCAGACCTACTGGTTCCATGGTTAAACTATTATTCATCCATTAGTTGGTGGTACAGGCTGACTTCGAATTTTCTATATAGTAACATGAGCTCGAAGGCTTTGTCAATTTTTTGCAATACTTGCGTTGCCCTTCAGAAAATAAAGGCTTGGAAGGACACAACGATTTTCGCCAAGAAATTAATTCCTTTCAAGGGCAGGACTTTGTCGGAGTTCTCAAGATATTACAAGCCACTCAATAGAAATAAGAATCAACACCCTATACATTTTACTAATACTTTACGGAAACTTTGGAACATTCCTTGCAGTTTGAGACACTGCGGGGTTAACACACCTCACACAACCTGTCCAGTGTCGGAACTAATGATTAGATTAAACTTTACAGTTACGCGGTCACTTCAGGGTATTATGGCTTACGTCATGTCAAATGTTATTTTCAACGGAGAAAAATTACAAAGTGAATTTTTGCTGCCTGGATTAGTTCTAAGATCGAATTGGATAAAACACAGCGTAGATTTTAACAAGGTGACGAATAGGATTTACGCTCAACCAGTTGAGTTGAACGAAAAAGCTTTGCTAAACATTTTCGATGTTTTGTCGGTTTTCTTACTAATGTGCCTTGGAGGTTTGTCGAGCCTAATAATTTATCGAGCAAAGGAATTTGTATTTGTTCCATTGATGTGGACTATTAGCATTTTAATTCAGCAGGGCACGCAAATTTTGGTAAAGACGGGGGAAGCTAAGATTACGAAATTCCGTGTGTTTATGATGTATTGTATAATCATAATTTGGGTTTTCAACGCGTTTCTTGTTGGAAATGTATTTAGTGGGGAATTCTTCTCCCTCTTCACATCAAACAGGGTACCAGAAGTTCCGAAAAACTTGGAAGAGCTACTTCAAGCAGGGGAAATTCCGATAATTTCTTTTGGGACAACTGGGAATATGGACCAACCTAATGATTGGGTCAGTACTTTGAAAACTATTATAATTCCGCAAATAATTGAGAGTGCGGATTCGTCTCCTGAATTTCGTAAAATGCTAATTGCACTGAACGAGAAAATCTTGTGGGATCGGGGCACGAATAAGTTTGTGTATGCACATTGGTTATCGTCCAATGGAAATCTGATTGACACATTAAGAGACACAAATAAGACACAAATGAAGCACAAAATTTTTGCTGTTATTGATGCTGAACTGGCACAGATGGAGCTGGAAAATTCCTTGGGTGTTTTTAAAAAATATTTTATAGTGTTGAATAACGATGCACAATTAGATACAACGGTTTCACCTTGGATAACTCCTAGAACGCCGTTTGGGGTAATATTTTAAGAATATATGGGATACATGACGGAAGCTGGGATTGTAGAAAATTGGGAAAAGAACTATCAAATATTTATGTTTCTTGATATGTTAAAGAGGGCTCATAATTTCTTGGCGAAGGAAGAAATTACTACAAAAAATTACACGAACTATTTTCAAAAAGCTATTACAAAGGGTAAGAAGATGAATTCGGTATCACTTGTTAGGGAAGGCGAACCCATTGGCTTGGACAAAATTAAAATGCTTTTCCTTCTTTGTTTTATGTGTATTGGAATTTCTGGATTATGTTATATACTAGAAAATAACGGAATTACAAAAGCATGTTGTAGTTAATAATAATAATTCAATTATTGCATTAATTTTATTTATTGGAAATGAGTTACTTATTTTAAATGTTAATGAATATGCCAAATTATATAATATCGATTTATGAAAATGGTTAGTCCTAATTTAAAAATGACAATGTTCAGGTCCACTTCAATAGAATTCATTAAGCAGCTTGACTGATTTAAAAACAGAAGCATAAACAAAAATAGATTATTCGATTCTTGGATTTGGAAACTATTGATGTAGCTGCAAATTATCAACCTTCAAATAAGGACATACATACATATGTAACCATAAAATTTTATTAATAATGTTTTCAGTAATTTTGTAATTTCAAAATTGGACGGACTTAAATGTGGATGTGGTTGCTGAACAAGATTTTGGTTCAAAGATCACAACAGGGTTTTATGCCTGTGGGATTTGCTTGATAATTTGTATATTGGTATTGATTTTAGAAGCTGTTTACTGTAAGTATCTGCGGAAGTTTAATTACTGGATTTATAGGATATTAATATATTTATTTTTTAAGTATATGTAATTTCAAGATACTTGGATGATTCAAGTTGCACCTTTCTATGGTAGGGAAGTAGTAATAAAACTATGTCTGGCATGATTAATATATACATTCATACAAATAAAAATGTGTAACTTGTAGCTTTTTGCTTCGATTTGGGTTACTTTTAGTTTGCTATACCACACTTCGGAAAGTGTTGGAGAGCATATATGCATGCACTCTGCCATGGTAATGATTTCAGTGAGTAGGTACAGCGGTGTAAAATTCATTACCAAAAGTGTACCGAGTTATAATAATTTGAGTACTAAGTGCGGAAGAGTCGTATATGTACTAGAAACAAGAATTATTGGTTTTGATTCATTACCACATTTTGGAGGGTGTAAACATATTTATATACATGACCCGTTTGTACGCATGTATGCAAATGACTGTAAAATTTATGTGAGGAGTGTACTACATGTAATTATTTGTAGCGGAAATGCTAATTGGTTAGAAAACTGTGAGACAGGGTATCCTAGGTTTTATATTATTCTAAAATAACACTTCCTGAAACTTTTTAAAATGTTCCAGGATATTTTGACTTTGATGTTCAGTAAATCAATTTTTATGTGGAATAAATATTACGGCGTTAAACCTCTAATGATTTGCTGAATTAAATATGCAGCGTTATTTCATGGTAATCCTTTAAATTATTTTTATGCACTTTGCCGGATTTTTGGTGGGTGTTATTAAACGCATAAAACATTTTTATGCACTAATTTTGTACAGGTGTTTTTAACAGCAAAAACACTGCCACATATATATTGGTGCTGCCACAAGCTAATTCTCACCCATGTAAATAAGATGTGTTAGAATACATATATATCATCCTACTAATTCCGCAATAACATATGTGCACAAGAACAACATGTACAAATCCTGCACATATATCTTTTTGGGATTTAGCATCAAGTGCACATATGTTATTTCAGAATTAGTACGACGATATGTTAAATACAACTCGTTCGACTCCTTCATTCCCTTATATGCGGATGTATAAGAGAGAAAGTAAGAGACGTACATACCTGTCCACTCACTTGGTAGCTACGTATACATGACCAGTATTAAATTCAACCACATTTCTCAGAATGGCTATACATACTCTCGTTTTTTTTCTGGACACAACATAGTAAATAGTAAGGGTCCCTTACTAAGGGGTTGGTAAATCAGAGTAAGAAAATGACAAGAGGGTGCCCTGGATACAAACTTGTGGTCAGATCCGTATTTACCATTGTTATTTCATTTCCCACCGAGTTGGACAATATTTGCTACTGATATTAGAAACCAAATATTCAAAATACACATTTAATTGACTGCCCACTTCTCAGTTAATGCCAGCAAAGCCACAAGTAAGGTTTTATTACTCTATTCTATTAAGAGATGTGATATGAAGAGCTAAATAATTTCGTCTTAAATTTAATAACTTTTGCACAAACAAGAAATTTACTTGTGTTACTAAAAGTTTATTATCTTGTATAAGAAACCAGAACAAGTTGTTACCAGGAATTCAAAACAACATTAACAAAATTTGGTATAGAGGTAGCGAACAATTTTCAAATGGGAAACATAAGTGTACGGTAGTTGATATAGCAGTTGATAAATTTTAGTTTAAAATTTTAGTTTTGGTCGCAAATTAAATATCTGACAATTCGGGAAAAAATTGCATGTTATGGGTGGTAGCGCCTCGCATGATCCACCACTAGATTAATATTATTACCGATTACTTATTAATGTTCAAGATATTACAGAAATTATGAGATAGTCGAAATTGTTGGAGGGCGAAAAATTCGTCTTTATGTAGATGGTACATACATATCGTCGTACTAATTCTGAAATGACATGAGTGCACTCGATGCTTAATTCCGAAATGACATAAGTGCAGTCGATGCTTAATTCCGAAATGACATATGTGCACAAGAATAACATGTAAATAGTCTGCACATATGTCATTTCGGAATTAAGCATCGACTGCTATTATGTTATTTCAGAATTAGTACGACGATATATAAATATGTTTATATTAAATATTACCGAGATTGGAAATTCTAATTTAGATATGTATATATGCAATTGAGAAGTGCTTTTTGTCTTTCAACGATTTGATCAATAATAAATTGATTGTTTTAATACATGTCGTAATTTATTACTTTTTAGTTGGCAATGGGAATTATGGCGACTTTTCTGCTAATGTCCACACTTCTATACTCACCCGCTTGGAGTGAGGAATTGGAATGGAAGTGGGATTCTAATGTAATATATACAGAGGTTAACGAAAGTGAGGAGGTCAAAATGTGCGACCATGGACAGACGCTGTGCTTCAGGAGTACTTTTGGTATGCTTTTGTTTTACAATTACATAAATAAATCAGCATCGTCTTTCCTTGGTGAAAAACACATAAAAGAGTTAAACAAGATGTAAGTGACGAAGAAAGTAAAGTGATTGCAGTTTTGCTTCACCGCAAGGCCACAGAGCTAATACTTTTTTTACACATATTTGAAAAATCTCTTCAGAATGAATATGTATTGGGATAAGCCAAATTCGTCAAAATTGTATGCAATGTCATTAGACATACTTTAAATATGTACAAGGGTTTCGAAATGTATCTGACTGATTTTTGTAAGTTAATTTCTGTAAAACTCTTATCCTTGCGTTATGCAGAGATTGAGAGTTTTTAGGAGATAAACAGTGATTTCTAGCATTTTGGGGATATTCACTTTATATATTTACATATGAAAATCACGTTCTTCTGTCAAGAAAGTCAAGAAGGACGATGATAAATTGGCAACCCTACATACATATCAAGAAAAAAAATATTAATGAGAACGGAGTAATTTATTTGATTAATTTTAGGTGAATGCTTCAATGACACTTCGCGTTGCGACGGCTACTTTGACTGTCTTGACGAATCGGACGAATCGTTGTGGTTGTGCAGCCAAGAACCTGATACACGTTGTGACGGGGACGCCATGAAGTGTGGGTTATCGAAAATCTGTCGCCCATTGAATTCCCGGTGTGACATGGTGAAGGATTGCCCCGGCGGAGAGGACGAGTTCGACTGCCCAACCTCCAAAAGTCCTCCAGTTATTGGCAATTGTGACTACGGGCAGTTCTTTTGCGACGGTCTTTGCAAGCCAGCGTTTCGACTTTGCGATAAGCTAAAGGACTGCTGGGATGGAAGGGATGAATCAAACTGTACGAATCATCTTCTACCCATGCGCCAGGTAATTTATTATTAATTTTATACACTCAGGCACCATGAAGTTTACCACCTCCCATTGACATTGGGTTGATATATGTAAATAAAAACAAGTAGGTGGCTTGGGGAGAGGTGGGGAAACAATAAAAAATACTTATAAGCATATAAGAATACACAAAATAAAGTAGTTCCAATTTTTCGCAATGAAATCGGCCATTCGTAACAGAAGATATCTCAAGGAACTCTAAATATCAGAAAAATAAATATCTTAAGGGTGCATTTGATTGTACATTACCACATATTGTAAGGGGGAATTATATCTTATTTGCCAGCATAAACTTAGTAGATTTAGTTTATTTACAAATTAGTGAGTAACATATGTATATTGATCATATTTATAAATCAATTTCAGGTGTCGACAATAGAAGTTATACTGGATGATATGGATTATGAGGTCATTCAATTGCGTTGGTGGATAGATATGACCGAGCCACTGGCATATTTTAAACCCAGCCTTTGTGACAAAGCCTCCAACTCCTGTTTGAACACAACAATTTGGACGAACCAGACGCACTACGAAATGAGGAATGGAAAAGACGGCATAGAAATATTTCCTTTCTGGAGGTACTATGTGAAAATCTTTGTCAAGATTGGAAAGCAGGAATACCCACCCGGCGTTTACAACTACTTCAAAACAACTCAATCAGGTATGCAGCTTAGCATTATTAAATGTCCATTATATTAAAACATGCGAACATTATTGCAAAGTGGAAAGGGTAACATTGAACAAATTTCATACTGCACATAAATTGCATATCTAATTATTTACAGCATCGGGTCTAAATACCATTACGACTAGGTAGTAAATATGCAAAGTGTAATTGCTAACTAGGGATACTCACGAAGTGTCGGTCGAATCCAGGTTTCTCACCTCCACCGTGTATAGGTCAGCGTACCTCATAATGTACTCATCGTATATATTAACACCGTACTATATGTGTATCTACATAATACTACAACGCATATATACACGTATAAGGATAGTAGTAAATTACAATAATTGTTATCGTTTAGTTATTGACGTAGAGTCTATCATTTAGTGGGAGTAGCTGGAGCCAATGGGGCCATGGAGTCAAACTACATAAAGAGGGTTCGTGAATGCAATGTTTATAAAGGCATAGGCTTACAGCTACGGCAGATGACCTGAGAAAATGCATCTTGAGATTTTTTGGGTTGCGTTTTTTACTGTGGGGGTGATGGCGTCGCCTGATGACCAGTAAGGGCGTTCTAAATTGTGGAAAAGAGCCATTAGAATTTTTCATTTTTCTTAAAGCTGAATATAATTTTAAAACGCTGAGTTTTTGTTTTTGTGGGAGATTCGATTAATTTTGCTAACTGTGTTTGAAATCTTACAGAACCTGGTGTGCCACTCCGAGTGCAAGTTTCTCAGATACGTTATAATCGCGTAAATGTATCCTGGGCACGACCAGCCTACGCAAACGGATATTCTAAAGAGTTCCAAGTTTACAGCGATCCATTAATTTGGAACGATTTCGTGTGGGGTGGTGATTATTTTGAAACATGGCGTGAATTGGGTAGATATTGAGATCCCTGCAGATTTTACAAACATAACCTTCTGGGTAAGTAATCCATAGAAAAATCCTATGTTGATATGGAAAGGGAAAAAAACTTTATTATAAAGCATTGACTTTGATCAGTTGCACAAATTTAAAAGATGGGTTATGTAAAACTCGAGGTAGACACTATGGAAAGTTACCTACTGTACGAAAAGCAACTTCTCACCCTGTAATTCTGAAAAAGAATCAAACTTTCAGGCGGATATTATGGTAGATTTTTTTAATTAGACCCTTCTTTCTAAATACACATAAAACTCAAATTAAATTACTATCGTTCGGTGAGTTTTTGAAGGATTTCAGAATTTTAAACGGTTTTGGAAACTTTGAATGAATGGGAAAGTTTAAAAAATCAAAATTTTATAGATATAACCACACCTGGTAGAAATTTAGTTCACAAAATCTGAAAACAACTAAAAAAAGAGTCTAATTAAAAAATCCATCATAGCTCGAAGGAAGTTGTAGTTGAAGCCTGCGTAACTGATATTTTTATTCCTGCCTTGGTCCTATTAGGTAAAAACAAGGATATTTAACCCCTTTGGGAAGGATTTAAGCAAGGCGTCTCGCAATGCGACTTATATTATGGTTCGGGTGTGAAAGTTTATGGTTGAGCCACGTTCGGATGGTAAATTGGGTACAATTGTTGCCAAATTTTTCTCGATGTACACAAGTATTGATGTACGGCTTTCAACCAACCCATAGATATATCTGATCGCCAAATTTCGATTAGTTGGACTACCTTTGGACTATGCGCGAACCTTCAGCGGATACAAATATTCTTAAACGAATATCAACATGTGTTGGATAAAAGTTTCTATATAGAATCATTGTCAGGTAAATAAATCAGTAATTGGATAATTATATTTTGAGAGCTTTACCACTTATCATGAAATATCTGTACTTAATTCGTCTACAAAATACGGCAAAAATTGTTAAAATGTACTGAATAATTTTTAAGATATGTAGCCAACCACGCCCTGAAAGTTTGAATGTGCATTTTCGTTCGTACGTATAGGATGCAGAGTGTGTGTAAAGTCATACGAATGTACCACGCGTGGCATATAATTTAGGATGGAAGAAGTGTTGACACACTTTAGAAGCAAAGAGGAACCAATGCACAACTTTAATAAATATTTTTTATGTAGGTAGGTAGGTAGGTATTTATTAATCTCGATTGATGTGGCCACGGCCTTTACAGTCATATAAAATCATTTTAATATTTACTAATGATTATATTAATAATAAAGTAAGTTATATATAAATGTATACTTATGATAATTTAAACTAAATGTCCCATAATTACACTATATTTTGATGGATCTCTCGTATTTCGTTGGCTTGTTTTAAGTAATGACTAATATATTGTAACTTTGTCTCATTTAAATCTGATACAAAAGTTACAAAATCTTTCTTGTTTGTTGGGACGGATTGAGCGAGCTTATTACTAAGAATTTTACGGATTAGAATCTAATCATTAGATTATAATTTGGGCAAATACACATAAAGTGATACATATCTTCTATCGCAGATTTACATAAATTGCATATTGTGTTGGCTTCATTTTTGTAAATAACATTAATTCCGTTAAGTATAACTGTTTTGTTTTTTATCGAAAATCTAGGATACATAGTTCGCAATTACATTCCCAATTTGACTAAATTCCAGTTCATATTTTCATTTAGAAATCCTTCAACTTTAACATGTGATTTGATATATTTGAAATGAGATAGTGAGTTTGAGGATTGCATTCTAATTACATCCTCCTCCACAATTTTATTACGAATCATTTCAACTATTTTGTTAATATTAAACTTTAAAGTGCTAATCGCTTCTGCATTTACATTTATTGGGTCAAAGATAAATAGACCATCACATTCGTATTTTTTAAGAAAATCGTTTAAATCTCGATACCAATTATATTTCATTTTACGCTTTGTATATGTACTAGTTTTAATTAAATTATGGAGAACTTGTCGCATAGCACTATTTTCTGAACGTCGAAGTATTTTCAGTACAAAATTCATTGCATTTTTAATTACGCATAATTGTATTGGGTAACAATTTGTCTCAAGTCGTAAGAACCACAACGGCGTATGATTTGGCAGGTAAAATAACTTCCTGAGAAATTTAGCTTGGAACATTATCAATTTATCTAAAGTGCCCAAACCCCATATATGAGAACAATATAGAAGAACAGATTTGGTTAGTGAGTCAAAAAGTTTTAATCTGGTATCAAGTGTTGTAATATTTGCCTTAAAAAACCAAAAACCCAAAAAGCTGATTTTCAGCTTGTTTGGCTTTTAAGAGAAAGTAGTCACAAATTTGTCCATAATTCATATTGCTCTTAAATTCTACTCCTAAATACTTATATGATTCTGCACGCTCAATCTTATCGTCACCCCAAAATAGTAATGGTTCAAGTTTCTTTGCCTTACCATTACGAAAAATCATGTAATTAGTCTTTGTTAAATTGATTTGCATGTCATTCCCAATTAAATAATCTCTCGAAATATTTATTTTTTGTTGCAAATCAATTGCGTTGAAAGTAAAATAATATCATCTGCATAGCATAACAAGTGAATTTCAGTTGTTCCGATATTTATTGTGCAAATTTCCTGACTGTTATGCATTATTTCAAACAGGTCATTTGTATGTAACGTGTAGAGTTTTGGACTCAAAGTTTCGCCTTGAAGTACAGCTCTTTTGAAGGGAAAGAATTTGCTTTCTCCATCACAGGTTCGTACTTTAGCCTTTGCTTTCGAATAAATGTCTTTAATAGTGTTTAGCATTTTGTCACTCATACCCGCCAATTTTAGCTTGTCCCACAATTGTCCATGACTGATTCGGTCAAAGGCTGCGCTTAGGTCAACGAGTAAAGCATATAACTTTCCCCGATTATTTCTTATAGAATGTTGTAAAATTGAATTTAGCATAAAAATGTGATCCTCACAGCCCATTCCTTTTCTATATGCTGCTTGAAATTCCGAAATTTTATTATTATTGTCACACCAAATATTTAGTCTGTTAGTTAAAAGCATTGTATAGAGTTTGAGTCCGGTATTTACTAGAGAGATAGGTCTGTAGTTTTTTGGATCAGACTTCTCACCCTTTTTATATATTGGTGCAATTGTGATTTCTGCCCAACCTGCTGGGATAAGTTGTCCGTTCCACGTCAAGTTTATGCTATCAAGTAATATTAATCTTTGCATGTCATTTAGTCCTTTCCATGCCTCGTTTGGTATACCGTTTGGGCCAGGTGCTTTCCCCGTACTTAACTTTTTAATTACAACATTTAGCTCGTCAAGAGTAAAGTCAGCGTCCAGGTCATTATTAAAAATATTTGTTTCTTTTGAATCCACTCCTCTCTGTTCAATCGAGTCAAAAACTTTAGAGAAATATTCATAAAATTGTTCTGGCGTAACTTCTGTATCACTGTTACAAGTACGTGTTGACCTGTAATAGTTCAGGGCCTTCCAGAAATCTGACGAGTTTTTAGCATTGCAAAGTGCATTCTGAATCGAACTAAAAAATTTAAGTTTCTTTGCTTTCTTTAGATTCTCGTACGATCTCTTAGTCTGTAGAAAAATTGTTTTAGATTCTAGTCTTTCAGAGTCAGATTTGGCATTACGAAATTTACGTAAGCTGGAATTAAAAAGTTTCTTTCCATTTAAGCACTTTTGGTCAAACCACCGTGGCCCAAATGTAATATTCTTACGTCCTAAGTTACGTTGTTTAAGCATATTTCCACTATCAATTCCTTGTAGCATGCACTGTTGAAATGTGTCAATTTTTATTTGGGTTAGGTCATGAGATTTTAGGAAATTGTCCAGGTCTTGTTGGTATTTGTTAGTTTTATTTTTGTCCCATTCAACCCTGAGAACTTTTGTGAGTTTTTCATGAAATGGTTTTGCATTTAGAGTCAACATAATAGGGAAATGATAAGATTGATCGCTCGTCAAGACTTTGAATTCCTTCCTCTCTTCAATCAAGGATGAAATGAGACACAAATCTACAACACTTGAACCATTCTTATTTACAAAAGTAAACTCCCCTCCTATATCATGCTCATTATTACCATTTAGTACGCAGAGGTTATTTCCTTCTATAATATCAATCAACTTGGTTCCACGACTATTGACGAATGTGTCCTTGGAGTGTCTCGAAATATGCATATCATTGTGCTCGAATGTGTGATTACCTATCCTTGAATTGAAATCTCCCATATAAATGCAAGAATTTTGTACTGGATCTACTGCCTGAATAATTTCCTCAATGTCTACATTACTGTTTGGAGGTAAATAACTAAATATAATAAATAATTTCCTAAAATTATCGTTTATTTCTATAATGCTATACTCGTTTGTCCATACTATTACTTTGGTAAAACTAGCTCTATTGTTTCTTATCCCAATATAATAACCCATTGACCCCCTTCCTTTGGCTTTTGTTTTTATGGCTTTTGTATCAAAAATTGTGTATTTATCTGTTATTTTACTATGCAATATGTATTCGTTGTCATGCCATGTTTCACAAAGGAAGAAGATCATTGGGTCAAATTCGACTAATTCATTATAAAATAAGATATTTTTTGATTTTATACCCTCTATGTTCCACGAAAGTATCCTAAAATTAATGATTCTTGATTGTTGTAAAGATTGTAGGGGCCGGCCGTATCGTCAGGTCATTGTATCGTCATTTTCCACGACTTGGTTTGCTTCGTTGACTGTGTACCATTTTGTAGTTCCTCCCACCGTAATCTTGAGAGATTTTTTCGTTATCCGAAATAACAGGTCCGGTTTGTCCTTTTTCATATCTCTGGCAAATTTTCGCAGATGAAACTTTGTCTCTATTTCCTCTGTGGTCATATCTTCATCGATAAAGATGTTGGAACTATGTAGCTTGGTCCTCAGAGATAGGAGTTGCAAGGCGTCGCGTTGTCTCACTAGTTTTAGCAGCAAGGGTCGAGGTCTGGTAGCTTCTTCACTGAAAATTCTCATTCGGAAACAGTGGTCATAATCAATGTGTGGCAGTCCCAGTTTCTTAGCTAGCTCTGTTATGTGATTATCACGATCTGACCACTTTTTACCATTTTTCTCTACCAGACCGTTAATCACAACATTTTTCCGTCGGTCCGCGTTTTGCAACTTGTCAACTTTTGTTGTTAACTGTTTTAAATTGTCACTTAGAGGGACAGTTATTGTTTCCAGGTTGTGAAGTCGACTAAGAACTTTTGTCTCACTGTCGGTAACGACTTTCAAGATGTAAGCTTTAAGGTCATCGTCACCCATTTTTGCATTTTTATCACTAAGCTCTGGTGATTTTACTGAGTGAGTTTTAGACTTTTTTACGGTTTGTGGTTGTGGTGAGGGAGTAGATTCAATGGAGGAGTTTAAACGCGTATGAGATCTGGACCTTTTGCTATTTGAAGATGTCCGTGTTTGGGGAAAATTGTCACTTTTTCGCATTTGGACAGAACTAAAAATTTTTGTCGTGACTCGATTTTACAGAGGAGTTATTCATTCAAGTTTGAATGAGTTTAGTTATCTCGATTTTACAGACGAGATATCTCGATTTTACAGACGAGATTAGCTGGTCAAGAGAATGAATGAGACCCGAAGAGAGTTAATGTTCTCTCCAGGAGAGCTAAACTGGGACTTCAATATTTTTTATGTATGTGTTCCTAAACAGTTGAAACTGAAGGCAACTATGAGTTCATAATGTCTGATTTAACTCCTGGGACTTCTTACAACATTACCGTTACCTTCATCACGAACGGAATTTCAGCGAGGCCGCACACTCATACGGTTGTAACTACTGGTATGTTTTTTTTCATAGTTACCCTAACTATTTACAATGCAAAGTTGTTGGCGTGTATACTCAGATTTCGACACGACAAACTTTATCGGCAACAATTTTTAAAGGTTAATGTTTCCCACTTTCAGGAAAAAGAGCTGCTCCTGTGACTGGAATAACGGTGAACTTAACGGGACCAACCTCCGTTAAAATCGAATGGGAATATCAAAAAAACAAGAGTGATTTCAAAGTGCTGTTTTGGAAATATATCAAAGATCAGGAAGTTCCGGTCGGTGAGTAAAACGATTTAACCTTTTAGAGAAAAGAGCCATCACGCAGGGATGGGTAATATGCAGTATTCTAAAATTTGTTATTAAGTGGTTTTGGTCTAACCATTTGTTTGGGAAAGTGAGATCGCATTTTAAAATTAGAATTTGTTTCCCAATTAACTTTAAATGCAACCTTGGGCAATTGAGGCGTATTTTACTTTCAAGTATTTTGTCCATTCTTCTCCTTGTATACAACGAGCTCGGATAATCTTTGGGCTCCTGGAGTTTTTTTTTCGGACATTTGAAAATACTTCATAATCCATTAGGTGGTTCTTGAAATATATTAAAATGTACGAAAAACTTTAGTCGCATTAAGACTCCGTGCTCACTGTTTGTTGTTGAATATCAGAGAAACCTGCCACTGGTTTATGGTACGAGCTGGCTGACCTGGAGTCCTGCACAGAATATTATGTGGACGTGTACCAATACGATGCACACACCGGGCAACGAGGCGACCCATAAGGTAACCCCATTTCCATTGTTACCGGAGCTAATCCCTCCGAACCTCCGAAATAAGCGTGAATAGAGATCCTTCCGAGCAAATGAGATATTTACTGAATTGGGACGCCCCGTGTGTGATTGATAAAGGACCTCTGGATTACTTAGTGAGTAGTAATAAATTACGGTGGAATCATTGACATTCTTCCAGGATATGTAATTTCGGAGATGATTTCATTATATTGCTGACAAATAAATTTCGTTTGAAACAATAGGTATCGTATCGTGAAACGGGGAAAGAAGAAGTCCAACCCTGGATTAATATTTCGGTTACTGGCGGGAATAAACGCGACCTGTTTACTCATCTACGTAGTGAGTATGGCGCTGCCTACGAGTAATTTTTTATTTTTTATCATATTGTATTATGCCTAACCTTATAAAGAAACTGTTTGTACCTTGACGTTTTCCTTGGCAGGGTAAAAATTAAAACCTCGAATGAAGAAGCTATCTACTCGGACGTAATTGAGTATCATGGTGGAGAGATTCCTGTTGCTGATAATATTGAGCAACTGGGAAATACGAAGACCTCGGTTGTGATTGGATTTTCTTTTACGAAATTACCACCTCAAGTTTTGCGATGGGGAAGGTAAGTACGTGCATACAAGGGATACTATCGGTGTGTAAAACGATTTAAGGGTCGACAACAATACCAAAATATGTACATGGTGTGACTCCTGCTGTGAAGTGAAGGAATTCCCGTGGTTTAACTTCACCGGAGAGATAATTGTTTGTGCACATGTTGGAATTGGTGTCGACCCTTAACTCGTTTGACACCTAGTCGGTAGTTTCCCTTGTTAGAAAAACACATGTTGTCCATATTTAACGGTTATGTATTCCATTTGTTTGACTTACACGTGTACTTTAAAATAGGTTACAATACTACGTGCTGTTGTCGGAGAGTATGTCATACGACGAGGCTCAAAAATTGAAACTTTCTGCCAATGTGACGGTATTATTTCCCCAAGTCCAGATTCAAGAAAGGAAGGACATATTTTACCGCCCTGGCTCTGACGGATGGAGCCGGCTATAAATCACCAACGTCAGATTGGATTCGCTTAAACACAACAACATTGTTTGAGATGTGAATGCATACGATAATGGTAGATAAGTTTAAAATGTTCACTATTCCGAGCATAAAGCGATGAGCGTTAATTGTCATGGTTTTAATCACATTTTTTACTTGGTAGTAGTGAGACGCGTCTGATATGAGCTGTTGTCTCTGTTCCATTTGGCAATTAGGATTAAAAGTGGGCGATTTTACTTCTTTGTTAAATTGTTTGTGATCCAAACGAATTTGATTAAACTGAAATATTGTTAATTTGAAAAGGAATAGTGGAATTGTAATTCCTTCTAATGTATTTAATTATTCTTGTATTAAGTGGTTGCTCAAGTTTAGGGCCAAGTTTGTAACTTTATAAAATATAATACTTTATAAATTTTAATTTATAGGACAATTTAAGCGTGAATTTACAAGAACAAAACCTTCAAAGCGGGGCCATATTGTGGCTCTAATAAATATGTAATTCATCGGTACATTGTTGTATGATTGGCAAGAGAGCGACGGTTTTTAGAGAAGCAGCAAACACTTGACTTTTAGACATCTTTCTGTCCGTAGAAATGTGTTGCACAAGCGACTTTATATTTGTAAAATGTCTGACTGTTAAAACAAGTTCTAGTATTTAGAATTGCTATGCAAACAAAAATTTGAACTGCTATACGTCGTCATTTGAATTAAGTTAAATATTAATTTTAAACGTGGTTCAAGGGTGGAACACTTTGGCTTAAACAAACTTGAAAATGTAGTAAATTTGTAGTAAACAATTGGAATTATGATATAAGCTATGTATGTAGCATGTGCCTAAATCTATTGTGTACTCATTTCAAATATATTTCTTAACTTTCATGACCGTAATAAGATTATCTGCATCCTCTCAAAAATGTATTTTTGCTTGGACTTTATGTACCTAGAGCATTAAAGCAGATATAACTATGGGTCGATCTTTCTAAAAATCTTAGTTTTACTAAAGCTACTGAAAAATATATTTGCTTATAGAGCTTAATACGGTATACAGTATATAGGCACATGTTGTCTCAAAAACCCCGACTATCTCAATAGCCCAAGGTATCGGATGTGAATCCCCCGGGGTTTTCCCTACGCTGCTCTCTTTACTACCTTACCCGAACTAATCAGCAGCAGATTTAGAGTTTGATTCAGACAGAAGTCCTGAATTACTAGTGGGGTCCCATTATCGATAAAGTTAGAGCCGAATTTGATCTTTAGTACGCCACAGGCCTTTACCTCTCGCGCCAAGAGGGACCTCTTCCCGCCAAATTGGGTTGTATTTCGGACCTGCAGGTGAAGCGTTTTGGTCGACGTGGAATTGACCCAGGAAGCCAAGGTGAATACGCAAACGTTGAATATCCCGGTGTCGAGCAGAATGAGGGGAAAGATGAGAAATCCGGGCATTGGGATGTCCCCATGCAGTTTGACGCACACGTATTGACAGATGATTTGCAGCATGGGTGTGCAGCATATCATGGTTGGCACTATGCGCACAGTGAGGAATCCATTCAAAAATTTTTCCAAGATTTGAATACACCGGTAGAATTTTATGCAGGCTAGGTGTTCCGAAATGGTTTGAGATTTTCCAATTCGCCTGCAATAGAAATGAAAGGGTGATTGAATTATTTGTTAGTGGTGGTCACCTCATTTGCATATTTGGATGCTTGTGCGACAGACAGAATTTAGAGATTCGACATGTGATGCAGATAATGCGAGCAATCGAATTTATGCAAATGAGGTGAGCAACCATATTAATACCTGATACACTTTAGCTAATTAGGATGCCAATTGTTACATGCTAAAGTTAACTATTTCAATTTAGTGAGGATTGATATAAGATTGATTTAGGGTACATTTTTTCACCAACGGGTAAGTTTAAATCCACTTGTGAACCGAGCTGATGTGAGCTTACTATTTAAACCAGGCGCTACTGTGTTAAAAAGGTGTATTTATAACCTTTCCAAAAGCTGGAAGTAGTTGAGAATGGTGACAATTCCGACAGAGAGGATGTAAAAGATCCACGTCGTGCCGGAGCAGAACATATGGAGAGCCATCCACGCCTCGAACAAGATGAGGAGTACTTTCGGTCCAGAGATGTCCTTGCAGTTGTCCGACATTGAGAGGAGGAAGGGGGGCATGCATGGGTCGAAGGTGAGGAGAAGGGAGACGGCGGCAGGAACGGCGACCACCGTGAAGGATGACACGTACAGAAACATGGAGATGATTTTGACCTCAATGGACTTTTTGATACTGGACTTGTCTAAAATTAGAAATTTGTTAACTAGTCGAAAAAAAATTAGTGATGCTACGTAGACTTATTTAAAAACGGGCACCAAATATATCAAAACTAGAGAATTTACCCGTGTACAACACGGGTACACGATTATCTCTTGTTAAACATGCGTAAAATTTACTGTACACCCAGTGGACTTGTGGATTACGGCGTCCATATAAATATACGGCTTACAAAGTATGCGGTAAGCGGTAGTAACTATTGTATTGGCGGTTGGCGGTAGGAAGGGATACGTTGCAGACAGACAGACGGAGAATGGACTAATGTTATATAAAATAGAATAACATGGCTAATTATGTTAAGATCGAATTTACTTAACCAACCTGCAAGAAACTCATTTTCAAACGTTATAATGGAATTGATCGTTTGTATCGGAGCAATATTTAGCCCCACATTCCATCCGCCAGAGAGCAAGATTGTGTAACAGATGAGAAATGGAATGGCTTGTAGGCGTTTAAGAAAGGGGCCCAGGAAAAAGTGACCCAGCAAGATGAGAAAGTACGCCAAGGCCACAACGGATTGGATTTGGGAGAGGCGGACTCTCCTCTGGGATTTACAAAGGCAAAGTTTTCCTTCGTTTGCGTCCCATTCGAAAGGAAGGAATCGTCCTAGCCGGGCAAATTTGAAGTGGCGAATTAATAAGGGCAAAAATTGGGTGGAATACATGACGAGAGAGAATCGTATAGTTTGCCCGGTCTGCAACCTGGTAATGAAGGTGGGTTAAAGTTATAGGTTATAGTATAACGTATCTAGTTTAATTAGGTTGTTTTACTATCTTTCGAGTCACAACATAAGCAATATAGGTATATGTAGTAAGTAGCAGATATTTTCTATTTTAGTAGAACACGATTGTTTTGCCTTGTAGAATTCCTTTTTGTAGGATTATTCTGTGAGGGGCTTTTCATAAATTATGTAACGCGAGTTATGTATTACATAGGTAACAATATCAGAGAGGGGGGGATAGGAGTTTTGCATATTATCTTTAATTTAATTGTATATTTATACTAAAAATTTTAAAAATTCAAATAAATGCGCAGTGGGAAATGGAATTCTCTAACTATTTTGTCTCTTATCATTTTTGCCTCACACATCGTTTAGGAGTGTGAGCTCTGTGACTTTCAGGGTACCCGTTGGATCCTCATATCTTTAGGGTACGCCGGGCACTACACTTTCCGAAAAAAGTGACACTGGATTACCCTGGCCACATACCAGAACCGAGTAAAAAAATAAAAGCTGTAAAATATTCATTCATAAAGTGTTCCTCAGTCGTCACGACCACGATTCCGTCTGTCCGATTTTTGGACAATTTGCAAATCTGGAGTTTTAGTCAGAATCCATCATAGTGGAGTATAAATCTAAGACGGATTCATGAGGAGCACTAGCGATGTATACACTGACGACGTGCGTGATTTCTTCATTAAAGTATACACTTCACATCATTATCTTTCATGTTTGACCACGAATGATTGTAATTGTCCCATATGTGTATTCGGGCAAGCCCGTGTTAATCAGTTAATAAATCTGTTATGTTTAAAGTCAATTAATGCCACGCGCCGATAAAATATTCACACATGGTAAAGATTACATTTAGTTAAAATTACTGGTAAATCTGTATCAACGCTTTGATTCACACGTAGGCGTCAATAAATGTCGAAATGGGTTATAAAAGGAAGGTGTAGGCAAGCATTGATTTGAACATATGCAAATGATAACTTATATGTAAATATATCGGAAGAATAGTTGTCTGGTTGAAATTACTTCGTAAAGTTGGTGAAAGTTACACAAATTTGGCATATAAATTAAACTTGGTTATTTATTTAGTTATTTTAGTTAGTTACTTATCTATGTAACCACGTTTGGACGGTGTACGTCAAAACTTGTGAAAATATGTACCCGTCTTTCCTAAGGTTCCTTTACACCCAATCTAATCCTCGCGTGTGTGCCACCAACTTTTGCAATGATAGGTTTAAAAAACGGCAGTGACGTAAACTTGACACTTACGTACGTAATGTTAAGAACTCGTGTACACATTACATTACATATTATGTATGCATGCATGTAATGAATGTAATACATGGGTTTCGTACTTTTTGTGGACCAAGCAGGCAAAACATTATTTGCATTAGCGAGATGCTTCTGCTTTAATTCATAATCCGAACTACATATGTACATAAGCGAGATCCCAGATTCAGTAAACTTATATATGCAGGTAAATAAATCTGATACTTATGTATGCCTTCCTGATACTTTAATTAGATATGTCTTTTCTTCTCTGCAATATGCCATATAAATGCTGTATGACTGTCACATTTAGATTGCGTCATGTGAAATATAGGCTGCGAAAAAGTAATTCCTTCACACTGCACATAAAATTAACACAATTTGTAGAGTCATATGCGTTACGATTTTGGTAATGAAGTTATACATAAGTAGAGATAGCATGACTAAATTCGGATTAAGGAATTATGGATCCGTTTCCGGCTTGTCAGGCGCAGTCTCCGTACCCCCACCCTCTACCTGCCACCCCCCACCACCCACGGGCAACCCCCCACGCCCCACGCCCCACTTCCGACCCACGACGAACGACCCACTACCCACCACGAACGATTTCTCTCTCTTACCCACCACCCACGACAAACCACCTTCTGCTATCCGGGTAGGAGCAACAGGTAGAATTAACTTTTTTCTGTGCACACAATCTATGGTTGTTACTCTGCCTGATAATGATTAATAAATCACGTAATAAGCAATGTGGGTGGTCCATCCAAAGTTTGAATGTGGTGAGACCACTAAATCTCATGAAACTTACAAACATTTTAGTTTTAAGGCAATCAAACGATTAGCTTGTAAATTGGTAAATGTATAAAAGTTTAAATATCAATGAATATTATCTAATCTGTATAAAAATTAGAACACTTTGTAAAATAGTTGTATAAAACATACTTTTTTAATAATTTAGCCTGAATCCATATAAACTCATGGAACTTACACAAATTTTTGCAAAGAGTTAAAAGGATTTGCATCGAAATTTCAAATGCATGGAAGTACAAATATGAGTGCATCTAATTTAGTCTGTATGAGGACTAGAATATTTTGCACTAATTTTTTAAAAATCATACGATTTACCATTATGTGGGGTAAAGTGAATCCAGCGAATCTCATGTAATTTACACACAAGAATTTTACGCACAAGTTCTAAGTTTCTTATGTGTTTAAATAATTGGGCGTAAAACCTCCTAATTTAGAAACTTCAACACATTACGCACACTTTTGCATGCCAGAAAAATAGTTTGTGTTGGAATTTGCAAATGCATGGAATTAAAAATATGAACGGATTAGATGTTTCCATGAATTTGAAAATTGTTTGAATGTACTGCCCAAATGTGTATGAGTTTCATGAAATTAGGTTGAGTCACGCCAAATTTTTGAAATTCGTATGATTCTTAGAAACATACAAAATGTTTCAGTTTTTAGGCAGATTAAAACAGATTTGATCATACGGATTTGATGAGATTAGTTGATATTTCTGTTTTTATGCCAATTTATAAGCAGATTGCTTAAATTACAGGCAAAAATGTTTGGAAATGTCATACGAATCGTATAACATTTCCAAACATTTTAGGAATCGTATGATACGATTCCTCCCGAATTATTTAAACTTGTATGATTTTTAGAAAATACAAAAAATGTTCCACTGTTCAGATTAAATCAGATTTACTCAAATTTTTACTTGTATGCATTTACAATAATGATTCTCAGAATCAAACGAGCTTAAATAATTTCGGGTGTAAATACAGAATCTTATGGAATTCATAGACATTTTTGCAAGGCATCAAAAGGATTTTCTTGTAAATTAGAAAATTTCGAAACAAATCGCTTTAATGTCCTTCAACAGATTTTCCTGAGATGGGATGGTTTCACGTCAAATTATAGAAAATCCTATGAATTTATAACCACTACACAAAATGTTCTAGTTTTGATGAAGATTAATAAAGATTCACTCTTATTTGGATTTCCATGCATTTACCAAGTCCAGTACAAATTATTTGAATTTCACGAATAAATGCGTGTCAGTTTAATGAGATTTAGAGGTTTCATTACAAATTATTTAAACTCGTAGTACTTTTAGAACAATTGTACAAAATGTTCTAGTTTTTATACAGACCACAGCATGTTTACTGATTATAAGGAAAGATAATTCCACGGGTAAATTGCGAACGCATGGTCCAATTTTGGTCAAACTTGGAACACACAATCTCAAGGGTACCTACAGAGCATGTTTACTGATTATAAGGAAGGCATAAATTACCTCATAACTCCTGAACCTGGCGATTTCGGAACTTGTACTCAATGTCAGTGTGTTCTCTAGATATCCTACCACCTGTTCTTACTCGTTTCTATGAGCTTTCGAACCACATTGGCACGTATCAGGGGAAACAAGGTCGGACATTTGATTTTCAAGTTTCCGAAAAATAAAAAAAATTGAGGAGTTATTTTTTAATGGAACCGTTTTGGCTGTTTAAACCTGGAAACATCCACCAAATTAGGGTAGGGTTACTTGATGGCCCTTGTATGACCTACCAAGGTCATTTGGGTCCTAAACTTCCTATTTCAAGCCTCCCGTGGGGGTAACTGGGGCGTATCTGAACATAACAAGTAATGATGATTATAACCTTATGCGGCTTGTCACGGTCATCGTTTTCAACTTAGAAGCCTGTTTTTTTTTGCAAAAGATTGACATGGTATTAGTTGAAGATATTTTTTTTATTTGGAAGAACGCCCATCAGTGGTTACGCCCCACGGTCATGCAATGCACCCATCACGATGAACCGATCCAACAACTTTTATTATTTTCTATGCACATAGTTTGATAATTTTTCCTGTCCGTTGTGCTGCAATTTTTTTTGCGACGTTACTGTACATCGATAAGACGAGTACACGGTTTAGTACGACGAGTAATTTGGACTCCTACAATGTAAGATGAGAGCTGTACAACGCTTTCTTTACAATTATATTGGTGGCGACGTGACACAATTTTCATGTATGTACACATGCCGTTTTCGGACTGATTTTATAAAAATATAAATATCTGATTGTACTCGTCTCTTACATGGATATCTAGTATTGACATGCTGCATCAATATGGTTTCGAAAATTGTTATTGGCGGGAAGTAATCAATTTCCCTGAAAACGATGAAAATCGTAATTTTCGAGAGGTACATATAACACAGTGTAGCGTCATCGGCTATAGCTTATTGTTCTTTCTTTCTTCGCCAATTTGCGACCATATATTTGGAGAATATGATGTGATACGTTATGGATATCTGTTTCGTTGTTTTGATATCGTACATGGTGAAGATTGTTTCGGAACGGGCTATCCGGGACTCTCCACTTTGGATTGAAATTTTGAGCCTGATTTTGAAGATAGAAACCTGTAACTTGGTATGTGTGTCCTAGGTACCCTTGAGATTGTGTGTTCCAAGTTTGACCAAAATTGGACCATGCGTTCGCAATTTACCCGTGGAATTATCTTTCCTTATAATCAGTAAACATGCTGTATTTACGTGATCTCCATGATTAAAGGTTTTGTAAGTATTTATTGTTAGACAGGAGCTCAATGGTTTGGACGTATGTTCACTGTGAATAATTTTTGGTACAGATTGTCTCCTGCCGAGGTACTGTACGTCTATACCGTGATGGTAACAATGTATCAATGAAAAATAATAAACTGTCTCCCATGGGTGATATTTTTATTTTTTGAGCGCTGACATGAATCATGTCACATGATGCTACCGTTGAGTGGTAAAATATCACCCATGGGATGGGAGACAATATATTATTTTTTGTTGATAAATTGTTACTAACACGGTAGAGACGTATAGCGCCTCTGTAGGAGACAATCTGTTCCAAGAATTATTGAGAGTGTACCTGTGATGCGTGGCTTATCAACATTGATAAGCCACACAGTTATGCAGACTGACTCAGTCAACCTCAACTTCAACTTGACTGAGTCATGACTTTGTATGGGGTTATCTGGTTTGTTATGTGAAGTTGACGCACCCACGAAGGACTAATCTAATCCACTAATCTAAGTGGATTATCTACATGGCAAATTCTACTTTATCCTTCGAGAGACATGTATGTAGCAATAAATCAAAATATGATTTTTCCAGAATTACGAGAAATGCTGAAACTACGTACGCAGTAGATTCTTGGCAGTATTACTAATATCATAATTCTTTTGTCGATCAAATCAACTGTATAAATGGATACTTCGGTGGACCTTGGTATGCTTTGCTGTTGGTTTAGACGGTCAAACGATGAATATATCTAGCTTAGGGATAGGTAATAAAACGGAATTTATAAAAAAAGTTATAGCCATTATAAAAGTTAAGCTATAAAAGTAATAAAATACGGATAGTCTTCCACTCCTTTCTAAATGGAACAAAAATAAAAATACGTTCAATTTCGATAGGCTGAAAATGTGATGGGTTTTCAATGGTGTAAAGGGAAAAGGGGTCAACCAAGCTATGAGATCGTGTGCCCAAAAAAGCCCGGTTATAGCTTTTACCAGGCGGTGGCTCTACCGTCGTGGTAATAGATTTGTTACTGCTGCTGCCCACACAGGCTCACCCCAGTTTTACGGCCAACTTAACCAAAAAATTTTGGTGAATGAACTAAGTCCCCTCCAGGTGGGGTTTGGCGATGGGGAATTCTATCTCAAAAAAGAGGTCTACATGCTCGTATAATGACCAGGCATTGGCAGCACAGAATTCTTAAAATTACTAAAAATATATCCTTAACAATTGAATTCGTTATCGAGTAATTAATACATACATCCAAAGTTACGGCTGTAAGACACGACTAATTTTTACAAAATTGATCATTTAACGTCTTCGACAACTCTGGTTACCATGTTCCATTGAATATTTTACTTTTACGAGCCCATTTATGAATAATGATAAAATCTTGATATTATCATTCTGTTCAAATATCGCATTAAATTTTAACTGCAGGCAGTTTTAGAATGTTAGGACAAAACGTCATGGTGTTCCAAAATTGATAAAGACTTATAGGGGAAAATTTCATAATTCTGGGAATTTTGTCCAGTAGTGTAGATATACATAGATAAATAGTTTCCCGATATTTCAATGTGTCATGCCATTAAAGTTCTTGTTCAACACTGGGAAGCACACCTTGTAATCAGGGTTGCAAGTGATATATATCATCAAGTGATTAATGAGATTTAAAGATATATATCAATCATCTCATTTGGGCCTGAGTGAGATAAATGTGAAATGGGGAGTACTAGTACTATTGGTAGTGCATTACGTTATCCGCTAGATGGCGCCCATAAATCTCACTATTTCTCATTATTTCTCACAAATCTCACTATTTGTCACTGAGATGAGATTTGTGAAGGTGAGATGAGATTTCTGCAACCCTGCTTGTAATCAATCCCTCCGAAATTTCCTCTTAAATTTCTTATTTCTTATTTCTTTCTTATTAATCTTCCTCTGTATATAAGAGAGACACCCTTTATATACGTCAATAGAAAAAATTTTAAATTGTCTAAGAAAAATTTACATTAATGTAAAGATGGCTGTTTCTGATATCTCAATGTATCAAATATTCCTGCAAACATATGGCTAAGACTTTCTAAGACATAATACATAACTTTCGCCCACATAATAATATCAATAAATAATTGTAACATTTAATAAAAATTCGCTAGCATAATGCATTTATAAAGGATAAAACGGCGTTTGAGAAAGTGTAAGCAAATTCACAAATTACATTCAACATTTTTTTTAATTATTTACATTTAATTGAAAATTTCCGTATCGCCATTTGAGATGTGGAGAGTGGCTGCATTTCCTCCGGCAGAAGATATAAAGTGCCAGATCATCGACTGGGTGAAGGAAGTTGACACTTTGCAAACTTGCAAAAAAGATGATGATAAGGTTGCACATGAAGCCATGTATACGAAATTGTTGGGGATATTTTCCAATGAAAAGGATTCCATAATGAAGAATATTAAATAGCTTACCTGAATTTTGTCCATAAAATATGGTAACAAATCATTAACAATTGAAGGGTAGATACACATAAGTTTTAAAATATGAGATCTAATTAACTGGTATTTTGTGCAAGTGCAACCATTAGTTTTATTATCACTAAGTAATATTACACATATGTACATATTTAATAGTTTTACTAATACATTAAAAATGTATTAGTAAAACTTTGCGGAGCCCGACCCCTGGTTATTAGTTCGAGTGATCATGATAACCACGATACCGAATTGCAGTTCAATTGGACCATGTCTAAAAATCGGTATGGATCGACCACATGAGATTAAATCCAGGGCTGTTGTTTTACGGTGTTATGCAGTACTAACGAAACTATGTATATTTGTCATAGCATTATGCAAGTGTCAAAATAATATATAAACTGACATAAAAGCTTAGCATGGCCTGCATTTGCATTTTCCACGTATACATTGTTTTAACCCAGTTTTAGCTAACCTAACTTACAAATGTTATCCATAATGCATGCAATATTCGACAAAACAATTAAACGAGGCACAAATAATTAGGGAAATGTACGCAAGAAAAATTATGGTTGGCTTTGAGTCCAATACGAGAGGTATCGGTTGGCTTAGACCCGGTAAAAATTGTGCCCTTGTTAGGTTATCTTTCCTAATTTTAGTCTCAAGTATGGCTTTCAGCCTGAGTCGATCCAAGTAATCCTTCCACCATACGGATATCCCGAAACTAGTCAAGTGGTCCAAGTACCTCCGAGCTTGTCTTGCCAATTGTAGACGTAAGGTCCACAATGTTATATCAATGAACACTGGTTCTTTAACACTCAAACAGGTTATCTTCTGGAATCTGAAAGTTTATCCAGAACCAAAAATCAAACAAGCCAGGTATATACTATCTACATTCAATAATTGAATACACATCACACCTTATCTGTACCTCTCCATGCATAACCTCTGGAAATTTTGAAAGATCAAAGGTAGGTGCGAAACCATTATGTAACGCCAACCTGGAAAACAGTATGAACGTGTCTTCACTTCCGTTCTTCCATATTTCCTGAAATATCTTTGGATTTGCTTCAATCGCTGTGTTCCTATATTTGTGAGGAATGCGGTACCCGTGTTCAACAAAACTAGACTCAGCCTCAAAACGAGTAAAAATTTTATATCTTCTCAACTCGAAAAAATCCTCTACTAATCTTATCGGTTTCTCCTGAGGTGGGGAAATTACGTCGGATGATATCCTATCCTGATATAAGATACTTAATTGAACATACAAAAAGGAAAACAATGCAATTATAAAAGACCTATTACTTCTGGCTTGAAATATGAATATCTTCGCAAGTGAAACCTGCCCATCTAATCGCTTACTTAGGATCCAAACTAGGGTCACACATAGAATAAAGAGAAACCATACTTGAGCCATCAACGGTGCTGTCAACATGGACAACGAGGCCGGTTCGTATGTTGGTTTAATAAAGCAATAAACAATATTATAAGTTCATTATTATTATTATAAGTCTCGAGTTGGCGATGTAGAAGAGTGGATTGTGTTCGTCGAGCTCCTCCAAGAAATCTGTTGGGTGGCAAACTGCACAAATATGGAGGCCTATTGACGCATTAAAATCTTCCCCATGCTCCTGAACTGGTACGGGATGGTCAACTGCGTCGAACGAAATGTTCATCTTTCTTCTTACAATTTCTAAATTGATGTGTGTCGTGAAGCAGGTAAAGGGGCGATACCTGTAGAAATCTTGAGATGTGCAGGCTGGATTTTTGATGTCGTGCGCCTCACCTGCAGTCGGACTAAATAAGAGGGCTCTATCTGGAGGAGGAAATTTACACGGGACTATATTGTATTGTGGCCGAATTATTGACATGTTTCTGGCGTGATGGTAGAATAAATTGCAAAAGTTTTTGAAGTAACTGGAGTTGCTGGGATGGTCGTCTTTCCGAGCTTGTATGATTAGGATGGTATTTGAGTTTTGTATAAGCTTTGAGACTATGTGGTTAACTAACGGACTGTAGGTCGCACTATGATCGACATATAAGGTTGTCGAGCTGCAGGAATGTTTCCAGATGGGGTGCGTATCATTTGCATCAAATCGGTGATAAGCAAATGATAGCGTAGTCACGAGCAGGGGTACATTGAAGTATTTTTGTGGATCGATATCATTCTGGGGATAAACTACGTGTGGGGGAAGGAAATATATTTCCGAGCAAAACCCCAAGGTAGTTAAACAGGTAGGAATGGTAGACATGATTAGTTAAAAGGTTGAAGACTATGGGCACACACGTAGCTACAAGGAGTACATATGCATATGTCTGTATTAGAAAAATCTTGTGTAAAAGTAAAATAGATTAGACTTACATAAGTAATTACACATAAAGGCTTATACAAGTCAAAAATTTAATCATGTAAATATAATGTTTGCATGACTCAAACTAGAGTACGGAGTAGGGTTCGGAAAAGGTTTTTATCAAAAATTAACAACCCACGGGTTTTGATGGGTTTATTGAGTTTTTCGTAGTATACGCAAGAGTAAAGGTCGCAACTACTGCAAATACACTCCCAACCATATAATTTTTTTTTGCGTCGCCTGAAATTTGTGATGGCAAGAAATTATGTAATTTTTTTTTATTATAAAAAATTTTTGTTTCAATTCTTGTTTAATAAACTTTCTAACCGGAGTGAAATAATGTCATGTAACATTCGATAGATGTATTTAAGTTTTGGAATATGATTTAACGAAAAATATAATTAAAATCTCCCGAATAAGCCCATCTAACATATGTTATGACTATGTTACATAGTAAAACCCAGTGGGGTTTACTCATTTACTACCCTTAAAACCCATTAAAACCCAAACCCATTAAAACTCGGAGATAAATACAATGGTGTATGTACGTACCAAGCAAATACATGCAAATACCAAGGTAGGAATATATTTACATGCATAATACACTCCGTGACAAAAGTTTGCTCTCACAAGAGGATATGGTCAAATCTCGTTAACCCCATAACGGATTTCGACCGTTCATTTCAGCGCGTCAAAAGTTTACTCTCACCTAAAGATTTGTATGTATGCGCTTTCTCGGTATTATCCTTAGTATTTTTGGTAAAATTGAAGTGAACATATTATTAGGTAATATTTTATTTCGGGTTAGATCATACGGGTCCTAAAAATATAGGCAAAAGCGGACAGGATAGAAGGTCCCAGTCGGGTAATGTGCAACTTGAAAAATGAAGAAAGAAAATACTTGCAAGTATTAATACGTGATTATTTCGTAGAAATATAATTATGTGGGACAACGGATAATCCGTTGTCATCCGAAAAATCCGAAAAAAAACGGATCTTGAGTGAGTAATTGGCGAACATACCATCATAGGGTATTCAAAGTTACCAAATAAATGTCCAATAGCTGATGTGACAGATTTAAATGATATCTCGAATTTTCGACCATTACTAAGACTGGGTGAAGGAAGTTGACATTTTGAAAGATTGAAAGAAAGATGGTGACAAAGTAGCACATAAAGCCATGTATATACGAGAGGTTGTTGAAGGTTTTCCTCAATGCGAGGGATTCGATTATTCAACATTTCAAATAATTGTGTATTGTAAATAAAGATAAAATAGAGATAAACATGTTAAGATAATCTTTTCAGCACTGATGCTGATTGAAGATGTAAGATTTTGTCAGCTAGATTAAAAATTACTTTAAAATTTGCCAGTTTTATTCACACCAAGCGATTCTGGGCTTATTTATTTAAATCTTGATTTAACGATATCTCAATATATTAAACTGAATTAACTTATATAACACATATTTACGCTATTGTCTAGAACAGATAAATATTTAGAAGAAACGACAACAGCATGTTCATTTACGGTATGAGAAGTGAAACCTGATAAATTGGCATTTGGGATTTACGCATTCTGATTTTCTTAAATTAACTCTGAATTTTGTATATTAATTTCTCACTGAGAGGTAAAAGCACTGCCCGGCTATAAATTTCATTTTGGGTGTCTTAACTGAGTTTATTTTCGTTGATTCAGACTTTGTACATGTGTATGTAGGTAATCCAACATCTTTGCAAATACCTTTGGATCAGAGAAATCAAGCAGTGTCGACTCGTATCCCAATTGTGGAATTATGAAGCAACCTTCGTCCTAAAGAGGAGTTGGTCTTGCAGCTGCATCCAGAGGATTCCAGGGATGGTGATCATTTTAAAGGAGAACAAATGAGATGGAGAGATATTGCAGAAAGACTGATTTTCAGCCCGGTCAATATTCTTCTGGAAATTTCAGAAACTCATTCATTGAATATGCCGCTAACGGGTCTGGAAGTCTTTCCATTTGTCAGAAACATAAGATCAGTTTCTATCGGGATAACTACAAACAAAAATCTAGAGTGGGAGAAGAAATTACGTGACAGAATATTACTCACGTCAGCTCCATCTTTAGTTGAACTAAAATTTCGATGCACTCCTGGCTATGAGCTTTCTCCACTTAGTGGCGTGGTTTTCCCAAAATTAAGAAAACTGGAGACCGATTGTGGCTGGGAACCTGGAAGTAAAGCTCTCAAAATCATAGGCAATGCTATTACGGAATCCTTCCCGGCTTTATAATATCTCAAAATTTAATGCTATCAGTTACATGAAATTTTAAATGTTGAAGACCTTCCAAAATTTCCGAGGTAAGTTGGCCAATTTACCTTTGACACAGCCGTCGGAATGAATTAGTAATTAGCCAAGAAACAAAATTTTATAATTTGATTGATTAACTAATTAATTAAATTTTGATTTCAGCTCTTTTAATTCTTTAATAATTTTGGGAGGAGATGTGAAAACGTATTTGTAACCCACAAATGCTACATATGTAAATTTACAGGGTTGGTGTCCGGAAGCGTAAAGTACGCATGGAAAATGTTGTCAAAATGCCTGGAAAATGTATGAATCTCGAAATTTTTAATACACTTACAGAAATCCTTTAATGATGATTCCCACATTTAAACGCATACGACGACCCTACCACAAAGGTTATAAACTTTATCACCGCTGGTGACGATGTTATAACCTAAGGTGTTAAATTTATCATCACCAGTGACAAATTTATGTATCACAAGCGTCAAAGTCTAGATAAGGGGACGCCTTTGGTTATTGAAAATTTCTGCATTAATGAAACCGTGTCACTGATTTTGTTAAACAGTTGGGGGTATGGAAGAAACGAGACCATTCAGTTTCATATTGTAAAAGAACTTCACTTAGCTTGTTTCGTTATTAAGCATCGACTGCACTTAGGTTGTTACAGAATTAGTATGACGATTTGACACGAAAATGTTGACTGATTGGATATTTTTTTAAATGCATAAATAAAGCTCAATCACACATGACAGAAGTTTATTAAAAGATATTTTTGCCCGTGTATACCTCATGGCGTTAAATCTTTTCTATTTACATGCAACCACAGACGGCAATAAGTCTATCTCAATAAATTAAGACTTCTTGTGCAGAATATCATATATATTTCAATAATTTGATTACATATATATGTATCATATACCTACGCACCGCTATACTTGACATCCAACTACATACATATCCCCTCAAATTTGTCGCTTACAGTCCAAACCTTCATATTTTCTCTCGCCATGGTATGCCTTCCTTGCAATAAGAAACTGTAAGTGCCATCTAACGATTTAAGATGTGGACCATCGTACCGGAAATCTTGAACGGCCTGAATTTCGTACAAGAGTCGACACACCTGAAGATTATAAAGCAATATCGTATTATAATTTTGGTGAAAGAATTACTGCAGATGTACATGTGGTAAATAGTTGTTAAGGCAAACATTACATTTGATAATAATCCACAAACTATGTATTCGCACTGGGAAAGTAGAACGATATCTCGGACGATTTCGAAAAGGCCGTGCTTCCTATTAGTCAAGGATTCCGAGAGGGTGGACTCAAATCCCACAATTGTCCAGGAAGGATACCTTAGGCCATAATTAAAATTATCATTTTAAATACGTCAAACTGACCAGATAATTTTGTGCGATAGTTGACACCTAACCTTCTTCTGGCCTCATACAAGACGGTGGTATCATCCGATGAAATGTAAGCAACTCTGGGGAGCGATATCCCCCCCCCCGAGATCTGCAGATGTTTCCAGTTTTCTAAAATATGTCTCAGCATGCGTGAAGTATTCTTGTAGATCGTGCAGCGTGTCGGAATCTTCCTCAGTCTTATCGGTCCGTCTGATTTGTAGGCTAGAGAAAAAAATTGCATTATTCCAACATCGTAATAATTTTGAGATACGTACGCATATATGATATGAGAACGGAAAATAAATTTATTACCCCACAATTGTTCCGTGTTCTGGGTAGAATCCTATCTCTTTCTTCCATCGTATTATTTCCTGCTCAAGCGTTTGGTTTAATCTCATCGCATGTTTGGCAAACTGGCCAATCATCCAGATAAAGGGGTCAGGAATTTGGTCTTTGACAGAGTCGAGTATATATTGGAATTCTGGAGATATAGGAATTCCCCCGGTGAGTGGGTATGGAATTGCTGTCCCGGCGTGGTCAAGCAGGACATTGTGACACTTTGACACTACATTTATCAGATTTCGATAGATGTAGGGAAAATAAATTATGTAGAGTATCGACACTCAAAAAAACGTGGTAATAATTTATTACTGTTTGGAATGACTATATGACCCTACTGCGTTGGTAAAAACCTGTCTCAAAAACAGTAATAATAATTGCAGCGAACTTGAAATTCGTTACTTGATGATATTCATTTCCTTACTTTATTATAATAAATTTAGTTCTTTATTGCAATTGTTATTACTGTTTTTGAGACAAATTTTTACGAACGCCGTAGAGTCATATGGTCACTTCAAACAATAATAACTTTATTACGTTTTTTTGAGTGCACATATAACAGAACTTTACAAGGTTTCTCATCCGGAAGCCAATCCCATCGAAACGTATTTTTCCACGGAGTACAATTTGATCCCATCGGGATAAAGGCGTCACTCCATTTGTTCGAATATAGCCAATTGTCACTCTCCACGGTATGAATTAGTGGCATACTTGTTACGTAAGAAATTAAAAGGCAGCCAATCCTATGGTGAAGTTGGCACGCTAGTCCGCAACCTGTATGAAATTATTTATTCATATACGTATAGATATTTTACTCGGGACAAATGCTGCCTTACTGTCGCGATGTCCACAAACGAAATTGGGCTGGTCACATGGTTTCTGTTGTATGGCGTCAATTTGATGAGTTACAAGATTTGATAGTAATTCGACAGTTGGTTTAGCCTTATTTGCATTAAGTAATGGACGATATATATTTTTTCCTCGAATTAGAAAAGATTCCAATCTGAAATTGGTTTAGTATCAAACAATTAGAAATTCTTAAAACCAAATTCTATTAAGACACAATTGTATGTAAGTAAATATCAGCTAGCCTGGACTTTTCCTCATCGAGGTTGCAAGTTAGTCGCCACGCAGAGAACATGTGGGGTGTGATATGTTCGTTCCAGAAGGTTAGGCAGTGGCGTTTACCCCAATGACCGTAAAAGGAGGCGAGGTAGTAAAATATGGACAGAATGACGACACTCGTTAGAATCCTGGCTCGTCGTGATTTTAACATGGCGGTGTTGTAAATTGTTGATTATTATGTAAGTGATGTATGTATGTACTTATTGATTGATGGTCGTAGACACTGAAATCTTTATTGTATAGTTAAAAGCTACACATAATTGTTGTCATTTAAAAAATAACAATAAGTATACGGGTATTTTAAAGATACCAGTCTTAAACAAGATCTACACGCATATCGTAGTGTGTGGGTATGAACTTATTTATTTTGCTAATGTTACAGATTGTATTTTTCTAACCAGAATTAATCAATTTTGATTTCAATCTTATTTACATGCATCAACCCATAAGGTATTTATGTATGACGTTAATTTTAAATTGATTAATTGTAACTGTGATAGTCTGATGATATTCTAACGTGTCTTTTTTCACAATTATTTATTAACAAGAACGTGAACAAGTTAACGAAAAAAGTTTCGGTTTGGTTATATCCGAAGTAGATAATATGCACTGTCGCTTATATTTACTTAACACTTAAATTGCTGTTTATCTTATCACACCAATGATAAAGAGTGATATACGGCAACAAACACGAACAACGCCGTTCTGCTTCATAAGTGTGTCCAGGTTATGAATTGACTGTACATAGTATGTGGATATATGGGCACATGCATTTGTATTTGTAGAGGATGAATATGTAGGGAGACGAGTCACCGTTGACACATTCGTTAAATCTCAAATTCCCAACATCTTATAATCCCAAAATCTCAAAGTCTAACAATCTCAAAATTTAAAAATAATAAGATCACAATATCTTAAAATCATATAATCAAAGAATTATAGAACAAATCAAGAGCAAAATATTAAAATCGTTTTATTATTATTCAGGAATTTATAATTATTGTAATGCTTCTACATATGCTTCTACATACATAACGAAGCCAATACAACCTCACAAACCGCTAGCGATTTGAAGAAATCTCAAAAAAGGAGGATTTTTGCATGCTGGAAATAGTGGGCAACAAAAAGGATCCCAGGTGCTGTTTACGGGTGGGTTATTGGTTTAGCTGTACCCCACAGACAATAGACATAATAAGAGATATTATACAGAGAAGGAAGGAAATTTGGCGGAAGTCGGAACTCCAAAACATGGCATCAAAACTTGGGTGGCTGCTGGATTTGTACTCATTGGGTCACACCACCTTATGTCCTGCAAAGCAAGCCGGTAAAAAAAAGGATATTCCAAGTACAAAATTCTACATATGTGCGTCTTATCCCTGCATGACAAAGCTTTATTTCGATCACAAAGAAAAATCACCCTTCCACAAGATGGTGCCACACACCATCCTTTCATGACCGGTTGGCTAGTTTATAAAAGTACAAGGTCTCGCATGTCGTGGACGGGGGTGTAGCTTAATACTATCCAGGACCTCAACCTAATGGAGAATTTTTAATCTATTCTCAAGGATGCGACATATAAAATACTTGAACCAACCACCACTGAATCTAAAGGTTTCAAAAAAAGTGAAAATCGCTATTGGTGCAGGTATTAAATAACCTGATACCGTCAGTCTCCAAGCGAATTAATTCTATTCTAAGTAACATTGGTGGGTCCACTACATATTAGAGAAGATGTGTTAAATAATTTGGGAAGATCTGTCCAGTAATTTTTGAGATATCACATTTTGTATTTTTTCTACCAAGGGGTACCAGGTGTAAGTCACTGTTTACTACGAAAATGTATAAACAGATATATGTATGCGAAATGGATACATCCGATACCACCATAAAAAAATCTTTCCCTATCAAGAACTTGTTCTCGCGTTTACAAAAGAGCAGATAGAAAAACACGACATCAACACACAAATTAGTTACATGTTTTTTATATATTAATATCTTGGTTACAAATAACACATAATTCTAAGTATACAGAAAAGAAAACAAGTTGATAAGGAAATAATTTCTGTATGTACTACAAACATATGTAGTAGTAAATATGAATTCGGCGCGAAGTATTCGTACCATTTTGACATAAAATTAATACCAACTTGGTAGAGATATGTACTTAGTCATTTCTTTCAGTTAGGATTTCTTGCCACCTTTTTTGTCTGCACTATGTAATATTTTGTGGTAAAAGAGGATTACCGAGCTCTAAAGTATGCCTTTTACTGTGCTTGACCAATTCACTAAAATGAAAAAACTTATGCCCACAAAAATAGCATTCCACGGATCTCGAATCAATTTCATGCATACGTTTCACGTGGTCCGTCAAGTTGCCCGACCAATTGGTTTTATAACGGCATAACTGACACGAATGTCTTTTCTTGATGGTATGATAATTTTTTTTGTGAGTCCGAACGCCAGGTCTGGAGAGAAATGTGCGAGGACATAATTGACAAGGAAACTTTTTTCGAGCAACAGTTTCCAAGTGGGTAGCCTGCAAAAGAAAGATTAGTTTATAATTTTGTAATTACATGATAGCAAGTCGTCGTCCTAATTCTAAAAAGACCTAAGTTCCATGGATGCACTATCCGAAACTGGTAGAGTCATATATAAACTACACAGCAGTAATGATTTCGGTAATTATTTAATGCAAGTAGGTAGAAATTCAATATGGCGCGGTGTATAACCTCATTACCAAAAGTACACCGAGCAATATTGATTTCATTACCAAGCGCGGTAGAGTCATATATAGACACCGAACAGTAATGAATCATTTCAATTCATTACCACAGTTCATAGAGTGTGCTTAATTTTACAAAGACCTATCTTCCATTAAGAGTACATGGATCATGGGTCTTTTTAGAATTAGGACGACAAAATAGCTATGAAAAATAGTACTAAATTAATTATTGATCCTTACCTGGTGTCGTATCATGTTATTCTTGTGAAGGAAGCTCTTCCCACATGTCGGACACTTATGGGTTTTCTCTGTCGTATGTGTGTTGATATGGTCATGTAAGGTTTTTTCAAGGCTAAATTCCTTTCCACAAAGAGGACAAGGAAATCGTACAGGATTTTCGGCATGTTTCATTTTGATATGGATGTGAAGACCGGTCTGGCTTAGATATGTTTTTTCACACCCTACAAACCTGCATGGTAGCCAAACCCTGGAGTGAGACTGCATGTGTTTCCCTAGGTATTCCTTACATTTGAATTTCCTATCACAATTTGGGCAAGGGTATCGGATTGGACTGTCGTCATGCACAATTTTCAAATGTCGTGTGACATGGCGCTTATTTAGAAATGATTTGTCGCACCCTACAAACGGGCAGGATGTACGGTCGCGTGGGATAGTGCTGTGAATAAGCTTAACGTGTTTCCGCAAATTTCCGATGAAGGTAAACTCTCGTCCGCAAATATCACAACGTACTTTCTTCTGATTGCCATGGGTGTAGGAGAGATGGAGTGGGATGGAGTTTCTATTTTTTAGAATTTTTCCACAAATCTGTTAACAATTGGGGAGTGTTATTATTTTGAAAAATATACTTAAATTGTTAACATCTAGTTCAGTGGATTATGTATAGTGTGAAGAAAAAACTAACCTGGCATTTAACTTGTCCATCAGGTTCATGAGTGACGAGGTGTCTATTTAAATGTGGTTTTGTCTTAAATGTTTTCGCGCAATGTGGGCAGTCGTATTTTTTTAGTTGACTTGGGTCCATTATATTTTTAAAGTTTATTATTATAGACTCCGAAATACGTTCGCCCTACATATACCTGTATTGTTCAACAGTTGATTAACTGTTTAATAATTTCTAAACCTTAAAATCATTTCACTGTTAAGTATGTAAAACTTATTTAAATATTTAAACGCAAGTACAATTGTAGTAATTTAGAGTTGAACATTTTTTTGCAATCTATACATAAATATGGGCAAACGACCAGTTGGCTTGATCAAGAATGTAGTACTTGTTACTTCCCTCGATTCATATTCAATGTGAAGCAATAATGCATGGCTTACGAGGGGAGCTCACTTTCCAAGTATCAACTCTGTCATTGAAAGGGTCGCATTTTTTTACGATGGCAAAAAAAACAATAATTCTAACTAACCCATTCATAGGTACTTAAAAAGGTTACATGTACTGGTTTAGCCTGGGGAGTAGTGTCTAGGTCTAAGCCTGCTTACACGGTATAGGATTAAATTGAAGGTTTGAATGAGTTTCTTCCATATAAAAGGCTCGACCGTGATCCTACCCTTCAGACTGGACAAGAAACCAATACGGCCTGTACTTACTAGGGATACTTGGGATCTGTTCCCAGGACCTAGCTAACCCACTATATACGTTCGATGTATTTTGTAATTGTATGAAATCTAGCAATGTAACAAAATTTCAGAGTACAAATGACATTTGGTCAACTTTTGACGATTTTGACCACGCTGAACGGACCTTTTTTCCCATGTTGGGTGAAGAGGGCGAATGAAAAAGTGGGGAGAAAATTACACAGGAGCAGTCCAAGTTCTCACATTATTTATCGCCCTACATTAATTATCTCCACCACAAGATTCACTCATTACTCCATACTTCCGTCAAATTTTGCTAGACACATTTGCAATTTGGGTTAGGTGCATGGATGTGCAACCATACATAATGCATCAGAATATAAGATCTATTCCCGTTTTAATCACTGAAGATCTTTTGGAAAATAGTAAAAATTTGAAATTAAAAAAATAGATATTTTCAGGTATGTGACAGTATGACAGCAACGTGACAACCTTAATAGTACAATATTCTGTTAAATATTTACATAATTGCAAGCAATGTTCATATACAATCATATGCTAGAGAGTAGAGATCACACTATTATCGATGTGGTATGCAGAAACCGTTTCCTTCAGGGCCAAAGGGTGACATTTTGTGCTTACAGGTTTCAACTTGACGTTCATAAAGTCAACCGAGGCTGTGACGTCGTTTCTGACTTCGGGCGTGGTGGTTGGGGCGGGTCGTTCATCACGAGCACCTCGACAAACGCACCAATGAAGCGAAACTCCAGCCTCGAGACATGAACGGTCGAACGGGATTTTCTGAAACAAACTCATTGGTTTTCGTACGTTTATTATTGTATCAGCATTCTTGTAACTCTGTGTGTCTCGTAGTTGACTCAAATTCATGAAAAGTTTCAGAGTTTCGTACACATCGTAAGGGGAGGTGAGCGAATCCGCGTTGTACTGAAGGTTCTTGAAGGGTTGTGAATACTTGGCTTTGAACCAGTCGGGAAGCACGAGGTAGAAGACGGGCATCCGAACCTCGACTTTTCCAGCAGGATTCATCTGCGCCTGGGTAGGCGACCTATTACCATGATCCCCGAGAATGAGGAGAGCTGTATGATTTAAATAGCCATTGGTGGCCATAAACTGAAGAAATTCTAGTAGTGGGCCATCACCCTGATGAAGTTTGTTGAAGTTGTTGTGAGACAGTTTTGTGGCCCATGTGAAGTGAAAGTAGGGGCGATTTTTTTGAGCAACTGCGATATTCTCGATGTTATCCAACAACATTTTGAAAGAGCGGCGAGTCCCGTAACACATGTTGTCGTCACCTTTCCCCTGAAAATTTGTAACATCAGGAATTTAATTTTGACATCAGCTTAAACGTGTACCAAAAAATGGAAAGGTGGCTCAATTCTTATACTCCGACTTACAAGGTTCGTTTCCATGTAGGAAGAAAATGGACGGATGTAAAAATCTGTGGGTGGTTTCACGAAAGGCTTTTTCCAGTTTAGGCTAAAAAATTCCAATTCCAATCTCATCCTCCGAAAAGCCAGTGTTGTATCCGCGTTTGGCAAAGTCTTTCCAAATGAAGGGACACTTATCTAAA